>NC_133451.1:70444166-71053125 GCF_048565385.1 Saimiri boliviensis | reverse complement strand
TTTAAGCAATACAGACAGCATCTCACTCTGTCACTCAAGTTGGTCTTGAACTCTTGGACGTAAGTGCGATCCTCCCACTTCGGCCCACCAAAGTGCTGGGATTATAGGTGTGAACCACTGTGCTCGGCGTCCTCATGTTATTTATTTCTTCTTTCTTTCTTTTTTTTTTTTTTTTGTTTGAGAGGGTGTCTCTCCCTGTTGACCAGGCTGGAGTGCAATGGTGCGATCTTGGCTCATTGCAAACTCCGCCTCCCAGGTTCAAATGATTTTCTTGCCTCAGCCTCCCAAGTAGGTGGGATTAGAGGTGCCTGCCATCATGCCCAGCTAATTTTTGTATTTTTATTAGAGACGGGGTTTCACCATATTGGCCAGGCTCTCAAACTCCTGACCTCAGGGTGATCACCCACTTTGGCCTTTCTAAGTGCTGGGATTACAGGCATGAGCCACCATGCCTGGCCATGTTATTTTTTATCTACCTGTCTTTGCTTATGCTTTTATTTTTGATTTGTCTGTCTGTACCATACCTACAACCCCTTTCCTTGAGGGAAATACTGATGCCTGTTCATTCTTTAAGATTCAGCTTAGTGTCACCTCCTCCTGCAGGTCTTTGCATTATCTCTTCTACTTCAACACTATGGTACTTTGAGACAAGTTTTCTTTTAATCCCCTTTGTTTTGTGTGTGTGAATGCAGACCAAATCTTCATTGGCACTAGATAGTCAGTTATTAAATTTAATCCTCCTAATAGTTGTGTAGTGATATCTCATTATAGTTTTTAGTTGTATTTCTCTGATGCCTAATGTTGTGCATCTTTTCATGTACTTATTTGCTATCCACGTATCTTCTTTGGCAAAATATTTGAACAGACACTTCAATCTATAGTGTAATTGCTTGAACCTGGGAGACAAGAGGTTGCAGTGAGCCAAGATCATGCCACTGCTCTCCAGCAACAGAGCAAGACTCTGACTCAAAAAAAAAAAAAAAAAAAAAAAGATTGCTGTATTATTTTGAGAATTTTTTATATATTCTGGAATGTTCTTTCTTCAGACATCTGTTTTGTAAATATTGATTCTTAAACCCTTACATGTCTTTTCCTTCAGCTTTCAAAGAGCAGAAGTCTTAACTTTTTTTGAAATTTATCAGTGTTTTTTTTTTTTTTTATGGATCATGGTTTTTATGTTATGTCTAAGAAATCTTTGCCTGATCCAAGATCACAAAGACTTACCTCTTAAGTTTTCTTCTGATGTTTTTTAGTTATTGGTTTTACTTTTAAGCTCATGGTCCTTGTAAGTTTACTTTGTGATACAAGGTATGGATTGATGTTTGTTTATTTTTCCATATATACCATTGTTCTAGCACCATTTGTTGAAAAATCTGTGCCTTTTCTATGGTTACCTTTGCACTTTTGTTGTACATCTATTGACCATGTATGTGGGTCTGTTTCTGGTTTCTCAGTTCTGTTCCATTGAACTGTATCTTGTATATGTCTGATTTTTTCATTAATACCAAACTCTCTGGATTACTGTAGCTTTTAGTAAGCCTTGAAATCAGATAGTGTGCACATCCATATTTATATCTTTTTCAGAAGTATGTAGCTTACTTTAGATTCTTTGTCTTCTCATATAAATTTTAGAATTAACTTGATTTCTACGTGGGGGAAATATACAGAAGAAGAGGTGAAAGGTGACTTAAGCTAAAAACGATGAATAGGAAGTTGATACCCATTGAAAAAGATGAAAATGTATGTATCAGAAGAGATAGAAAAAACAAAATAAGTTTAAAAAAAGTCGAAAGAAGTCTGGACGCAGTGGCTCACACCTGCAATTTGAGCACGTTGGAAGTCTGAGGCAGGCAGACGACTTGAGCCCAGGAGTTCAAGACCAGCCTGGGCAACATGGCAAAACCCATGTATACAAAAAAATACAAAAGTTAGCTGGATGTGGTGGTGTGTATCTCTAGTCTCAGCTACTCAGGAGGCTGAGGTGGGAGGATCACTTGAACCCAGGAGGTGCAACACAGTGCACTGCAGCCTGGGTGAAAAGTGAGACTCAGTCTCAAAAACAAAAAAAAAAAAAAAAAAAGAAAAATTAGATCATATTCAGTATCTTTAGATGAGTGGGAGGCATTAAATGCAAGGCATTAAAGCATGTAAGTAATTGTTACATGAAGACTAAGACTTAATTTGGAATTCTGGGAGGAAAATCATAAGCTTAAGTTGTCCATGTTGATAGTAAAATAAAATGAAATGTGTCTGTAGTAGCATTATTTTTGAAATTTTGAAGTGATTGATCCATGTATAACCCCAGGTATGGTCTCTGTTTTTTTATTTTAGTATTTATTTATGTTTTATGTTGTTGCTGCTGTTGTCTTGTATTCCAAATATGGGAAAAAGTTTCTAAATATGCAGAAAAGAAATTGTATTCTAATTATTTCTCCATTATTTCCTCCTGGTAGTACTGTATCTAACAAATAGACTATGTCTTCATTGCTTTCCAGAGCCGGAAGCTTCCTGTAAGTTATCTCTGGATTGCCATAAAGTTATCTTTGGATTACCTTTGCAAAGATGTATAACAACGAGTAACATTTTCTCATTTTCATCTAGGGGCTTTATTGCCACATATGCCTATGCATTTTATTTGCGTAACTAGTGTTTTACCTGAGATGTATTTAATAAATAGTGCCCTAAGAATAAACTGACTAGAAACAAAACACATTGAGTCCAAGTATTTCCTTGTTCCTTGGGTTATCTAATTATTTTGGTTTGCTAGCAAGTATTGTAGAAAAGAATATTATCACTGATTTAGGAAATCAGTTGCTATCATCTTAAGTTAAATGTACTTGTATGTGTTTAACCTGTTATCTTAGGTTCCATTTTCCAATTTTAGGCCATTTGAAACTTGCCATTCTTGTCTTTGGAACTCTATTCTCTCTACTTACCCTTGACCATGCCAGAGGTTATCTGTTATTCATCATTGTCATCCTTTGTGATAAGGATGTTTTATTTTCCTTTTAGTTGTTCTAGTCATTTAGATTAGTGACGGTAGAGAACAGTGCAACTACCTGATGAGGGAGAAAAAGGAAGTAGTAACAAGAAATGCCAAATTCCTTGCAGAATTACTGAAAAGCAAAATACTGTATAACTTTTCGTTTTCAAATAGTGCTGTGAAAGCAGTATATGCTCCGTGAGGGCAAGGACAGTGTCCATCTTGTTCACTTTTGAAGCTCCCTAGTGCTTGGTATAATAAATGTCAGTAGTAAGCAATAGGCATGCAATGAGTATTTCTTGAATAAATGTTAAACTGGTCAGAAACTAATGTTAGACTTCGAAAGTCTGAAGGGTATTTTTTTCAATAATGGTGAATGACTTTGCCATTATAAAATGTAAGTTTTGTTTTTATTTAGAATGGTCACAGAGCTGGAGATGTCATGAACACTTGGAACGAAGTCTTTTTAAAAAATGTTTGCATCGTTTTATAATCTGTGGACTTTAGTTGAATATATAATTAAGGAAAGACAGATGTCATCCACAGGCCCTTGGTATGGAAATGGAATGGGATTGCTAATAAAATTGTTCTTTATTCCAGGGTGTCATTTAAGCACTTGTGATTACAATCAGTCTTTAATTTTGTCATTATGATCTTACTATATGCAGTATAGTTTGCTAGGGGCAGTTTTTGCAATAGCAGCTGGTTATCCCATTCAGGTAAAGTACAAATTTAGTATGACAGTTGTAATAATTAATAGTTGTATATAGTTAAAAATAAATATTACAGTTGGGTGTAGTTGTGACACCTGTAGTCCTAGCTACTTGGGAGGCTGAGGCAGGAGGATTGCTTGAGCCCAGGAGTTTGAGGACAGCCTTAGCAACATAGGTAGATACTGTCCCTTAAAAAAAAAAAAAAAAAAAAAAAAAAAGGCCAGGTGCTGTGGCTGATGCCTGTAATCCTAGTAGCACTGGGAGGCCGGGGCAGGAGTTCAAGACCAGCTTGGGCAATATAGTGAAACCTCATCTCTACTAAAAAAAATAAATAAAATTAGCTGGGTGTGATAACATGTGCCTGTAGTCCCAGCTACTAGGGAGACTGAGGAGGGAGGATTACTTGATCCTAGGATTTCAGGCTTGCAATGAGCTATGATTGCATCACTGTCCTCCAACCTAGATGACAGAGCGAGACCCTGTCTAGAAACAACAACAAAAAAGGTATTGATAAGGAAATAGAAACTTCAAAAATGGCACAGTGCAAGAGTTACTTCCTTTGTTAAGCAAGATAAACACAGACACATTTTCTCAGGAAGGGGGCTCACAGTGGTTAAGACCAGATGGGAAGGATAGATTATTAAGATGAGTATGTAATAAAACACAAACAACATATTTTCCCTTCCATAACTTTTGGAAATAAATGCCAATATCAGATTTATCTGAGAATGTATAAAATGTAAGAAGTTATTGATATTTACACTAAACTCTAAGCCTAATATGGGCTTAATTTTGTGTTCTTCCAATTTTAGGAACTCTGCCAGCATATGTATCTCTGTCCATGATTGATTTTGCAAACTATTGTTGAGATGATTTTGGGTTAGATTTCATTGAGTTAGAAGTCTGATTCATTATGAAGCACTCTGGTACTTGTAACATTTTTAGTATGAATCCTAAATGAAATGTTATTAATTGTGCTAAACTACAGACTGAGATAAAATGACCTTAAACTTAGGGTGGTAAGACAGAAACTGTAATTTAACACTATAGACTTACATCTTTACATATACTATAGAGGCTTCGTTTTTTTGTAAGCTACTCTAGATGACCAGTATTTACAGAATCTTAGTTCTAGCTTTTACCAGTTTGCTCTGATTTGGCCAGCTTGCTTTTTCAGGGGGAATTATGCTGCTTTATTTTCCTAGTCCTAGATATAAAACCTGAGATTTGGGGTTAACAATAGTATATTTGGATGTATTTCATATGTATTTTTTAAACATACTTTTCATTGAAATAGCGTATTATGTAGATATATTTTATTTGTAGTTTTGGAAACTCTTATTAAACTTTTCTGTGCAACACAGACCTAATGTTACATGTAATATTGTTTATAAATTTAAAAACTGAAATACAAAAAAACCCTGAAATACATTAAACATTTTTTATCCTTTTTTTTTTTAAATTTCACTTTATCTGCATTCAAGTCTTGGATATCCTTGTTAATTTTCTGTCTCATTGATCTTTCTAATACTGACAATGGAGTGTTAAAGTCTACCCCTATTATTTTGCGGGAGTCTAAGTCTCTTTGTAGGTCATTAAGGACTTGCTTTATGTGTAGAGGTGCTCCTGTATTGGGTGCATATATATTTAGAATAGTTAGCTCTTCTTGTTGTATTGATCCTTTTACCATTATGTAATACCCTTCCTTGTCTCTTGATTTTTGTTGGTTTAAAGTTTGTTGTATCAGCGACTAGGATTGCCACCCCTGCTTTTTTTTTTTTTTTTTTTTTTTTTTTGCTCTCCATTTGCTTGGCAAATCTTTTTCAATCCCTTTATTTTGAATCTTTGTGTGTCTTTGCACACAAAGAGATGAGATGGGTCTCCTGAATACAGCACACCAATGGTTCTTAGCTTTTTATCCAGTTTGTCAGTCTGTGTCTTTTGATTGGGGCATTTAGTCCATTTACATTTAATGTTAATATTGTTATATGTGAATTTGATCCTGCCATTTTATTACTGGTTGGTTGTTTTGCCCTTTGGTTGGTGTAATTTCTTCATTGCATCATTGGTCTTTACCATTTTTTTTTTTTTGCAATGGCTGGTACTGGTTTTTTGTTTTTGTGTTTAGTGCTTCCTTCAGGAGCTCTTGTAGGGCAGTCCTGGTTGTGACAAAATCTCTCAGCAATTGCTTGTCCATAAAGGATTTTATTTCTCCTTCACTTATGAAGCTTAGTTTGGCTGGATATGAAATTCTGGGTTGAAAGTTCTTTTCTTTAAGGATGTTGAATATTGGCCCCCACTCTCTTCTGGCTTGTAAGGTTTCTGCTGAAAGATCCACTGTGAGTCTGATATGCTTCCCTTTGTGGGTGACCCGACCTTCCTCTCTGGCTGCCCTTAGTATTTTGTCTTCGTTTTAACCCTGGTGAATCTGACGATTATGTGCCTTGGGGTTGCTCTTCTAGAGGAGTATCATTCTGGGATACATGTACAGAACCTGCAAGTTTGTTACATAGGTATGCATGTACCATGGTGGTTTGCTGAACCTATCAACTCACCATCTAGGTTTTAAGCATTAGGTATTTGTCCTAATGTTTTTCCTCTCCTTGCCCCTCAATCCCCAACAGGTCCTGGTGTATTATGTTCACCTCCCTGTGTCCATGTGTTCTCACTGTTCAACTCCAACTTAATGAGTGAGAATATGCGGTGTTTGGTTTTCTGTTCCTGTGTTAGTTTGCTGAGAATGATGGCTTTCAGCTTCATCCATGTCTCTGCAGAGGACACAAACTCATTCTTTTTTTATGGCTGCATATTTTTAAATGTTTTTTAGAGGCAGGTCTTGCTATTTTGCTCAGGCTAGAGTGCAGTGGCTGTTCAAAGGTGTGATTATTGTGCACTATGGCCTTGAACTCCTAGCTGCAAGCAATCCCTTCACGTCAGCCTCCCACATAGTGGGACCACAGGAGTCTACTGCTGTGCCCAGTTTTGAAACATATTTTCTATGAAGTCAATATTATACAGACTTACCTGAAGTTTTTGTTTAATAGAACAGAAGACAAATTTATTGAAGTCTTCAGTCTGTGGTAGTGTTTAATGAGCCTTTGGTGATAAAGATTAAAACTTTTTAATGTAAGGAGTATATAACAAGTAGGAGAAAATCTGGTTCCTTATCTAGGACTGATGGTTACTCAGAAATTTTACTCAGAGTCTCTGAGGCCTTTGTAGGAGACATGCTGAGAAATATTGAATGGATGGCAGACTCAGACAGCTTCTGTGGTATTTGGGGAACTAAGTGGAGTGTTTTTCATAGTGTCGAAATAGAGTTAAAGACTGCAAAGTTGGAAAGGTATTGCTAACAGGCTTTTAGTTTACTTTGTTATGTAATCAGGATTCCTTATATAAATTTGGTTGATGTAATGGGAGGATCTTTTGAGAGTCTATGTAAGTTATATAAATTAGAAACTTTTGGAAAAACTAATTCAAAAACCTGCCTCTTCATCAGTTTGAAATTAAGAAATTAGCTGCGCTAGGTTTCATCAAATAAAACATTTCTGTTTCTTGGTTGAAAAATGTTCATCACTCAGTATTTAAGCCTTGTGCTGACTTGTATATCAGATTATTTGAAACCACATGATCAGTGTCACATTTAGAGGTTTAAGTTACATTTGAGTAATTTATTTCATAATTTTAAGTTATTTTGAAATAGATTTTTGTGGTCTGCCTACAAGGTGGAAAGTTGATGCCAAGACCTGAGAGGCGAAAATAAAGCTCAACAGAAGGATTTAATAATGCTAATTTCCTGAAATTGAGTTCTCTAAGTTATTGATTGACTGACTGATTGAGACAGGTTGGAGTACGGTGAGGTGATCTCGGTTCACTGCAGCCTTCAACTCCTGGGTTAAAGTGATTCCCATGCTTCAGCCTCCTGAGTAGCTGGGATTACAGACGTGGGCCACCATGCCTGGCTAATTTTTGTATTTTTAGTGGAAACGTGGTTTCACCATATTGGCTAGGCTGGTCTGGAACTCCTAATCTCAAGTGCTAGAGAGGCCCCGCTTCGGCCTCCCAAAGTGCTAGAATTACTGGCATGAGCCACCATGCCCAGGCAGGTTGCTTGCTTTTAATAGCACAGTGAAAGCCTGATTTTTAGGGGGCAGTAATGGCCAGAACTACGCTAAATTACTGAGTTAACTCAAATGAGAAATGTTTTAGATTCAATCATTTTGAAGAATTAAATTTCTTGTATTTTTATTGGCATCCTAATCAAATCCAAAAGAGACCTCTGACCCCTAATATGACAATATTAATCTTACCTTGGTTTTTACATATTGTAGGTATTGGTAAACGTTTTATGGAGCTTATTATTAAGGAAGAGATTTTGTAATTTTAATGGACTTAGATTGAAACATGAAGAATTAATTAAAAAATAGAAATACAGTTCTATATGGTATCTATTTTGGAGATTAGAATTGGAGCACCAGAAAAGATGGTAATTATTAATCTTTTGTCTAGATTTTAAAACTATTTGGGAAAATTGAACATGTGGATGAATTACCGTTTCTTTATATCAATTCTTAGAAAAGCATTGGGTGTTACTTGGCTGTGAGATGAGTAGGAGGGAGGAAGGTGGCAGATTTTAGGATTACAAAGCATATGAACATTGATCATTGCACAAATACATGTTAAGTGCTTCCTATGTGGCAGGAACTGTATAGAGTTATAAAAAGGATATGCCTCCACACAGAAACATACTCCCCTCATGGAACATACCATCTAATGGGAGCCATGATTAAAACAAATTAAACTACCTTCTAATTCTATGCCCTGTGTTTTATAAAAATGATCTAAAATTGGACCAGGCACAGTGGCTCACTCTTGTAATCCTAGCACTTTGGGAGGCCAAAGCAGGTGGATCACTAGGTTGGGAGTTTGAGACCAGCCTGACCAACATGGTAAAACCTCATCTCTACTAAGAATACAAAAAATAAAGAGAGAGAGAAGGAGAAGAGAGAGAGAGAGAGAGAGAGAGAGAGAGAGAGAGAGAGAGAGAGAGAGAAAGAGAGGAAGAAAAGAAAAAGAAAGCCAGGCTTAGGGTAATCCCAGCTACTCAGGAGGCTAAGCCAGGAGAATCACTTGAACCTTGGAGGTGGAGGTTGCAGTGAGTTGAGATTATTCCACTGTACTCCAACCTGGGCGATGAGGAGAGACTTTGTCTCAAAAAAATAAAATAAAATAATAAAAAACTAAAATTAATGAAACCTATGGTTTTGCAAATTTGGGATTTTTTTTTTACCCATTCTCATTGTAGGTAAAGGATCGTGTAGTATGTCTGTGTCTTTGGATCTGAATCAGTTTGATTTGGCTTTGCTTAATCTTGTATTTTTTTGTAGACTTACATTAGTATGCAAAAGTACCCACAGAGACACATGTGCCTTCTGGTGTACAGCAGAAATTCTGAAAACCTTGTTACCTAAAAACTTTATTTTCAGAAGTATTACATGTAGGCTGAATATGGTAGAAATCTAATTTTTCTCCTGTGGAAAATGGTCATATTCTTTGTGCTGTATGAAGTTCTAAGACATTTATGGAAAATAAAATATGGTTTAGTATCACCCAAATTGTATGATAAGATTAGAGTTGAAGAGCTTAACCTGGAAACTTGGAAACTAATTACTGTTAACAAATGAACAGATATGGAAAACTTTCTCTTTGTTCCTTTAAGTAAGTGGAAAAGAATGACTATTAGAAATGTGAAAAAAAATGATAGTATGGGAAACTTTGATTGTATTCTTATAAACTAGCTTTTAGATTTCTTGATACATGATAGAATATATTTTTTCTTTAATCTTTATATGTAAGAAATTTCAGATGATCTGAAAGCAACTCTTCCATTTGGAATATAAGTTCTGAACTTTACTTGGAAACAGTTCCAGATTCAGACACTTGGTTTTGGGGTATGTGTATATTTGTTAAAATATGAACAAAGAACCCAATATGAATACTATGTGGCAATTAATTGAAAGTACGCAGGAGTTTAATTTAGGCTCAGGACTGTTGTGTCATTTGCTGTTCTTATTAGATATGAAATAGATTTTATTTTCTGACTACTACCAAGTAGTACTACTTATATTGGACCCCTTCAGTAAGGTTACTTTTAGAGACATTTATCATCTACTTCATATGTAGCACATTTGATGAGTTTTATGTCTAGCTAGTCATCATTGATGATTGTTCAGTTAATTATTTTGGCAGTTACAGCAGGAAGATGGCACAATATAGTCATGTGATGCATAACAACGTTTGGATTGCCTAACAATGCATTTCTCAGAGTGTGTCTTATTTATTTTTTTTGAGGCGGAGCTTTGCTTTGTTGTGCAGGCTAGAGTGCAGTGGCATGATCTTGGCTCACTGCAGCCTCCACCTCCTGAGTTCCAGTGATTCTCCTGCCTCAGCCTCCTGAGTACCAGGGACGATAGGCTTGCACCGCCACACCTGGCTAATTTTTGTAATTTTTATTAGAGATGGGGTTTCACATTGGCCAGAATGGTCTCGAACTCCTGACCCCCCGATCCGCCTGCCTCAGCCTCCTGAAGTGCTGGGATTACAGGCGTGAGCCACCGTGCCACCCGTCCAAGTGTATCTTTGTTAAACGACCCATGACTATACTAGTTTTGATTAGGGTGTCCATGTAATTCATCTACATTGGACTCTTTTGAGCATGAAAAGGGATGATAATAATTTCTTCAGAACAGCAGGTATAAACCAAGACTGACCCAGGCAAACTAAGATATGTACTCAGACTAATTAGGATACTTTCGATTACAAGTAACGGAAAACACAACTCAAAACTAGCTTAAACAATAAGGGAACTGTATTGGCTTGTGTATCATAAAAGGCCAGTGTTTGGATATGCTACAGGTGTGATTCAGTGAGGATGCTGGCTTTGTTTTTCTGTTTTCCAGACTCTTCCTTTCATGGCTGACTTTCCTCATGGTTGTTCCATGGCTGCCAACAGCAATTTGGGCTGTATTCTTCTTTGTTTATGACCAGCAGGAGAGAGAAGCCTGTCTTTCCCATAAACGTAGAAAATGAGTTTTGAGGTTTTGTGATTATTAGATACTACTGAACTAAATCTCTGTGGCAAGGGGAATGTGAACATGCTGATTGTCTTAGGCATGGGGTATCTGAATGTCACTGAGGAAAGGAGGATAGAATTACCTGATTCTCTTAGACTAGTCAGAGTCCATTCAGGAAGCTGCTGTGTGGGAAAGCAGTACAGCTAAACGAAGGGAAGGGGTTAGGAAGCAACCATAGTGTTCATTGCAGAGTCCAGTGATGTTGCTTATTTGCATTTTCCCTTAGGCATCTGATAATGAGTTCTACAAGATCCTAGCATACTGCATATAATGTGTGTGTTTTCTTTACTGTGAGAATTTGTAGTATAAAATGACTTTATTAGACTGGCATTGGGAGAGAAAAAGTTTACCATCCTGTTTTCTCTTTTTTTAAAGTAACACTATAATAATTGTTGACCTTTTTTTTTTTAAACAGACTAATAGGGATGCCAAAGGAAAAATATGATCCTCCAGATCCTCGCAGAATTTATACCATCATGTCAGCAGAGGAGGTAGCCAATGGGAAAAAATCTCACTGGGCAGAATTAGAAATCTCGGGTGAGTGGAATCTGAAGCATTTAATCTGGCATGTAACAGTGATAATAAAAAAGTTGACTATTGCTATATTTTTGTTGTACATTCTTAATTTGATGGACTAGTTGAAAAGCTACAAGAAGTTCAGATACTAGTGTTTAATTTATCTATTTTATGTGTGACTGAATATCTTTGTTTCCACTCTTTGAGATTAATTACAGTGAGCAGGCATCTGGAATTGAGGATATTGGGAGTTGTTGCTAAATAAAACCAGGTTCTTCGATATAGTAGATTTTATTTAGGCTATTTCAGAGTAATTATTTTTGCAAATTGAAATCTTTGCATCCTCCTATCTCAGTGTTGGCAAAGAAGAAAACCTGGAAGCTATCTATTTATTCTAATAAATATATAATAACTGCGTTACATCACCTTAATACTTGTTTAGGATTTGGTAAAATACAATATGATTCCTAAAAACTCATACTTCCAGTCTAATAATGAGAAAAACATCAGACAAACTCAAACTGAAGGACCTTGTGCAACATAACTGACTTGATTAATACTCAAAATTGTCATGAGTAAAACAAGTTAAGGCTGAAACTGTCACAGACCAGAGGAGACTAAGTAGACATAACTGAATGAAAAAGGTAGCCTGTGTTGAATCTGAAGCAGAAAGGTATAAAAACTGGTGAAATCCAAATAAGGTCTAGAATTTAGTTAATAGTAATGCACCAGTGTTGGTTTCCTAGTTTTGACAAATGTAGCATGGTAATGTAAGATTCTAATATTAGAGAAACTGAAGGAGGGGTATATAGGAACTCTGTGTGTTATTTTGGTAACTTTTCTGTAAATCTAAAATTATTACAAAATTAAAAGTTTATTAAAAATAGAATATAAGTATTATTTTTCTTTTTTGAATCGGTATAATACAGATTATATATAAAATGCCATTGTTTCCCCAGTAGGCATTCATTTGGAAGAGTTAAACCCCACATTGTAATGTCAATGGCAAGAATTACTTGCACATTTACCTAAAAGGTAACTGGGTGGATGGGCAATTGGTAGTCAAAAGAATGAATATGAGCCGATCTTACTAGGTTAATCTAGGGTTTCTTAACCTTGGCACTACTGACACTTTGAGTCAGATAGTAGTTCAGGGCTGCTGTGTGCATTGTAGGATGTTTCGTAGCATTCCTGGCCTCTACTCACTAGACAGCAGAAGTACCCCTTTAGTTGTGGCAACCAAAAATGTCTCCAGGTGTTCCAAAATCGTTTGGGAAAACAAAATTGCCTCTGGTTGAGAACTACTCAGTTAAACTCCAAGGGTTTCCACCTTTTGCCACTTCTCATTTAATACTTGGAAGGTTCATGAGAAAGTGTGGTTGTCAGGTGAAAGTGGCAAAATTAAAGGAGGGCCAGGTATGTTTGGAAGAAATCAAATGGCATTAAATAGAAAATTAAAATGTCAGATATAACAATATTTGTGTGTATTTGCAGCCTCTCTTTAATCACTTTTTAGTCCTTGTAGTTTAGGTGTCATCTTGGGCCTGGGTTTTATGCTTCAGTATTTTACCTTTTAGGTAGAGTGCGGAGCCTAAGTACATCACTTTGGTCGTTGACACACTTGACAGCGCTGCACCTAAATGACAATTACCTTAGTCGCATTCCACCTGATATTGCCAAGCTTCATAATCTGGTTTACCTGGATCTGTCATCCAATAAACTCAGAAGTTTACCAGCAGAACTAGGAAACATGGTGTCTCTCAGGTGAGGAAGTAATACAGACATGACTCGCTATATAAATTTCTAAATTTAAGAAAATTAAGGTATATTAGTCATCTTACAGTAGGATTTCTGTGTATTGTAATGATCGAATTATATAGACTCTCTGAGTATAGTGCTTGAGTTGGCCTCCGTTTGAACATTTCTTTTCCTTTCTTTAAATTTGGAGGTTCCTGAATTAGAATGTGCTTTTATTACTAGTTTCCTTGACAGACTTGAGGTGGGGTAGGGCTAAAATAGTAAGTCTCATTATTCAATCTGATAAGACTAATCAGAAATAATTGAACAGTGATGATTTGCTGATAAGTACAACTTCTAAGAACTTGTCTTTATTACATAAGTCAAAGTATATTTATGTTTCATAATACAACTCCTTAAGGAAACCTTAAAGCCCAATGAAATGGTTTGATTTCTAATTTTTAGGGATTCTTTAAAAATTCCCTAAAGAAATTCTAAACAAATTTTGCAAGAATCTTAAGATCTTATCTGAATGTTTCCAATGAAAACAAGAGTTGTTTTCTATCTTATCTGTTAAGTAATAATTTTTAAAATGGCTATCACATGTTTGAAATTAAACATATTGTTTTAAAATCTTGTTCTTCACTATCCTTTACTTGCTTTTTTTACTTTTGGTCATCCATTAATGAGGGTGCTATTTTTTTCTATAGTCTGCTCAAAATTTCACAGTCATAAAGTTAGATCTTATTTATGCTATCCTATTCTTGTCTGTACTATCTATGCTTTATTTTAATATTTATGTTTCAGGTCAGTGATTGTCCATCATAGTATTTTTTTATCTTTTCCATTTTCTTTTGTCTTACTTTAATATACTCCACTTGTTTTTCCTTATTAATCTCTTTATTTTTATTTTTTGGTTTGTTTTCTTAGTATTTTGATAAAATTAGAAGAGTACTCAGTTACTTAAAAAAAAGATACAGGTGATTGGCTACTAATTACAGTTTGTTCCTGAAATTTGTCTAAAAATTTGTACTTTATTGATAAGACTAGGTTCAAGGATATCTGTTGTTGAAATACTAAGGATATGGTCACATTTGCATTTGATAGGCATTTTGAGTTAAAAAATGAGAACATGTGGACTTGGGGAGAGGAGCATCACACACTTGGGGCAGTTGGGGCGGGGGCTAGGGGAGGTATAGTGGGGTGGGTGGTGGGGGAAGGTTGGGGAGGGATAACATGGGGAGAAATGCTGGATATAATATGCACCTAAGCAGCAACCCTGCATGACCTGCACATGTACCCCAGAACCTAAAATAAAATAAATACAATATTAAATGATAAAAATGACAAATATATAAAAAAAGAAAAAGATTAGATTTAGCCTGAGAATGATACGCAGTTCCTACACTTCCAACTTTAATGCGAGCTAGAGAATGAATAAATCATAGAAATAGAAACATTGTTAACAATTGTGGCAATTACACATTTTGTAGTACTTTAATATTGTACAATGTTTTTGGATGATCACATAGAAATGTGCCTTGAATATAAACAATCACTCATGTTATGTTGGAAGGAGCCTTAAGAATGGCAAATACAGATGTTAATAAAGCTTAGTATATTAAACTAAATTTTTGTTTTAAACAGGGAATTGCTTTTAAATAACAATCTGTTACGGGTTTTGCCTTATGAACTTGGTCGGCTCTTCCAGCTACAAACTCTAGGTTTGAAAGGTAAGTGATTTTTAAACAGTTTTGAGATGTCTGAGTCTTTTAAAGACCATTTTGTTCTTTAAAAAGGTCAGATTTTAGTATGATTTTGTGCATGTGACTATGTGTACTTACTCTTGAAAGAGAAGTAGTTCTTTGTTTATCAAATTGAACTTGAAGATTTTCAGTATGTGCCATCATTTTAACAAACTTGTATGGGGAAAATTTTTTGGCTGTTTTTGTATCTTACCTTTAATTTTCTATAAAACTGAAATTTCTTAGAAGAGATTTTAAATTAACACTTTAAAAAAAGTGTGGGGGAATTACTAGGCTGGGTGCACTGGCTCACACCTGTGATCCTGGAAATTTGGGAGGTCGAGGTGGGTGGATCATTGAGGTCAGGAGTTGGAGAACAGCCTGACCAACATGGAGAAACCCTGTCTCTACTAAAAATACAAAATTAGCCAGGCGTGGTGGTGCATGCCTGTAATCCCAGCTACTCTGGAGGCTGAGGCAAGAGAATCACTTGAACCCAGGAAGCGGAGGTTGTGGTGAGCGGAGATCATGCCATTGCACTCCAGCCTGGGCAACAATAGGGAAATTCTGTCTCAAATTTTTAAAAAAGGTGGATTACTTTACATAATAATAATTCAAACCTCAGCCACAATGTCTTACCTTTAGCTTTTGACATAGCAGATAAAATAGCTTTGATGTGATTGTAGGAGATAAAATATTACAATAGTAAAATTAGCTATACCTCATAAGTTTTATTATTCTAAGTTGCATGTGTTAATCCAAAATGCATGCTTCTCTGCCTTTCTCAATCTGGGTTGAAAGGCATACTCAAATCGTAGAAACATTGAAATTTGTATAATTTTCTCTCATGGCACAGCATATAAGAGTTTATGAATTAATAGGACCAAATACAAATATATTGTATTAAATATTTTCTTCTGTGTTCATGAGGAATAAACCAATCAAAGCCTTGTATACATTTTCATAGATTTTATTTTCCTTCTTTTAAAAAACTATTTTAGTCTCCATGAAAATGTTCTGCCTGCATTTGCTTCTCATATAGTGGAGCATTAAGAATGAAATTTGAATAAGAATAGAAAGAATGCTGATATTATTGGTTAAAATAACAGAAATGATACTAGGTTTCTTATTCTGTTTCATAAATTACATAGTTATATGAATGGTCTGAATCTTGTGTTTATAGTTTCTCTGTAGGACTTTATTGATTTTTTTAAATCACATGTGAGGTAGAGAAGGAGAATACTTATATCTAAAATATTTTCCTGAGGATTGAGGATTAACCCAAGGCATTTGAAGTTGTACTGTTGAGACATTTCACCTCATTTTCTTAATGCTCAATCTTATTCTTATGTAGTTGAAGTAGCCATTCAGCTAGAATTGGAGTAGGGGCAAATCTGTTCCTCAGTAGCACCTATTTTCTTCTTCCTTATATTGATAGAAACCATGTCAATGACAAAGGAATAACTTACTATTGAACCCAGTGGACTTATCCTTTGTATTAGTCAACATTCCTGAAAAAGCAGCTATTAGTATTTCTTACTGTTTCATAACTCTATTTCATATTTTCTCATATACAAGCATGTTTCCAGAAAATTTGTACTAAATAGCAACTGAGTGAGTAATTTTGAATATTATCTCCTTAGTCCTTCATTCTTTTTTTTTTCTTTCTTTCTTTTTTTTTTTTTTAGTTAAAATGGTAGTTTTCCAAACTATTGTCTTTGGCTTGCCTCCAATGCTAGTGGCCTTTTGTCTAACTGATTCACATTCATTAAAATCTATCAAGTCAGACAGCGGCTCTGCTTTACCAACTGTAATTTAGCTTTGTTCATGCCTTTCGATAAATTCTTTTTTATTAAACTTCAGTTTGTTATATGGTGGGTACCTATATGTAGTCCTTCTCTAAATTTCTTTGAGAATCTCTTTAGTTTTTTGTCAGTCCCACTTTCCAAGGTGATCCAGAAAACCGGATCTCTTCCTTTTAAAAAAAGTTTAAATGGTAATAGTAGGAATGGCTTTTAAAGCAATTGAAGGGCTACAGTGTTACTCAAGAATATTAGTTTTATATTCTTGGGAAGGTAAAATTTGAAAGAATTTCAAAATCAGTCTTATTAGCCATATTACGGTACTTCGTGTCCAAAAAAAGAGAAAATGGAATGGAACATTTTAAATAGCACTATAATATAATTAAAAGAAACAATGAGAATGAGCTGCTTTTGAGACATTTTATTTTAAAACCAAAAGATTTTTTTTTCTCTATTTCCTTTTCTTCCTTTGAAATTCAGATACTGAAATTTTTTTTTAGTAATGATTTGGGTCATGCTGGTCCAACAAGCTAATTTTTAGAAATTTTATTTTGAGATTTTTGGAGCGAGGTTATTTGAGGAATTAGGATAAGAAGGCCGATTTTAAAACTATAGGCACAGATATGGCATGACCAATCTAGTAAGTTGGAAGTGTTCTGTGAAATCATTTAGAAAAATAAAAATATATTAATTTTATGAAGAAAAGGCATAATTAAAAGCAATTCTTATACAGTTATTTTTAAATAATTTAGAATTAATGTCCTAAGGTATAAGGCAATGCTTTATCCGACATATGGGCTAACAAGTTGTCCTTGAGCAATAAAAATTGATGTCCCAGATCATAAAAATATGTAGGACCTCACTAATTTTGAAAATTTCTGGCTTTCTTCCAAGGATTACTTAGTCCATTTATGGACCATGTCAGTGGAAGACTTTCTTTTACTGAGTAAATTTGTTTTATTCTTATAATATAAAAGAGTAATAACATACATTTTAAAGAAAATAATTAAATGAATAGCTGTACTCCCATTGGTCAATATTTTAAATACCGTTTTAAAAAAAAATGCACTGGGAAAATGTAATTGTCATTTATAAAGGAGACAAAATAGTTTTTTTTGTATTATATGTGAGCTAGAAATCAGAAAAAGAATGACCTAGTAGAGAAAATACTAATAATTCATACCAGATGATATACAAAGCACTCTAAAATTGGACTTGATCAATCTTATAATAATAGTGCAAATTGAAATTATATTCAGTTACCATTTTTCACCTGTCAGATTGAAAGAGTTTGAAAAATTTAATAAAATAACTATGTTGGTGAGATTATGGGGAAATAGGCACAATCACACCTTGTCTGTATAAATTCCCTATACCTTTTACGTTTCCTGCGTTTTCTTGCACGATTACATCATTCCCCCAGATGTTACTACTATCCTGAATTTAGATATTGGGGTTACATATGCATCTGTTAAAGGTGTTTTAACCTTTTTATGAATGGAACCTCACTGAATGTAATTTTCTGTGATGTGGTTTTTATTCAGTGTTGTTTTTATGATTCAGCCATATTGATGCATACATCTAATGACAATTCTGTTTTACTGCTGTGTTGTATTCTGATATGTGAAGATGCTATAATTTATTCATTCTGCTGTAGATATTTAGGTTGCTTCCATTTTTGTTTTTGGCTACTATAAGCAGTACAGCCATGACGATTCTCATACATTTCTCCTGATATACTTCATAGGAATGGAATTGGGTTGTAGAGGTCTGTTCATCTTTAGCTTTTTTAGGCAATACCATACTGTTTTACAAAGTAGTTGTACTAAAAGATACTACTTAAAATAATACGGTTTTCATTTTCAGTCTTCTAACACTTAATATTGTCAGATTTTTAAGTTTTGCCAGTTATTTAGTATGAAATAGTTTCTCACTGTACTCTTAATTTGATTTTCCTAATTGCTGATAAGATCGTGGATCTTTTCATGTGTCTGTCTGCCATTATATTTCTTCTTTGAAATTACTGTTGATGTTTTTTGCCTATTTTCTTTTGGATTGTTTCTTGTTGAATTACAGGAGTTCTTTTTTCTACTTCGTGTTTTAAGTGTCTTCTCCCACTCTATGGGTTTTCCTTTTTTATTTCTGGTATCCTTTTAATGAGTAGATTTGTTATATATATCTTGCTCTGTCATCCAGGCTGGAATACAGTGGTACAATCTCAGCCACTGCAACCTCTACCTCCTAGGTTCAAGCGATTCTCCTGCCTCAGCCTCCTGAGTAGCTGGGATTTACAGGTGTGCACCACTATGCCTGGCTAATTTTTGTATTTTTAGTAGAGATGGGGTTTCACCACGCTGGCCAGGCTGGTCTTGAACTCCTGATCTCAGGTGATCCTCCCCTCTCAGCCTCCCAAAGTGCTAGGATTACAGGTGTGAGCCACCATGCCCAGCCAGATTTGATATTTTTAATGAGTTTTAAAATCTTTTCTCTTGCCGGGCGCGGTGGCTCAAGCCTGTAATCCCAGCACTTTGGGAGGCCGAGGCGGGTGGATCATGAGGTCGAGAGATCGAGACCATCCGGGTCAACATGGTGAAACCCCGTCTCTACTAAAAATACAAAAAATTAGCTGGGCATGGTGGCACGTGCCTGTCATCCCAGCTACTCAGGAGGCTGAGGCAGGAGAATTGCCTGAACCCAGGAGGCGGAGGTTGCGGTGAGCCGAGATCGCGCCATTGCACTCCAGCCTGGGCAACAAGGGCGAAACTCCGTCTCAAAAAA
This sequence comes from Saimiri boliviensis, assembly GCF_048565385.1. Taxonomy (NCBI): domain Eukaryota; kingdom Metazoa; phylum Chordata; class Mammalia; order Primates; family Cebidae; genus Saimiri; species Saimiri boliviensis. The sequence goes on along the minus strand of NC_133451.1, from coordinate 71,033,718 downwards.
AAAAAAAAAAAAAAAAAAAAAAAAAAATCTTTTCTCTTGTAATTAGTACATTTTGTGTCTTGTTAACAGCAGAAATCTTGCCTTTCCCAGATTAGAAATATATTCTCTTGTATCATCTTTTAAAAGTTTTGAGGTTTTGCTTTTCACAGCGAATTCTTTAATTCATTTGTCATTGACTTTTTTGTTTGTCTGTTTAAGATGAAGTCTTGTTCTGTCACTCAGGCTGGAGTGCAATAGGGCAATCTTGGCTCACTGCAACCTCTGCCTCCTGGGTTCAAGTAATTCTCCTGCCTCAGCCTCCTGAGTAGCTGGGATTACAGGCACCTGCCACCACGCCCAGCTTTGTATTTTTTTTGTAATTTTTTTGTAATTTTTGTATTTTTTTTTTTTATGAGATTTATGAGAGGGAGTTTCGCTCTTGTTACCCAGGCTGGAGTGCAATGGCGCGATCTCGGCTCACCGCAACCTCTGCCTCCTGGGTTCAGGCAATTCTCCTGCCTCAGCCTCCTGAGTAGCTGGGATTACAGGCACACGCCACCATGCCCAGCTAATTTTTTGTATTTTTGGTAGAGACGGGGTTTCACCATGTTGACCAGGATGGTCTCGATCTCTTGACCTCGTGATCCACCCGCCTCAGCCTCCCAAAGTGCTGGGATTACAGGCTTGAGCCACCGCGCCCGGCCAATTTTTGTATTTTTAGTAGAGATGGGGTTTCACCAACTTGGTCAGGCTGGTCTTGAACTGCTGACCTCAGGTTATCCTACCACCTTGGCCTCCCAAAATGCTGGGATTACAGGCGTGAACCACTGTGCCCAGCCTTGTAATTGATTTTTAGTCTAATTTGGAGTCTGATTTAGAAAGGGATTTAATTTTGTTTTTCCCCTATGAGTAACCAGTTGTCTAAACATGATTAGTGAATAGTTTTTTCTTTTCTCATTGATCAGTAAAGTCACTTCTCTTATATATTAACTATGTCTAGGTCTAGTTTGGGAATCTCAGTTCCTTTTTAGTAGTCAATTCATCTAACCTTGTACCAGTTGGTATACTGTCTTAATTATTATGGCTTTATATTAAAACTTTATATCTGGTCTTGGAAGTCCCCTCACATTTTTCTTTAGCAGTGTCTTGACAATTTGCACATAGTGGCTCTTCCTCATACGTAAGAAATAGCTTGTTAAGTTTCACGAAAAACCCTGTTTGAACTCTGGAATTGCATTAACTGTCTGGATCAGTTTAAGAAGGATTGACATTCTAATTATATTGAATCATCCTATTCATGAATTTGGGCTCTTCCTCCATTTAATGTCTTCTAATAAAATTTTATAGCCTTCTACACCAATGAATACATCTGTTAGACTTATTTCTAGGTACCTTATACTTTTTTTTTTTTTTTTTTAATTGTAAACCATAACTGTTGTTTTTCCTTTTTCTTTCTTTCTGAGAGGGAATTTTGCTCTGCTGCCAAGGCTGAAGTGCAGTGGAGCAATCTTGGCTCACTGAAACCACTGCCTCCTGGGTTTAAACGATTCTCCTGCCTCAACTTCCTGAGTAGCTGGGATTACAGGCTTCCGCCACTGTATCCCGATAATTTTTGTGTTTTTAGTAGAGGCAGCGTTTTACCATGTTGGCCAGGCTGGTCTCGAACTCCTGACGTCAAGTGATCCATCCTCCTTGGCCTCCCAAAGTGCTGGGATTACAGGTGTGAGCCACTGTGCCTGGCCAACTGTTTTATTTTTTGAGGTTTGGTTTTTTGTTTGTTTGTTTGTTTGTTTTCCCTTGTCTATTTGCTGTTAGATATAGAAATACAATTCATTTGGTTTTTTGTGGTTTTTTTGTTGTTTGTTTTAAAATTAATCTTATAGTAAGCCTTCTTGGCTAAACTCGTATTCTCCTGAAACCTTGTCCGCAAATTTTTTGGAGTTTCACATGCAGTAAGCATTTCATGTGCTAAAAATTATAGCTTTTTTTTTCTTTTCCAATTCTTACATATTTAATTTCTTATTATTTTTATGTACTGACCCTAGGATATTTCATATAATGTTGAGTAGAAGCATTAATACTGGGCATACTTCTGTTGTTTCCAGTTTTAAAGGGAATGCTTCTAATAGTTTTTATTAAGAATAATACTATTTTTGTTTAAAAGTTTTTTAAATTTTAGAAGTTTCCTTCCATTCCTGCTTTGTTAGTCCATTTTCAGATATTTTATTGAGTACTTTTCTCCTATAGAGATGATTATATTATTTTTCTCATCAAAAGTTGAGGTAAATATATGATAAATTATATACATATATGTTTATACACACACACACACACACACACACACACACACACTTTTTTCCCCCCCCAATTTAAAACACATATGCATTGCTGAGATAAACTCAACTTGGTCATGTTGTTATATGCTTTTATATAATACTGGATTTAATTTGATAGATACCTGTCAAGAACTGTAAAGGCTTTGAGATTTTACCCTACTTAAAAGCTCATAAGTTAGGCAGTTACTGTTTCTTGGATGGTGGTAGAAGACATGAGATTCCTGGGTCAGAGAAAAAGAACATTATTATTCAGGCTACAAAATGGGCCCAGATGCATGCTGTATACACAGTCAGTTTGTATTGCAATTGGGTAATCCAGGTCCAGGATCCAGGATCCAGCACTTTTTAAGGAAGCAGCAAATATTGTAGCAAAATAACAAAAAGATACTAGTCTTGCTTCCCCAGGGTAAAGTCACATGATAGTAATGATGGGTTGCCTTGACCTATTTAGTTGCCTATATAAGTAATTACAGAAACTATGCAGTATCAAGAGACAGATAACCCTTGGAATCTGTCATACCAACCAAGAATGCAGCAGGAAGCACAAGGCCCATGGTAAACTGATTCTCCTAAGAATTTTTTCAAGGATTTTTCTGTGTATGTTCATGAATAAAATAGACCTATGTTTTTCATGTGTGTGTATGTAAGGTTTATAATGACCATAGAAGGAGTGGGGAAAATTCTGTATTTTTCAGTTCTTTGAAAGAGTGTGTGTAAAATTGAATTAATGTATTCCTTGAAATCTAGGTAAAACAGTCCTGCAAAACTGTCATTGCCTGGTGTTTTCTGTTTTCCTTGATGAAAATATTAACTACTATTTCAATATATTTGTAGTATGAGAACTTTTGAGAAATTATTTTTTAAGGGAAAGCAAGTTTATTAGGAAAGTAAAGGAATAAAAGAATAGCTACTCCATAGGCAGAGCAGCCCTTAGGGCTGCTGGTTGTTCATTTTTATGGCTATTTCTTGCTTATATATTAAACAAGGGGTGGGTTTTTCATGCCTCCCCTTTTTAGACCATATAACTTCCTGATATTGCCATGGCATTTGTAAATTGTCCTGGAGCTGGTAGGAGTGTAGTAGTGAGGACAATCAGAGGTCACTCTTACTGCCATCCTGGTTTTGGTGGGTTTCAGCTAGCTTCTTTACTGCAACCTGTTTTACCAGCAAGGTCTTTATGACCTGTATCTTGTGCTGACCCCTTGTCTCATCCTGTGACTTAGAATGCCTAACCATCTGGAAATGCAGCCCAGTAGGTCTCAGTCTTATTTTACCCAGCCCCTACTCAAGATGGAGTTGCTCTGGTTCAAAGGCCTCTGGCATTTTCTGCTTGCTTTTATAAGAGAAGCCTTAATCCCAAGAGTTTCAGAGGGATGAAAGTTTATTTCTGTAACTTCATGCTGAACAGGGGCAATGATATTCCTTTCTAACTATTAGGGTCTCTTGTATTTGGGGTAGAGAGGAGCTCAGTCAGAAAGCATCAGTATATTGAGGGCCATTCATAACTCCAAGTTCTGACAAAAGGTGATACCTAAAGTTGGCCGATTGGTGCACAGATGATTTTCCTTTGGGTCAAGGGTCTCTTCAATATTATCCCTTCCATGGTTTGCTAGAAAGATGTTACTGGAAAGGGATCCCAATTCCAGTTCCTGGATCTCATACAAGAAAGAATTTGGGACGAATCATACCGTAAAGAGAAAGCAAGTTTATTAGGAAAGTAAAGGAATAAAAAATAAATAAAATGGCTACTCCATAGGCAGAGCAGTGGAGAAATTTCTAATTGTTAATGAGTCAGTTTTGTTGGATCATATCTGTGATAGTTTCCCTTTTTTCTTTTTAAATTGGACATATGATTTATTAATATTTAGATTTACACACTTGTTTTATCTAATTTTGTTAACTTTCTCTGGAATGTGACATCCAATACAGGCAGTATATTAGTAAAGTGATTCATATATAGTTACTATATAATTATCTGTATATTCATAGTCCAATTTTTTAGCTGGTATTAGACTGTGATACTTAAAATGTGGAGATTATTATACCTCCTTCACCCTGGAGCTTCTTCTGGGTCTAACATGACAGCAGAACTTGACTATGCTAAAGGCATCAATATATGTTGGTGGCAACTATGCATTGTTTGGTTCTGGAAGTTGAGATAAATGTGTACCTATACTGGATTATAGATTTACATAGTTTCAAATGTAAGCATTTAAGGCTACTGCTTTGCCTGTTTGGGTACTTTTTGTTGCATACACTATTTTGATATGGAGTATTTCATTACTGTTTTGTTCTAAGTATTTTTAATATACGTTATCATATCTTCCTTGACTTGTCAGTTATTTAAAATATTACTTAAAATTTCTGTGCATGTGATTTTACATTTAGTTATTTTTATTGTTAGCTTTAACCTTAATTACATTGTAGACTAATGAGGTAACCTGTATGAACCAGTTCTGTGACATTTGTTGATTCTTGCCCTGTGGCGTAGTGTATGATTGGTTTTTGTAAATGTTTAACCTGTATCTGAAAAGAATATTTTTCTCTACTTATTGGACACAGGATTATATATTTTTCCGTTAGTTCAATTTGTAAGTTATATTGCTCAGATTTTCTGTCTCTAGAAATTTTTGCCTGTTGGCTTTTTCAGTAATTATTTTTGTTAAAATTTCCATTAAAATGGAATTTTTCATTTTCTCTTATAGTTCAGTCAGCTTTTGCTTTACATATCTTGGATTTATTTTATTAGATAGTACCCACTTAATATTGTCATATCTTCTGATGATAATGTCTTCTGGTAGTATCTTCTGGTGAATTGAACCCAATACTAGGTACTGAGCTTCTTCCTTAATAGGATTTTGTCTTATAGTCTACATTTCTAATTTAGCTGTGCCAGTGTTCTTTTGGTTAATGTTTGTCTAATATATCTTCTCTCATCCATTTACTTTCAACTTTTTGTGTACATACACTTAGGTATAACTCTTATAATAGTATATAGCTGGACTTTGTTTTTAATCCATTCTACTCTTTATTTTGTTTTTAATGTGGGTTCGGACCAGTTCCCTTACCTATAATAATTGATATTTTTGTTATTGCTGTTCTAACTTTTGATTCCATTCTGTGTGTGATTTTTTTTCTGCTTTCTTGCCTTTCTAAAAGTAGTTTTTTGCCTTGTTTTTCATTCTGTTTACTTTCTCTTAGTTTGAAATTGTTATATTCTGTTTTTGGACTCCTTGTTATTCTTGAAATGGTGCCTTAAATATATTTTTTAAAAGATTAATTTTAAAGTAACTTTAAAAATTGACCTGCTATTTATATGTAGTGAAATTCTTACCTCTTGGTGTATAATTCAGTGAATGTTGACAGACATGTAGTTGTATAACCAGCACCACAATCAAGAAATAGAACAGCTTCATCACTCTCCAAAATTCATTTGTGCCTACTGAAGTCAAAACCTTCTCTCAGCCCTTGGCAACTACTTTTCCAGAATGTCATATATTGGAACATACAGTATATCGCCTTTTGAGTCTGGATTCTTTGGTTTGGCATAATGCATTTGAGGTTCATTCATGTTGTGTGTATAAAACCTATGGTACATCATATAATGGAATACTACTTAACAATAGAAATAAAGGAAATTTTTTTTGAAATTTTATAGTTTTAGATTTTGTCTTGAGACTCTGTTTTGAGTTAATTTTTGTGTATGACACAAGGTTTATTCTTTTGCTTATGCGTATCTAGTCATTCTAGCACTATGTGTTAAAAAGATTATAGTTTCTGCTTGGCATTTTCTTTGCAACTTTGTCAAAATTCAGTTGCCCAATTATGTGTGGATCTACTGCTGAACACACTATTCTGTCCCATTGTTGTATGCCAATACCAAACTGTTTGATCGTTTTAGCTTTATGATCAGCTATGATGCAGGGATTATGAGTTTCCCAACTTTGTTCATAGTTTTCAAACTTGCATTGACATTTCTAGATGCTTTGCATTTTCATATACATTTTAGAATGAACCTATGATTTGTGCAGAATAACTTGCTGGAATTTGTTGTGAGATATATTGAATATACAGATCAGTTTGGGGATAATCAATACCTTAATCTTGAAACTTAATATTGAGTCTTAATATCTAGCATTTCTCTTCATTTACACAGATCTTCTTTGCTTTATTTTCTTAAAAAGTGTTGTAGTTTTTAGCAATATAGATCTTGTAAATATTTTGCTAAATTTATATCTACTTGATTTTTTTATGCTGTTGCAAATGTTACTGCTTTTTAAATTTTTAATTATTTGTTGTATAGAATTCAGTACAATTGATTTTTAATTGTATTGGCCTTGTCTCTTGTGATGTTTGTAAATTCGCTTTTTCTTGGGGCATTTTATAAACTCTTGATCTGTGAACATAGTTTGTTTCATTTCTTCCTTTCCAATATATATGTTTTTAATTTTCTTTTTCTTGCTTTATCACATTAGTTAGGATCTCTGGTACTGTATTGAATAGAAGGGACAATGGTGCACATCTTTGCCTTGCTTTTGATTTTAGGGGGAAAGCACTATCTTTCACCATTAATATTAACTGTAGGTTTTTCAGTAGCTATCCTTTCAGGTTAAATTTTTTTTCCTTCTTACATTTGCTGAGAGTTTTTATCATCAAGGCAAGTTAAATATGGTCAAATACTCTGGAAGATGTTGCTAATACTTCTATTTTCAGGAAGAGTTTTCAGAAGCCTTTAGAACTCAAAACACTTCTATTACTGCTTTCTTAAATGATTGGTAGAATTTTCCAGTAAAACCACATGATCTTGAAATTTTCTTTATGGAAACATTTTTGACTTCTACTTTGATTTCTTTTGTAGATATAGGACATTGAGATTATCCTCCCACCTTTTCTTTTTTTTCCCTATAGCTATGTCAGCTCTCTCCTACAATCATTTGGTTAATTCTCAGAGTTCTCAAATAGTTGATTCTGACAATTTTTACCTGTTTTTCGTTTTATTTGTGCTTGGTTGGTTGGATTTTTTGGTCATTGTTGCTTATATAGAGCAGCAAATTTTTAGAGGTCTTTACTCTGCCATTTTTGCTGACATTTTCTTTCCTTCCTCCCTTCCTCCCTCCCTCCCTCCCTTCCTTCCTTCCTTTCTTCCTCCCTCCCTCCCTCCCTTCCTGTGTCGCTCAGGCTGGACTGCAGTGGCGCGATTTCGGCTCACTGCAACTTAACGCCTCCTGGGTTCAAACGATTCTCCTGCCTCAGCATCCTGAGTAGCTAGGATTACAGGCATGCACCACCACACCCAGCTAATTTTTGTGTTTTTAGTAGAGACAGGGTTTCACCATGTTTGTTAGGCTGGTCTCAAACTCTTGATCTCATGATCCACTCGCCTTGGCCTCCCAAAGTGCTGGGATTAGCCACCGTGCCTGGCTTTTTGCTGACATTTTCTATCCATTTCCAGTGAGCTTTGGTAGCTTCTATCTTTCAGTGAATTTGTCCATTTTTTCTAAGTTGTTGAACTTATAGGCATATGGTTTTCTTAGTATTTCCTTTTCCTTTTACTATCTCTGTGTCTGTCCCTTCATTGTTGATATTTATAATTTGTGTCTTTTCATTACGGTCAAAGAGAATTATATCAGTTTTATTGACTCTTTTTCAAAGTGCCACCTTTTGAATTCAGTACTTTTTTTTCTTTCTTTTTTTGAGGCGAATTCTTGCTGTGTCACCCAGTCTGGAATGCAGTGGTGCAATCTCAGCTCACTGCAACTTCTGTCTCCGGGTTCAAGGGATTCTCTTGCCCCAGCCTCCCGAGTAGCTAGGACTACAGGCATGCAGCACCACGCCTGGCTGATTTCTGTATTTTTAGTAGAGACGAGGTTAGACTGGTTGCGAACTCCTGACTCAGGTAATCCACCCGCCTCGGCCTCCCAGAGTGCTTGGATTATAAGCGTGAGCAACTGTGCCCAGCCAGTAATTTTGTCTTTTTAAAAAATTTTATTGATTTCTGCTAATAGTTTCTTCTGCTTGCTTTGGGTTTCATTTGTTCTTATCATTGAATTTAGATCTTTTTGTTTCTAATATCAGCATTTGAAGCTATAAATTTCCTCCTAAAAACTGATTTTTCCATGTCCTACAAATTTTGATAATCTCATATTTTCGTTTTAACCCAAAACATTTATACTTTAATTTTTTGAGACAGGGTCTCAGTCTGTCACGCAGGCTAGACTGCAATGGTCTTGTCACAGCTCACTGTAGCGTCTAACTCCTGCACCCAAGCAAGCAATCCCCTGTTGAGCCTGTTAGTGAGTAGCTGAGACTGCAGGTGCATACCACCATGCCCAGTTAAAAAATTTTTTTTCTTTTTTTCTTTCTTTCTTTTTTTTTTTTTTTGTAGAGACGGGGTCTTACTATGTTGCCTAGGCTGAACTCTTGGCCTCATGAAGTCCTCCCACACTGGGATTACAGCTGTAAAACACCATGCCCAGACCAATTAAAACGTCTGAAAATCTCCTTGTGACATCCTTTTTAGCTTATGGAATATTTAGAAGTGTAATGTTTAATTTCAGAATATTTGGAAATTTTTCTGGGTATTTGTCTGTTGGTATCTAGTTTTATTTTGTCAGGCCATGACTGTTTATTTGTATGATTTTATTTTTTTTAATTTGTTACAGTTTGTTTTCTGGCTCAGAATACGGTGTCACTTGGTGCATATTCATATGCACTTGAAAAGAATGCATATTTTTCTGTTTGTGAGTGGAGTATTATGTAAATAATAGGTCAAGTTTGTTGACAGTGTTCTGTTCTTCGTCCTTACTAATTTTTTTGTGTACTTTTTTCTGTCAGTAACATCGGAGTGTTTCAAGTCTCAATTACAATTCTTGTATCTCTTTGGAGATGCTATATTATTGTATTCCCTGTTCTTGCTGTTGATACTTGTCACTCTCCTGTTCATTCTTTTGATATGATCGTCCTTTTGACCCATCTTGTTTTAAAGTCTTCTATCATTTGGTATTTTCTAGTTTGCACTACAATCTATTTTTAAATGAAATCCTTTCATAAACTTCTTTGTATATATTCTGCATGTTGTATCAGTTCATTCATTTAAAAAATTGGCTTTTGAAAATTCGCAGCCTTTACTCTTCAGAGATTTTCTTTTCTCACGTCTCTCCCTAATCTCTCTTTCTGGCTAGGAGTTGGATATATTTACTGTTTGCCGTAGCTGTTGATGTAGTCATAAGGTGTGGAGGGAGAGGAAGTGTCCTATAGTCCTATAATTAGGTCTGTCTTAGTGAGTCAGAGTTGAGTATTTCCCTACATGATGTCAAAGGCTAGAGAGGGCATTTATCTTACTCTAGGTCTGTTAAACTTTGGGAAAACTTAGATTCTGGTAAAATAGTTTCCTTTGAAGATAGTACTTATTAAAGAGAACGTCACTTTCTCCTGCCCCCTTTTGGAAGAATGAGGGGGTTTTTCTCCAGTTTTTATAGTGAGAACCTGGTAGGACCCCTGGAAGTAAAATTTAAGAAAGTATGGGAACCCCTTAAGAGTAGGCCCTCTTGGAGTTTTTAACTCTCAAGTGAATCTATATGGAGCCTCCAGCAATCTGTCAATTGTCAATTAGAGTTTAAAGTGTTCTACTGATACTAGGTCTAGCTGTGGACTTCTGCTGCCCATAAATTGTGATTCTCTGTATCTGCTTGTTTGTATTTGGGACAGCAGTTTGTCCTATGACCTCAATCGTGAGGACAGGAATGACAGCTTTTAAAATCTTCAAAACTTAAGTCTTGTTCTCTCTTTCTAGAATTCCAATTTCTTAACTTAACCTAACTTCCGTCTTTTGCTGTCTTATGTTTTCCATCTTTGTGACTCTCAGTGAGGCATTTTGGATAATTTTCTTGGAATCTGTTTTTCTCGATGTCTGATTTTCTTTTCAGCTGTATCTGCTGCCTAACTCATTCATCAAGAGTTTTTTCCCCAGTACTTGGTGTTATAATTAATTCAGTAAAATATCCAAATATTTAAAATCCAGCTTCACTTACTTTGACAAAGATATACACCTTAATAGCCAGCACCTAAATCAAGATATGAAATAGTTCCGTCACCCCAGGAAGTTTCCTCTTCCCACTTTCCAGTCAATTAGGAACTACCAACCAGACTTCCAAAGTATTCATACCATTTTCTAGTATTGAATTGAAGTAGAAGAGTTCAAGGTATTCCACATTCTTTGTAACACTTGGTTGGTCATTAAAAATTTTTTTTTAGGCCAGGCACAGTGGCTCATGCCTGTAATCCCAACACTTTGGGAAGCTGAGGTGGGTGGATCACTTGAGGCCAGGAGTTCCAGAGCAGCCTAGCCAACATGGAGAAACCCTGTCTCTACTAAAAATACAAAAATTAGTGGGTGTGGTGGCCAGTGCTTTTAGTCTCAGCTGCTTGGGAGGCTGAGGCACGAGAATCTCTTCAATCCGGAAGGTGGAGGTCGTAGTAAGACCAGATTGTGCCAGTGTACTCCAGCCTGGGCAGCAGAGTGAGACTGTCTGAAAAAAATTTGTAGATGTGCTGGTAGGTATGTATTGCATTGAAGGTTTGGTTGATTTGTTACTTAACAGTTAGAACCTTCATTTTTGGAAGTTCCATGGTTTTTATTTTTTCGAATTTGAGTGTTAGACTATTGTTGCATGCTTGTCTTAATGAATACCTCTTTTATTTTTTAAGGGACTCTATAATAGTCTGTTACCAATAGTGTGTTCTTTGATATATGATAAATCTGTACTCTTAATACTCACACATTCCTAATTATTGATATAACAAAGTTATTTTCTTCTCACATTTTACTAACATATCTTGGTAACACATTTTCTTTTTACTTGAAATATATTTGTTTTCCCTAGATGTAACATAAATATTGTAAGAAGACCCCTTAGAATATTTATATTCGAAGACCTACATTTGCTTTTCAGACCATATTCTAACTCAAAGACAAATAGCCCTATAGGAGAAAGAATAAGTGATATCTTTAAGATACCACTTTTGGAAGTTCCATCTATAAGATATCACTCATTCTTTCTCCTATAGGTCTGAAAAGATAAATGTGGATCTTCAAAGATTAATGTAGAATCTATGGGGTTACTTCAGGGTGCCAGGTTGTGATATTACTTCAGAATTGGCTGGCATTAATATATGTGCTTTTTTATGTATATGTGTACATATGTTTTGGATAAGCCCAAATTTTAGAGTTTGAGGATTTTGAAGTTTTTCTTTATGACTATCTTAAAGAGAGTATTTACATTTTTAAAATGTATATAATAGATTAAATAAAGTAAAATTAAATTTAGGAAATTAGTATTTTATCTTGTAGTATACATTTCTGTCTTGCAGTTATAAGTTTTATAGGTTTTATTTTTGTCTTCTGCTTTAGGCAATCCTTTATCACAGGATATTCTCAACTTATACCAGGACCCAGATGGAACCCGAAAGCTACTGAACTTCATGCTTGACAATCTTGCAGGTAACTGTTAGTGACAAAGCTGTAAAATAAATTCTACAGGTATTATTAACCAGCTAACATATCATATGTTGCTCAAGAGCATCTGTTTTTTATAATTGCTTATGGGGGCTGGGTGCGGTGGCTCACGCCTGTAATCCTAGCACTTTGGGAGGCCAAGGTGGGCAGATCACAAGATCAAGAGATCGAGACCATCCTGGCCAACATGGTGAAATTCTGTCTCTACCAAAAATACAAAAATTAGCTGGGCGTGGTGGCATGTGCCTGTTATCCCAGCTACTTGGGAGGCTGAGGCAGGAGAATCACTTGAACTTGGGAGGTATAGGTTGCAGTCAGCCGAGACTACATTCCAGCCTGGCAACAAAGTGAGACTCTGTCTCAATAAAAATATTCAGAGTTGATCAATGGAAATTAACACATTTGTTACAGAGGTCTTCTTAGTAAATAATTATGAATATGTGGCAATTTAAGTTGTATATGTATGTCGCATATGTATGCAGTTTCTAACTTACTTTAAAACGAAATATCTCGGCTGGGCGCGGTGGCTCATGCCTGTAATCCCAGCACCTTGGGAGGCCGAGACGGGTGGATCACGAGGTCAAGAGATCGACACCATCCTGGTCAACATGGTGAAACCCCGTCTCTACTAAAAATACAAAAATTAGCTGGGCATGGTGGCTCACGCCTGTAGTCCCAGCTTCTCCGGAGGCTGAGGCAGGAGAATTGCCTGAACCCAGGAGGCGGAGGTTGCAGTGAGCCGAGATCGCACCATTGCACTCCAGCCTGGGTAACAAGAGCGAAACTCCGTCTCAAAAAAAAAAAACCAAAATGAAATATCTCTTTTGTCTGTATAGATGTAACTAGTCGATCTAGCCATATATGTGTGCTGTGTGTGTGTATAATTTCGTGTGTGTGTGTGTGTGTGTGTGTGTGTGTGTAATTTTTAAGGAGTTCTTAGTATGTTTTAGATACAAGCTTTGTGTTGGTAATATGTTGCAAATACTTGCTCACGTGCTATTATTAACTTTTTCATTCTCTTAATTTGTCTTTTGACAAACAGAAAATTTTTAATGTACTCCTGTCCAATTTGTTGACCTTTTCTGTTATGGTACTGCTTTTATCCTCTTTAAGAATTTTTTCATACCATGGATCATGAGTGTATTCTCCTATGTCATTGTCTACAAACTGTTTTTTTTTTTTTAACTTATAATGTTTAGAATTAGGTTTTATGACTTTTCTATATGTATTTTATATTGACTGAGCCATTTATTGATTATGTGTCCTTTCACTACTGTTTTTTAATGTTATCTTTGTCATAAATCAGGTGTCAATGTATGTTTAGGTATGTTTCTGGATTCTCTGTTCCGTGAGTCTTTATAGCAATGTAACAGTGTTTAATTATGGAAAGCTTTATAAAAAGGTCTTGAGATTGGGTAGAGTAATCCAGTAGAGTAAGTCTTCCTCCTTGACCTATTCTAAAGAATCTTGGCTAGTTCTGGCCTTTGTGTTCTTTTACCTTGTATTTTTATTAAAATTTTTGGAATGAGGTTTTTAATTCTCTCCCCTCTCTAAAATGTAGAGATTTAATTTGGGATTATATTGAATCTATATATTGCTTTGGAAATCAGTGATATTTACAACAGTGGATCCTATTCTTTTATTTGTTATGCCTTTTATAATTTCTTTCAATATTGAGTTTTAGGTTTCTGTGTAGTGGGCTTGCCCATATTATATTACATTTATTCTAAATTTTGACTTTTTAATTGTCTTTAAAAATAGTCATTTTAAAGCTATATCTTACTATCTTAATGGCAGATTTATGGAATACAGTTGAGTTTTGTATATTTTTTGGTACTCAGTCATCTTCCTAAATACTTAATAAATGCCTTGCTGAAGAACTTTATTCAGCCACTTTACTAAATAGTTTTTAATGCTAATGCATTTTTATTTTAATTTATACAATTATGTCATCTGCAAGTAAAGAGAGTTGCATTACTCCATTTCTAATTCTTTTGATTTTCTTGCCAACCTGCACTTATTACACTAGCTAAAGTAGTGATAATGGACATCGTCTAATTTCATAATTTTTCGTTAAGTATCCTATTCACTGTAGTTTTTATATAGATAAACTTCATCTGATGAAGGAAGTCTTTTTCTATTCCTAGTTTGCTAGGTAAGTCTTTTTTTTTTTTTTTTTTTTTTTTTAATATGACTAGATTTTGAATTTTATCAAATGCTTTTTTTTTTTTTTTTTTTTTGAGACAGAGTTTCGCTCTTGTTACCCAGGCTGGAGTGCAATGGCACAATCTCGGCTCACTGCAACCTCTGCCTCCTGGGTTCAGGCAATTCTCCTGCCTCAGCCTCCTGAGTAGCTGGGATTACAGGCATGTGCCACGATGCCCAGCTAATTTTTTGTATTTTTAGTAGAGACGGGGTTTCACCATGTTGACCAGGATGGTCTCGATCTCTTGACCTCGTGATCCACCTGCCTCGGCCTCCCAAAGTGCTGGGATTACAGGCTTGAGCCACCGTGCCCGGCTATCAAATGCTTTTTATTAAGATGAGTACATGATTTTAAGCCTTTAAAATGGTAATTATATTGACAGCTTTTTTTTTTTTTTTGAGACGGAGTTTTGCTTTTGTTACCCAGGCTGGAGGGCAATGCCATGATCTCGGCTCACCGCAACTTCCGCCTCCTGGGTTCAAGCGATTCTCCTGCTTCAGCCTCCCGAGTAGCTGGGACTATAGGCATGCGCCACCATGCCCAGCTGGTTTTTGTATTTTTAGTAGAGACGGGGTTTCACCATGTTGACCAGGATGGTCTCGATTTCTTGACCTCGTGATCCACCCGCCTCAGCCTCCCAAAGTGCTGGGATTATAGACATGAGCCACCGCGCCCGGCCTGTATAGATGTTTTTTTTGTATGTTTTTTATGTATAACATACAAAAAAAACCTTTGTATTCCTAGAAAAAGCCAACAAGGTTCTGATAAATTATTATCATTTTTATATAACCCTAGATTCAGTTTGCTAATATTTTATTTAGTTTGTTTTTTTTTTTTTTTTTTTTTTAGTGAGACAGAGTTGTGCTGTCACCCAGACTGGAGTATAGTGGTGCAATCTCAGCTCACTGCAACCTCCTCTTCCCAGGTTTAAGTGATTCTCCTGCCTCAGTCTTCTGAGTAGCTGACATTACAGGCACACACTGTCACGTCTAGCTAATTTTTGCATTTTTAGTAGAGATGGGGTTTCACCATTTTGGCCAGGCTGGTATCAAACTCCTGACCTCAAGCAATCCGCCCACCTTGGCTTCCCAAAGTGTTGAGATTACAGGTGTGATTCAGTGCGTCCAGCTTGTGTAGGATTTTTTGCATCTGTGTTTATGAGTCAGATTGGCCAGTACTTTGAAAACTTGACATTAAAGTTATACTGGCTTTGTAAAATTTGTTTAAGTATTTCCTTATTTACTGTGGTTTGGAAGAATTTATTTAAGGTTGTTTGTTTTGTTTTTGTTTTGTTTTTGTTTTGTTTTTTTTGTAGGAAGTTTTAAATCACTGATTTAATTTCTTTAATAACTATAGTACTATTCTGATTTCCATTTCTCCATGAGTTTCTGAAAGTTGTGTTTTCTGGAAATTTGCCCATTTTATCTAAATCTTCAAATTTACTGGCTGAAAGTTGTTCAGAATATTTTATGATGTCTTAATAGCCTTAGGATGTGTAGTCACGCCTTTTTTCCATTTCAGATATTAGTTCATTTGTGTTACCTTTGTTTACTTAATGCAGAATCTTGTCCAGTTACTTATTAATATTTTCTTTAGAAGAACCAACTTTTAGCTTCCTTGGTGTTCTTTATTATGCTTATTTTTAATATCATTAATTTCTTTATTTCTTCCTTTCTTCTGATTTCATTTGCTATTCTTTTTCTAACTTACAGTGAACATGCCTTAATTTACAGTTCTTTTTTCTCAAATATATTTATGTATATAAATATTCCTCTAAAGTGGCTTTTAGCTGTATCTCACAAGCTTTAATTTGTATTATTTTCATTATCATTCAGTTCAGTATATTTTGTAATAGCCCTTATCATTTCTTCTTTGGCCTAAGAGTCATGTAGAAACTTGTTTCTTTATTTTCATTTCTTTATTTTCGGGGGAGTTCTTCTAGTTGTCTTTGTCATAGGTTCCTAGCTTAATTCCATGTGGTTAGAGAACATACCCTGATTTATTTAAATTTTAAAAATATGTTATTTATTACCTCTGCTGATGATTAATGTTTGTAATTAAGTATGCATTTGAAAATAATATCTCTTCTCATTAGATGCAGTTCCTGTATATTAGTTTGTTAATTATATTGTTTGAATGTGTTAGATGTACTTAATGATTACTTTGGTTTTATTCATTACCAGTAGAGCTATGTCAAAATGGTTGGTTTGTCTTCTTGTAGTTATTTCAACTTTTTAATTATATATACTTAGGGTGTATTTTCATGTGTTTTATATTCATGGTTATTCAAACTTTTTATCTTGCTGCAAATTTACTGATTGCTTGTTCTTTCCTTTTTGATGTTCCATTTCTAATTCTATTTTTCTTGATATTTAGAGTTTCCCTAGCTCACTACAGCATCTAACTCTTGAGATCAAGTGATCCTCCTTTCTTAGCCTCCCACATAGCTAGGACTACAGGCTTACATCACCATGCCTGGCTAATTTTTAAGTATTTTTGTAGAGGTGGAATCTCAGTATGTTGGCCAGGCTGGTCTTGAACTCCTGGCCTCAGGTGATCCTCCCATCTTAGCCTTCCAAGGTGCTGGGATTACAGGTGGAAGCCACTGCATTTGGTCCCCTTTTAGCTATTTTTTAAGGGCATATCTGCTAGCAATTAAAGTGTTTTCCTTTGTCTGTTAACATTATTATTTCCCCTTGATTTCTGAAGGATAGTTTTCTGGATACAGAATTTCCAGTTGACAGTCTTTTCTTTCAGTCCTTGAAAAATGTTGTACCACTTCCTTAGGGTTTCATAGTTTCTTAAAGGAAATCTAGTGTCATTTGAGTTGGTATCCTATAGGTAATACATTATTTCCATGTGGTGTTTTTAAGGTTCTTTCTTTAGTTTTCAGAAGTTTAGTTATGATCTATCTTGGCATGGATTTCTTTGTGCTCTTTGTATTTGAAGTTTGCTCACCTTCTTAAATTTGTTAGGTATAAATCTTTCACATAAATTTGGACATTTTCAGCTGTCCTGTCTTAGAATACTTTTAAGCTCCACATTCTTTATCCTGTCCTTCTGGAACTCTGATAATACAAATCTAGATTTTTTAAAAATCATATTTTCACAAGTTTTTTCAGGCTCTGTTCATTTGTTTCAATATGTTTTCAGACTAGGTTCTCTTGATTCATTCTTAAGTTCACTGATTTTTATCTTTTTGTATCTCTGTTGTGCCTTTCCAGTGAGTTTTAAAATGTTGGTTATTGTATTTTTCAGTTTGATAATATCTATTTGATACTTTTAAAAGAAAAATTTATCTGTATTTGCTGGATTTTCCTGTTCTTTTCAAGGATATTTGTAATTGTTGTTTTGTGATGGCTGTTCTAAAATCTATCAGATAATTTCAAAATCTGATTCAGCTCAGTGTTGTTATCTGTTGGTTTTTAACACTTATGTTGTGATTTTCCTGGTTCTTGATATGACCCATGATTTTTATTTGTACCCTGGATGTTTTGGATATTATGTTAGGAGACTTTTGATCCTTTTTAAATCTCTGATTTCATCAGGCAATTACCTTATTTAGGTTTAGCATGTAGATTTGGTTGTCTCTTCAGGTTCAGCTGACACCTGCACTGTGGGCAGATCAGGCCTACTGCTGCCAGTCAGTGTGAGGTGTAGGGAGGTGTGGGGAGGGAGCTCAACCTCTTGAGCTCCGTTGAAGAGGTTGCATTTGACATATTGCATCAGCAATATATTTATTTATTTTATGTAATAGTAACCCGTATAACTCTTTATTTCTTTGTTTTGTAGTATCATTGGCCATGTAGTTTCATCTTCTAAAAACTGATTTTAAATGCATGTCTGACATGAATATATTATCCTTTTGTAAAATATGTTAAAATTCATGTTATGATTAAAATTTCTTTTAATCATTACTTTTAATCACAGTCCCTTCCATGCAAGTAATCACACTTGTAAGTTGGGTGTATATCTTTTTACTTTCTGGTAAGCATTTACATACAAAAATTGAACCCGCAGAAATTTTATACTATTAATTTTAGTGTGTGCTTTTAAATATTTTTAATAAAATGTCACATTTTATTATTTTTTTCTACTTATTTTTACTCAACAGTATTCCATGGATATGTTTGCACTTGAACACATATTTATCTTGTTTCTTTTTAAACTATAGCATAGACTTTCTTAAAATGGACATTATTTAGCCATTTACCATTGCTTTTGTGAATATAAACAATGGCATAATGGATGTCTAAAGAAGATAGTAGATAGGGCTGATCCCCCTAGAAACAGAAATTTGCTCAGTCATAGGGATATGTTCATTTTCAAGATAATTGTGCTAATTTATATTCCTACCAGTTGTACTGCTGTTTATCACCATCACCAGTCCTGGATGTTTTTGAACTTAAAAATTTTGCATGAACTTGGGTAATAAATACACCATCTCATATTTTAAATTTACCTGGTTAGTAGCAAGATAGAGTATTCTTTCATACTGTGTTGTTATCTCTTTGGATATTGTTGATTACTGTGCATTTTACTTACACTGCTACATTGTGATGTACTAGTTAAGATTTGGAAGTACCAGAATATTAATATATTACCTGTTTTATTTTAGAAGTTTGTTGATTTCTGAATTTTTAACTGAGTCAGCTTAGGTAGATTTTGCTGATAAGGATTACAATAGCTAGAATTTTTTTTGTTTATTCTTTCTTTTTTATATTAGATTTTTCATTTTTAAGACACTTGCTGTGACTCTGCCATGGCACTCACATAGCCAGCAAGATTGTTTTCTGGGATTCAGTTTGTTGAACAAGCTGGATGATTTGTCTGTTACCTTATAACCTCCTTTTATTTCCTGGCAAGATGTGGAATATATGGAATGTATTCATTCTACTCTGAAAAGTATGGCTGCTAAAACAGAATACTATATAGGTATACTTTGAGAAGACCAAAATGGTTAGTTAGTAAAGTGACACTTTTAAAGATCTGTGCTACTTTGGTCAAAATTTCTGTGGCTAGATAATAATGGATTGTTTTTTGTTTTAAAGAAGTACATTTCTCAGTTGCTAATACCATGGGCAAATCTGCAAACTTACATCAAGTTGTCCTGCAATTTCAAAGATTTTGAAAGGGAGAGAAAAGGGGATAGTTAAATATTAACATCTGATAGTTAACATCAGTTAGTTTCATAGTATTGATAACCGTATCTGAGCAATTTATGTTTAACAAGTGCCTTCCTTTTTTTCTGCATAATGTAGTTCTATCTTTTATCTCTTGTTTTGTGTTGACATTATACAAGAGAGCGAATAAAATCAGGAAATGAAAGCCCCTCTAGAAAATTCACTAACTTTAATACATTTGTATGTACTTTTTTCTATATTAAAGATGTTTGAGTGTTTTAATTCATCAGGGTTGGAATTTCAGATGGCTTTGATTTCCCAGAAGGCTAAGTCTATACAATTTACATATATAATTAAAGACCTAAGATTCTACTTAGAGTTTTAAATAGGTACTTTTCATAAATATCATGTAAGTGAAAATGCCGTTAATGAGTTTCCTAATGTTGTTTTCTTATATTAGTTCTGTGATCTCTGCATAGCTTTTCTTAAATTTCCTTTGGCTTCTAAATCTTCATTAAATTTCAGCATTAGGTTTTTCAGTCACTTTGCAGGCCATTACAGCAGAATAGAAAACAAATGGTTTTGACATTATAAACTAACTGATAACAGTTTCAGAAACACATGAAATTAACCTGTATTTACAATTTTTTTTTTCAGTTCATCCAGAGCAGCTTCCTCCGAGGCCATGGATTACATTAAAAGAACGAGACCAAATTCTGCCATCAGGTAAATAGTCTTTCTCATTATTCCTTCATTTTTTTTCAGAAATACTTAAAATGTCATTTGGACTTCATGATCTGTAATAAATAAGACTTCATTTTACTTCTCATGGGTAGAAGAGTTTAAAAATACTGATGGATAGACTTTTTAAAAGTTCACATTAAGACAGAGCTGTCAATAGCTGTCTTATATCTTTCACAGTAATGAAGCCCTTGGTTTTAAAATTATTTCTATAGTACAGCTTTCCAAATGACATCTTCCCAGATGACTATTGGGTAATTTAAGAAAAAATGAGTAACAATGATTTTTCTTGTGAAAAATTTTAAACTACTGAGAAGTACTTTATCTTTCCTGATAGGTAGATAACATTTATGGAAGAATAATGTAGACTGAGCATATATTTACTATACTGGCAACAAAGTATAGTACCAGCTCAGGGGTATAGAAATAGTACATGGTATTTGAGCAATATAAGGATATAATCTAGCATTTCTAGAACGGAAATAATGTAGAAAACATAGGCCTTTATCTGTTTGTGGGGACCAATAATCGTTTGACATTTATAAAGCTTCTTACTACATATTTGATATTTTAGGCATGGGAATTCTACTTAAAAGTCATGAATTACTGTTTTTCCAAATGCCTTTTTTAAAATCACAAGAGTAATAATTTTCATAATATCTAACTTCATTTTAAAATTAAATGAAAATTTTAAGCATTTCAATATGAAGATTAACCCAGTCACAGAATAGTGGTACATTAATAAATTTTGGCTGGGCACTGTGGCTCATGCCTGTAATCCCAGCACATTGTGAGGCCAAGGTAAGCAGATCACTTGAAGCCAGGAGTTTGAGACCAGCTTGGCCAACATGGTGAAACTGCATCTCTACTAAAAACACAAAAATTAGCCAGGTCTTGGTAGCACACTCCTGTAATCCCAGCTACTCAGAAGGCTGAGGCATGAGAATCACTTGAACCTGGGAGGCAGAGGTAACATACAGTGAGCCAAGGTCATGCCATTATACTCCAACCTAGGAGACAGAGTGAAACCCTGTCTCAAAAAAAAAAAAAAAAAAAAAAAAAAAAAAAAAAAAAAGTTAAATAATTAATTGTTAAAGGGCAAATCACAATTAGACTTTATGTATATTTTGAGCAATATTAAGGCCTTTTGTTTGGGAGTTTTGGGCTTTTTTTAATTTAAGAGGATTCAGAACGAATCTTTTTTAAAGTATTTGGAAATGTGGCTATGTAGACTCTTCATGGTTCTATTTGCATTTTAATAGCACTACAAAATATTATAATATGCAGTACATTTTGTGTCTTTCAGAGGTAATAATTTTAAAACCACCATACTCTAGGGCTGCAATATCAGCTTGTTTTAAGAGACACTGTGTCAATGTTATGAATAACATTTTTACTATCAGGTTGCACATTGGTAGTTTAAGTGAAAGGAATACCTAAGGCTTTCAACAAAACTTAAAGCTAGACAGATTTATTTTATACTTGGTTTTTCCTAGTGAATAATTAATTATTCCCCTTTGATATTAAAAACATCATTTTTTAATTTTTCATGGAATGAGTGAACATAATCTTGAAGAAAAGATTTTCTAATATTGCATAGCTACATTTCCATTAAGAAAAGGAACAGTAGAAACAAATTTTCATTAGTTGCTGAATTCTCAAGGTTTTTGGATTTTACTTACTGAAAAACTAGTTTGGATTTTTCTTTTGAGGTATGGTGCTTCCCTGAGTAGCATCTGAGTGCTAAAAAAAAGTTATTGTTAAAAATGCATTTTACTTCTGATGCATAGAGGGATGTATATAATACCTTATGGTGATTAAGGGTGATGTATTGCTAAAAAGAACCCTATAATGATAAACTGTTTGAGAATCAAGCCTAGATAATAAAAAAGGTACCACATAGTTATAAGAGATGAGTGATAATAACACTTACCTAGTTTTTTCTTCTGTTTAAAAATTGCTGGTTCATTGTCAGGCACTGGCAGGGATATAAAGAGTTTTGGATATATTATAAAAATTGCAATCTCTGATCTTTTTAATGAAATCTCATTTTACAAAGTCTTAGGAAAAAACTGAATGAAGCAAATGACAATCTGCCTCTTTCACCTTACTTCCAAATGATATTTTAAATCCTGAGAAGCATAGTGAGGTAAATTCATGGTGCTTTCTTCACAGTGTAGTGGCTTGCAAATGATTTTGGGTCATTTTCAACATAAATATTCAGAAAATACAAATCAACTCAAATTGAAATTTAGCTCCCAATGTACAAAATGGTCAACAGTCAGACTCCCAGGGGACTGAGCTGAGTTTCTCTTAATACCTTTTCCATCATCTGAAACAGAACCAACTTTAATCAAGTGTGACTTCACTTTGGATTCCTCATGTTTTATTCTCAATCATGTCTGTTCGTTATAGTCACCTGGGAAGCTGGGATGGTTTTTAAAAATACAAATAGCTAGACTCTTAATATTCCAACTAAATTAGTTTTGAGTCAGACCCTTACTATCAGCATTTTTCTTTTAGAGTTCTACTGTGATTCTATGAAGTAGTTTTGTAGTTCTACGAAGTGATTCTACTGGGCAAAAGATGGAGAATTACTGATAAAAATCAGGGCTTTTCAGACTTTAACATACAAATGCATATGAATCACCTGGGGATTTTGTTAAAATTGCAGATCCTGTCCAAAACAGGTGTTTCTGGGGCCACAGATTCTGCATTTATAAGTTCCCAGGTGATTGATTACTGATGGAGCTGATCTTCACAGAACGCTTTTCAGTAGCAAGCATACAAACTATCTTACTTGTTTTTTTATAGTTTAAGGACATTTAAAAATGAACATTTTATTTCAGAAATGAACATTTGGTTGACAAAAAGGATTGTCTTATAACTAAATTTTGTTAGTCCATACTCTTCTGCCTCAAAGTAGTGATAGCACTAGGAGGCCCCCAGAAATATTTTGTTGATAAAACGTAATGAGGTTAGAGCTCTTTAATTAGAATCCAACTACAGTTTACTTTTGTTCCACTCATTTAAAGAAGCTTTTCTCAGCAAGTTATAAGCAAAAAATTAGCAGATTTAAAATTTAAATTTTTTATTAAAATATATTTTCTCGAAACTCTCAAATACGAACTGTTAGTCTAATTCTAGACTTAGTAAAATAAATTTTGTATGATGGACTCCAATGATGCTTTAGTTGATTAGCAATCTTAATCTTGCCTTGGCATTTTACAATGATGATTTGTGGCGTATGTGTGTGTGCTTGTTCAGGTGTACACATGATATTGCTTTAGAAAAAGTTGCCTAATTTTCTCCCGTTTGTCTGTTGTTTTTTTCTCCCACTTCTTAGCATCATTCACGGTTATGTGTTACAATGTGTTATGTGATAAATACGCTACCCGGCAGCTATATGGCTATTGCCCATCCTGGGCATTAAACTGGGAATACAGGAAAAAGGGAATTATGGAAGAAATTGTTAACTGTGACGCAGATATCATTAGTCTTCAGGTAACACCATAGAAATTAAACTGTCTTTAACTTAAAAGGTGAACTTAAACATAAGAGAAGATCTGACCAATGGGAAAGATCCTGTGTTCAAAGCCAAAGTTCAAAAAGAATTGTTTTCTCTCCTTCTCTTAAAAAAAATTGACAATTTAAATAAGCATTTAAGACATTTCCATAGTGAAACTATTTTGCTGACTGAATACAACCATCTACTTACATTTACTATTAAGTGGAAATAATCTTACCCATTATTCATGTTAATATTTACCTCATGATCATTGGTATTGCTGAAAGAGAAAACCACAGAAGATTGCCAGTCTTTTAGGAATAAAATTTAACTTATAATGGAGTCTGTTTAAAAAACAAAAAAGCTTGCCAACAGCTATTTCTTAAACAGACGTATTTAAAAATATTGTGCTATAAGTCATGCATATTTGCCTTACCTTTCTTTATAAACCATCTCTGAAATTTAGATTCTCCTGTTTTATAGCATTTTACTAATTCAACTTTACTAAAGAAGCAGCATCTTTTCATTAAATGTGTTTTATTGCTTCAACATGTAGTTGATGATTACCCAAAAAGATGTATGAATAGTTTTTAGTAACTTTTTATTTTTAGCAACTTTCAAAGCATATTAAGTGCTTAAAGGTTTAAATTTTAATTGACAAATAATTGTATATGTTTATGAGGTACAATGTGATGTTTTTATACATATGTACATTTTAAAATGATCAGATGAGGCTAATTAACATATTCATCAACTCAAAAACTTAGTATTTCTTAAAGGTGTTTAAAAATGTTGTGTCTTACAGGCCAGGTGTGGTGGCTCACACCTATAATCCCAGCACTTTGGGAGGCCAAGGTGGGTGAATCACTTGAGGTCAGGAGTTCAAGACCAGCCTGGCCGACATGGTGAAACCCCATATCTACTAAAAATGCAAAAATTAGCTGGGTGGAGTGGCGTGCACCTGTAATCCCAGCTACTTGGGAGGTTGAGGCATGAGAATCACTTGAACCCAGGAGGCAGAGGTTGCAGTGAGCAGAGATCACACCACTGCACTCCAATGTGGGTGGCAGAGTGAGATTCTGTCTCAAAGAAAAAAAAATGTTGTGTGGTACAAGTTCATACATTCTTTTCATCATAGCCTGAGAGGAAAAATTATTTTGAAATTTTTTTATGTAACAGAGTAGCTTGATAATTTGTTTTTATGTTGCTTGAGGAAAAAAGTAAAAATCTTATTAAAATACAATTATTCTAAACATTGAGACTGACAGAACTGGGGAGAAAAGGAGGCAGACAAAACTAGGCTGTTACAGTTACTTGTCTACCTCTTGGTTTAGTATTTGTAGTGATAACAGCCTCACACCTTCCTAAATATAGCAGTTTGAAGGATAAAACATTAAAATTTGAGAAAATTGTCTTCTCATTATAAAAGCAGTGCTATAATACTACACTGGATTAAAAAGATCATTCTAGAAAAGTTGAAAATTTTGAAAAAATATAAAGCATGGCAGAAGGAAACACCTAATTTTATGTCATAAGATAGTTGTGTTGAAACTTCTGGAGTATTTTTCTTCTACACATTAAATAAACCAAATATATTTACAGATACATTTTGTTTCTTATTTATTATACTTAATGGGTTTTCCATGTTGCTAAAACTCTTCAAAACTAATTAATTATATGAATGTATATTGATTTAGCTTTTCCCCTGCCATTAGACATTTAGTTGTTTATGGGTTTTTGCTGTCATAAACTCATGCTGTTAGAAACATCTAGATACATAAATTATCTTCATATTTATTTCATTTGGAAAGATCTGTTGAAATATTTTATGGGTCAAAGGATAGAACAGATTAATAATTATCAAATTAATAGAGGCCATTGGATGATTGCTATATAGGTACTTAAAATTTTCTTAAAGTAGAATTTTTTGTGAGTAGATTTTACACTTCTCACTCCAGGGTATCATTCCTTTCCACCATAGTTCAGAATGATAAGCAATTTAAAAAATTTTTCTTTTTATATATAAAATATACTGTTCCCTATCACAGAAATCTATCATATACCCAACTTGCTTTGTTTAATTACCAGTCTTGAGGAAATACAGTATAATGAATGAACTGTAAAGTGGGAATCAAGAGACTTTGGGATGTAGTCCTACTCCTGTTACTATCTGAGCATGAGAAAATCATGTCACCTTTCTGGTTCTTTTATGTTTAAAAAGCTGTCATTGTCACGTAGCAGCTGCTAGCAGTCAGGTAAGATAGTAAGATAATATTTGCTATGTGAATTATTTTTACTAAGTTGCATCTTACTCATAATGCTGAACATTTTTGTATCTTAATCAGCATTTTCCCTGTGTCATATAGATGATAACTTTTCTTTCATCTCAGGAAGTGGAAACAGAGCAATACTTCACTCTCTTTCTGCCAGCATTGAAGGAGCGTGGATATGATGGATTTTTTTCTCCAAAGTCACGTGCCAAAATCATGTCTGAGCAGGAGAGAAAGCATGTAGACGGTTGTGCAATATTCTTCAAAACAGAAAAGTAAGTTCAGTAAACAAAGTGCAGTGGTGTACTTTTATTTATTTAAATTCTCACACTTTAAAACTGACTTTGGTTTGGCCCTATGAAATAAAGAAAAAGCTGGAAAACAAGTATTATGCAACTTAAAACTATTGTTAATGTTTCATTTCCCAGACTTTGTATTTGAAATAAGGATATTTAGTGTATTATTCTTTATGCTTTTATTACCAAATAACACTAAACATTTGAAGAGATACAAATTTAAATGGTCTCATATTTCAGAACATATTTTCATGAAGTTTTTTTTTTGTAAAAAAGAAAGTGGTATCTTTTAAGGTTAGCCATAAGTGATCTGGGTTTCTTTCTGTGATTTTTTTTTCTTTAATAGTGGTCCTTTTTGAGAATCATTGATTTTACCAATCTTTTCTCTTTTACAATTAACATTTCATACAATTATCTAATCATTTATTCACTAAATGTTTACTGAGCATTTGCTTTGTGATAAGTCCTGTGCTAGACACAACAGACACAAAGACAAGACATAGTTCCTAATCTCACTGAAAGCTCAAATCCAGTAGGAAAACTAGGCATATAAGACAATTATAATATCATATGGTATATATAAGATAGAGCTATACATGGATGACTAGAGAGTCACAGAACTTAACGAGGTAGAGAGAGACAGGGAAATGGAAAATGGAACATGATGTCTGATAGAGGTTGAATCCCATGGTTAATAATTTGGATTTGATAAATTAGGGAATCATCTACTTACAGGATAAGTAGATCCATGCTTATGGCTATTTTCCAGTATTTCCCTGTTTAAAATCTATTTTAACAAAGCCATTCAGTGTTTTTAATTGATACAGGCATATTACCAGCATGACATGCCACTTTAAGTAAATAAATTGAGTAAGTTTGAAAGATACTTGGTCCAATTCCCATTTATCTATGCTTACTTTCCTGTATTTTCCATTAATTTGTTAGTAGAGGTATTCCTATTTTGGTTAATAATTAGTACAAAGCCTTGTAATATTTGAGATCAGAATATACTGAATGCTTCTAATGGTTTGGTAATTTTTTAATGCATTGTAGAATAATTCTATTAAAATGACGTATCTCTTAACTATGGGGATATGTTCTGAGAAATGCGTCATTAGGTGATTTTGTTATGGGAACATCGTAGAATGTACTTACACAAACCTAGATGGTAGAGCCTACTATACATCTAGGAGGTATAGCCTATTGTTCCCAGGCTAGAAATCTGTTTAGCATGTTACTGTAGTAAATAGACAAACAAAATGGCATTTGATTCTAAACATATCTAGACATAGAAAAGGTAATGCATTGTGCTGTCATGTTAAGACAGCTACAACATCACTGGGTAATAGGAATTTTTCGGCTCCATTATAGTCTTAAGGGACCACCATCATGCATGTAATCCCTCCTTGACTGAAACCTTGTTATATGGTATATGACTGTACTTCCAGAGTGTTTACCATATGTCAGGCTTTTTCTAATTGTTTGTGTTAATTGTCTTACTCAATTTTTAAAGCAAGCCTCACCGGTAGCTGTACAGCTATTTCCGTATTTTTATAGATGAGGAAACCAAGGTACAGACAAGTTCAGTAACTTGCTCAGGTTACGCAGTAGTCTGATTTCATAATCCATACATAACTACTGTAATAAACTGAATCTTTAGGCTTCTTGTTTGAGCTTTTGATATCACTAATACCTCTTATAAGATTATCTCATTTAGGAAAATTGCCCTGAATTTGACATTTGTTTTTGTTTTTAGGCAGGGTCTTACTCTGTCACCCAGGCTGGAGTGCAGTGACGCAATCATGGCTCACTGCAGCCTCAACCTCCACAGGCTCAGGTGATTCTGTCACCTCAGCCCCCTGAGTAGCTGAGACTACACGTGCATGCCATCACACCTGACTAATTTTTGTGTTTTTTGTAGAGATGGGGTCTGCTGTGTTGCCCTAGGCTGGTCTCAAACTCCTGGAATCAAGCAATCCACCCGCCTCAGCCTCCCACAGTGCTGAGATTACAAGCATGAGCCACTGCACCTGGCAATGTTTGTTACCTATGTTCATATGCAAATTTCCTTGAAACGCCATAAGTTAAAGAAAATGTACCAGTAACTTTGAGACACCTAACAGCAGGCTTTTTTTCTATTTGCCACAGTTTCTTTCATGATAATATGGAAGTTTTTATTATTCTCACAGTTTTGAGAGGAAAAATCTAAAATTCCTTAATAATTTACTAGAGGTAGGTGAGGCTTTGAAATAACAATTAGAACTGTTACCTAGGAAACTTTAAACACTGGGTATTTGCAAACTGATTCTTTAATTATTAAAAATGCTGTTTAATTAGTTAAGTAACTAGCACATAGGAAACACTTAGATGTGTCACTTGTTTTTTTCTTCTTCAACTCCTTTTTCCTAAATAGTAACAGGGATCTGGAAACAGATTAAGACTTTTTGAGTCTGATACATCTGTACATTGTACTTCTTTTCAACTTCTTTCCTGGAATGACAGGACTATACTTCCTATAGTAGAATAAAACCACCTCTGTCCCAGTACCAAATATTTATCCATGTCTTATTAGCTAACTAGTGCCAACTATTTGGAATTTAAAATATTCTACCCTGTCTTTATTCTTTCTTCAGATTGGAAAAATAACATAGGGCAAAGAAAAGACTGAGTTTTGAAGCCAGGTGTTTCTTCTGTTTATCTGTGTAATCTTGAATGACTTACTGTTTCTGGACCTGTTTCTTCATTTGTATATTTTTATCTTGTAAGATGAGTTTTGCAGAGGTTACAGAACTAACAAAGATAACTGTGGAAGAGTACTTTGACACTGTACTCATTCTCAGTCTCTTTCTTCTATAATCAGAGTATCTCATAATTCCTAATCTTCACTGATGACTGTTTAATCCTACATGAAAAACACTAGTACAGAATAGGCAACAATAAATGGAAACTATCATAATTACCATTTATAGCAAAACACTATAATAAAAATCTCTAATCCATCATGAGGAAAGGATAGAGTCTTGTTTAGTAAAGGCTAGGACACAAGTTACCGATATTCAAATAATTAGAATATAATACATTTTTTTTTTCTGAGACAGAGTCTTGCTTGCCCAGGCTGGAATGCACGGGTGCAATCTCTGCTCACTGCAACCTCCGTCTCCTGGGTTCAAGCAATTCTCCTGCCTCAGCCTCTTGAGTAGCTGGGACTATAGGCATGTGCCACCATGACTGGCTAATTTTTGTATTTTTAGTAGGGACGGGGCTTCACCATGTTGGTCAGACTGGTTTTGAACTCCTAACCTTGTGATCCTCCCACCTCAGCCTCCCAAAGTGCACAGTATTCTGTAAATCATATTATTCTAGTTTAGTTTTGGGGGATTCAGAATCTACTTCAGGATTTGACAGCACCTGTTGGTCATCACTATGAACATCATTTTTTTGGAGTTAGATGCATAGAGATACTAGAAAATAGAACTTTGAGTAATAAAATCCCAGATCTCAGCTTTTGCTTTGTCCTTTAACAAGTATCATTTACATTCCAAAGCATTTTATAAAATACATATACATATGTATTTTGTATATATATAATGTATATATAGAAACTGAGTTATGGATAAATTTTTTAGATTAATAATTTAAATTTCTTTTTGCCATGTTTTGTCCTGTAGACTTAACCATTAAGTAGAAATTGAGTCTCGGAGCCAGATACACAACCTAAAAATCAATAGTGGGGGAAAAAATGAAGATGAAAGCAGACGTACGTACTAGACTTGCTGTTCCTGAAGTTAGGTTCTGACATTTTTATCATGCTTTATTTCAAGTCAACAAGAAAGGGAAAAATGAGAATAGCAATTTAAAACAGTGTAGTCATTGCACTGTGGGCAGTCTCTTATCATAGGATTAGGAACTTAGGTTGTCATTGCACTTCATTCTTGCTGTACTTCCTAATCTGCTTCCAGTCTCAGAGGTACCAGATAAGGCCAGGTTCTTGCTTTTCCCCCGGTCTGTTATCACAGGTAGTTTTGTGCTTGAAATGAGGGCCTTCAGAGGTTACAGTATCATTTCAAAATGCCACAGTATCATAACTGTTGTGATACTCTGTCTCAGTGGTCTTTCAGTTATTAATTTCCTGTGTCATAGGTGGTTGTTGCATTTAAAATTTGTATATATGATTTTTTTGAAAATGAGATTTTGATTTCTACTTTCTAATGCTAATTTCTATTCAATCTGGGTCATAAAATTATGCCTTTATGTTACAGTTCCTATGCCTTTCAAATATAGATAGTAACTATTCCACTTTAGAGTTTTTTATGGGGTTAAAATAATGTGGATGTGCAGTGGTTAAAAGAGCTGTACAAATAATAGGATGTTATTTATCTACTTTGTTATTTAACCTAGTCTCTGAGCTTACCTTTCCTAGTTAATTATCTTCTGGCACTCTCATGATTACTTAAAAGGACCAAGAACACATTCTATAGCAGTTTATACTGAATATTAAGAACTTCTATTTGGTTTGGTTTTAACAGTGCTAGTATGTGATCCAGAAAGGGTCAGAGTTATTTGTTGTGATTATACTGTCATCTTGACTGTATATTACATTGTTCCTTTTTACTTGTAAATGAATTCAGGGAGGGAATATTACTTAAATCCTATAGATTGCTTTAGTATCTCATAGTTGGCAGTCAGTGTCCTCTCTCTAGCATTAATTAATTACATCACAGCCCACAAAGTTGTTTTTAGACCACATGTTGGTAAGAAATTGAGTTATGTCTTTATTTGGGGGACTGCTTTGGACGTGTTCTTTTTGCATGTGAAACAATCAACCTAATAATATTTCTCAGATCATCAAAGGTTTTTTTTTTTTTTTGGTCAGAGCAGTCCTTATTAATATATGTTGTTTCTTTTAACCATTTGACCTTTCATCTAGTTTTTTTTTTTTTTTCCAAAACATGAATATACAGAAGAATGCTTAGAATAAAACATCAGCAGGAATAATGCTTTTAGCATCTGTATACCAGCCACAGCGTATGAACAGTAAACTAATGTATCAAAAGAGTCAAGTTTAAGATTTTCTATATTATCAAGGCTGGCTGGCTTGGAACAATGATTGGAAAGTAACTATAAACCAATTTGTCTAATTGGGAAGAAACATCTAATAGAAATAATGGCAGAAAACCTCTGTATTTCAGAATGGTACCTGCATGGAAATTTGTGAGACAGAAAGTAGATTCAGAGTAGAGTGCATCTGGTTTCTGTGGGAAGGGAATGTAAGAAGTAGCATTGTTAAGGTAGTAGGGATAGAATATAGGTAATTATATCTTACTATATTATAAATTTATAACAGTTATAAACAGAGAAATAAGATAAATTGTAGAAGATTGCAGCCATCAGCACTAATGCTAGGAATCTCATTCTTTTAAAAACAGAATACCTGAGAAAGCCTTAAAGTTCACGAAACATATGAATACTCTTATTTACTAGAAAGAAGGACCTTTATTTGGTTCAGCTAGTTTTCAGCTCTGTCTTTGGTTCTTCAACCCTTGGTAAAGCTGACATGGTAAAACTTGAGTGAGAATCTGTGCCCTAGAGTTTCTAAGTGTCAGTGGAAGGGAGTGTTAGTTGTAATGAGATATGCATCCTGTTTAGGAAGACTAGCTTTACTTTTCTGGACTTTTGAAAACAAAGACACTAAAAAGATACCTTTAAAAGGTTGGGAAGTTATAAAAGTCAAAAGTATGGCAGTATATACCAATGAGAGAGAAAGTTGAAAAGGTAGTTGCAAGCATCTGATAATGCAGTTCAAGATTTATGTTTAAAGAATTGTTTTTTTAATGAAGAAAAATCAATAACCAGTCATGTATTTAAAAAAAAGTTTTATGAACCTATGATCATTACCAAGAAACTTAAGAAAAAGAGAAGGCTGGGTGAAAGTGCTAAGGCAATGAAGAGGATATTTTAACTGACATTATACACTGTAAATAACAAGGAAGGAATCAACCCACGGCAGACTGTGTAATTGGTAATTGATGATCAGCAAAAAAACAACTATATACAATTTATGTTTTACTTTCATGATTTCTATTGAGAAGAATTTTCTTCAAAGTAGAAACACTTAAGACCAGGGGAAGAGGAGATTGGTAAACCAAGAAGGTGAGATTGGTAAGGCAAGAGAGTAACTAAACTGCCCTAACTAGTTAGGTTACCAAATGAAGGTAATTACATCTCATGGTAGTGGAGATCTTACAGAAGTGTGGTTAGAGAACTGGCAAAGGTAATCTGTTACAAATACTGGAGTAGAGAAAAAGTTTTAGGATTTGGGGGATGGATGAACTATCAAACTTTTCAAAAAGACAGACTTCCCTAGCCTCAGTTTTCTTCATCTTTGCAATGGCAGTAGTAATTCCTTCTACTGCAGTTTGGTTCAGAAAGAAGACTCGGAGATAGTTTGGTGTTCAGGAGTTTGTTAGCAATCAACACCTGTGGAAAGAAAGTTTAGGAAGCAGAATTGGACATACAGAAAAAAGTGAAGTGTTGCAGACCTGACTCCCTCAGGTGACTCAACAGGCAGCTTTAGAGCTTGTATGGCCTGTGAAAGTTAAACCACATGGGGCCCAAATCCCTGGACTTTTAACTTTTGCTTTTGATTTCTAATTGGATGGTGGTGCTCCTAGAAGTATGTGACCATGTGTAGGCAGCTTTCTGCAACTGAAGCAGTCCCTGAGACTGATGAGGAATCTGAGCAGTATATCTCCATGTGCAAATTTTAGGACTAACGTATGTGAAGTACTTAACACAAATCTTGAGACGTAAGTAGAGCCTCAATATAGTAGCTTTTATTATTGTTATTTTTATTCTGTCCTATTGAGAAATTTAATTATTTTGAGAGAAGAGAGAATGC
Source organism: Saimiri boliviensis (assembly GCF_048565385.1). Classification (NCBI taxonomy): domain Eukaryota; kingdom Metazoa; phylum Chordata; class Mammalia; order Primates; family Cebidae; genus Saimiri; species Saimiri boliviensis. The sequence continues at coordinate 71,000,847 of NC_133451.1, read as the reverse complement.
TTGCTCATAACATTTATAAATGTCCAAAAGCTGGCAGGGATATTTACTCTGTTAGAAAAACAGAATGATTACTTGTATCATAAATATGTACAAATATCTTATATATCTGTAAAAAAGTTAAAAACGATGAAGTTTCAGAGCACTTAATCTCCAAATAGGTGAATTAATGAGCAGAAGTTCATGAAGTGAAACTTAACTGAGGTAAAGATTACAAGATTGCTCTTCTTAGATTATTAGTGGAAGGAATAAAAGAGAGAGGGACAAGAGTCAGCTGAGACTACAGAAATATATATGTAGCAGTATTTATTAGGGCATTAGTTAAAATAGCTCATGTAAGAAATAACCTAAATGTCCAACACAGGTTAAATAAATTATGGTGAATCTGTATAGTGGACTAATCCAGTCATCACAACTGATTTGGAAGAATATTAAATGTTACAGGAATGTCCCTGATAGAAGAGTTTTATCTAAGTGTGTGTGTGTGTGTGTGTGTGTGTGTGTGTGTGTGTGTGTGTGTGTAGAGAAAAGTCTGGGGATTGACTTTTAAATGGAGGTATTGGGTTATAAGTGACTTAGTTTCCTTTGTTCTCATATCTCTGCAACAAACATATTTAATGTAATAAAATTATTTTTTTCCACATTTTTAAGTACCTATACATGCAGGACTGACAAGACCTGATTTAAGAGCAAAAAGACCAAAACGTTTCAGATATATATTAATTCCTGTTTGACTTATAATTAATATGGCTGTTCCCAAAGTGAAGTTTTACTCTTTATTAACAAATATATAGTGAACAAATGAAGGCTGTAGTTCATTTATGCCCAATTGTAGGTACTGCACCTTTGGGTAAACTTGAGTTGTTCAAATGAACTTTTCAAAAAGACAGACTTACCCAGTTGTCAGTTCAATTTAATTTTGTTGAGCAAATTTAAACAAATCGTTCAAATGAACAACATCACACATTTTATAAGTGACTGGTCATTTCTTTTTGGGAGGAGACATGGAGGGTGGGAGAGCATCGACATCTATTGTGAAATATTTAAAGTGGTGTCATGTGAAAGAGAAATTAGATTTATTTTAAAGAAAAGATTAGATCTAGGTTTAATGGAAGAAATGGGAGAAGAATACAGGAAAGCAAATTTTAGTTAAGGCATTTCTTTTCATTAGTCCTGTGCTCCCCTACTCGCCAAAGAATGGCCTAGCTTTGGTAGAAGTAAAATTATTCCAGTACTAAAAATATTACAATTAACAGAATTTTTAAGACTTTTGTACAGAACCCTAGGTTCCTATATATATCTTAGAAGTTCTGTGACTATTTAGAAGCTATCTCAAAAATTAAATATGAATAATTGAGCTATAATTTGAAAATAACATGTTCACTCACATGTTTCAAAAACAAGTTTTAACATTTTGGAAATCATTAACGTGTTCATGAAGTGCTGCTCAGTTAACTTGTTTTGGTACAGACCTCTGAATCAAATTTCTTCTTGCCTGCTTGGTTTTTCTGAGTGTAGGCCACTTATTTACCACTTATATCTGTGTAAATCAGGATTTTTAACAATAATCTGTAACCAAAACAAAATACAAAAATTAATTGGAAACTGAGACTATAATTATCATCTCTGTCCTTTGATTTCAAATTTTTATATTCATCAAAATAGGTTGCTTGTTTTCAGTGATTGATTTATTCTAACATGCTGTTTTTATCTGTTTTATCTGTGGGAATCTCACCGGAAACTGTAAAAGGTATTCTCCTGCTTAAAATTGTTTGAATAAGTCTAGTATAGACAAAGGTCAATCCTCTCTGTAGAACATATTTTGAATCTGCTTACTCTTCTTTATTTCTCTTGCCTTTGTCCAAGCCACCATCATTTCTCATTCAGATAACCTCACAGACTTTCTAATCGGCCTCCCAGTTGTCAGTTCTTTAATTGAGCAGCTAAGGTGATCTTAAAAAATGTAAATCAAATGATATCATGTCGTAGCTTAGAACCTTTATCTCTCCTCTTCAGTATGATTTTATACTCTTTCATTCTTTTCTAACACATAAACTTAACAAAGCTGTTTGCTGTCTCAGGACCTTCCACATCTTCTACCTGGGATGCTCTTAACCCCATTCTTCACCTTAGTAACTTTCATCTTTTATGTGTAAGCTTATAGATTACCTCTTTAGTGTAGAGGGTGGAAAATATAGTCACTTTAAGCATTCTGGGTTAGAAATAGGCACATAGACTGACCCTTAACACTTGTCAGGACATCCAACACATTCAGAATTGGAGCAGGGAAGGGAATACTGTTTCATTTAGTACAGCATCCTGTGGCATAGGAAGTCAATATTTTTGAAGAAACAGAAAGAAGCTTCTGTTTCAAAGCTTGAAGGAAAGTGGGGAGGGGATTTGTTATGAGACCAAAGATTCTTCTCTCCACTGAACACCTAGTACAAGTAATATACTTAGTAGATTTTGATTACTTATGAATAGTCCACAAAATTAATAAAAGTAGGCTGAAAAAGGTTAAATTACTTGACCAAGATCCCACTGCTATTAAATGTCAGCACTAAACTAATTGTATTAAATCCTACAACTCTACAGTAATAATCTGGCATTAATGAAGGAAAGAAGATACTATTAGTACAGAAGCTATAATCACAGAGAGAGCCATTTCTTCATCTTGCAGAATTGGTTTCTCACAACACTTACACCCCATTGCAGCTTTCTAGTAAAAGCCAGATGAAAAAATCAGTTACTTCTTTGCTGAGGTAAAGGTGTGCCCCTGCATTTTCTTGAAAAAATCTTGATGTGCTGGAAATAAAACTACAAACAGTGTAGTGGATTGTATTATTTTTATTTTTTTCTCATTAACTTGCTCACTCAGTTAAGATTGTGTGCACCTTTAAATACCGGAAAATTCTAGCAATAGCTTAAACAAATGAGGGAAGGGTGATTTTCTCACACAAGAAGTCTAGAAATAGGCAGTCCAGAACTGGTTCATCTGCTTCCCCATTTTTAGAAGGTTGGCTTTTGCCTTCCTGTTTCGTATTCATGATCATAAGATGGTTATTATTTCTCCAAGCACTAGCTGTAAGGGACAAGGTTTAAAAGCATAAAGCGATATATGTGCTTTCTTTGCTAGGTGGGGTCTCTGAGAAACTTTTTACAGTAATCAGACTTCTTGTGTCTTAGTGGCCAGAGCTGTATCACATGACCTCTTGCAGCTAGAAAATGACAAGGAAGACAATGCATAATGTCATGTTTCCTTCATTTAACATCTTTTAGTATGATAGTCCAGGTACCTAAAATTATTATAATAATGCATTGTACCTTTTAGATTTACATTGGTGCAAAAGCATACAGTGGAATTTAACCAAGTGGCAATGGCTAATTCAGATGGATCCGAAGCTATGCTGAACAGAGTGATGACAAAAGATAACATTGGTGTTGCTGTGGTATTAGAGGTCCACAAAGAACTATTTGGAGCAGGTGAGTGCAATGTAAAGTATTCTTACTAAGAATAAATACCATCCCAAGTTTTTGCATCTCAAAACAAGTGAAGATAATTTTACTGTGATTTATTGCAATGTTATCTTCTTTTGAGGAAATCTAAGGGAGATGGGCAGGAAAAGAACATCAGCTGTGTAAAGCATCATATATTTCTTGGGATATTCTGTGCTCTATCACAGTCTTTTTTACTTACCACATAATCTGTAAAGTCTTTTTTAATATGCCATTAATCCCAGAAGGTTCTTTGAAACAGGGAATGTTTTGGTAAGGCTTAATTTAGAAATTATGACGACTTGGTCCTCTTTTTGAACTGTATTTTTAGCTTCTTGAGTTTGAATCTTTTGTCTTTAAGGTTAAGGAATTGGCATATTTTCTCTAGTTTCTTTGTTATATCTCAGTCATTGTCAGGGTAAGAGCAGGATCTTTTATCTACATGGTACTTTAGCATTTTAGATTATTTATAGTTTCCTTCAGAGTCAGAAAGTCATTAGGTACTTTATATTATACAGACCTTTTTAATCCCTCCTACTGCCTGCCTTGGAGCATTTCATTGTTGACTAGTACATTTTAAGCAAAAAAGGAGTGAAACCACATCAGGGTTTTGTTCCCCCTGTACTTTTTGCAGTGGAAAATACTATTTTTGCCTTGACTATTGATTTGAATTATTCAGACCATAGATAAATGTCAAACCTTCTTTTCTCACCATACTTCAATTTATCCATTATCACAGATAATCTTTGATATGAAAATTTGAACTGTTTACTTTTCTTAGCCTCTCCGTTTTTCTCTACTTCTATGTCCTTTGCAATCTTGCTCCTCCCAAAAGTTTGGTGCTTTTTTTCCTAATATTGTGGAGAAGTTCTTTTGGAGTTTTACTCCTCTTTTAAGGAGTAGATGATTAATTCTAAATAGTGGACACTTTCACGTTCTGAAATATTTATCTCTTATACTCCTAGAAGGGTAATTTATATGGTACTTATGGCTCCTTTGAAGGGAAAACTTTTTAATACTGTGAATACTTAATCTGTGGCTAAAAGCGACACTCTAAAACTTCTAGGAAAACAAGATAGCTTAAAACAGGCATCCCCAGACTTTTCACACAGGGGGCCAGTTCACTATGATCAAATTGCTTTAAAGGTGACTATGTCACGTATAACAGATACTTCAGTTTCTTGCTTTCTCGACATTGAAGATAATTATAACTTAGCAGGACTGGAAGGAAACTTTACCAAACTAGTAGACTTAGAAAATTAGCTCTTTTCCCCCAAGGTTTATATTCCAGTAGAAAAATTTGAGACATTTCTATATGAACTTTAAAAGAAAAATTAAATTTGTATGTTCATGGATAGTTCAATAGTATAAAGGTATATAAAATAAAAAGTGAGAGATTCCTCATCTACTCTAGAAATAACCCTTGATTTCTCTATAGAGTTACTAACATACAGTATGTGAGTATATATATTAATAGTTTTATATCTTGAATAATTTATGGATATGTCAGTAAATGTTAACTGTGTTTAATTTTCAAAAATAGTAGTGTATTATCCTATCCACCATTTGAAAAGTACTATGTTAATGTTTATTTTAACAGAATTAAAAACATAATTGTATAGAATTACAGGGGGAAAAAAAAACATAGAGATATTCTAGTTGAATATTTCATTCCCCAGATGAATCTGGTAAAGTTACTGACCCAAGACTACGTGAAATAATTAGTAAGAAAAGCAAGCCTAAAACTGAAGTGTCCAGACTTTTATAGCACACTACTCTGTAATTCTGATATATGGTATGAATTTGTGTAGGTAGCAAATCGCTTTCTTATTTTATCTTATATAGGTGAATATAACATACTGCCTTTTACTATTGACCTGTCACTGTTGTGCTGTGTTGTGCTTGGGAAACAAGGTGAATGACTAGTAGACAGTAGGAAGAATTTAAATTAAGGTTTAGGTAACTCAACCGAAAACCTGCCTTACTACATTATTGTGCTATTTAATGACAGATATTTAAAGGGCTGTACAAAAGCATGTTGTGGGCCAGACTTAGCCCATGGGCTACAGTTTGCCAACTTGATCTAGGAGAGTAAATCCTATAGTAGGATTATCAGAATGTCAGCCCTTTAGCTTCTAAGAATTACTTTATGAGATAAAAGGGAAGCTATAAATTCATGGGAAAAAGTAAAGAAGTGGCTATGGATCATTTTGAGAAAACCCGAGGATGCCACATTTCTTGAAATATAAAGCATAACTTTGTCTTCTTTTTGTAATGTTTAAATTTAGGTATGAAACCTATTCATGCTGCAGACAAACAGCTGCTTATAGTGGCAAATGCCCACATGCATTGGGACCCAGAGTATTCTGATGTGAAGCTCATCCAGACCATGATGTTTGTCTCAGAGGTTAAAAACATTCTGGAGAAAGCCTCTAGTAGGCCTGGCAGCCCAACTGCAGATCCTAATTCCATCCCGCTGGTGCTATGTGCAGATCTTAACTCATTGCCAGATTCAGGTATTTATAACATCATTTCCTCACTGCCTTCAATTTCACTTTTACTCTTGGTTCAGAGGCCAGCTAGCTCTTAAATTTTGAGTAGATAATTTCTCTTCTAAATTAGGGAATGTATCAGCAAGAATCTCATGGCTGGAACACAGGGTAATACAAGAGAGTTTAATAAAGAAGCTATTCCCAAAGGTGTGTTGGCTGGTTTAAGGGAAACAAAGCAATAAATGATGCAGTACTCTGCCACTAGGGGACTTAGTAGTTGATCTCTTTATCACCCCTATACTTAAAAGAAAAGTGGTGGGAGCTGTCATCAGAACTTAGAAAAAATACAGTTGTAGGAAAGGGCCATATAATAGGAGTGATGGCTTTGAATTGCATGAAGCAGTCAATCCCTGGCAAACCAACAAGAAGGGAGCCAGGGGGAATATATACTCTTACCTTACTCTGCTTCTGTCCTCTGATCTCCTGCCAGGCTGCCCACTGATCAAATCCAATAGAAGTTAGAGGAGGGAGGGATTTGTAGTTGATGCAATAAAGATTAGCTTCCTGAGGCAAAGAGTGTACTGGAGAAGGGCGATCTGAAGGGGCAGCCAGAAAGTACTCATTACAGGTAGCTCTCTGGTTTTTAATAATAATAGCAACTTTTAAGTGAATTCATTAAATGATATTTGGATGCTATTAGTAGGTACAGAAGAATGATAAAAATTCTCCTACGGTTTCATATTACTTCTTGAGCTCCACTAAACTACTTTATGTCTGAACTTACATCATTTTACTTTTTATAAAAATCATTTCTGTATTTTAGGTATCAAATGAAAACATTAAAAGTATTACTCTTTTGCTAATACCAAAGTATATGCTAAATTTTATGTATTATCACTACTAGACTATTTTAAATTATTTAAAGTAACAATAAATCTAACCTAAATGCTTACACTTGGAATATTAACACACAAAAAAAGTCACTGAACTTGAAAAACATCTTTTGCTTCTTAGCAAATAAGTGCTGAGATTATTGTTCATAAATGTTTGTCTTTAACCTCTAGCCTAATTGGCACTTCAACGACATGCTCCTTTCTTAAGTTGAATTGCTCTCAAGTGCAAGTTTTTCTCCTACTGTATTTGATTTGTTAAAGCCAGTTAGCTGTTATCTAGTAGCACAACATAGTGAACTGACTCTGGTGCCAGAATGTCATGCTTGGATCCTGATTCTGCTACTTATGAACTGTGCAATCTGTGACTGTTTCTCTCTCCCTCTCTCCCCCTCCTCCCTCCCTCCTTTCCTCCCTCCCTTCTTTCTTCCCTCCCTCTTCTCTCTCTCTCCCTCCCTCTCCTCTCTCTCTCCCTCCCTCTCCTCTCTCCCTCCCTCTCCTCTCTCTCTCTCCCTCCCTCTCCTCTCTCCCTCCCTCTTCGCCCATCCCCCTCTGAGACAGAGTTTCCTATTGTTGCCCAGGTTGGAGTGCAATGGTGTGGTCTCAGTTCACTGCAACCTCCACCTCCTGGGTTCAAGTGATTCTCCTGCCTCAGCCTCCCAAGCTGGGATTACAGGCGGCACCACCATTCCCGGCTAATTTTTGTATTTTTAGTGGTGACAGGGTTTCGCCATGTTGGCCAGGCTGGTCTCGAACTCCTGACCTCAGGCGACCCACCTGCCTTGACCTCTCAAAGTGTTGTGAGTTTACAGGTATGAGCCACTGCACCCAGCCTAGTTCCTCATTTTTAACAAGGAGATAATCATGTTATCTACTTTATAGAATTGTGTGTGAGATTTACATGGGTAAAGCACTTAGAACAGTGCCTGGCATGTGGTGAATACTAGAGAAATGATAGAACCTTCTGAGCTATTTACAATACTGATATTGTGCTCATCACATATTCATTACATCTTAGTATCAATCCTTATTACAAATAGATGACTCTAACAGTGTTCACTAATCATCATAAATGTTTTGATACTGTTTTCATGTTTGCTAATTTAGTGGAAGCAGTGCGCTTTTCTGAATGCTGTTCTTCTCTTCAGCCTTGCGTTTTTAGCCAAGTGATATACTTCTGGCATGTAATGTTCTCTATAGTGTCAGACTGAGAAAACTCACTCTAGCTCAAAATAAAGAATGATATTGTCTAGCTGACACTAGACATTGAAATGAAGATGTAAGATCTGTTTTTGTTGTAAATGACTTTTTATTAATATGCTCGACTTACATATTTGCAAAGTTGTTGATTGCATAGAATGGGGAAAGACTAAAGAGATAGTGGTTTGGAATAATTTTCCAAAAACATTTAGAGTTAAGATTTTCCTGGCAAGTGCCTTCCTGGGTCCTGGAAATCATTTTTAGCCTGAAGAACCACTAAGAAAACTAAGGATATTTTTGAGTGTTGCTGATATATTTTGTTCTGAAATAGGCAAACACCCTTTAATTCATTTGATTGAATCATATGAAATGGCTGGTATTTGATTTTTTAATTTTTAAACAACGACAAAAGGCAGTTTTTATGGCTCAACCTAGTAAAACGACTCTGAACCTGGTGGATTCACCTGATAACAAGACTTGACTGTGAAGCTTTGTGTAAGGTCTAAATGCTAAATGGAAGTGTTTCCTCTTTATTCTACTAGGTGTTGTGGAATACTTAAGCAATGGAGGAGTAGCTGACAACCATAAAGACTTCAAGGAACTAAGGTACAATGAGTGTCTTATGAACTTCAGCTGCAATGGAAAGAATGGAAGCTCAGAAGGGAGAATCACACATGGCTTCCAACTTAAGAGCGCCTATGAAAATAACTTGATGCCTTACACCAATTACACCTTTGATTTCAAAGTGAGTGGCAGCCTTTGGGCAGGTGTAAAAATTATTTCAGATACAATTATATAACAAGAGAGGTATAAATTCTTTATGATTAATTGTGTAATCTTCAGGAATTTTCAGATTCTTAAAATGTCTAGGCTAAGTATGCACTAAATATAAAAGTAGGTTTATTGGGTTTTGTGGCTATTGTTGTCTTAAATTATTTTTGCTCTCTCATTTGTTTAGATTTCAAATAATATTGATCACAGTAACTTCTAAAATGCTAACTAGGTACCAGGCACTGGTCAAAGCACTTTGATATATTAATATAGTTAACCCTTACCTATTCAAACCATTCCTACCTTTCAGCAGTAACTAGTCCCCTGGCCCCCCACAGAAAAGCACCGAGTATAGCAAAACTCACTTTGAATAATGTATATAGTATTTCCTGAATATTTTCTTTGTACCTTCCATTGATATCTTAGTATCTTTAAATTTTTCAGGTTTCTTTTGGGGATAGGGTTAGAGAAGGTTGTACTTGAGGTCTATTTTATATCTATGCATTTGTACTAATATATTCCCAGGCAGTGCAACACTCTAAAAGGAAAAATGTTTTTTGACAAATATGAAAAAAAATAGAAAGGCTGATTCTACAGGACCAGCTATTCTTTAGAAAGACAGATTGTGGTGGTTTTATATAATCTCTTTCCCAGTGCTAGTTTTCTGATCACTCAATCTACTTGTAGCTCTGCTATTGTACCTCTCTTTGACTTTCTGGCATTTCAGACATCTATAGTAGAATCTTATACTATCTGGAAAAATGCAAGTATTAGAAAGTGGTTTGGTATAAAAAGCCTAGAGAGAATTAATAAAATACCAAAGGAAATTTACAAAATGGCCTCTCTTGCATCTCCAATAACCTTTTTCTATTTTTAGTGTGTGTTAGCTCCTTTCCAAGAAACAAATAGTGGGAGGAAGAAAGGAAGTTCGTGTGTTGTTACTAATCAGCTTTCATGATCATGTCGTGAAGAAAAATTTCTTAGAAATTGAATCTAATTTAGTATTTTTGCTATTAGAAAAGATAATTCAATCCAGTGATAATTCATTTTGTTCTAGTCACTTGTAGGCAGTGATGTGCTGGTAAATATTTAATAATGAGCTTTTTGGGAAAAGCTCTGATTTGTGGTATTTGCCAATTTCTATAGTTTAAGTACTGCTACTGCAGCAGAATCCAGTCTCCCAACATGATACCACTGAAGGCAGAGTTGGGAAGAGGTGATAAGAAAACTAGTACTAGCTGACTCTAGCACATCATTGCTATTATGTAAGCTTAAAAGGAACACCTTTTAATGATGCATTGTTTACCATAGCTTAAATCCTATCCTTGTAAGTATAGTGATACGTGTCTGGCAGCCTAACCCAGAAAACCTGTAATAAAGTTCCCGAAAATAAGTGTTTAGTAATTCCATAACTATTATTGTTGTTTAGGTGTGTGTGTAGGTAAAAAGAAAAAAATTTTTTTCTATTTCACAGTCTTTTTTTTTTTTGAGATAGGATCTCAGTTTGCCACCCAGGCTGGAGTGCAGTGGCAGGATCTTGGCTAACTGCACTCTCAAACTCCTGTGCTCAAGACATCCTCCTACCTCTGCCTCCCAGGTTGCTGGGACTATAGGCACACACCACCATGCCCAGCTAATTTTTTGTATTTTTAGTGGAGACAGGGTTTGGCCATGTTGCCCATGCTGGTCTCGAACTCCTGGATTCAAGCCATCTGCCTGCCGTGACCTCCCAAAGTGTTGGCGATTACAGGTGTGAGCCACTGTGACCAGCCTAGACTTTGTTTTTTCGAGATAGAGTCTTGCCCTGTCATCCAGAGTGGCACAGTCATGACTTACTGCAGTTTCACTCTCCTGGGCTCAAGTGATCCTCCCACCTCAGCCTCCTGAGTAGCTGGGACTACAAGTGTGCACCACCATACCTGGCTAATTTTTTGTATTTTTGAGGGTTTTTTTTTTTTTTTTTTGGTAGAGACAGAGTTTCACCATGTTGTTCAGGCTGGTCTTGAACTCCTGGGCTCAAGCAATCCATCCACCTCGGTTTCCCAAAGTACTGGGATTATAGGTGTGAGCCACTGTGCTCAGCCTGGACTTTTTAAAGGCTTACTTTTTACTTGTCCTTAAAACAAAAATCAGAGAAACACAATTTGGGACATTAATCCACCTTCCTCAGTCATCTGAATTGGTTTAAAATTATTTATTGATGGTCCTTCAAAAGGTCTTACAAGTGTTAATAATTGAATCAAAAATCCCACTGAGCCATTTGCATTGTTCAAATAAGTACGGTTAAAGAACTAGAAATGCCTGGCTCAGAGTGTTTGATGTTTGGTTGTATAAGATAGGATCAGAGAGAAAGATAAAGGTATAAGTTGGTGGGAAAGAGGCATATATGGGAAGATCAATAGGCTGGCTGAATAAATGGATGGGTTGAGAGGATAGAATAGTGTCAGAAGGAAGGATAGCTAGAGACTAAACTAAGGACACACCTTGAGTAGAGAGAATTGAGCTCTTAGTCTAAGTAACAGAGAATTAACTTCAGTTTTATACATATATTTTACATAATTAATGCTATCCCAATATTGAAAGCGATCAGTAAAAAAGAATAGGTAACATCAAATATAAAATGCCATGTGATCAGCATTAAATACAGAACCAATTGTATTAGTGAGGGGCCGCTGTATCAGTGAGGTATGAAATTTTGTTTGCTTGGCTTAGCATTTGTTTACTTTCTTGGTCCTTGACCAAGATAGAAATGTAGAAAAGAGATATTTAGAGTTCAGATTCATTTAATTGCAAACTGATTTGGAATGAACTGAAGGGTAAACAATTCGAAGAATTACTCCTTTTTCAACTTTACTTTCAGACCAGGTAAGTTTAATAAACAGCTTATTCAAACCTACTGCTGCTGCTCCTCACCCCACCCTTATCCTCTAATCTGAAGGTGTGGCCCAATCATTTAATTAAAAAAAGAGGAAGGTCAGCTTTTATAGCAAATAGTAAACTTTTCTGTTACATTATGAAATTGATACTGTAATTTTCTGGCATTCTTTTAAAAAACAAAGAGCGTAATGGTAACTCAGTATTTTCATTGTGTTTTGACTTTTTTCTCAAATATAGTTCTATAGACTTACACAAATAGTAGTCCTTACTAATGTAAAGAGTGCATTTTCCCACATTAGTATTATACCTTTTAAAAAAGAACTGACTCAAAAGGTTAAAAATCATTAGTCTATAACCTCCTTTGTGTATACGATCAAAGTTGGGGATCCTTCTAATTTGTGCATATGTACAAATATGTTGGGTGAATTCACAGACATACCCTGGCTAAGGGTTTTGATAAGAGTTTTTATTCTGGGTATTTCAAACCAAGAAAATAGTTACAAGTGATACGTTCAATTAAAAACATCTTACTTCCTGGAGTGTTTAATATTTTTATCTTGGAGCCTACCTTTGCAAAGAACTCTGGCAGCCGATGTGTGTGATGGCAGTCTAATAAAGTTGTAAGATAAAGGAGGATTTACTTTGTTTTGTTTTGTTTAAACAGAGTCTCACTCTGTTGCCCAGGCGGGAGTGCGGTGGCGCATCTCAGTTCACTGCAACATCCACCTCCCAGGTTCAAGCGATTCTTGTGCCTTGGTCTCCCTAGGAACTGGGACTACAGGTGCACACTCCACACCCAGCTTATTTTTGTATTTTTAGTAGAGATAGAGTTTCACCACGTTGGCCAGGCTGGTAATGAACTCCTGGCCTCAAGTGACCCTCCTGTCTCGGCCTCCCAAAGTGCTGGGATTATAGGCATGAGCCACTGTGCCTGCCCTTACAGGAGGTTTTCTTCACCGTAAGTAATTGAGATTATTTCATTTGTTTTATTTTAGAGTTGCAGCAAAAAGTTGTCTCATAACTTTTTGAAAAATGGTTTCTTAGGGAGAAATAAAACTATCCTGATCCTTATTAACTCATTTTCTAAAGTATCACTGTAAAACTAGGCATTATAACCAAAATGAAAAGATAATGCCTTATGATCCTATCATTTTTTGACTATTTGAACTTGGAGTCCCCTGGACTCTAGTAAATTCCTTAATTTGTGGCAAAGTAAGGTTGGATATGGGCTGCTTTTTTTTTTTTTTTAGGAGACAAGAGTCTTGTTGTCACGTAGGCTGGAAAGCAGTGGCACAGTTATAAGTCAATGTAGCCTCAAACTTCTGGCCTCAAGTGAGCCTCCTGCCTCAGCTTCCCAAGTAGCTTGGACTATAGGGGCATGCCACCATGCCTAGCCAATTTTTAATATTTCTTTAAAAACCTGGGTCTCTTTATGTTTACCACACTGTTCTCAAACTCCTGGGCTTTAAGCCATCCTCCCACCTCAACCTTCCAAATGGTTAGGATTAAAGGCTTGAGAAACTGTACCTGAATCTTCTCCCTTAGCAAAGGAACAGTTTTGGTATTTTGATATTGGTCAAATAAAAATCAATCAACAAACTGAAATAATTGTGTCTAAAATCTCACAACATAAAAATCTGTTTTCATTAAAAATTTTTATTTTTTAAGTAGCCCATTTCATTATAATACTATTTAAAGTATTGGCTGGAAATCATCAATAGTATTTGTAAATAGGTTTTTACAGGTGTGGAAATATTTCTCCCTGCATGGGCTCAGGGTCTCTTGATACGAATAGGATCTAGATAGGAAGATACTTGATTTTGCTACCATGCATACACAACCTGGGATAATAATAGCCCTCTGGTTTTGAAACTTACTGATGAGACAAATCAAATTATCTAGCTCTGAGAGATAAAACTGCTATGTAAGACTTCCTGCTGAATGATTTTTAATCAGTTATCTTTATGCTGCAAGGAAATTCAGAATTTACACATATTTGTGAAAATGAGTATTTTAAACTTAGAATAGTTAACTGTGTAATGTTTTGTATATATGTAGCAAATCTGGGAAAGCTGAACTAGGATTAGCAAATCCATAAACATGGTTACTACAGGTTCAGTCAGGTGTGTTTAGATATCTTGATATGCAAATAATTAAAGATAATGCTATTAACTTTGTATGTGCTTTTATAAATATTCTTCTTTACTTCTAGCCAATAGGATTAGTACAGGTTCCATTGTATTTATACTGATATATTAGATATCACTAAACCAAGCAGGCCAATTCTAAAGATGACTAGACATAATTTAATGGGTTTAGCTTCTCAAATTATCACTTACGCAGGAATGGAAGGATTTATAATTCCAATAGGGTGTTGTGTTTCCCTATTGAGCCTTTATTTCATGTAATACCCCTTGAAGATTTGAGCCTTATTTGACCCACTATCAAGACAACAGGTGCCAGAAGAAAGGGTATTCAGTGTTTTGGTTTTTATAAATAATGGATTATTGTTTATATATTTTGAATTTTTCTTTTTTCCTACCCCAATCTCTTTCCAGGGCGTGATTGACTACATTTTCTATTCCAAGACTCATATGAACGTGCTTGGTGTCCTGGGGCCTTTAGATCCTCAATGGCTGGTTGAGAACAACATCACTGGGTGTCCACACCCTCACATCCCTTCAGACCACTTCTCACTGTTAACACAACTTGAACTCCACCCTCCACTCCTGCCTCTTGTCAATGGTGTTCACTTGCCTAATCGGAGGTAGTGGAGTACTGCCCCGCCAAGACGGGGATCTGTTGCTATGGACCTGTACAGTTGTAAATCAAAGTATGTGGAGTGAAGTATGGCCATCCTTAAGCTGCTTCTTCAGGTTTCTTTCATTATGTGTTTGCTGTAAGACTTTGTACATTTTTGTGCATATTGGTATCATTTGGCAGTAGGGCTGGAACCAGAGTATTACTCTCTTTCCAAAATTTTAATTTAACATGTTTTTAAATTGGACCTTCTTTATATTATATTAAGAGCCAGCATTCAGAATTGATAAATTACCAATTTGAGGCCCAACAACAGTGTATTTGTTTTTCCAAAACAAATACTTTCTTTTGGATGGTTTCAGTGACCCAACCATTTTTATAAAGGCAATTTTTTAAAAACTATAAATATAAGGTTTTACACTGACTGAAGATATGCCTTCCAGGGAAAACCTTCTTGAATTTTTTCTTTATAACAAACCGATTTTTGGATTCGCAAGTCATTTGCACATTAACAGAGCACTTAAATTTGCTTACTCTCTACATAACTATGATATAGCTTCTACGCATTATAAGACAATTTTGAAAAATTAAAGATGGTTGCACAGTATGCTTTCATAAGTATGTAACACCATGTGACAATTTGTTGCCAAATGCTGGTTGGTTGGGGTTTTTTTAAGGAATCACTTTTTTTTTTTGTCCCCTCTATTAGTTATAACCTTATTAGAAGTATTAATTCTAAGCCTGTCTCTCAAGTTTATTTATAGAGAAAGAGTAAATATTCTATATTGCCACACATCTTGAAAATAGAATGCAGTACATTTAGGATGCCCACAGAATGAATTTTTTCTTACTCCACTTCTACCTTCTTTCTGTCTGGTTGTACTGGGAAAACAGATGTGATATGACCTATATCATTTTTGCCATTATAGTCAGACGTTAAAAAGAAGAACAAAATCTGCTGAATAAAAAGGCCTTGATCAAAGTTTCAGATGGTGAAAACCATACAGATACTTTATGTGTTTCCAATGTAGGTTATGTGGCTGTTGGTTTTTTGAGATGACAGTGCAAAGGATTTGGGGGAGAGAGAACAAATTTGGGGCAGTAGATGAAAGCCTTGGGTCATTTTCCAGACTCTAGCTGCCAAATGACCATCATATGCTTTTAATCTTTGTTTCTGTTGTCTGTCAGGGTTGAATTAAGGAGCTACTGGTTTATTCCCAACTGTTGATGCCTTTAGATATGTTGGAATCTTTTTTTTTGCCTAGGAGGAGCCAGTTGAAAATCTGTGACTCAAGAGGCAGTAAACAGAATACTGTTTTCTGGGGAAAAATTGGTTGGCTGCTTGATGTTAATTATGGCACAGTAACAGGAAAAGGTTGTGTCTGTGTTTTTAAGTTTTTCTTTATTCTGCTTTTTTGCTGCTATAAGAGTTTTCTGAAATTTATATTTTAAACTTTTCATGCACTTTACTGTTTCTAGTCTCAAAATGTGATATTTTTAATAAACAAGAAATTTTCCATTATGTGAATGAAATTTTAAAAGAAAATAGCCTATATTTGTGTCTCACTAATTTATAAAGTACAGGTCAAATTTAAATTATTTAATTAGTTTTAAATATACACAATTTGTCTCCTCTTTCAAACTTATCTTAGGCTGTTTTATTAGTCTTAAATGATGCATTTACTTTGGTCATTTTATGCTAATTTCTTCCATAGTAAATTAATCAGGCTATATAAGATAATATTTCCCCAGAAGGGTAATTTTAGTGGGATGAGGGTGGTGGGATGATGTAATATCATACATGGGCTTGCATCAGAAGGGTTCTGTAAAGCCTAAACTCCCTTTTAAAAGTGCCTAGTGATAGAGGCGTTGTCATCTATTATAATTGGAATGTCGTCGTAGTTCAGTGAATTTTGATGTAAATATTCTTTTTAAAATGTTAAAGTACCAGAATAAACAAAAAGAAATGACCCTTAAGATGACAGATTTTCCTCAACATGCAGGTTCCCCTTCTTATATACCTCAAGTATCCAACATCTAGCCATGCAAATTGATTACATGAAGCATAGTACTGGAAAGTAGAATAGCATGAAAAACTTAATTTTGTGGACATTACCTTTTTTTGTAATCAGCTACTGTATGTTTTATTTTAGATGTTTTGTTTGGGTGGATTTTCCCACTCTGGAGGTATATGCACTAACAAAACATTTTCCTCCTTTCATATGCGCATGTTAATTAGCAATGTGAGCAATATTTCCTACCATACTTCACTCCCAGTATTTTTTGAGATGTTTGTATAAAATGGAATTTAAAGTTCACTTATGATTGTATATGAACCACAGAGGAGCCCATTTATTAATAAAAAAACCTTTTTTAATAGTTAAATGTAGAGGGAAAAAATAAAAAAAAATTGGGAAACATTGTAAACAGCTTAAGTTTATTTTGTGTATGATTGAGGCACTCTGTTGCAGGAAGGTGTGTAATTGGGTTCTCTCTGCTTCAAATGCGCTCTTTCAAACCATTCATTATCCTGTGTATTTTTAATGTGGTTTTAGTAAATGTTGGTAGTAGCTCTGTTGAAGTAGGTAATTGTATTATGTTTTGGGTGGTACACTCTTGGGGCATGGTAACCCAAATTTCATGTGCACGGTTTCCCTTTAGCCCACTGCCCAAATTTCACACACCCTTCACCCTTTGTTCCCTTTGTAAAAGGAGTGGTATCTGTTTTGAGCTGCCAATTCAGATGATCAGAAATGCTGCTTTCCTCAGCATTGTCTTGTTAAAACGCATGCCATTTGGAACTTTGACAGTGAGAAGCCAAAAGGAAGAGGTGAATGACATATATGTGTGTGTGTGTATATATATATATATATATACACTGAATATATATATATATATATACATTGAATATATATATATTCAATGAAAGTAAAATATATATGCGCATATACTTTCTAGTTCTCAGAATAATTTAATAAGCTTTATGACATTGGGCTGCTGCATATTTTAATCAGAAGATAAAAGAAAATCTGGGCATTTTTAGAATGTGATACATGTTTTTTTAAAAACTTAAATATTATTTCAATGTTTGTCTAAGAACTGGAATGTTGTTTAAATTTACTAAAACAGTGTTGTTTGAGGAAGAGAAAACTGTACTGTTTGCCATTATTACAGTCATACAAGTGCATGTCAAGTCACCCACTCTCTCAGGCATCAGTATCCGCCTCATAGCTTTACACATTTTGATGGGGAATATTGCAGCATCCTCAGGACTGACATCTGGGAAAGGCTCAGATCCACCTACTGCTCCTTGCTTGTTGATTTTGTTTTAAAATATTGTGCCTGGTGTCAACTTTTAAGCAACAGCACTGCCTAAAAGCAAGCAGAGAACAGAATCCCAGCACCATTCTATAGGCAACTTTTTAGAATTCAGATATAGTAAATCTGTTCCAGATTTATGATGTTTTATGTAAAAAAAAATTTTGTATAATAACATAGCTGAATATTTTTGTTTCGTTTCTTTGATGTAAGGCGTGTGAACGTTCGTTTGAATATCACATGTTGAAGTCAGGTATGGCACAATGGGTTCTGAGACCAGCTTTTCCTCCCCTCCCATTTGCCTTGTTCCAAGCTCTTTTTTTCAAATTACTTTTCTGATATTCATAGGCAAATATTTAATTTTACTAATTAGCATCCTGTGTGAATGTATTAAAGAAGCCACTGTGTTTTAGTGTAGTTGGCAAAAATATAAAAGCTCTGTTTTTTATTTGCCCCTATTTTTTTGATGTCTAAAAGTTATATATTAAATCACAGAGAAGCAAGGGAGATATCTAAGGCTCATATCACTTGATTCTATGGTAGATTATATTAGAATTGAGGATGTGGCACATTAAAACTGTAACATGGGCAAATATAGTGTTCTATTTTAAAATTCTGTCTAAGTTTACATTGTTAAGTGGGGGGAAATTTAAGTTTATATTTGCATTTCCAAGCATTTCTAAAACTCACTAATACCATCTATACTTTTAGTATGAAACAGCAGAGTGTAGAAAGCACAAGGAAGAATAGGCTAAATATATTCTTTGAAGACCCAGAGACATATAACCATATCCTTATGTCATTCCTAATACATGGCTAGATTTTCTAACGATAAAAGAATTGATTGTGTCCCAATGCGTATTTATTTGCTTCTAAGCGTTTTTTATTCTGAGTTTGAGATATTTTAATAGCTTTGCAAAATATGCTGACTGATCAGTTTTTGCTACAATAATGGTTTTTATAGGAAGCGAAGGCTTTATGGCACATTTTCAAAATAGCACTCATACATACTTAAATTTTGACAGAAATGTGAATTCTCACATTGGTAAGATACTCTTTTTCCAACCTGCCCTATCCTTTGAAAAAGGTCACTTTTCTAATGTGTAGCAGATTCGTTTACGCCTGTCCCTTTGAATTGTATCATGTTTGAAGAACTGTCTGAATTGTAGGTAGACAGCTTCGGAAAGCCAGAAATTTAAAGTTTTGAATTTGTAGACAGAGGAGAACTTCTATGCTATGGTTGCTTTGGGTGATTCTAATTTTGTAATAGCATCATGATCACCAAAATTAAATTCTAACATTTTAGTCCATCTTTAATCTGGCTTATTTACCAAAGTTCTAATCCGTTTAAGAACAGAATGCCAAGAGCATCTCTCATTTTGTAGAATGATGTGCTCATCTTTATAAGTATCACCTAGAAGTTTGAGGGTAAAAACAAAGAAGCAGCAGTCCTGTATCTATACTACAGGATGTCTTGAACGAGATTCACAGAAAGAAATAAAAAAGCAGTTCTTTCCAGGAAGGTGGTAAGGAAGAGTATGCTTATTTCTTGTTTTAACCAAATACATTCTTTATGTAAATGTCTCTATTAAACCACAAGTCCTACACCAAGAAATAGGTGATACCAGGACAATACCAAGCTTTATTAACCTAGTTGGCAATTTCTTGTGGCTTAAGTTTGGTTAGACTTGGGTTATTTTTGGAACCAAAGGAAAATAAGCATGCTGAGTTCTTCATTCAACAGACATGACATTGAAGTAATGGAATATTTTTTAAGCAAAATAGCTTTCACTTTCAGAGCATATGAAATAAAGACATTCGTGCTTATTAAATGTTAAATTTTTATGGTACATTGTATAAACTGAGTAGCATTGAACTGCATTTAGAAGTATGTCATCAGAAATAAATCACATTATGAAAAGGATATACAAATGCCAAGTGATATGACTCTTTTGGCATGGTAGCATGGTCCATTCAACTTTCAGAATCTTTCAGAGGGTATACATTGGTGTCTATTACTAGCTATTTTTTTTTTAGAACCGATAATTTCCCAGTTGTATGTCTGTCACTTTTAACTCTAAAGCAAAAGAATCATGGTAACCCTCTCAGAAGTGGTCCTTTCTTGCTCATTTCAGTTTCATGCTAATTTCAGATTACTGATGTATTTTCTTTCAAGCTATCAATTGTTATATGTACCTCATTTATTTAATTTGTAGTTATCTGAAGTCACAAAATTGGTTCAGCATTGATGCCAAACAATGGCTTTGCTTCTTACCAAACAGACTTAGTATCCTGCTGCTTGTTTTAATCTTGATGCAGTAAGTAATGCAGTATCTGGGTTTGTATTTACTTAAAAACTGTACTGTCCTTTCTCTGTGCTTAACTTGCTGAAAATATATTCCCTTACCTGTGAAATTCCCGAGCGGTGCTCTGCCAACTTCTCACGGGGAGGGATTTGAATGGCTGTGTTACTGCACACTGGATCTGGAATTGGTTGGGGTTATGAGTGGCAAATTTCTTAAACACCAGCAGCACTGAGAAGTGCACTATGGGCATTCGTACAGTTGTCCAAATGCAAACAATTTTTTCATCTTGAAGAAGCTGAGATACAGAATTCAATAGAAATACTTGGAATATTTTGAGAAAGTTGAATGTTTCATCTTTGGCTTTGTTGTCTCTGGAGTGGGGAAATATGGAGGGCTTTTTTATTATTATTAAGAGAGCATTTATGTGCTTTTCTCTCTGTAAGGGCCAGGGTGTTGGTCAAGTTCACCATGGATTAATTTATATCTTCTATTGTGATTTTTTTTCAATTATATAACAAGTGCCAACTAATTGTCCATGCGACAATCTACTTTTCCACTCAATTTATCATTTGAGTAGGGAAAGGTTCATTTATTTTCATTACTTGGCATTAAGTTAAAGAATTCATTATTTTGCATACGTTTGAGTCGTTTTGTGGCCTATAAAGTGTTTTTGTAACTATCTAATTATAATGATTGGAAAGCAAAGCACATGACTGTAAAACCAAGCAAGGTGTTTTACTAACTTTTTCCCTGAATACTTGGTAGTTTCTACTGATACTATTCCAAAACAAATTCTGCTGTTTTAGGTTGTATATTTACTTTGCTTTTGTTCTAAGAAAAAGCCAAGCACTAAATCAACTTGTTACTGTGTTTAAGTAATGAGTTAAAAAGCATTTTTTTTTAAATTAGAATATTTAATGAAGTGCCATGTACTTGTAGCTTGCTAGTGTTTAATGTTTAATAGACTGGTTCTGTAGGTGTTTTAACCATTTAACACTCTCTGCCATCCCTGGAGAAAGTGGTTCTTCTCTTACTGAACACATTCTCTCTGACAAAATCACCAGCTGCTTTATTTTTCTATTTATTACAGTTAAACAGTTGATGAGGTCTGAATCTTGACCAAAACTGCTCAGCTGAGATGTTTTTCACAATAGACACTGTACAAAGTGTGCGTGCAAAAGGACACAGTTGGTAGTATTTTTTCATTAATGTGAACATTGACTAAAAAAAGCAGTCCTGCCTTTTAAATCTTGTGGCAGCTCAGAAGGGAGGTGCTTAAGAACCTTAACTACTATGTCAGATAACAAAATATTTTTTTTCCATTTTGGAGATTGGTTACTGCTCACACATGATGTATAGGGCTAAATATATGCTTGTTTCCTTGCACCTGTGTACTTCCCCTCTGTCCCTCCCTTTCTTTCCCCTGTAGGCAATAAATGGCCATTTTGCAACTGTATATCTTTGTCTTGGTTTTTGACTCTTTATTTGGGCAGTATAAAGTTTCTGCTTTTAGGTTCGTATGTCTCTTCTAAAATGAAGTAGGGAGCCAAGATATTAGGGAAAATATGTAGTTACAAATATATGTTGCATTTTTTTTTCTAAGTACATTGTTTAAAATAAATTCTGAAGCTAGTTGTATGACTTGCTTTGTCTGAAGAAACCAGAGCAAAGGGACATATGTACTTCTGAGTGGAACTTTAAGGGCCAGTCTTTAATTTGCCACATTTTCTTGCCTGTGTGATCATAGAAACGTATGTTGAGATGAAACCTCTCATTCCAGATCTTTAAGTGATGAACAGGACTCCCCTGCTATCCTTTGGACATGTAAGAAACAACTGCTAAATCTCAGTGTCTTTATGCAATGAAGGTTTGTTATTAGGGCTTAATGTAGCCCAATCTGACAGACAACCACCAGACAAATCTGCTGAGTTATCAGTATTGAAGAAAACAACTGGACTTGCTAAGATTTCAAGTAAATTCATTCAACAAACATTTAGACATCTTCTATGAACAAGGTGCTGTGGGGATGTTAAGATGAAAGACATCTTTATAATGCCTATCCTCTGATAATTTATATACCAAATACTTTTTATGACACAGAAGATGAATTCAAGTGTTTTAGTCAAAGTAAAGATACCTTAATCAGAATCTTGCAAAGGGGGAGAGAGAAGGCATACAGTGAAATAAGGAATTCTGCAAACTATGTTTACAGATGTTCAGCTGAAAAATTATTTTAAAATAAGATGTGATAGAGAACAGATCATTCTTAGTGAAACAAAAAGCAGCTGTGCAGCTAAGTGCTTGGAAAAGATAATGGTAGATTATTTTGGAACAAATTGTGAACATTGACAGCTCAGTGCCTATTGACTTGTTTTTACCAAGGATCCAATGTGAGCTTGTCACTGACCCTGAGGACCTTGTCTTCACAGGGTCAGTGACAAGGATTCACAAATCCTTCACAAGATTTCCTAAAGCCAACAGGCCAGGCTTTAGGAAATCCTCCAAAAGTGGAATCACTCTCACATGAAGTGGATCTTGAAGTTGTTCAGATTTCAAGATAACTGCCTTGTTAAGATACCCTTGCGATGAGGCATTGAAGACATTCACCAAGTGTCCTTGCCTTTCACCATGTGGCCTTAGGCAAAATGTATGCTCAATGATAAAGTGGAGATGAACTAAATCTCATGAAATGGCTCTCCTAAAAGCAGAGACCAAGACAAGCATTTGCATGGAGGTAGTTTCTTTGGCTAATTGATCTCACGAATGAATGGGAGACAAGGAAGAATGAAATTGGGAAGAAGGGAAAGCCAAGTCCAGGGCACATTATAAAGCTGATCACTTCTGTGAGCAATTGGGGCATAAACATGCCAAGAACCCTCTGTGGAACTGAATAGAAGGCACCCAAAAGTTGTCTTCATGAGGAATGGGATGAGGCAAAGTTTACTCCATGGGTGTTAATTCCTTTTCCAATCCATGTTTGTGTATGTATCAAATACACTTAGCAAGTTCCTTCTGTTGATAATGGAGAAATGGGATGAGGGGGTGGGTGGTGCAGAGAGTGAGAATGTTTGGTGTGGCTCAGGCAAAGTGTATCAAGTTATACCTGTGTGCATCTGGTTGCCAAGGTAATAGAATAAGGAAATGAGCTGAGAGATTGTGAGGTGGAGCATAAGTGGAGTCTGCTACAGTGTAACCCCTTATACCACTGAGATCTCTTTGGGCCCAGGGTCAAGTACATTTCATCACAGCCTAGGTTGTGGCCGGCTGTAATCTCAATTTAAAAAAATATATAGATGAGGAATAGTAGGACAAAGAATATAGTCCCCTGCTGCAACTGGCTCTGAGGCCGTTACTAATATTATCATCTTACCTCTTCTATTACACATTTCAGATTTTACACAGCTTTGCAGCAGCCTGTCAGTGGATCTAGGTTGCTACTCTGAGGTTGTGTGCCCAGACTTTTGTCCCAACAAGATATATTACACTTTGCTGGGTGATGGTTGCTTTTGTGGACATAAAAGAACCAAGAGATGCCCAGTGAATCTTGGGTTTCAAACATGCTGCTTTCTGCCTCACATAGTGGGGGTAACCTCACCTTATCAATCTGATGAGTCTCTGTATACCAGCATCGTGAGCCCCAAATGACCATTTTCTGGGGGCAGCCAATGTATTTCCTATGCCTGGGTGTGGGTGGATATAAAGTCTGGGTCATAGCCCACCTCAGTGACTCTGAAGGGTCTTCCCACCTTCAAAGTTCCCAGGGCACCTTTCTTAGAACTGCATTGTCCCCCTCAACTTTTTTCTCAGTCAAATTCCAGTTCTTTTTCCTCTGTTTTGCAGGTTTTGATTCTGAGAGCACTCACTGATAAGTTCCCTCCATCTGAGTCTGCTTCCCAGGGAATACAACCTGCAACACTGAGTTCCAAGGAGACATGCCAGCAGTATATTAGGACTGCCTCCAGGACTCCTAGCTTGATCCACTGGAGAGTGCCACCATGTCAATAAAATGCAGTCTTATCTGGTGTCCTGGTTCACACTTTGAATGTCTACTTTTACATGTTTCTTCAGTTCCTAGTCATGTTAGCCCAGACCTTAGACTTATTTGGGTGTGTACACTTTATTCTTGTGGTGTAGATACTATATTCATTGCTCAGACTGTACTGTGATGTTAGTTACTGGTCACAATCAAGGAGAGGAGGCAGGAGTGGATCTAATGCAGGACGAGCATTATCTTGTGAGGCACCTGCTATATGT
Organism: Saimiri boliviensis; assembly: GCF_048565385.1. NCBI lineage: Eukaryota > Metazoa > Chordata > Mammalia > Primates > Cebidae > Saimiri > Saimiri boliviensis. Next base: position 70,976,487 of record NC_133451.1, on the reverse strand, counting down.
GAGAACTTTTGTGAGTTATGCAGGCAATGGGAGGTTTCTTTCCTCTAGCATGGAAGAGGGGCCTGAGGGCTAAGGATATCTTGGGATTCAAGTTTTTCTAGCTTTTCTACCCAAATATCCCCAGCCTAGGGTTTAGGGCTCACTTTGATTGCACAACCTCAAAGATGATGCCTGTATTCTTCGTGGCTCTGCTATTATTGTGCAAATTCTGAGCCTGATCTTTGGCACTGTTTGCCCCGTGACTACTGAAATGATAGTCTGTAAACACTGCATGGATGCATTCTGACTTTCACAGTATGTCTTGAGTTATAGTTAGCTAATTTGAGCCTGTCATTTTCTTTTTTCAAGGTATCTAAAATCCATTTTGAAAACCAGGTAATCTTACAGTCCTTGACATCGTCCCCAACAGTTTAAGTGCTACTGCTTCCTTTCCACTTGCACTTCAAACTCACTACTAAGGAAATTGCACTAGTATACTCTCTAGTCACTTCAACCAACAATGAAGTGACTAGAGAGTAATACAGTCCGGAATCCCATCTAGAACCTTTGCTTCCTTGGGCTCCTGCTGGTACTAATTGTCCTAGACTAAGTTCCTCCTGAGAGATCTTCCTTGTAGGTAATTTATTTTGCGATATGATCTTCAGAAACAAGAGTAGGGATTGAAAGGGTCAAAGAGGAAAGGAAAGCCAATTTAGTGGTGAGTTACTGAACTCATCAGCTCTGGGCAACTGAAGCTTGATCCTAGCAGGATCGTTCTGAGGAGCTATGCACCTCAGAATGTCCACTGGAGGGATAAAAGAGAAGAATATCCAGTGGCTCCTATATCCCATTGGTCAAAGGTCTCTTGCCTAGATGTTAACTCCCTCCCATATTCAGGTTTAGTCTTCAGGTATGATAATGGTGAAGGATTCTGAACTTCATTTGAAGCAAATCCAAGGGATATACATAAAATTAACTGCAAATGATAAAAGTTTTTCTTGAAATAAAGTTACAGGCTGGGTGCCACAGCTCACGCCTGTGATTCCAGCACTTTGGGAGGCCAAGGCAGGCAGATTGCCTGAGGTCAGGAGTTTGAGACTAGCCTGGCCAGCACAGTGAAACCCTATCTTTATTACAAATACAAAAATTAGCCGAGCATGGTGGTGCATGCCTGCAGTCTTAGCTACCTGGGAGGCTGAGGCAGAATTGCTTGAACCCGGGAGGTGGAGGTTGCAGTGAGCCAAGATCGTGCCATTGCACTCCAGTCTGGGCAACAGAGCACGACTCCATCTCAAAAAAGAAATACATTTGTTATACAAAACAAGTGGCTCTGAGTGGCCCAAGGTAAAGCTATGGTGATTGCTCTGATGGCCTTCTTCAGGACTCAAATATTCATTTTTTCAACAATATAGGAAGCTGGGGGCTTTCTGATGAGGTCTTCCCCGAGGAGGGAGCCCTATCTTGCCCGAGGTCATGCCTCATTAGGGAGGAGCATTCTTGTCTGCAGCCAATGACTGGTGAAGGTAGAGCTCTTAAAGCTTAGCCTCTTGCATCAATATTTGGCAATTCTGAAGGGGCATGCCAGCTCCAAAGCTCCCTATGCAAATGTCAAAGGCCTTTATTGTAACTACACTGCTTTTTCCACTTCCCAAGTCTGATCCTGTCATAAGAACTTCTTGAATGCTAGTTTCTACTTCAAAATCTGTTTCCTGGAGTATCTATCTTGTGGTAAAAAGTAACAGGTTTTGCATGGCAGAATATTAGCACTCCCAGATTATAGAAAATCTTGCCACAGAAAACTAATATTTGGCATATAAGTTCCATGTTTGTATATCGTAAGGATATATTGAATCTGTAAAACACATCAGGAAAAAACAGGTAGGCTTTATTTAAGAGATCAGTGTAGATCAATTTGTGGGGATTTGTTATCTCTTCCCATGGATTAGAGATATTTCTAATAAGGAATTGCATTAAACAGTTTAGCTGAATAAACAGAAGCTATCTTACGTTAATCGAGATAAATATAATGCAGTGAATCAGTTAAATGGGCAAGGGAAAGATGAAATAATAGATGTCGATGCAAGCCAGAAATTAACAACATCCAAAAGCCACTATAAGCTTCAAGACACTAGATAATGGGAAGAGATGGCACTAACAGATACAGGAAATGGGTTTACCTGTCAGGAGTTAGGATCATGGCAAGGGCTGTCCATAGGAGGTGATATTAGAAAGGGAGAGGCTGTCTTTTGAGGGCTGGGATCAGAGAAGGCTCAAGCTCTGCTGGAAATACTACCTGAAGTAAAAGAAGAAGAAATTCCCTGGCTTTCCCTCCAGTTTCCCATCAGGTCTCCCGTTGGCTGAACCTAACCATAAATGATGGGTAAAGAAGCCTGGAAAATGTTGCTTCCTTGACACATTCAGAATAAAAGAACGGTGTGGAACGCATGCAAGACAAAAGCAAGCAAACGATTAGTACATATGCTGTTTTTCTACTCAGCATCCACTCTCACACTTGTAGCCGTTTTAAACTGTGATATGACCACAAGCTAATGCTTCTATATAACAGGATGCAACTGTCCTTTATATGAGCATGCTTCCCTCACCAATGGATGTCTTAACAATTTGGTAAAAGGAGAGTCCTCTGAAGCCTTCCCAGCAAGGATATCATTGGCAGTGGGTAAGCAGTTTGCATGTTGTGAATCCATTCCAGATTTCTGATTCTCTATATTCCTTTGCCTGTACTGTGCTATCTAATACCGTAGCCACTAGCCTCATGGTTAGTGGCTATTGAACACTTGAGATAATTGTTAAAAATATATTAAAATGTGGGTAGTAGAAAATTTAAAATTACATATGTGGTTCATATTTTATTTCTGTCTGAGAGCAGTGTTCTTCGGTGTGCCAAGCAAGTTCTGCCATCTCTGCTTCATGTTTTTTTCTTTTTCTTTTTCTTTTCTTTTCTTTTTTTTTTTTTTTTTTTTTTTTTTGAGACGGAGTCTTGCTCTGTCTCACCCAGGCTGGAGTGCAGTGGCACAATCTCAGCTCACTGCAACCTCCGCCTCCCGAGTTCAAATGATTCTCCCACCTCAGTCTCCCAAGTAGCTGGGATTACAGGTGCCTGCCACCATGCCTGGCTAATTTTTTGTATTTTTAGTAGAGATGAGGTTTCCACCATATTGGCCAGGATGGTCTTGAACTCCCAACCTCAGGTGATCCGCCCACCTCAGCTTCCCAAAGTGCTGAAATTACAGGCATGAGCCCAGCCTCTACTTCATATCTTATTGGCCTTATTCTACTAAACTAGCAGGTGATTGATACTGCTGCTGGTGCTTGAGCCAACACAGGAAATCCTGAATCCAGGTATATGTATCTATCTTAATAAATTCAGCCTGATCCAATCTTTGTTTCATCCTTTAGAATAGTCTTAGGGTATTTTCTCATACATGCCCCCTACATTTCTTTTAACATAAATTAACAACATTTTGCAGCTGCTTTGGTGTATTTGATATTTCATATGGCAGCAGATCATATACTTTCATCTGGGCTGTGTTGGATCAAACTCTTGTTATGAGACTAGAAACAAGGGTAGTTTGAATGGCCTCTGGGAAAATAAGCTTCCTCATCTAGGGCATCTACCACTAGTGAAGTCATGCAATGGTTTTATGCAAGTGAAGATTAGTTGCCTCAGGTCGGTTGTTAAATTGAAAAACTGACAAAAGGGGAGCTGCTTTTGCCAGAGAGGAAGGCTTAGTGGAATTCAGCATTCAAAACCTCATCCCTGTCTGCCCATTCAGCATCTCGGGTACTACTCCTTCCTAACCAGATCCTTTACCTTAGCCTAAAATGCCTGATAGAACTACACATGTAACTGATGATACATTTTCAAGCCTTGGGCCTGATTCTCAGTCATCTGCCTTATGGTGATGGAAGTATAGAATGTGTCTACATGGCTTGGTATTTGGGTTAAAAATTTAAGGCATTAGGCTTGTCTTTTTCTTTGTACATACTCTTCAAGGCAGTCAGAAACATTCATCCTATGTAATAATCCTTGTTAATTATAATTACTATCGTAATGGTCAAATGCAATAGTTACTTCACCGAAGTGTTACTTTCAACTTGTACTATGTCTCAAGAAACCACAGCTTATAGTTTAAGTATGATATCACTGCATGCCACAAATTACATATGCCATTTCTTGCCTGTAAGGAGGTCATCACTGCATTCACGATCAAACATGACAACACAATCTTAGACTTCTATGTGGAGTATCAGTAAGAAGCCCCTCAGAAAACCACAACTCACTCTTGGGTATAGCAGACAGAAGACATTTAGTGCAGGGGATTTGTTACACAGGTGATGCAAGAGTTGTGAAGCCAAATAAGAGATTGAATTTGGCTGATGGGGTAGAAGGGAGGACATAGTGTTCTCAGAGCTCGGAAACTGAACCATCTAGTGGGAGTTAGAACTTCTTAGTGACAGTCTTGTGAGATCTGGAAATACATAGCATTATCCCATAGGAGTTGGTGTTATGGAAAAAACAGTCACTTCCAGAGATGCAACTAAACAGAGAAAGAAAGGGATAAATACCCTGGCTGCTTCTCTTCTCCAGGGTATGTCTTAAGTAATCCAGTAAAGCTTCCCATTTGCCAAACCTACTCAGAAGCCATTTGTCAAAGGAGCCTGGGAAATGTAGACCTTGAGATAGAGGAGAACTGAGGAAGGATGAGAATAAATCTGAGAACAAGCAGGCAAATGACCAGCACAAGAAGCATATCCCATTCTCAGTTATGTAAACACTATGTGCTGCGGATAGAGTACTAGAGGCGATATGGTACTTCAGAGAAGCTTGTAAATAATATGGCCATGTCATATATATTATGTATGTTGTTAGTAGTTAACAGCATGAATGCTAGACAAATCTTGGGTAATTCTAGCATTAGTTCTGATTAGGGCTAGCTACGTATTTTTTATATAGTATGTAGGTGAAATCATTTTACATACCATATTATGAGACGCATGAAATTACTTAAAACAGGAAATTTTTAAATAAGATTCTACCTAAGTACCTTCCTTATTCAGAAACCCAAAGAACAACATACATTTTTCCTTCTATGAGCTTGGCTCTCTTTAGTGATTTGCAACTACATAGCCAAGATGATTTGTCTAAACTTAGGAGACTACAAACGATGTGTGAAAATGAGGTACTAAACATATGGAAAGGAAATAGTAATGGCGCCTCCTTTGAGATATTTATTTCTGCTGAAACTTTAATCTCTTAGTATTTGCACATCTATAAAATATTCTTTGTGGTGGTGGGGAGGTGGCGGGGGAGGAAACTCCCTTCTTCTGCTTTAAGAATCCTATTATAAACCAAAAATACACTTGCCCAGCTTTCTACTTATTCCCTTAATAGTTTGTGAACGTACCTAAGGACAGTCAGGTAAATCCAGAAGGTTAGAGTTCGAATATTTTACATCCTATACCACGCTTTAAGGGGGAAAAAAGAATTTAATATTTTGAATGTGTGAATTCTCTACCCTGTGGCCAGGAAGTTAGATTCAGGCATTGATCCAATGATCCCTGGAACATCTTCCACTTTTTTCCCAGTGGAAGGAAGAAAGGTTTGCAAGAGGGGCAGACAGCAAGAGAATGTGCTGCTACTTTTAACCCTCCAGAACAGTTGTTTCTGAAGAGTCTTGAACGGTATCTATGTGACTACTTTCTCCATTTGACATGACAATGTCTTCCATTAGTACTGAGGGGATGTCTTTGGTTAATTACCACAAACATTTGAGTCTGCAAACTCACCCCTTATAAACTATATGACACTGAATACTAGATTAAATGTGAATAAGGTAAAAGACAAATGTTTCATCTACTATCCTAATGCAGCCCAGTCTCTAGGCATACTTGCTGGGGGAGAAGGGGGTGCAAAAAGATATAGAGAGAGCCATCAAGAAATGCATAGGGTAAGTTAGGGAGTTGAGAGGATACCAAAGGTTTTCCAACTACTCATTTTTGGAGGATGGAGCTGTTTTTTTGGTTCGTCTTTGCACAGAGTCCTCAATAAATGTTCATTAAATTCATTAAAGGAGAAATATGACAGTCCTTCAAATACTTAAAAATCATTATATGGGATAGGCATTATTAAGTCTTTCAGTAATAGCCACTTTTTGTTTGTAGTTTTATTCTTTTAAAGTCACAAAGAATAATAAATAGGAGCGTTTCTAAACTATTGGAATTGTTTAAAAATTGACCACATAGAGACTTCTTTTGGTATTACTTCTGGACAACAATAAGAGAAAATATGTTTTCTGTCAATGATCAGGCTAGATAACCACTAATTGGTCTCCCAACTCTGCCATTTAGAATTATAGAATCTTCAGTTTTCATTTTTTCAGATACTTATGTTTGTATTCATTAATCAAAAGTGATTAAGTATCAACGAATTAAAATGTAACGGAATTTGGAGACAGACCTGTCTCCAGGGCTGTTTTAGTAAGTTAAGGTATACCTGTATGTTGGAAAACCTAAACAGGCATAATATGTGTTTATGGACAAAGAAAAATGGTCATAATGTAGTATTAAGGAAAAAAAAAGTTAGGCCTGTGATGGTTTAAAAGTAATGGACAGAAGTTTTCTGAAATTCTATTTTGAAGCTTTCATGTTTAAAAAATGTTTTCATCAAATATGTGTATGATATATATAAATAAATGGGGACTAGAAGAAATTTTCTTATTTGGACGAATTTACTTATTTGGCATAACTGAACAACAGCTCAACTCTTAACATAATTAAGCCTCCTTTATTCTGCAGAAAGTTTGATTCCGTTACCCTCTCACCTTGAAAGAAAGGAAATAGTCTGATAAAGAAGGTAGGGGAGGAATCTACCCTTGTCTTTCATTTCACTCCTCACACATACACTCGTTAAACCCTCTTTACCTGGAGAGAAGCATTTTAGTGGAATAATGAATCCAGAAACCAAAGATGGACTGTCAATTCCTAGATACCAAATGAATGATCTTGGTCCTCATTGTCCTCTACCTTTCTGTAGTACTCAGCCATGATTAGCATCCATTTCTTTTGAAAATCTCTGTTCTCTTGGCTTCTGTGAGCCAAGATTTGAAGATGAGGTAGAAAAAGAATTTATATCTTATCTTGTTCATTTTCTCTCTCCACTGGTCTTCAGTTATTTCAAACATCAGCGCTATTTGTTTTCTTTCCATTTTTCCATCCATTATTCCTACGTAGACTCCCTAATGTCTGTCTCCATTCCTAATCTCTTTTAGTTCTCTATTTCCAACTGCCTCTTGGGAAATTCTTGGGCACACCTAATTTCACTATCTTTGAAACTAAATGAATCATTCATCATTAGTCCTGTTCCTCTTGTGTTTCTTAGGTTGGGATGAGTATAAGATTCCAGTCAAGATTAAAGTTTGAGGAGCCATGAAAAGGAAGATCAGTCAAGACTACTAGGACTTGAGAACTCCTATCTTTTGTATCTCCATTTTATTCAGTACAGACCCATTATTACTAAGTTATACAAAAGGCCATCGACAGTGTATTTACTGTGCTCTTTTATAATTTTATTAACTTTATGGAACTTACATAAGTTCACCACTAAACTCAGTCTCTCAGTCCTGTTTATGCGTTAGGCTCTCAAGTTTCCCCACTTCAACTGCTTTTATCTTGTAAATATTCAAGAACTTAATCCATGGTGAGGTGGTGGTATACGTGTGTATTTGTGCTATAAAGGGAAAAGTTCCCACACTTTGATATATAATCAAGTGTGGGAACTCATAAAAATGGAAAACTTATCAATGAATTAATTGAATCTGTGCTTCTCCTCTGTACTCTTCCTCCCCAAGTTCCAAGCTACAATGGATGGGCTGAGTTACGGATCTATAGTTGTCCTCCCTTTTTTCTCTGATATTTTCTAGACTTATTCTTTGATCTGATTACATTCTGAATACAATTGGAATGACTGGAAATGTATAACAAGACTGGACTTTGTATAACAACACTGGACTGTGTCTTGAACAACTGCTGCCTAAATACATATTAAAGAGGCTCCTCCAAGTAGATGCCATTGTCTATCAGTAAAAATACTCAGCTGTCTGGTGAGACAAGTGTTAGGTCATGTGGGTCTTCAGCAACTATCACCATATCCTGAAAACAAATGCCAGAAAAAGAAATAAGAAATTTTTTAAAGCATATATGCCAAAGGCCTGAGAGTGCCTTCCATCATGGTTTTGGAAAGTAAATAATATTTTTTGTGCCCTTTTTTGGGAATTAGGCAATTATTATACAAAGTTTTGATCTTGCCTGTCTGAAACTACAGTGGTGGGACTGTCACCTTCCAGTGGAATTCTGTACTCATGGGCCACCAGTTTTTCTTTAGTGACAGTGACTAATGTCCTTTCAGGGACATGAGGAGGAGAATCTTGGTGAAAAGATAAAATGGGAGAAGTATTTGCTCTATTCTGCTGTTCTATTCCCCTTATCTGTGACTCAGAGAGGTGCCAAGAAGAGGGTCTGAGATGACTTTGGGAAGAAAGGGAGGGCAGAAGACAGAGAAATAAAAGGGTTAATTTTTTATAGAGGGGGGATATTGAAGAATTGCTAATAGGAGAAAGAGTTACAGGAGCTGGTGGAAGTAATAAAAGAGCTTATGCTCCCTGTTGTCTGTGGATTTATGTTGTTAACATGCTGTACCTAGAGCAGAGTATCATGTTGGCATTGACTTGTTACTACTATAAATATCTGAAGATGCTTTCTAAACTAATAGCAGTTGTTTTCCTATGTTTTAAAAAATACATATATAAGAAAAATGGTTGGATAAAAGTACATCAAGATGGTTACTACTTGTAAATTCATTCTTATATTCTGTTTTTCCCACTTAAGTATTTCTCCAGGTTAACACATATGTGTCAAAACCACAGAGCATTATGAAGCCATTCAAAATGATAAAAATGATTTGGTAGTGCTATTATAAGGCATAGTTTTGTATTTATTGGATATTTAAGTTGTTTTTAATATTTTCCTATTGTATATCACTGATACACAAATGCATTAGAATTTTTCCTTTTTAATATCAAAACTTACTTTGCTAATGTTTAGAATGAGTAGAATTACAGATGATTATTTAGGTATTATGTGACTTAAGCCAAGCTACATATGGAAGCTTGAGTTTCTAATCTACCTCCACCATTACAGTCCAGGGAGCCAGAGGGTTAAACTCCTAGCAGATGGTGCTGCTGCTAATGCTGCTGCTGACTGAGCATGTCAGGAATTTAAAGAGTTGCTTAAACAGGGTTAATATATGGCCTGTGGGAAGACAGCTGTTCTGTAGCAGAATTAGAGGTCAGGAGGTTAGCCACATTTCCCTGAAAACAGAAGACTCACCAGAGTCAGGATCAGTGAAAGCCATTTAGGGAAAGGAAAGAGCAGAAAGGTTCTATTTAAGGGAGCAGTTGAATGAGAGAGTAGAAAGTTCTAGTGTAGAACAGAATAACTACCAAATATAGAGGGGAATGGGGGAATGAAAGGAGACAGAAACAAGCATAGCAGAACACTGTCCCTACAGCCTCCACTCTGGAGATGCAGAGAGGGACCATACCACCAGCCCGTTTCCCAGCTGCAGGGTTTGTTGCCTTACGCATTCACCAGTATAGGGACGTGAGTTGGGAGAGCTCTGATCCTGCCCAGTTATTAGACAACTAACATGGCTAGTTGGCACTATAAGAGGACACAGTGGGATGTTACCAAGTTGAAAAAACAAAAAACCCTCTTGGAATTAAAATCTCATCAAGGACTGTGGCTGACATTGAATACAGTCCAAATTCTGCAAACACCTTGAGGGTCTATTCTTAGTGAAGCACTGTGAGAGGTATTATGGAGGTCTGAAATTTAAAAATGTGAGACACAGTCTCAGCTCTCAGGAAGTTTATTATATAAGACAGAGGAATTAGATAAGCCCATGACTGTAATACAAGGTGACTAAGAAAGCTACCGAGAAAGTGGTAGGAGAATCAAAAGCAAGTGAGAGACCAGGACTGGTGAAGAAAACAGTGAATGTTTCCAAAGGACGTAGGAAAATATTACCAAAGATGTAGGAGGGCATTACAAGTGAAAGCAATCAAACAAGCACAGATACTGAGTGACTGGTCTCTCCCCGATACATGTTCATTTTAAAGTACTCTGAGGTCTCTTGGTCTCTCTCTCTCTCTCTCTCTCTCTCTCTCTCTCTCTCTCTCTCTCTCTCTTTCTCTCTGACAGAGTCACCCGGCCTGGAGTGCAGTGACATGATCTCTGCTCACTGCAACTTTTGCCTCCTGGGTTCGCGCAATGATCATGTCTCAGCTTCCTAGGTTGCTAAGTGTACACCACCACTCCTGGCTAATTTTTGTATTTTTAGTAGAGAGAGATTTTTGCCATGTTGACCAGGCTGGTCTTGAACTCCTGACCTCAAGTGATCTGCCCAGCCTTGGCCTCCCAAAGAGCTGGGATTATAGGAATGAACCACCACTCCTGGCCTACTCTGAAATTTCTTTATGAAATAAGTCAGCCTTCCCTCATATTCAATTTCTGGCATAAATGGGTGTTGAATAAATATATATTTTAAATATTTGAAGACCCCAGTTGTAATATTGCCCTGTAGAATGATACAAGGAAAGACTATGGGCTTTAATGCTAGATAGATACAGGTTCAAATTTCAGTACTTTTTCTCACTGTGTGACCTTGAACACAGCACTCACTCTCTGAGCGGTTTCCTTATCCATAAAAATGGGAAATATGAGGATGGACTTTGCAAAGTTGTTATAAGGATTAAGGAGGAAGACGTGTTCTGACACTTGCTAGTAAGGGCCAGTGTTCTGCTTTCCCTTGCCTTCATCCTTGCCCTGACCGAGTCTGTGTAGCTGCTTGCCACTTCCTTGGTAACGCCAGAGGGCAACATCATCCAATTCTTGTATCAGAGTTTTTCAGGAGTGAATGCTTCTTTGCAGACAGATTTTTCTAAATGCTTCAGCAAGTGAGGAAATAGAAACTCTGTGCTCCTGAATGTGAATAGGGTGATAAGGGCTAAGCCCTGGAAGGACTTCGAGCAGCTGCTGTGTTCCTCTGTGGGCAACAGCGAGGTGCAGATGCTGTGGGAGGCACTCCTTGAGCCGTCTGTTTCCACCAGCTGGGTTAAGAGGACTTCTGGTGCTAATAGAACAACAGAAACTTAGACTGGGAATCTAAATCAATTGGCTTGTTTACTACTAGGAAACCATTGTGTTTGTATGATGTATCTGAAAAGCCTGCTGGAATGTGTCTGCCAGAGTCTCATTACTATGGTGACCACATGTTCCAGTTAGCCAGGGACAGTCCTGGTCTATGCCTGTGGTCCCAGAGTTATTATTAGTTCCCCCTTTTACACTCAAAGTATCTCAGTTTTCAGGATAAGTTACATGGCCATCCTACTCAGAACATTAAGAAGGATACTCACGAATGGTAAATATCTGACCTAGCAAGAGTCCTCTGGTCTAGTTAAGACCATGCATGGGCTTTGGAATCAGAAAGTGACAGGTGTATCTGGGTTAAAATCCCTGCTGTATCTGCATGTCATTGGCAAGTCAGTTAACTTCTTCAAGACTGTTTCCTAATGTATAGATTAGGGATAACAGAACTTGAATGCATTGTCTCATTTAATCCTCCTAATTAAAATGCTTACCTGAGTGTCTGGAACAGTGATACATGGTTGCTACCCCTGTTATTATTTTTAAGATTTGCTGTAAGATTTACACTGTCACCTTAGCTGTATTGACTGGATCTCTGGATTTGAGGGAGTTGAGGGCAAGAGTGAAATGAATTGTACAAGGTTACAAAAACAATTTTTGAATTGCTCAAGTTTAGAGCCAAAAAGAGCAACCACACCTGTTTCTCAGAACTTTGTCTAGTGCACCAAGGTGGTGGCTGTTTCTATGGAGATTATTCAAGGTTAAACATATGACCCAGTGTCTATCCTGAAACCTTTAGCAAATACTGGGCACAATATTATTCTGAAGCATAGAAGACAACAGACATCTGACTATTCTACTGCATTATTCTTTTTATTTTATTGTAAAATGTTTTATATATAATAATCTTGTAATGAATACCAGAGAATGCACCTCTATTAAATCCTAATATTACTCCATACCTTTCTTTTTTCAAAGAAATTAAATGTCAATGTCATATTCTATTCTTATCTATCTTCCCCTTCCAACAAGAGAATACAACAAAAATGTTTCGATAAGGAAAAAAAGAAATTAAACATCACATACAATTAAGACGTCCTGTGTACCCCTCTTGTATGTACTCTTCCCTTATTAGATATTATTTTAACAGGTTTTTAAACTTTATTTAAATGGTGCCATACTATATCCTTCTGCAACTTCTTTTTTGTGTGTTGCTTAATATGTCATCGAGATTTATCCATGCTGGTAAATGCAGTATACTATGACATTATATGAATATTCTGCAACTCATTTATTCATTTTCCTTTTAATAGATGTTTTCATTGGTTCCAGTTTCTGTAATTATGAACCACGCTGCAGTGTGCATCCTTATGCTTAAACTCTCATATGTGTGAGAGTTTCAATATGGGTTATAGCCACAAGGACTTGCAGGGTCTTGGAGTTTGAGTATCTTTGACTTTACTCAAACTGCCCATTTTTGCCAAATATTACCAAAAATTCTCCAAAGTGAGTGTTCCAATTTTCATTAAGTTTTTTTTTCCCAGAAGAAAATGTATTATTTAGTTAAAATAAGAATATGAATCACAGTTATTCCATCAACCAAGGAACAGAAAAACACACTTGTTTTAAAATATATGCACTTTTAAGAGGTAGGGAAATGAATATTTTCTGAATGTCTACTATGGGCTTTGGACCCTAAGCTAAGGGAATTACATGTGCTTTTAATTAATCCCATTACCTATCTGTCACCAAATCCTCTTAATTCTACCTCAAAAAATCTCTTCCCCAATTCTTTATCTCTTCCTCAATTCTTTATCCCTTCCACCCTTTCCTAAGAATTGTTTGCAGAAACACAGATGACACTTGCTGAACTAAACCAACTGATCTTGCTTCTAGTCTTTGTCCTTGCCAATCTATCCCTTACAGTTGTCAGAATGATCTTCCTAAAGGCATAAATGGGACCTTGTCGTGCCCTTTGGTGGAAACTTTTTAGACATTTTCCATTGACTAGAGGATAACCTTCCAACTTTTTGGTTGGGGCCAGATTTTGAAAGTTTTTGCTTTCCAACCTCACCTCCTTCCCACGCTTTTGCCTTTCATTATCCTGCACACCTGATGGACTAGTTCCACACATAGGCTGTGTACATTTCAAATGGAAAAACGTGTAAGAAAAGCTGTGGAAATTTGAATGTTCTTTCCATCATCCTCACCTCAGGCAGATTTGCCATAACATACAGCTTTGAGTGATTCATTCTGCCTGGAGTGGGTAAGGGAGGAGTGTTGGGATGGCTTGCTAGAGAAAAGAAGGGTGATTCAGCTATTTGTCATGGATAGGGAGACCATATACCTTAACTTATATTTAACATGTAACTTAACTGGGACACCTTTGGAAGAGCAAGGTTAAAATAATTAAAATTATATAATGTTTCAAATGTATTAATTATGTAACATTCTATATATAACTATATAACAACATTCAATATAACATTGTTATATTGGTCTGTAATAGAACTATCTTAGAGTTCTACTTGTAGTTCTCTTTGCAATAAAGTGTCATATGCTTAGGTATATTAAGTCAAAATATTATAGCTACAAAAACCAAGTAAATGTATCTTTAATACTGACAATTTAAACTTAATTTACAATGGTATTCAAAATAATGAGAACTATTTCATTTTTGTCAGAGTCAACGTCCAACCTCAATTTGCTGTAGCAGGTGAAAACAATGAGCTATTATTGGACTTAACCTAACTGACTTTCTCTTTGGCGCGTCAGAAGACTTCGATATAAAAGTGGCATCATTTAACACTTTGAAAAGTTCTTCTGCTAATGGAGCCAACATGTCGACAGTTCTCACTTCATTTTTGTACATGCAAAGAGCACTTGGAATTGAAAATGAGTGAAATAATGTAGAAGCTTGCTCTAAATGAAAAGTCATGTTTCACTGGGGGATATATTAGCTCTAAATTCTGAAGCTGTGTGTCTTAAATTGGCTTATTTGGATGGTGTCTTTATATAATAACTACTACCTTTTTTTTTTTTTAGAAAGAAGTACGTTGTCTTTTTTCTTAGTAAACATTCTTTTGAAGTGTAATTAACCTACTTCATATAAAACTGCATAAATTGTAAGTATAGAGCTCAGTGAACAACCTTGATTCAAAAAATGGAACATTTGACGGCATCCATTCTCCTGCTGTTACGTACACCTCCTCCCCAAGGGGGATTGTTATCCTGCTACCAGGCGCCATCTTGTAGCACTACCTACTTTTGAACTTCATATAAATGGAATCATCCATTATGTATTTTTCTTGCTCTGGCTCCTTTTCCTTAATATTATATTTGTGAAATTCACCTATGTTGCACATAACAGGAGTTTGTTTCTTTTCTTTGCTACAAAGTATTCCTTTGTGTGAATGCCACAATTTATTTAGCCATTCTACTACATTTCTACTATTTATTTCCAGTTATGGGCTATTATGAAAAATTCTGTTATGAATACTGGTGTACCATTTGGGGGTGCATATGTACTCATTTTTGTTGAACATATGCCTAGGAGTGGAATTTTTGGTCACACATTTCTTAAAAGAAGACATACAAATGGCCAACAGGATATAATTGACCCTTGAACAATACTGGTTTGAACTATGCAGGTCTACTTATATGTGATTTTTTTTTTTTTTTTTTTTTTTTTTTGAGATGGAGTCACTCTGTTGCCCAGGCTGCAATGCAATGGCACAATCTCATTGCACTCTCTGCCTCCTGGTTTCAAGCAATTCTCACACCTCAGACTCCTGAGTAGCTGCACGCGACACCATACACAGCTAATTTTTATATTTTTAGTAGAGACAGGGTTTCACCATATTGGCCAGGCTGGTCTCAAACTCCTGACCTTGTGATCCATCCGCTTCAGTGTCCCAAAGTGCTGGGATTACAGGCATGAGCCACCATACTCTGTCTTACATGTGAATTTTGTGGGTTCCACAGGGCTGACTGTGTGACTTGAGCATGCTCACATTTTGGCATTGAAAGAGGTTCTAGAACCAATACCCTGAGTATATCTGGGAATGACTGTTCATAAAAAAGTGCTCACTATTATTATTAAGAAAATATAAATTAAAACCACAATAAGATTATTTCACTTCTGCTAGCATGGCTATCATCAAAAGCATGAAAGATAAGTTTTGGCAAGGACTTGGAGAAAGGGAACACTTGTTTACTGTTCTTGGAAATGTAAATTAGTACAGCCATTTTGGAAAAAGTGTGGAGGTTCCTAAAACATTTTAAAAACAAAATTACCGTATAATCCAGCAATCCCACTTCTGACTATTTGCTCCAAAAGTTTGAAATCAGTTTGCCAAAGAGACATCTGCACTCTAGTGTTCATTGCAGTGCTATTCACAATAGTCAAGTTTGTAATCAACCTAAATGTCTATCAATGAATGAATGAAGAAAACATGGTAGGATGGGCATGGCAGCTCATGCCTGTAATCAGCACTTTGGGAGGCTAAGGTGGGGAATCACTTGAAGCCAGATGTTTGAGACCAGCCTGGGCTACAAAACAAGACACAATCTATATAAAACTTAGAAAACAAAAATTAGCCCAGCACCATGGCAGGCACCTGAAGTCCCAGCTATTCGGGAGGCTAAGGCAGGAGAATTGCTTGAGCCCAGCAGTTTGAAGCTGCAGTGAGCTATGATCATGCCACTGCACTCCAGCCTGAAGAACAGAGTGAGACCTCATCTCAGAAAAAAATAAAAAAGAAACTGCAGTCTAAACACATAATGGAATACACTATTGTCTTTAAAAAGAAGGAAATTCTGTGATTTGTGACAACATGAATATAATTTTAGGCCATTATGCTAAGTGAAATAAGCCAGGCACAGAATGATATGTGCATGATCTCACTTATATGGAGAATCTAAAATAACTGAACTAATAGAAGCAGAGAATAGAATATGATAATTTGCTTTTGTGGTACAAAGGCTGAAGCATGGGGAGAATGGGGAGATATTGGTCAGAGGTTACAAAATCTCAGACAACAGGAATGATTTTTTTGAGATCTATTGCACAGCATGATGAATATAATTACAGTATTTTTTATTTTGAAATTTCTAAGAGTAAATTTTAAATGTTCTCACCACAAAAATATTAAGAATTTAAGGTGATAAATATTTAACTATCTTAATTATTCTAATTACTTTTATAAATCATAACATCATTTTGTACTCCATCGGTTATATTATACAAATTACATAAATTTATACAATTATAAATTGTCAATTTACAATTTTAAAAAGGAACTGCTGAGTCATAGAATTGTTCAGCTTTAATCGATCCCACCAAACAGACACTATGCATCCAGATTTATTTCTCATATGGATTTCAACTGTAATTTCCCAGGTTTCCTATCTGGAGGCCTGCTAGTTTCAGGCGTCTCACTGGCTGGGGAATGGGCCAGTGCATAATTAGCTAACACAGCATGTGGCCATTGAGGGCAGCAGCATAACCTAGTTCTCTCCTTTCATTTCTTTATAGAGAAGGGGTAAGCCCAAGAAGTGAAGCATGGTGAGCAAGATAGGTACTGGTAAATAAGAATGTTTCTAGAGACTAGTATCTCCTTTCCCAGTGGGATAACTTGCTGCCACTGTGCTTGATGATTTGCTTTTACCTAAGGAGGGGAAAGATTAGGAAAGGGGTCTGAGACAGTGTGTGGCAATGCCAGACCAGGTAGGAAATGTGTGTTTCCAAATAGGTACAGAAGATACATTTAGCTTATGCTCATACAGAATTGGAACCACAGAGCACAGCTGAGATTTGGGGTCATAGGTTTGCTGTTCCAGTGTGGGGCAAAAGGGTATGCATATCAGAGGAATATGGTATAAGGAACCAAGCTGGAAGTTGTGGCTGAGTCTCTCAAGAGACCACTGATCCTAGAGAGCTACTTGGGATAAATGCCTCATTAATGAGCCGGTTAGGGATGTGCTCCCTACACTATGTCTATTAATGTGTCTATCATGGCTTCATCAGTGGCGATTACCACAAGAAAGGGAGCATCAGCATTGCCTGGGCTGTCCCATAACCAGACAACTTTTTCTGTCACCCTTCTGGGTTGGAATTAGGAGGAGGAAAACTGAAGGAAAGGAGGACGTGGTGTGGAAGAGCTACCTGCTTTCCATTTATACTCCCCTAAGCTAAGTCTAACTGCATGAGAGGAAAGGGGAGCCTTGATCAAGTAAGTGATTCAAGTTTTAAAATAAACAGAACTGAGTCTTAATAAGCATGGACATTATGTTTTAATAACTGAAAGGGATAGTAAGTTGTAGACTAGGACTGAGATCACGTTAGGGATCCTGCTAGCCAGTGAGATGGAGGATTAACAGAGCAGAGACGAAAACATTTACTGGAACGATACAATAATTCTGTTTATTCCCAAGTTGTTGAGACTGCTCAGTCAAATTGGTTACATAATCTGACATAAATTCACTCCATTAATGTCATCTTGCATCAAGAGGACAGAGCCTGTATCTACTTTGTCACCTACTATATTCCCAGTGTTAAGCATAAGGCCTGGGACAAAACACATGTTAGTTCCATATTTATTAAATGGGTATCATGAATGATCTGTTTGTCTTGTTACCACATTTTTGTGTTCTAACCCAAAAACTGCACAAGCTCCTATTGATAATTAAACTCTCCTTGAAGGCAATCGTCTGTGAAAGCATATTAACTTATTATTCAATTTGCAACATATTTTGAAACAGCTAGCTTTCAAATCAAAGAAGAAATTGAAGCAAAATGTAGAAATTTTACTTTCAAATTGGAAACTAGTATTAATCAACTTATAACTTTATTACCTACATTGAGGGAAAAATGAAAAGAAAAATGTGGATAACATATTAAACCGACACTTTATATGTCTACGAGCTTCTCTTCAAATGGGTTCCCTTTGTAACTGGGAGCAGATTGGGTTACTGAGTTGACTATTGATACTCAGGGTTTGAGATCTTGTGGTATTTTCATTATACTGAGAAAGATTTTTGGAGATAATACAAGATGGCTAAATAGCAACAGCTCTGGATTGCAGTTTCCAGTGAAAACACAGAGGGTGAGTAATCAACACATTTCCAAATGAATTTTTACTGCCCACGGACCAGGAGATTCCTGGGCAGAAAAGTGCCACAAGTCTCCAGCATGGCTGTTTCAGCTGGCACAGCAGGTCTCTGCACAAAAACTCACACAAATCTGGGCACCATTTCAACTGGTGCCTGGAATGCCGGGGAGACAGAGTCGCCCATTCAACTGAATAAAAGGGGACTGAAACAGGGAGCCAGGTGACCTGGCTTGGCCAGACTGCATTACCAAGGCAGTTCTAACTACACCTAACTATACCTCTATGAACAAAACTGCAAGGAAGTTCACATGGCAGCTGGGCAGAGCCCATGGCAGCTCAGCAACGCCTCTGCTGTAAGACTGTGACTAGGCTACCACCTCGCTGGCAGGGCATCCTGGAAAAAAGGCAGCAGCACATTAGGAACTTATAAATAAAGCCCCAATTTCCCAGGACAGAGCACCTGGGAAAAAAAGGTGTTTATGAGTTCTGCTGCAGCAGACTTAAATGTACCTGCCCAGCAGCTCTGAACAGAAGACCGGAGCTCACAGCTCAGCACTTGACCTCCTATAAGGGACTGTCTCCTCAAGCAGCTCCCCAAACCCCATATATCCAAAGAAGCACCTCATAAAGGATAACTCAGGCTGACATCTGGCGGGTATCCTTCTGGGACAAAGATAACAGAAGAAGAAACTGGCAGCAACCCCTACTGTTCTGCAGCCACTGCAGGTGATCCCCAGGAAAGCAGGGTCTGGAGTGGACCTCCAGCAGTCCTACAGCAGAGGGGACTGACTATTAGAAGGAAAACTAAAAAACAGAAAGAAATAACTTCAACATCAAGAAAAAGGATGTCCACTCAGAGACACCATCTGAAAGTCACCAGCTACAAAGACCACAGGTAGATAAATCCACAAAGATGGGAAGAAACCAGTACAAAAAGGATAAAAACACCCAAAACTAGAATGCCTTTCCTCCTCCAAGGGATCACAACTCCTCACCAGAAAGGGAACAACACTGGATGGAGAATGAGTATGATGAATTGACAGAAACAGACTTCAGAAGGTGGGTAATAACAAACATCTCTGAGCTAAAAGATCATGTTCTAACTCAATGCAAAGAAACTAAGAACCTTGAAAAAAGGTTTTATGAAAGCTAACAAGAATAAACAGCATAGAGGGAATATAAATGAATTGATGGAGCTGAAAAAAACAACACGAGAACTTCATGAAGCATACACAAGTTGAATAGCCAAATCGACCTAGCAGAAGAAAGGATATCAGAGATTGAAGATCAACTCCATGAAATAAAACAAGAAGGTAAGATTAGAAAAAAAGAGTAAAAAAAAAATGAATAAAGCCTCCGAGAAATATGGGATTATGTGAAAAGACCTAATCTACATTTCATAGGTGTACCTGAATGTGACGGAGAGAATAAATCCAAGCTGGAAAATACTCTTCAGCATATTATCCAGGAGAATTTCCCCAACCTAGCAAGGCATGCCAAGTCCAAGAAAGACAGAGAACACCACAAAGGTATTCCTCAAGAAGAGCAACCCCAAGGCACACAATCGTCAGATTCACCAGGTTTGAAAAGAAGGAAAAAATTGCTAAGGGCAGCCAGAGAGAAAGGTCAGGTCACCCACAAAGGGAAGCCCATCAGACTCACAGCAGATCTCTTGGCAGAAACCCTACAAGCCAGAAGAGAGTGGGGGGCAGTATTCAACATCCTTAAGGAAAAGAATTTTCAACCTAGAATTTCATATCCAGCCAAACAAAGCTTCATAAGTGAAGGAGAAATAAATCCTTTACAAACAAGCAATTGCTCAGAGATTTTATCACCACCAGGCCTGCTTTATAAGAGCTCCCAAAAGAAGCACTAAACACAGAAAGGAACAACCAGTACCAGCCACTCCAAAAATGGACCAAATGGTAAAGAGCATTGACACGAGAAGAAACTGCATAAACTAATGGGCAAAACAACCAGCTAGCATCAAAATGGCAGGATCAAATTCACACATAACAATATTTACCTTAAATGTAAATGGGCTAAATGCCCCAATCAAAAGACACAGACTGGCAAATTGGCTGAAAAATCCATTGGTGTTCTGTATCCAGGAAACCCATCTCACATGCAAGGATACACATAGGCTCAAAATAAAGTTTTGGAGGAATATTTACCAAGCAAATGGAGAGAAAAAAAAAAAAAAAAAAAAAAAAAAAAAGCAGGAGTTGCAATCCTAGTCTCCGGTAAAATATACTTTAAACCAACAAAGATCAAAAGAGACAAAGAAGGGCATTATGTAATGGTAAAAGGATCAATGTAACAAGAAGAGCTAATAATCCTAAATATATACGTGCCCAATACAGGAGCACCCAGATACATAAAGCAAGTTCTTAATGACTTACAAAGAGACTTAGACTCCCACACAATAATAGTCGGAGACTTTAACACTCCACTGTCTATATTAGACAGATCAACAAGACAGAAAATTAAAAAGCACATCCAGACCGGGCGCGGTGGCTCAAGCCTGTAATCCCAGCACTTTGGGAGGCCGAGGCGGGTGGATCACGAGGTCAAGAGATCGACACCATCCTGGTCAACATGGTGAAACCCCGTCTCTACTAAAAATACAAAAAATTAGCTGGGCATGGTGGCATGTGCCTGTAATCCCAGCTACTCGGGAGGCTGAGGCAGGAGAATTGCCTGAACCCAGGAGGCGGAGGTTGCGGTGAGCCGAGATCGCGCCATTGCACTCCAGCCTGGGTAACAAGAGTAAAACTCCGTCTCAAAAAAAAAAAAAAAAAAAAAAAAAAAAAAAAAAAAAAAAAAAATGCTCCACCCCAAATACACTGAATATACATTCTTCTCAGCACCACATCGCACCTGCTCTAAAATTGACCACATAGTAGGAATTAAATCACTCCTCAGCAAATGCAAAAGAACGGAAATCATAATGAACAGTCTCTCAGACCACAGTACAATCAATTTAGAACTCAGGGTTAAGAAAGTAAGTCAGAACTGCACAGCTTCATGGAAACTGAACAACTGGCCCTTGAATGCTGACTGGATAAACAATGAAGTGATAGCAGAAATAAAGATGTTCTTCAAAACCAATGAGAACAAACACTCAATGTACCAGAATCTTTGGAACACCTTTAAAGCAGTGTCTAGAAGAAAATATATAGTAATAAATACCCACATGAGAAGCAAGGAAAGATCTAAAATTGACACACTATCATCAATTGAAAGAGCTAGAGGAGCAAGATAAAAAACAACAACAACAACAACTCAAAAGCTAGCAGAAGACAAGAAATAACTAAGATCAGAGCAGAACTGAAGGAGATAGAGATACAAAAAAAGCCCTTCAAAAAATCAATAAATCCAGGAGCTGGTTTTTTGAAAAGATCAACAAAATAGACCACTAGCCAAATCAATAAAAAAGAAAAGAGAGAATAATCAAATAGATGCAATAAAAAAAGATAAAGGGGATATCACCACAGATTCCATAGAAATACAAACCACCATCAGAGATTACTACAAACGACTAACTCTATGCACATAAACCGATAAAACTGGAAGAAATAGATAAATTTCTGGACACTTGCATCCTCACAAGCTTAAACCAGGAAGAAGTTGAAACCCTGAATAGACCAATAACAAGGGCTGAAGTTAAGGTAGCAATTAATAGCCTACCAAAAGCCCAGGTCCAGATGGGTTCACAGCCAAATTCTACCAGACATACAAAGAGGAGCTGGTACCACTCCTTCTGAAACTATTCCAAACAATCCAAAAAGAGGAAATCCTTCCCAAATCATTTTATGAGACCAACATCATCCTGTTACCAAAACCCGGCAGAGACTCAACAAGAAAAGAAAACTTCAGGCCAATATCCATGTTGAACCTAGATGCAAAAATCTTCAATAAAATACTGGCAAATGGATTGAAATAGCACATTAAAAAGCTTATCCATCACGATCAAGTAGGCTTCATCTCAGGGATGCAAGGCTGGTTCAACATATGCAAGTCTATAAATGTAATTCACCACATAAACAGAAACAAAGACAAAAGCCACATGATTATCTCAGTAGATACAGAGAAGGCCTTCAACAAAATTCAACAACCCCTTATGTTAAAAACTCTCAACAAAGTAGGTATTAATGGAATGTATCTCAAAATAATAAGATCTATTTATGACAAACCCACAGCCAATATCATACTGAGTGGGCAAAAACTGGAAGCATTCCCTTCTAAATCTGGCACTAGACAAGGATGCCCTCTCTCACCACTCCTATTCAATATAGTATTGGAAGTTCTAGCCAGAGCAATCAGGCAAGAAAAAGAAATAAAGGGTATTCAAATAAGAAAGGAGGAAGTCAAACTGTCTCTATTTGCAGATGACATGACTGCATATTTAGAAGACCCCATTGTCTCAGCCCAGAATCTCCTTAAACTGATAAGCAACTTCAGGAAAGTCTCAGAATACAAAATCAATGTGTAAAAATCGCAAGCATTCCTATACACTAATAACAGACTTAAAGAGAGCCAAATCAAGAATGAACTGCCATTCACAATTGCTACAAAGAGAATAAAATACCTAGGAATACAACTAACAAAAAATGTAAAGGACCTCTTCAAGGGGAACTACAAACCACTGCTCAACGAAATAAGAGAGGACACAAACAGATGGAAAAACATTCTATGTTCATGGTTAGGAAGAATCAATATTTTGAAAATGGCCATACTCCCCAAAGTAATTTATAGATTCAATGCTATCCTCATCAAGCCACCTATGACCCTCTTCACAGAACGGGAAAAAAACCACCATAAACTTCACATGGGACCAAAAGAGAGCCCAGATACCCAAGTCAATTCTAAGTAAAAAGAATAGAGCTGGAGGCATCATGCTACCTGACTTCAAACTGTACTAGCAGGCTACAGTAATTAAAACAGCATGGTACTGGTAACAAAACATAGACCAATGGAACAGAACAGAGACCTCAGAGGCAACGTCACAGATTTACAACCATCTGATCGCCTGACAAAAACAAGCAATTGGGAAAGGATTCCCTGTTTAATAAATGGTGTTGGAAAAAGCCACGTGCAGAACGCAGAAATTGGACCCCTTCCTGACACCTTACACTAAAATTAACTCCAGATGGATTAAAGCCTTAAGCATAAGACCTAACACCATAAAAATCCTAGTAGAAAACCTAGGCAAAATCATTCAGGACATAGGCATAAGCAAGAACTTCATGACTAAAACACCAAAAGCAATGGCAACAAAAGCCAAAATAGACAAATGGGATCTAACTCTAGAGCTTCTGTACAGCAAAAGAAACAAGCATTAGAGTGAACCGGCAACCAACAGGATGGGAAAAAAATTTTTGCAATCTACTCGTCTGACAAAGGACTTATATCCAGAATTTACAAAGAACTAAAACAGATTTACAAGAAAACAAACAAACAAACCCATTCAAAAGTGAGTGAAGGACATTAAGAGACACTTTTGAAAAGAATACTTATATGAGGCCAACGAACATATAAAAAAATGCTCATCATTACTGGTCATTAGAGAAATGCAAATCAAAACTACATTGAGATACCATCTCACGCCAGTTAGAATGGCGATCATTAAAAAATCTGGAGACAACAGATGCTGGAGAGGATGTGGACAAATAGGAACACTTTTACACTGTTGGTTGGAGTGTAAATTAGTTCAACCACTGTGGAAGACAGTGTGGTGATTCCTCATGGACCTAGAAATAGAAATTCCATTTGACCCAGCAATCCCATTACTGGGTATATATCCAAAGGATTATAAACCGTTCTATTATAAAGACACATGTATACGAATGTTCACTGCAGCACTGTTTACAATAGCAAAGACTTGGAACCAACCCAAATGCCCATCGATGATAGACTGGACAGGGAAAATGTGGCACATATACACCATAGAATACCATGCAGCCATAAAATATAATTAGTTCATGTCCTTTGTAGGGACATGGATGAATCTGAAAACCATCATTCTCAGCAAACGGACACAAGAACGGAAAATCAAACACTGCATGTTCTCATTCATAGGTGGGAGTTGAACAATGAGAACACATGGACACAGGGAGGGGAACATCACACAGTGAGGTCTGTTGTGGGGGACTAGGGTAGGGACAGTGGGGGGTAGGGAGTTGGGGAGGGATAACATGGGCAGAAATGCCAGTTATAGGTGATGGGGATGGAGGCAGCAAACCACACTGCTATGTATATACCTATGCAACAATTCTGCATGTTTTTCACATGTACTCTAGGACCTAAAGTGCAATAAAATACATATTTTTTTTTAAAAGATTTTTTTTCCAGGAAAATCCAAGTGTTAGCAGCATTAAATATCAGTGGGTTCAGCAAGTGTCACAATGGACAGGCAATACAGTGGGCCAGGTGGAAGCTATTATCTGTTCCAGTTCAGTATGTCCCAGGGTTTCATGCTCAAGGTACTTCCATGTCATAGACTCAAGGATATTATTGGTTAATAACAAGTCATTTATCATCATTTTCTTTAATAATATATTAAGAGTTTGCACTAGAGCAACAAGCAATATTCGTATTCTTTATAAACTTTTAATTTTAGAAGAATATCAGTACAGAGAGTTCCCATATACTCCATACCCAGTTTTCCTATTATTAATATCTTATATTAGTATATTAGTTATAATTGATGAACCAAAATTGATGCATCATTATTAGCTGAAATCCACAATGTATTCAGATTTCCTTTAAAAAAAATGCCTTTTTTCTGGATCAGGGTCCCATTCGTGATACCACATTATATTTAGTTGTCATGTCTGCTTATGCTCCTTTTGGCTGTAACAATGTATCCAACTTTGTTTTCGATCTTTACAGTTTTGAGGAATAAGGTTAGGCATGTTTAGAATGTGCCTCATTTAGAGTTTTTCTCATTATTACCCTGGGAATATGGGTTTTTGGAAGGAAGATCACAGAAAAAGTGGGCCTTTTTCATCGTATCACATCATGGGTACATACTCTGAACATGACTTATCACTACTGATGTTGACTTTGACCACTGGCCTCAAAGAGTTCTTATCAGAGTTTCTTACTGTAAAGTTACCCCTTTCCTCCTTTTCCATACTGGAAGAAAGTCAGATTCATCCACTTTGGATAGCACCTCAAATTACTCTGAAATTCTGAGTTTTAATTTTATTCTGGCATTACTTTCTGCACCAGTCATACAGATGCACAAATGTTCCCACACAAACTCTTTTCCATCTCATCTCTACTCAGGAATACCAAGAAAGGCCTACACAGAGAGATCTCAAATTCTAAACACAGGCTACCAATAAGCTCTCCCCTACCAAAAGTTCATCAGTAATTACAGATTGAAACCATAGATTAAAACAGGAATTATTCCTCACTCAAGTACATTGAATGATGAAACTCAAAGATGAAACTCAGACGTGAAATAAGTTGCTGGTGCTTGTTTTGAAAAAATGGAGATAATGATCGTAAAAGATGGATTCCTCATGCCTATTCTTTCTTTGTCAAGGAATAAAGAACTTGCAGTTACCAAGCTGGGCCTCTGAAATGGTTAGCATTTTTTTGTTCTTGTTTTTCCCGGACATTCCAGGGATTTGAACTATTGGGCTCTACTTCCACTTAGAAGCTGGGTTTAGCTCCCAGTAAGGCTCAGGAAGAGAGAAACGTACTTTCCTTTCACCCAATCTTGCTAAAGGAGGAGACACACTTATAATTCCTTCTTTCCTTTTTATTGTTAGCGATTACGCAGAATCAAAAAAAAATAGTATTAACAACAACAGAAAGCAAAATCCCCTCCTCCTCAAAACATGGATTGTTGTTTGTCTTCACTGAAATGGCAGTAGGTGAGTCTTTCATAGCCTCATTTCCAAAATTCCAACTTAGCAGACCATCTTAGTCTGTTTTTAGGAACCTAGTCTGTATTAAATTTCAGATCAAACTCCTTACATTACTTGTAAAACCAGCAGTGGTGCTAATGCACATCTATTGAGTCTCCTCTATTTTTCCTCTGGGAATGGGCTCTTCTATTCTTGGTCTCTAATTGCCTGGCATTGAAGGAAGAAAAAAGGTCCCTTATTCTGATACAGGAAGAACTGAGGGGAGTAGAGACCAACACTGTCCAATAGAAATAGAATGTCAGCCATACATGTAATTTTAAATTTTCTAGTAGCCACATGAAAAAGAAGAAATAGGTGAAACTAATTTCAATATATATTAAAAATATTATTAAAATTTCAATATATACTAAAAATATTATTTTGACAGATAACCAATATAAAAATACTAATGAAATATTTTATTTTTCTCTAAATCTTTGAAATTCAGTGCATATTTTACTTTTAAAGCACATCTTAATTCAGAGAATAAATTGTTAATGATTAAGAAGCAATCGAATGAAAATAAAACAGTTGTGTTTAGCAGAAAGTATTTTATTCTGCTTTTTACATTTAAATGAACTAAAATTAAGTAAAAAATTAAAAAATTTAGTTCCTCAGTTAACACTAGACATTTTGTAAGTTCTTAATAGCCAGGTGTAGCTGGTGGCTACGGTAGTAGATGGTACAAATATAGACTAAGATATAGACCACTTTTAGATTGGAGAATTTGTTAAAAGTAGTCTTTACCATCTCTGCAAAACAGAGGTTAAGAGTGCCGGTTGAGAGTTACAGAAAAATAATTAGAGGCTTGATTGGATATGAAAATCTTTCAATTGGCCAAAGTTGGCTAGGAAGTCAATGTGTAAAGCCTGCTGAGGGTTAACTGTATGGTGAAACACCTTACTATAGTTGTGAGATTACCCTGGTACCTCCTGGCAGTGCAGGAGCAGAAAAAATCCCATATACTTGGATTTTCTGATTGTTGGGAAGGCCAGTAGGTAAGTGAATCTAGGAAGAAGGCATGGCCAAGCTGAGCTGTGGTCCAGGGTGTGAGGAAATGACTAAAATTAAAGCAGTTACCCAATCAGATGAACAGGAGGGTTAAGGAGAGTAAGGAGCAGGCTCAGGGTTGGTGAGAACCTTGGGAGTGCTGGACATGAGAGTTTGGTTGGAGAGAGGATTTTCATTGCCTGATACTCTAATAGAATGTCCAAAGGACTCTTCCAGTTGAAACGAAAGGTGCCAACTACCCTCCCCTTCACTACCTAAACTTTTCCAAGTGACTCTAGAGAGCAAGCTAAAGGGGCCCACTGACTAATTCAATTGCAACATTTTTAGTAATTAAAGTTTTATTGGACCACAGCTAGCTTATTCACTTGTTTTCTCTCTGATTGCTTTCATACTAGAATGGCAGAATCGAGTATGCAGCAGAGATGATATAGATTACAAAGACTAAAATCTTTACTATCTGTGTCTTTATACAGAAAGTTTACTGAGCCCTGCTTCAGCCAAGTTTTATGCCATCTATGAAGGATTTGTAAAGAGGGTGCTTCTAATCTAGTTACCCCACTACGAATTCATCATCAGCCTTTTAAGAGGAGGCTAAGAATCGATGATTTCTCAGACACAGTAAGGATTCCTTTGAAGAATTAGTGTGGTACATCTCCATGGGGGAATGTAGGGAGATGTGTTCCCCATCCCCAAACTGAAGTCAAGTGAGAAAGACTTGAATCCCTTTGAGTTCATATTGTATGCTTTTCTGATATTTGGATGACACAAGGACTGGTTTCTGAAAAAAATAAAGCCTCGTTAGCAGTGCCTGGTTAGAGTAGGGAGAGAGGGCCTCAGCGGCAGTGACATGGACCTGATGTTGTGACTGTCCTCCTCCTCCTTGCCTTTTTTCCCCCTCCTCATTCTTCACAGCTTTATTGAGATGTAACTTATACCATGATATTCACCCTTTGAAAGTGTATACTTCAGTGGATTTTAGTAGACTCAGAGTTGTGTGACTACCACCATTACCTAATTGTAGGGTTTTTCATCTCCCACAAAGAGACCCTGCACCCATTAGTCATTTCCTACTTCTTTCACTCCTCAGCCTTATGTAACCACTAATCTACTTTCTATCTCAACAGATTTGCCTATTCTGAGCATTTCATATAAATGGAATTAGAAAATATATTGCCTTTTTTGGTCTGGTTTCTTTCACATAGCATAATGTTTTCAAAGTTTGTGCATGTTACAAGAACAGTGTCTCTACTCTTTGTAGCTCAATAACATTTCGTTGTGTTGGATATACCATTGTATGGCTATATCACATTTTGTTTACGCAGCTAGGGGACATTTGGATTGTTTCTACTTTCTGGCTATTATAAATAATGCTGCTATAAACATATGTGTCACAAATTTTCGTTTGAACATCTGTTTCCTTTCTCTTGGGCATATACCTGGGAGTGAAATTGCTGGAGGTCAATGAAACAGTCACACATAACTCTAGGTTTATCCTTTTGAGAAACGGCCAGATGATTTCCAAAGCTGCCACACTGTTACACACTTCCACCAACAATAGGAATACAGCATATGACAGTTCTAAGTTCTCCATATCTTTGCCAACATTTGTTACTGCCTTTTCAAAATGATAGCCATCCTCGTGGATATAAAGTGATACCTGGTGTTTTTGATTTCCATTACCCCAATGATGTTTATGTTGAACATCTTTTCATGTGCTTATTGGCCATTTATGCATAATCTTTAGAGAAATTTATTCAAATCCCTTTGTCCATTTTTTAAATTGGATTATCATTTTATTGTTGAGTTGTAGTAGCTGTTCTTTAGTTGTCTTGAAGGGACTTTGCAAAACAGGCCTGCTGGGAAGGGTGAGAAAGTCAGACAGAGACCACCAGATGCCAGGGACTGAGAGCTGTGCCATGTGTAGCCATCAGGAGGAGACTTCACGAAATGAATGTTGACAGAGCCCCAACAAATCCACAGAAGCACTAAAGAGAAAAAGAGCCAGAATTTGGGCATCCAACAAAGATATTTCACTGGCACTAGTGTTATGAGACTTCTGCTTTTCTCTGGATCTTCCCCTTCCACCCCCTTCACCTTCCCTGGGGGCCAGGATGAGTGGCTAATTAGCCAGTAACAGGAGAGGAGGTAGTGAGAAGTAACCCAAACTGTGGAGGAAGAGAATGCTTGAATGGACTGAGATGGTGAAGTTTTAATATAAGTAAATTTTTGCAAAATCAAAGCTAAATACTCATTAACACCTGATATTAATTACAAAAACCATGAGAACTGCCTGAAATTTCATTCATGGTTGGGGAAGACTGAACAAGTTCAATGGTGTCAAAGGCAGTTGTATGAAACTAAACATTAAGCCAGTTTATAGTGTTACTACTACTGAGTCCAGTTTTTCTGATTGATCATTACAAGATCTTAGACCTATTCAACACTCAACATAGGATAAGCACTCAATATGGACAACATAAATATCACTGGGGGTAAGGCAAATCAAAAATACAAACACATAGCTTTATATTGAGGGTCGAATAGGTCTAAGATCTTGTAAGGCATGACTGTGTGTGTGTGTGTGTGTGTGGTGGGAAGGCATTCAGGGGAAGTGGTTTAGCAAGCAGAGAAGAGGGAAGATCTGAAGCTGGCCAGGATGTTGGATGGATGGCCAGCTTTGGAATTGTGCTCCATCAACAGAGTGGTAGGGAATGCGACGAAATGAAAACAGTGAGCTTGACACTTAGGAGGTCAGGAATAGCCCTGAAGGCTAATGGATGGCAACTGTAGGAATGTTGGGAGAATCCTTTATGGGCCAAGAAAATGGGTTTCTTGTTAAGATGCATCGGAGCTAAGGTCTGGGAGCTTCAGTGAGAAGTATGCCAACCACATCTCTTGGCTTGGTTTTAGGTTGCAGTGGGAGAAGGGAAATCCACTAATGGAGAGATTTGTGAAGAAAGAAGTATGTGGCAGTTAATGGAGTTTGGAAAGAAATCATGAAAGAAACCAGCAAGCAGTGCTGATAAGAAGAAGCAATGATAAAAGTTCAGGTGTGTGGATAAAGCTAAGAGAATAACAAGGGTAGGGTCTGGAGAGGTCCATGCAGAGGGGCCAATAATTTTAGAGATGAAGGCGATTGGGAGGGAGCAGGCAGAGAGGAGAAGTGGGAACAATGGCACTGTTGACAGAACTACTTTGTCTTAAAATTTCTATTGTAAATTTGGTGTGCTGGTATCAACCTGACCAAATGAATGCAACCCCATTAGGATGCAAACCCCAAATACCAATGCTAAGAAGAACTTGGGGGTTCTCTAACCAGTGGTCTTTTTTTCAGTTGTGAAATTCTTCAATTTGAAGAGGGGCTTTCCAGTGGAAATAATAGACTGTAAATTGTTTACTTGGCAAAATACCATTATACTAAGATAAGGACCTTCATACATAAGGTTATAACAGAGTTTACCTGCCAAGTGCTTTTGGAATGAGATGGTAGGGAAATTTTTCCTCACTTGAAAAGGAAAGAAGAGTTCTAAAAAAGTACTTTAAGAAAAACACAGCCATGGAAGAGTAGGAGCAAAAATGTTGATCAACTAATGAATAAACTGGGTGGAAATCAAGCAAAAGACTAGTTGACATAGTTTTAAGTCATTAGTTGATGACCTATCCTTAAAATTGGAACAAATTAAAAATTTTTCAGGGCTGCTTTGCTTAGATGTATTTTCCCTTCAGGGAATGCTTAGTACTAAAAAAGAAAAGAAAAAAAAAAGGAGTACAGGGTGATAATTAAAGCATAAAAATACTTAGATGTTATCAAGTACATTCAAATATAAAGGGAAGTTTATAAAAGTCTGCTTCTGCTGTGTTTTTCCAATCAAGTGGCACTTATCGGATCTTGATTTCGGATATAGCAGTGTACCATGCGTTGTGGCATTATTCAGGAAAGGTATAAGCATGATTCTTACCCTGTGGAGAATACATGCTCTTAGGAAAACAAGACTAACCACGTGAAGTGTTGTTACAAAGAGAGAACAATTCAAGAGGTTTTAGAATAAACTCCTTAGTTGGATATACTCATGCATATTGACAGAAATGACAGATAACATTCGTGGTTAAAGCAGTTGCTGTATTATAAAGAATGCATATTGTAAGATGCTGTTTCAGAAAAGCTGCAAAAATATTGTCCTTGATCATATTTGTTAAGTTCCATTCTAACTCAAACAAACCTAGGCAATCCATCAGCATATTTCCTAGAGTTTGCACCCTGGAACATTAGCATCCTGAGATGCCCCAAGTAAAAGGATTGTGTGGTCAAATTTGAGAAGTGTAACATACTGTTAGAGTAGGTAGTTAGGCAGACAGGAGCAGAGCAGAAGAGGGCCCCCACATCAGGAATGTCAGGCGACCATCAGGTGATGGTCAGGAGGTTGTTAACAGTCTCTCTAAAATAATAATTGGTTGCAGCCGGATCCAGGGAAAGGCCCTCTCCCAATAGATAGAAAACACCTGAAGCTGGTGATCAGCCGCTTCATGATCAGATCTCAGGAGTTGGGCGAGCAGGTTCAAGCATGCGCACTGAGTCAAAATGGCAGAGTTTAACCAGTATATGACCTTCCTCTAGGAATGCCCCGCTGGTAAGGTGAATGCCTCAAGTGAGCATGTGCACAACTTCAGTAAACACACTGCGCATGCGGCCCCTCCCAAGAGCTGGCAGGCCACTGCACATGCAGACAGCCCTTCCCAAGGGAAAAATCAAGGGAGGAGAAACGGAAACCTAGAAACCATGCCAATGTATATAAAAAAAACCTCAAGTCAAAGGCACTTGGATCTCTCAAGTTACCCACTTGATCTTCTTCCAAGTGTACTTTGTTGCCTTTTGTTCCTGTTCTAAAACTTAATAAACATTTACTCCTGCTCTAAAACTTGCCTCAGTCTCTCCCCTCTGCCTTAAACCAACTTCTGCCCCTCGGCCAAATTCTTTCCCCCAAGGAGGCAAGGATCCAGTTGCTGCAGGCACATGCAGATTTGCCACTGGTGAAAATATCATGTCTGTTTCTTGGGGAATTATAGCACACACTTGCATATTAAAGGCTCCAAGAAATCCTGCAAAGAACTCATGTTAATACTGTACAATCCTATGTAACAAACCTTCATGTTCTGCACATGTATCCCAGAGCTTAAAGTATAATTTTAAAAACCAAAGAAAAAACAAAACTGTACAATCCTGCATATCCCAAACCTATTTGACTATAGAACACCCTTATCATTGCTAACCCCACTTTTACAAATGCTGTGTTAAAAGATACACATGAGATACCCAGGACTCAATAAGTAGGAGAAGCAGAGAGAATAAAACTAATTTGCATCTGGACAGAGAATTTATTTACCCATGTTCTGAATAAAAGCCAAGGCACAGTGGCCTAGCCTCTGCACAGAGTCATAGGAAATGAAAACACAAATATGACTACAAGTGTCTTGAGGAATAATATAGACCTTTATTGTGGGATTTATATGTACCAAATAGAGGACTTCCACTTTGCCTCTCTAAATATTCTTTCCATTCTCTGAAAGTCTGCATCTGCTCAGTCACTAAAATCTCTCTCCTGCTCTATTATATATCCATGTTTTGCTCCATCTTGCTGCTCAGCCCTGTTCAGTTTCTTCTTCACTCTCACTCTTTTTTGATCCACCTTCCAGCTAATGACTAACCAGAATTCAGCTCCCATCTGCTATCTACACTGCACCACATGGGGAAACTGTGTAACCCAGAAGCTCCAGTTCCCTTGTTTCTCTTGCTCTTCATGGAGGGTTATAGGGGGAGCCTCTTCTAATATTTATTCAAAAAGGTTTTCTTATGAGACTTTATAGAAGAGCATTTTTAGTAATGGGTTTGCTTTATCTATTAGTGGCAACATTCCTACTTATATTGAATGTCCTCGAAGGTAGCTTTATTTTTGCAAATAGTGTTAACAGGACTCTTTGTGTCTGGACTTATGTCTGATAACCAGCCCATTCCCAAGGAATACTGACAAAATTTTGCCAGATTCAGATCTATAAAATAGCTTTTATTCTGCATTTAAACTTAGAAAAGACTTTCCCTTTCCATTTCAACAAAGATAGCAAAATAACTAGAAAAGTTGCCTCCTTATTGAAATCCAGCCCCAGAAAAGCTACAGAAGTAGAAGGGAAGTCAATGAAGTTGAGAAATTAAGATAGAATAATAAAGGTAGCTGAGTCCTGATGCAGAACTAATAGTTGAAAGCATAGCATAATATTTTTGTAATTTTTGGAATAGAGGTCTTTTAATACAGGAGCTCAGAAACAAACTGTAGGGTAAACGTCGATAGAACTGAACTTATCAACTGTTCTGTGAAGGACATCACAAAGTTAATAGACAACTGATTGGGTGAAGATATTTGTAATATCCAAAACCATCAAGGAGTTAATATCTAAACATGTAAGAATTCCTGAAAATTAAGAAAACAAAGACAAGAAATCCAAACAGAAAATAGGGAGAGGGTTTGAACAGCCATTTGGGTTTTTTTCCTTTTCTGAAATCCCCTACAAGTAAATGAAGAGACAACCTCACTAGTGATCAGAAAAATGCGAATTCAACAATGAGATATCACTTTATAACCATTACATTTGCAAAAAGTAGAAAACAGAATGACATCAAATGTTGATGACAATGTGGAGAAACGAACTTTTAGGTACTTGCTCCCTGTGGGAATATAAAGTAGTACAGAACATTCTGGCAGTTCTTAGTGAGATTAAATATGCATAATGATCTACATTCTGGTCTTAGATATACCCAAGAGAAACTCTTGCATAGCTCCATAAGGGGATATATATAGAATGTTTATTATAGAATTGTCCATGATACAGGGAATTAGAGTCAACGTGCATGTCCATTTTGTAGAATGAATGAAGAATGGAGAGGTGAAATTAAGTGATGCATACTAAAAATATGAGGTAGCAGTTAAAAATGATAAAGTATATATCTATCTACGTAGCTATATCCACCTATATATCTACCTATATATCTACACACACACACATACATACCCAATTTGGTTTTTATGATCTACCTATGTAGCCATACATATACTTATTTATCTAGATATATATGTATATACACATATATGTGTGTATGTATATATATACACACAGACATATATACATATATATGTGAATCAAATTCCATGTGAATTGAATATTTGATTCACAGACATATATATATCACATATACGTATATGTATATATGTGTATATATGTATATGGCTACATAGGTAGATCTTGAAAACCAAACTGAGTGAAAAAGAAACAGAGGGGCCAGGTGTGGTGGCTCATGTCTGTAATCCCAGCAGTTTGGAAGGCTGAGGTGGGAGGATTGCTTGAGCCCAGAAGTTCGAGACTAGCCCTAGCAATATAGCAGGACCCTCTCTCTACAAAAAAATTAAAACATTAATCAGGCATGATGGCACACACCTATGGTCCCATCTACTTGGAAGGCTGAAGTGGGAGGATCACTTGAGCCTGGCAGGTCAAGGCTGCAGTGAGCTGTGGTCATGCCACTGCACTCCACCCTGGGCAACACAGCAAGACACTGTCTCAAATGAGGATAAAACAAAGAATGGAGCTGAGTGAGACCTATAATACAATGCCAATTATGCAATTTTAAAACACACAAACATATAGAATATTAGCATATGTTCTTTTGTACAAATGTCTCATTATAAAATATATTTTAAAAGTAAAGAGTGTGACTATAGGGAAAGAAATTGAGAATGGAGCAATTTTTTTTTGTTTTCAAGGAGAAAAGTGATCTAGAAAATTAAACAAGAGGTAGTCCTTTCAGGGGCTCATAATGATTGTGTACCATGAACTGGGAAGTAAAATCACTCAACTGTGTACTAAGATCCAAAAAAGATCTAAGTTATTGTGATAATAAGAAGCAACTGCAGTAGAAATGACTGAGAAAACAATGTAAATAGAATAGACAAACCACAAACTGAATAAAAGTTGCTCGGTGTGTGTGTGTGTGTGTGTGTGTGTGTGTGTGTATACACATATGTAATAAGATTATAAAATTTAAAGAATGACCTCTACTGGCTGCAAGAATTAGGTCAATGATGACACTGAACTAAATGGGTATAAATCTTGCCAATTTTCATGAAAGGTTGTTAGCAGAGTTACAACCTGGAGATTGACTATACTTGGATGGCTGTGCTTCACCTGAAGAAGGATTAGCTTCATGGAATACAAAAGAATAAACTGTTGATTATACAGGGTATTACACAACACAAATATCCTACACTGCCAAATTCTATCTATGTAATTTTTATTTTTATATAATTTCCACTTAAGAGTCCCCTTTATCTTTCTCATTATTTTATTGAGTTCACAAATAAAGAAAAGTAAAGCTTTAAAACTTGATTACCATTTTTAATAGACTTTCAGGTACATTTTTCCACTTCAAAAATAAACTAACATTCTGCACTTGCTTTAAAACATTATTTGCTAAGCATTACTGTCTCTGCCATAGGTGTTTTGTTTTTGTTTTTTGAGACACAGTCTTGATCTATCATCCAGGCTGGAGTGCAGTGGTGTGATCTTGGCTCATTGCAACCTCTGCCTCCCAGGTTCAAGAAATTCTCCTGCCTCAGTGTCCTGAGTAGCTAGTACTACAGGCACATGCCACCATTCCTGGCTATTTTTTTTATATTTTAGTAGAGAGAGGGTTTTACTATGTTGTGCAGAGGCTGGTCTCAAACTCCTGAGCACAGGTCATCTGCTCGCCTCAGCCTCCCAACATGCTGGGATTACAGGAGTGATCCACTGCACTTGGTCAGCCACAGGTTGTTTTTATGATCATTTTGACAACAGTTTTAAGTAGCAGCTGAGATTCTAAAATAGTTTTCTAGAGTCCAAGAAGAAAAGAAGCCGCCCCAGCAAAGTGAAATAAGGAAGATTTATGTATTATAATATTCTTTAGAGTACGATATAACTTCAAGGTATTAATTCCTCCAAGATTTTGTGAAACTCTATTTTAGGGAAAATTGAGAATAGAAAATTATCCCAGATGCCTTTTTTCCTAGATTCAGGTCTTACTGGGGTCATTTCTTTGTGTGTATTAAATAAATAGCATCTCTCTACACAGGGCTGTTTAGTTGTCAAACTTTTTCTAAAGCTTCTTCTAATTCGCTGAGGAAAGACAGAAGTAATGTCCAAATAAGGAAAATGACCTTTTGTTCTAATCGACTTTACATAGCAGAAAATATTAATTGAAAACTGAAGAAAAACAAATGTGATTTCTTTCCCAGGAAGAAAAGTTTATGGGACATTTCATTTAAAGTTGGGCACTTCTTTTAATATAAAAGTTTTAAAAAGTTTTCAACATTTTTAGAAAAAGGTTTAAACCTCCCTAAAACAAACCTCCCAAAGTTGTCACCCAGATTTAATAATTATCAACATTTTGTCCCATTTGTTTCATCTATTTTTCTTCCCTCACTGAAGTATTTTTAAACACATCCCAGACATCCAGTCATTGTACCCTTATTTCATTCTATAGTTCTAAACAGTGGGGACATCTTACAGGATGATCATCACACCCAATAAAATGAACAATTTCTTGGTATTTAGACTCTAGTTAAATTTACACAATTGTCTCACAAACATCTTTTTACATCTGGTCTATTTGGATTCAGATCTAAACTAGGTCCACACTTTGGTTCCATCTCCTTTGCCTCTCAGTCTACTCTTCCAATAGGAGCATATTTTGATTAATGTATTAAAGACCACACTAGGAATGGCAATCTCCAGTGTGTGAGGATTGATTGCTCTGTCACTAAAAGTGCTCCTAGGCCTACCAACTAAATACAGTGTTTGGATTTTTGTTAGATATAGATTTTTACAAATGAGGTGTAAGAAAACATTTTAGGAGACAATCTAGAAAAACCGAACATGACCTGTATGTATATTATGGAGTTGTTAATTTCATTTGGTATGATTTGTTGGGTCTTGCGGTTATGCTAAAGATACCCTTATGTGTTGGTGGCATATATTAAAGTATTTCTGGTTGAATTGATATGATGGATTAGACACTTTTCCAAAAGTGGCTCAGTGTTGTGAACTATTGAGGAGAGTACTAAGTACTTCCCATACACACCCGCCCTTCCTTCTCAATAGAGCCCCAACTTTTAGTTGATCACTTAGCAACTTACCTATAACATTCATTTGCAGCTAGGTGTGATGAAATGACTAAAATCCAGCCTATGAGATGTAAATGCAAATGTTGTATGGAATTTCTGGTAAGTCACCTGAAAGGTGTTCAAATGCTTTTTTCCCTTTCTTCTTTCCTGATGTTGGGAACGTGGATCTATTGGCTGCAGATTTGTTCCTATATTTGATTATGAGAATGAGGGCAATAGCTTAGAGATGGCAAAGAAGAAGCCGGAAGAAGCCTGAATCTTTGATTAACATTAAGCTGCTACATAAGCAGCAACTATCTCTCTCTGGACATCTAAGACGTTAAATAGTTTTTCAATGAATATATATGTGTATACTCACCATGTAGATGCTACTATTAATATTTTACTATACTTGCTTTGCCACATATCTATCATCTATCAATACCCAGAACAAACAAAAAAGAAGTTAAAAAATAGTAAATGCTACTTAATTTTATGCATGTAGAAGTACTTAGTATAAAGTGTACTGATGTCTTTAAATTATTTAGAAATTTCTCAAAAACAGTAATACATTTCTCAAAAAACTTCGCAAAAAAAGATGTACAATGGCCAATATTCATGTGAAAAAAAAACCACTTAGTATTATTTGTCAGAGAAATGCAAGTTAAAATCACATTGGGATACTATTTCAGACTCACTAGAATGGCTAAAACTAAGAAGACTGATAAAGCCAAGGAGTCGGGGAGTTGGGATGTGGAAAACTGGAACTCTCAAAATATGGCTGGTTGGAATGTAAATGTAAAACTTTGAAAAAACAATTTGGCAGTGTCCTATAAAGTTGAATATACATTTACCATATGACTAGGAATCTATTCCTGGGTTTCTATTAATCCAGCAGCAATAAAAACTATGTCCACAAAATGATTTGTATACTAATGTTCATAGCAGCATTATTTCTAATAGCTAAGAACTAGAAACACATGTCTATCTACAGGGTGACTAGATAAACAAATTGTGATTTATACGTTTAGTTAAATAGCAGTCAACGATAAAAAATAAACCATGTATCTGTGCCAAAATATGGGTAAATCTTTAAGAGGTTATTCTGGTAGTAAGTACTTTTTCCTGTAAACTTTCACTGTTATTACATAATTATTTAAAAAAGATAATCAATGCTATAAAAATCCATTTTAATTTTATTGTATCTAATAACAATTCCTCAAAGATTCATATGTGAACAGTAGTTCCAGAGCTTTTGCTATGTTCCTCTAATTTTATACTAAGTCCTTCCTCCATTTCAATGGGGGTTTCAAAGAAAGTGGAAGAGACGAGTGTCTAGCTGCCACATTGCCTGACAATCAGTGTGCTTTAAAATGTTATTTTTATTCCAGAATTTCTAATTTCACATAGCAACACACTGCGACTTATGTGGACATAACCCAGATGTTTCAAGCATTCAGAATGGCTCTGTGACCTTCTGATCTTGAAAAAATAAAAATAACTAGCTTTTAAAGTACTTCAGTCAATGAAGCAATGTGATGTGAGTATTGAATTCATGCTCAAGAAATACAGGCATTAATTTTATTTTTAAAGAATGATGAATGATATGAGAAAATATTTATGATATAATATCAAAAAAGCAGCATACAGTCTAGGGACTTAAGTCTCTCAAATCTCTTCAATCTTAACTTTTCCCATGAAAAATAATGTCTATGAAAATTTAAAGTCAGTGTAGAGATATTTATCATCCTCTTTTATAACATCATCATGAAAAGTTCAGAAGGAGGCAAGTTGCTATAAAGTTTTTTTACTTAATGGACACTCCACAATGTCCAGATGCCACCACACTTCCTAGCATCCTATCTTTTTATTATATATTTGGATGGTCAAGAGTTCAAGCTCTAGGCTGGGTGCAGTGGCTCACGTCTGTAATCTTACTCATATGTAAAATAGGGATGATAATAGTACTTTCCTCTTTGCATTGTTATGGAAATCAAATGAGTTAATATATGCAAAGCACTTAGAATAGAGTGGCACATTGTTAAGCTTTGAATAAATATTAACTTGAACAGTTGCACACTCATGCATTTTCACAAAATTCCAGTGATTACTTGCTGGAGTAAGCAGCTTCTAAAATGGGACCCAGTGATTCCTGCCACTTTGTATTTACACCTTTGTCTAATCTTGTTTCCTTAGTGTGAGCTGGACCTAAACACTTGCTTGTAATTAATAGCTTATGGAAAAAGTGACAGGATGTCCCTCCCGAGATTGGATTATGAAAATGGTGACTTCCATCTTGCTTGTACTCTCTCTTTTTGCTTGCTCTCTGATAAAGCGAGGGGCCATATTGTGAGCTACTATGAAGAGGGCTCCTTGGAGAGGGTTCCTTGCCATGGTGAAATGATATTGTTGTCTGGGTAAATGCCCGAGATTCGTTATTTTCATGGCTGGGTAAATACACAGCCATGGAAAACTAGGATGTGGACACACCAAAGTGAGGTTAAGAGCATAGGTTTAATAGGTGAAAAAAAGAGAAAAGCTCTCTTCTACAGAGAGGGGTCCCAGAGAAATGGGTTGTCACTTCTGCAGTGAAATGCAGAAGGTTTTATAGATGAGCTTGAGGAGGCAGTGTCTGATTTACAGAGGGCATGAGAGATTGGTTGGACCAGGTGTTCATTTGCATACCAGGCAAAAATGCTGGTGGCTCCACCCTATTTTTTTTATATTTTGCAGATAGGTTCTTTACCTGGCTGGCGCCATGTTGCCTGCTTTACTGTACACTTGGTGACAAAGAAAAGGGAAGATGGAGCCTTCATATTGAACATGCCTGGCTCCTAGGTAGCCCTTTTCTAGTGACACAGCTGCTCGCATTCGCCTGTGAAAGCTTCCAACTTGATTATCTATGTTTGTAGCTCAATTTTTCAGGCTGCTTTTTGTTAGAAAAGAAATAAGTTGGGGGCTGCTTTTTATTAAAAGGGAAATTTTGCTGAGGACTCTGTTGCTGCTACTATGTGCCTAAATACTTTTTTTCTATCTCATGTATCAATGGCAAGAAACTATGGGTGTTCTCTTGGCCTCCAGTCTGAGCCTCCGGTCCAACAGCCTGCAAGGAACGGAATCCTGCCAACAATCACGTAAGTGAGCTTGAAAGAGGACTTTTCCCTATCAAGCCTTAAGATGATTGCAGCCCCTTCTGACACCTTGATTAGAGCTTGTGAGAGCCCCTAGGCCAGAGGATCCAGCTAAGTCACATGTGGATTTCTGTCCCACAGAAACTATGACATGTTATTTTAATTGACTACATTTTGAATAATTTATTATATAGTAATATATAACTAATACATATGTTAGTACCAGTAATTGGGTGCTATTGTAACAAATACCTAAAACTTTTGGAGCTCCTTTAGGACATGGGACACTATAAAAAATTTAAGGAACATAATAAAGAAAGCCTAAATTGCCTCAAAAAACTGTTAGTAGAATTCTGGACCTTGAGAATGCTACCTCTGAGAGCTCAAAAGGAAGTGAGACTGGGTATACATGCAAAATAACTAAAAGCGGAGTCTTGAAGAAATATTTGTACACTCACATTCATAGCAGCATTATTCACAATAGCTGAAACATAGAAGCAACCCAGTGTCCATCAAGAGATGACTAGATAAGCAAGACATATGCATAAAATGAAATGTTAATTAGCCGTTTTTTCCTTTCTTTTTAAAGGAAATTTTGATATATACTAAAACACGGATAAAACTTGAGGACTTATGCTAAGTGAAATAAGTCGGTCACAAAAAGACAAATACTGTATGATTTCACTTATATGAGGTACTTAGAATAGTCACAGTCAGAGATGGGAAGTAGAATGATGGCTACCACGGGTTGGGGATGGGGGCTGTGCCGAGTTATTTATAAAGTGATACAGAGTTCCAGTTTTACAAGATGAAAAGGGTTGTGGAGATGGATGGTGGTGATGGTCGCAAAAACATTCAGAATGTGTATTTAATACCAATGAATTGTACACTTAAACATGATTAAGATGATATATGTTATGTATATTTCACCACAATTTTTACACAAAGGAGGTGAAAAAAATGTTACTGAAAATGGGAGGAAATGGAATCCTTGTTCTATATCAAGAGACTACTGTCATCTGCACTTGTGTGGAAAGCAGAAAATGTACCTGATGAACTTGGCAATCTAGCTAAGATGATCTCTAAGAAGAATGTTGAAGGTGCTACCTAGATTATTTTTCCTTCTTATAAAAACACAATAGACATAAATTGAAGGAATAATTGTTAAACAAAAAGCAGCCAGAACTTGATGATTATAAAAATTCTCATCCTCTCCAGACAGTAAAAAAAAAAAAAGAAGCTTAAAAAATGGTTCCCAAGTACTGTCAAGAATAGGTGGTCCAGGCTGGGCATGGTGGTTCATGCCTATGATCCCGGTACTTTGGGATGCTGAGGTGGGTGGATCACTTGAGGCCAGGAGTTTGAGACCAGCCTGGCCAACATGGTGAAACCCTGTAACTACTAAAAATACAAAAATTAGTCTAGGTGTGTGGCATGTGCCTGTAGTCCCAGCTACTCAGGAGGCTGAGGCAGAAGAATTTCTTGAACCTCAGAGGTGAAGGTTGCAGTGAGCCGAGGTCATGCCACTGCACTCTCTTCACTCTGGGTGAAGAGAGAGACCTTGTCTCGAAGGAAAAAAAAAAAGTCCGGGTGTGGTAGCTCATGCCTGTAATCCCAGTATTTTGGAAGGCCGAGGCAGCTGGATCACCTGAGGTCAGGAGTTTAAGACCAGCCTGACCAACATGGAGAAACCCTGTCTCTACTAAAAATACAAGGCATGGTGGCACATGCCTATAATTCCAGCTACTCAGGAGTCTGAGGCAGAAGAATTGCTTGAACCCGGGAGGCAGAGTTTGCAGTGAGCCGCAATCATGCCATTGCACTTCAGCCTGGGCAACAAGAGCAAAATTTAGTCTCAAAAAAAAAAAAAAGAAGAAGAAAAGAAAGAATAGGTGGTCTAGAAAAAAGCCAAGGAAGTCATTGTACAACATTTTGTTAAGACTTCAGAAAGATCAAAGGACTAGATAATTATTTGGTTTACAAAGAACCCTTTAAAGAGAGGAAGGATGCGTTTCACAGATCTCAAGTAATATGGCCTCTGGAAAGTTTGGAATGTTGTCTTCCACAGCCTTCTCAGCAGAAGCCCAGTGTAGAGAAGAGAAGAGTCTTCCAATGTCTGGTAGAGATTATGGCTGTATCATTTGTCTCCTGTCATCTTGCAGTCATTTCAGTGAGAAGCGATATGGCAGTTGTGGTAGAAATGGAAGAACAGGTACAGATATGAGAACTTGGGGAGCAGATACGAGAACCGAGGACTAATTGGCTGTGGAAAGTCAGTGCAACTGAGATCTGGAATAGGCTTTTACCGGGAATAACAGATGGAGTTCTTGGCTGAAAGCAGTAGATGCAGGGTCTTTCTTAAACCAATAAGGAACTTACTAACATAACCTTGGTGGTTTGCAGAATCTATAGGAGTGTAGGGAACAAGAGTCAGAGGAGAGGCAGCAGCCAAAGAAGCTATAGAGGTACTGGAAGTAGGAAGTATGAGATATTGTATTAAAAAAACTGGCCAGGAAGTCACCACTGCTGCTACAGGGCTATGCCAACACTCAATTGTCAGTATCTCTTCATCTTCATGTCTTTCATGAGATTCACAGTCCTGGGCAGAGTATCCAGTTGCCTAGTCCTGAATCCAGTGCTCATGATCCATGGCTGCAGGAGTAGAGACTGGAAGGATTTTCTATGTCACATCCCGTTGTTAAAGAAAGAAGAGCATTCACTGGAATCCTATGCTACATACATTTAGGGGTACCATGGGAGTTTGCTGTTCAACCAAAAAAAAACTTGAAAGATGTCAAGTTTTAGGCAAAGCTGGAGAACTG
Organism: Saimiri boliviensis; assembly: GCF_048565385.1. Lineage (NCBI taxonomy): Eukaryota > Metazoa > Chordata > Mammalia > Primates > Cebidae > Saimiri > Saimiri boliviensis. The sequence continues at coordinate 70,933,103 of NC_133451.1, read as the reverse complement.
GTACTATAGTTGACAAGACATTTTGGCATCCAGTTGGCAGGGCTCTGTGCCTGTGACTCAAACCCTGGCTGACTCTTGATTCTAGTAGCTAAGACCCTTTGTCTGGGTTTGGGTCTCTTTGTTATGAGTTTCCTGGTCTGGATCCCTGGGCCTCTGCTGATCTTCTTGACTTCCCTCCCTGCCTATCCACTCTCTGCCCGAACTCATCTCTCCACATGTGGTTCTTCATCCTCTTAGCTAGAGGTGCCCACTAGCCGGAATTCTTCATCTGCATTTCTTTCAGACTGCCTGGGCTATTTGCTGCTCAAATCTGGAAATATCAGACTTTCTTGGCACTAAGTAACCTCCCTCTGTCCTACTTAACATTGTAGAAAATGTTTTCATGATATAAAGTATTTGTTCATTCTTTGAGTGGACACTTTCAGGTCTTGCATACTTGTGTCCAACTTTGAAAAGCCACACAGAGGGAGGCATAATCAGTAATTTCCTTAGAGAACTTCACTCTTAACTGAATACTTAGAAGCAATCCAAAAAAATTGTTTATATTATATAATTAATCACATAATTTATTGAATGTGCATATGTTATTCAATGATGATGTGATTTTCCACATACTGAGAAGTTCAAAACTGTTCAGGACAGATAAATAATAGGTATCTGAGGTGATAATTCCACCTCTTCTTAGGAAAGGGGTCTTTTAGAAAATTGCCCATTTTACCATGGGTAGTATATTTCTTCAGTTCAGGAGACAGAGTACTAAATGTTTTCTCTGTGCCACTATTTCAATCAAGTCATTAAACCATTTTTCCATGAGGTCAGCATTATAGACCTCATTTCACAGATAAAGAGGCAGGGACAAAAGGCTCCAATTTTAGAGGTTTAAGTCAAGGCAGAAAAGCCTAAATGCAATGCCATTGTACAGTCACTAAATCAGACTCATACAACTCTGGGGACAAAAAAAAAAAAAATTCTTTTGAAATTAAAAAAAAACTTGAAAGAAATTTATTTTTAACTAAATTTATAAATGCCTCATATGGTCCTGAATTGAATCATTCCTGCTCTGCCACTTCTAAGAAATTCACAGCAAAGAACACAGCTTCAGCTGGGCGTGGTGGCTCATGCCTGAAATCCCAGCACTTTGGGAGGCCAAGTTGGGTGGATCACCTGAAGTCAGGAGTTTAAGGCCAGCCTGGCCAATATGGTGAAACCCTGTCTCTACTAAAAATACAAAAGATTTTCCAGGCATGGTGGTGCACACCTGTAATCCTAGCTACTTAGATAGCTGAGGCATGAGAATATTTTGAACCTGGGAGGTGGAGGTTGCAGTTAGCAGGGATAGTGCTTCTGTACTCCAGTCTGGGTGACAGAGTGAGACTCTGTCTAAAAAAAAAAAAAAAAGAAAAAGAAAAAAAGTAAAAAAGTACAACTTCCCCTGTTTATTATGATATTATGAGCAAAGATGAGTGGACTCCGTTTGCCCTGCACAAGCGAAATCAGTGAGAAGTCCTCTGCTCACTGGCTGAAAAGCTCTGAGAGGGGTAAGATGGGAGCTGGAGGGAATTGATTCACCAGCAACAATTATATTCAAGACAGTAATTTCAAGTATTAAGATAGAAAAACTGGAAAGCATGATATGCAACTAAAATTTTAGTAATGACAGTTAAAATACTTGTCTCCTCTGATACCGAATATAAGAATTGCTAGAATTGCTTACTAGAAATGACAGTGTGAACAGCAGGTGCCTGGGATGGCAACAGCACACAGTTTGTTTTTGGGTATATGTATATATGTATGTATTTCCATAAGCACATATGTAAATTATGTTAGAAATCCATATACTTCTAAAGAATTAGATAATAATCCAATGAATAAATATGTAGTTACCGATTGTGATAAGTGCATGGAAGAAATGAACAGGGACCAAGCCTATTTTGTGGCTGTATAATATACATGTTACGTAGGAGAGTTCCCATTATATCCCAAGCTTTTCTCCTCTCTGGGCTTTATCTCTACACAACACATTTTCATGCTTTTGCTCAAGTTCTTTTCTCTATTTGAAATGCCATTTTCCCTTATTTTACAGTTATGGACATGACTTAATCTTTAAAGCACAGCAGGTATTCCCCTCTCCACCTAGTAAGAGTTGAGCCCTCCTCTCAATCCTGGTGTCACAGTTCTTGATACATTTTGCCTGGCATTGTAATTACTTCCTAGTGAGATGATAATCAGTTTATGACTAGGGACTGTGTTTTATTGATTTTTGGCTTCTCTACAGTGAAGTAGGAGCTCAGTAATGCTTGGATATGATTTCCAAGGTCATTGATTTCAGATGAAACTATCAGTGTGCTGAGGCAACTCTGTATTAGACCTGAGTGTGATTTGCTGTCTTTCTCAAATCCCCAGGGATGTACTCTCAGCTGCCTCTGTATAGGTGAGTCAGATTTGCTCTCTACACCTTAATGGGGAAAGATGGCAGGAAAAATAGGCTGGGTGCCTTCAAACATGTGGGCATAATGCCTTCAAAACCTTGGAAGAAGCAGAGATGTTGAAGGTTGGAAGAAGTCAAGGGGAAGCTAAGTCTGCTTAAACCACACATCCCTATTACATCAAATTGCCCAATTTTCAATCCCAGCCCCAGTGGAACTATGAAACCCTGAAAGATTTCTGACTCACCATTATACCTTTTCAGTATTAGATATATTTTACTTTCTAACAATATCATCATCTGAAACTCAGGACAAAGCTAAGTCATTGCACTGAGGAAAAGAACAATAAAGGGGAACTTCTGGACCAACAGTAATTACATCAAGGCAGAATTTACTCACTCAGTGGTGTGATTTTTCGAGGAAAGTTTTCCTACATCTCTTGTCAAGGCCTAACATTATAGATTTGTATCTGATAATAAAATATTAATATTCAATACCTGGAAGATAAAGCTTTACACTTTATATTTTTCTGTTAATTTGAAAGTGCTTTGGAATGAAGTGGAACAAATTACATGGAATCTTTCATAAAGAGCACTTTAGTGTAGATTTTTTTTTGATAAGCCACTTGGAATAGACACAGATTTGAAGAAGCCTCAAATGCAAGCACAGCTTCCCAGGGCAGGACCAGGTGACAATATTTTTTTTTTTCCAGGTGAGAATTTTTAAAATTGTTCTAAGTGTAAATGGAAGAGTAAAGTGAATCTGAAACAGAGAGCGGGTGGAGCTAGGTTCAGGTGTGTTGCCTGAGGTTTGCCTACAGGGCCCGGCTTAAACGGAACATGTGTCTTCTACTCTGAGCTTTAAGTGCACAGAAACAATATACTTTTTATAGCTACTTTCATGTGCTTCAACCAAATGATGGGATATGTTTTTTGAGGATTTATTAAGATTACAGAAAGGTTTATGTGTAAATATAGTTGTGAAAACTATATGTGAAAAAGAAACGTGTGAAAACTCTGAGAAATTACATTTTTTATGCCAATGAAACTTTGGAGGCAAGATAAAATAGTTTATATCACCAAAATGGAACTCCGTATCAATGAAGAAACACAGAAAATACTGAACAAGGGAAGAACGGTTGGAGATGAGTGAAGCAGCCTATATCTAGTCAAGTAGAAGTCTAGGATGATGACCATCGATGTGGTATAGCATAGTACTGGAAATATCCATTACTTTAGTGAACTAGGATTTGGATACTGCACACCTAGTCTAAGATAAATATTAACAACAAGATGCCCGTGACGCAAGTCAGCTCAGTGCTCATGATGCTGGTCTGCAATAAGGAAAGAGTGAACACATGTTGTTTATACAACATCTCTCTAGGAAACCACCTGGATCACACACCTCATAAGCACCATTTCAGAGCCTCTCAATCTCACTTGTCTGCTTGGTTCTGGTTCTGCCTGACCTCCAACTGAGCTCACACAGGAGCGATCTGACAGTGCCTTGCTTCCACTTGTACCACGCACCTTTGCCTTCCATCCTTAAGTTACATGACACAAATAAAATTCCTTCTATAAGCTAAGAAAGTTTTATTACTTATAACTAAGAGTATTAACTAGCACAAGGGAAAAGATGCAGAGTGTCAGGTCCACTAAAAATCCTGAGTCCTCCAAATCCCAGAAGTAGGTATTATTTATTCCATTTTCTAGATGACGAAACTGAGGAATGGCAAACATAACGGCTGGCCCAAAGCCACTTGACTCTTAAATGACAGAACTAGAATCTGAACTTGGTCTAACCCTTAGTTCAGTGCCTGTTGCCTCTCAAATACTGATGAGGTAAATGACTGAAATTGAATGCATGGATTTTTTTGAACTAGTCTAAAACAATTATCCAATCTAATAAAATTTAATTTTAAAAAGAGAAAAGAGTGACTCAGTAGAAATGAAAAACAATTGTGTAATAGGAGCAAGAATAGGGAAGATGTGAAAAGAGACCGAGTTGGGAAACATGAGTTTTAACCCTGGATTAAAACTAATCAGCTGTGTGGCTTCAGGCAAGTCTCATAAAGTGTGTAATTCACACAGAATTCAGATGAGGAGACCTCAGATTGCATCTTGTTCAATATGTTCATTTGCCCAGTGTGGAACTAGCACCCCAGGAATTTCAGTTGCAGCTTGGCCAACATGTAGGAAATGGTGGTAGTATCACTTGGAAGTATTAGTGCCTGGGATGATTGCTCTTGGGAGACAAAGTTTGCGTCCTCAACCTCTCTGCAACCACACTCCAGTCTTTCTCCCTTAGCCTCTTTCTACTTTCAGACCCACTTAATTGTGCAATTCCGTACTACGGGGGAAATTTTTTTCCTAATTCCATTAGTAATTCAGACTTCCTCTTCATGCTTTCATTCCCCAAATTGAGTTAAGTTGGATAAACCTTTTCAGACACATTAAGAAGAGTAGAAAATAACTATTTAATTTCACTGTGCACCACACACTGTTTTTGTTTTTTGAGATGGTCTCACTCAGTTACCCAGGCTGGAGTGCAGTGGTGTGATCATAGCTCACTGCAGCCTCCAATTCTTGGAGTGATCCTCCTGCCTCAGCCTCCCAAGTGGCTGGGACTACAGACACTTGCCTGGCTAATTTTTTTTAATAATTATTTTTATTAAGAGATAGAGTGTTGCTTTGTTTTCCAAGCTGGACTTGAACTGCTGGCCTCAAGTGATCCTCCTGCCTCAGCTCCCAAAGTGTTAGGATTACAGATCTATTTTTGAATGTATGTATCTGCTCTTTTAGTTTTTATAAGGTGGTACTCTTATCACTCTCATTTTACAGATTAGAAAGCTGAGGTACAGAGAGGTTAAGAGACTTGCCTAAGATGGCACAGCTGATAGTCAGAGGACTGGGGTCTTTCTTTAGACTGTGCCAAGCATATGCTGCAGGGTTTAGCTTTTTAGACACTTAATTCTAAAATTCAGTAAAGTGGGATGCAAAAAAAATTTCATAACTTTCCTGCCTCCTAGCAATGAGTGTACTCACTGTAGTGTCTGAAATATGTAATTTTCTCTGTATTGATTCTCATGTTTGTTTTTTGGATTAAGCTTTCTGGAACGTCTCTTTTGATGACTCTTGTAATAAACAGAATCCCAATGGGCAAAAGAATGATGGAGACACTACAAAGACTTGAGTCCAAAGCTTATTTATTCCATGATGATCATCTAAGAAACTACTTGTTTTCCTATAGGAGACCACAGATTTAATTGACTTCAGTATGAAAAATCAGACCAAATTGCTTTTCTTTGCCATTTTGTTTTGGATTTGAAATCTTGACATGAGTCTCCAACCTATTGGAATGGTGTGAAGGGCAGGGGTCAAAGATTTCAAATAGACTTTGAAACTACAGGAAGTCAAGAATGTCTTTGAATAGGGGAATGTTTCATTTGTATATGTCTTTGACTCAATTCATTTTGCTTTGAAAATTGTAATTCTGTTAATACAATTAGTTCTGGAGTTCTGTCTTTTTCTTTTTTTCTATATCAAGATTAGGATTGAGTGACAAAAAGAACATTGGATGAGGAAGTATAAGCCATTTTGGCTCTGGCTTTACTGTTAGGTCTACTAGTTGTGTGACCTTGGCAATGCTATTAGTCAACTTAGATTACTTTTTCCTCATTTGGACAATTAGGTAATTGGTTAGGTGACTTCTGCTGTCTTTTTCAACTCAGAATTCATGATCTCAGAGTTGTACTCAGGTGAAGCAGTGTTTCTCTTCACCTCACTTAAGATTAGATATATTTCAATTTCTAATGAGAAAAGTTAATAAGGGGAAGAAAACATTCCTGAGAATAAGGTGAGCCCAAGACCAATGACAATAGCATGTTCGAAGTCCATATCTCTGAGCATACTGGTTTTGTTTACTCTCATTATTCTGTTCTGTATAAGGTTCCAGTAAAAGAGATCCTTATCTTAAACCAAAAATGTTAGCTGCTCATTTAGCTTATGTTGAAACTTAAAGGAAAAAGTCCCAGGTGGTTGATTAGAAAGCTATATTACCACAGTCTCAGTAACAGAGAACATTACTATATTGTCATGTAAGTCACTCTATGGCAAAGAGAGGACTTCTGAGATTTCTTTTACTCTCCATAAGGACAATACAGTCAATACTCATTGGCAAGTAGAAGTGGAGTGTTAATAATTACTGTTGAACACTCACCAAATATGTAGTGATCAAATCTTTTCAGAGTAGCTTGTTTATTAAACAGGCAACAAATGTTAGAAATGTAATTTCCAGCCAACTCTAATACAAGACCATTTTGCTTCTGCTTTAACATAACCATTTCTCAGATAACAGACATCCCTTTTCCCCAAAGGCATAAATGTAAAGGATAAATAGCATAATTGCACTGAATGGTAACTTAAAAAACTCTCATAGCCCTTCAAGTAATACTGACTATTTTTACAAAAAATTGGTCATGCACCTTCCTTGAAAGCAAGCAAGGATGCAACGGGGAAAGGATAGAGAGCTACGACTAGTCACTTGTTCTAGGGATAGTCTAGACAAACTGCTATTCAAGGTTAAAGGCAACAGAAAATTTTGCAAATGAATTACTGCTCCCAAGGCCCCTTCTTAAGAAATCTATTGGAGGGCAAACTTCAGCTAACCAAGAGGTAGCTGGAGCAGGACCAGCAAAAGTCAAGGCAGCTTTTTTCCTACCGTTGCTGCCGCTAACGGAGTTCATGAGGACTAAGGTGCATCTAAACAGTCTGCCTGCTATCATTCTGACAATGTCACTACAGTGTCTGTGCTGTCGCAATATTCCTGGTAGCTTATACTTGTCATAGTAAAGTTTATTTTGGCATAGAACAAGAACATAATACTGTGCCCCAAAGTCACAGAGGATGGAAAATAAAATCAGTCAATGCTATTTGTGCAATGTTCTTTCTAAGTGACCCCCTGTTCTGGGTGAGTGTTTGAATGAAATTATTGCTAAAATTCTTTTAAGTGGTGATATTTGATGATTTTATAGCATTTTGGCATGGCATAAAGTACTCAAGACTTTGGACTGCTTGTCACCATTTCCTCCTCAAAACTACCATGAACAATGCAGTTAGTTAATCCTGGCAAAGTGCCATCTTTAAAACAGAGGAGCTGTGTCACAACTCACAACGAGGGAAATACACTGAAATTTTTCAGCCAGCCAGCTTCCCAGCCCATCAAATAGAATCACATTATAAAGGTTGGCCCTGCCTTGAAACACTCTTAAAATGAGAATTCTGGGAGAAGGCTTTCCAATGGTTTGGGTTAACTTGAAGTTAGGCCCTATGATTCACATCCTGAAAAGACCTTAGACACCATTTGTTGAAATTCTATGCTTTGACAGAAGATACTGCAGCAGAGGAAATTCAGATTTGACTAAAGTCCCAGAGGAAGTAATTTACTGAGCCAGAACCTACCTCCTTCCCTCCTGCTAGGAGAAGAGGAGGCCTCTTCTCTCTCCTAGGCTAATCTTTTCCCCAGTATTCTGTCATACTTTTCTTCTCAGAACTGTCGTGAACCACCAATCGAAGGTGATTTAACCTTTTAGAAGGTTAAAGACCTTGGTCAGCTGACTATCTCCTGTATCATCAAGCTCTTTCTTTTTGAGGTGGAGTTTCGTTCTTGTTACCCAGGCTGGAGTGAAATGGTGTGATCTCAGCTCACTGCAGCCTGCACCTCCTGGGTTCAAGTGATTCTCCTGCCTCAGCCTCCCAAGTAGCTGGGATTACGGGCATGCACAAACACACCCGGCTAATTTTTGTATTTTTAGTTAAGATGTGGTTTCACCATGTTGGCCAGGCTGGTTTTGAAATCCTGACCTCAAGTGACCTTCCAGTCTTGGCCTCCCAAAGTGCTAGAATTACAGGCGTGAGCCACCATGCCCTGTCACCAAGATTTTTCTATTGACTTTTCCACACTCAAGAAATTTTCAGCTTTACTGGTTACATTTCATGCCTTTTAGTAGAAAGAAAAAAGATTTTAAGTAAATATGACTAAAGGCTGGTATTTGTGGATTCTGGAGCTGGGCAAATAGGAATTTATTATTTTAATCTCTGTGTCTTTTGTATCCCTATGTTTTTCCTTTCAAAGATAAAAGATTGAGAACAGTGTTATGGGCTCAGTCACGATTAGAGACCATAAATGCAAAATGGTTTCCATCTATGGAGACCACACAAAGTCACTGCTTCTCTTTAATTTTCACAGAGAGTGAAGGAAGTTTTGAGTCTTGCTGACTGAGGTTAAAAAAAAAAAGGAAAAGTACATTGGGAGAGTGTTCTGTTTACACTTGAGTAGGGGATTTCCAAACTCCACTTTAGCAGCTGTGAAATGATTTATTTATAGGTGGCCCTAAAGCTAGCTGGAAGTGATCATTTGGAATTTTTAAAACCTTTTCAGCAATTTTACTAAAAACATTATCAACCATTATAAAAACACAACAAAGGTCAAAATTCATTCCTTTATTGGATTCTCAAATATATGCTGCAACTAGTTACTGTGCAAGCTAATCAATGAGAAAAGAAGTCATCATTTTATTTTCTACTATTATTTCTAATTTCATAAAGAAAATTGCAGCTGTTCTAGAAAACCCATTTTACTTTCCCATTTCCAGATTTCCATTCCCTGTCAGATTTATATTCATTCTTTCCTCCTTCCTAGTTTTCTTCTTATTGAGTAACTGCCCTCCCTCTGCATCCAAGGCCAATATCTCCCCCATGCTCAGGACCTCCCTCCCCGTTTTAGAACTTTATGCCATGTCTTGTCTCTTTTACTTTCTGTCTTCAACCTTTTCCTCTCCATTAGTTCATTTCAATAGCATTCCATTAGTCTTACACACACACACACACACACACACACGCACACACACATACTCCAACTCTCTTGATCTCACATGCATCTCCAGCTGACCCCCAATCTCTTACCATCACAACCAAACCCCTCAAAAGTCAATTTAAAACTTTTTTAAAGGTGAACTTCTGTCCTCTGTTTCCATTTTCTTATTATCTTTCATTCTTCAACCCTGTCAATCTGGCCCTACCACCACACCACTATGTTTATTTCGAGATGATAAAGAGATTGATTTCAAGAAATTGGCTTATATGATTGTGGGAACTGACAGGTCTGTAATCTGTAGAGCAGGGTAGCAGGCCTGAAACTCTTAGGCAGGAGCTGATGCTGTAGTCCATAAGCTAAATATCTTCTTCCTCAGAGAAACCTCAATTTTGCTCATAAGGCCTTTCAGCGGATTGGGTTTAATCTGGGCCACCCAGATTATTGAAGATAGTATCTTTGTTATTTACTTAAGGTCAACTGATAGATGTTAATCACATCCACAAAATATCTTCACAGTAACATCCAGATTGGTGTTTAATGGAATAATCGGGTACCATGGCCTAGCCATATTGGCACGTAAAACTAATCATCACACTCACTCCCACTAAGAGGGTGGGATAGGCATTCACAGTACCCTGGTAACTCCAGATGAATTGCTAAAAGTCTTTCATATAGCCTTGAGGTTAAGGGAGAAGTCAGGCTGGGATGCAGTCATAACAAAGGCCTAGAAACCCCATGGGGTTCTAAAGTTGAGATGGCTTCTGTGATGGCTAATTTTATGTATCAACTTAACTGCTCCGTGTGGTGCCCATATTAAACATTGTTTCTGGGTATGCATGGGAAGATATTTCTGGATGAGATTAGCATTTAAATTGGTTAACTCAGTCAAGTAGCTTGCCCTCCCCAAAGTGGGTGGGCATCGTCAAATCCACTGAGGGACCTGAATAGAACAAAAAGCCAGAGGACACAGGGATTTAGGCCTTTGGATTTGGACTGAAATTACATCACTAGCTTTCCTGGGTCTTTAGCTTACAGATGGAAATCGTGAGACTTCTCAGCCTCCGTTATCATGTAAGTCAGTTCCTCACAATATCTTAGTGATATATATATATATATATCCATATCACTAAGTGATATATATATCATTGAGATTGAGAGAGAGAGAGAGAGACAGACAGACAGACAGACAGACACTATTGTTTGTGTTTCTTTGAAGAACGTTGATTTATACAGCTTAAGCACTGTTCTGAGATTGGGCCCTCAATATACCTCTCTTTCTCATAGTGGGTTCCCTAACACTGATGGTATTCACCTACAGGCTAGCAGCCATTTTGGAGAGATAGAATAGAGGGGATTTTAACATTTAATGAGTATTAGAATCACAGGTAATATAATCAATGATTTTATAGGTCTTACTCCATCTTTGCCACTTAAAAACTACCTATAAATGGGGCCTATCATATCTGTCTTGCCCACTTTACAGGACTGCTTTAAAAGTTTGTTGAGGAAAGTTACATTAATCTTTGCCTAGCTGAAATTTAATGTTATCATCAAAATATACTTTCCAAGTGCAAAGGACCTGCTAGCAATCATATGCATCCCTTACCTTCAGTATCTGTGTTGAGAGTGCAAGAGGCATCTAAGTTTAAACTAGTATGGTTTAAACTAGTGATGAAACTACTGCAATGACTCTGTCTTATCTACTGAAACTGAAGTATCACTGCCTTGAGCAAAAGCAGGGAAGTAGTTGCTTCTATTTTGTGCAGAAAGTTTCTCAAGCTTCTAAAGTCATAGCCCCTAAAGAAGGCCAGATCTTCCTATTTACTATTATTATTCTTATTTATTTACTTGAGATGCAGTCTCACCCTGTTGCTCAGGCTAGAGTGCAGTGGCATGATCTCAGCTCACTGCAAGCTTTGCCTCTTGGGTTCAAGGGATTCTCCTGCTTCAGCCTTCTGTGTAGATGGGATTACAAGCACGTGCCAACATACCTGGCTAATTTTTTTTAAAAATATTTTTAGTAGAGATGAGGTTTCACCATGTCGCCCAGGCTGGTCTTGAACCCCTGACCTCAAGTGATCCACCCGCCTTGGCCTCCCAAAGTGCTGGGGTTTCAGGTGTGAGCCACTGCACCCAGCCTCTTATTTTTTAAATTTTTGTGGGTACATAATATGTATATATATTTATGAGGTACATGAGTTGTTTTGATACAGGTATGCAATGTGAAATAAGTACATTATGGAGAAAGGGATATCCATCCCTTTAAGCATTTATCATTTGAGTTACAAACAATCCAATTAAATACTCTAAGTTATTTTAAAATGTATAATTAAGTAGTTTTTGATTATAGTTACCCTATTGTGCTATCAAATACTAAGTCTTGTCCATTCTTTCTAACTATATATTTTGGTACCCATGAAATATCCCCACATCCCCCACATCCCTCTACGATGCTTCCCAGCCTCTGTTAACCATCCTTCTATCTTCTATGTCCATAAGTTAAATTGTTTTGATTTTTAGATCCCACAAATAAGTGAGAACATGAAATGTGTGTCTTTCTGTGCCTGGCTTATTTCATTAACATTTCATTTCCATCCATGTTGTTGCAAATAACTGGATCTTATTCTTTTTTTACGGCTGAATAGTAAGTACTCCCTTGTGTATATGGACCACATTTTCTTCATCCATTCGTCTGTTGATGGACCCTTAAGTTGCTTCCAAATCAGTGCTCCAACCAACACTGGAGTGCAGATATCTCTTTGATATACGGATTTCCTTTCTTTTGCATATATACCCAGCAGTAGCATTGCTGGATCATATGGTAGCTCTAAGGAAGGAGACCCCTTCCTCTTATGCTTCTAAGACCACTTACCTTTAGCCTTCTACATCGCATTTCAAAAGGAGAAGTAAAAATTGAAAATAGAAGGCACAAGGTCAGTGGGAGAGACAAAACCAGTGCCACTAGCTGGACCTGGAGGTTAAAGATCAAACTCCCCACCCTAGTTCCTATCCTGTCTATAGATCACAGGCATGGTATGGAGGAATCTTCCCCAGAAGGCATTGTTCTTGCTTAATCACGATTAGACCTTCACTTACCTCATCAATCACAACCCTCTCACATGTACCCTCTAAGATTGTGAGCCTTTAAAAGAGGCCAGGATTTTCTAGCTGGAAGCTCAGTTTTTAAACACGCGTCTGCCATGACTCCTGGCTGAACAAAAAGCCACTTCCTTCATAAACCTGGTGTCTGAGAGGTTTTGTCTGCAGCGTGTCCTGCTACAGCTCAGTTGTTAGTTTTTTTTTTTTTTTTTTGAGGAACCTCCTAACTGTTCAATTAGTGGATGTACTAATTTATACTCCTACCAATAGTGTAGAAGGGTTCCCTTTCCTCCACATCCTCGCCAGAGTTATTGCCCGTCTCTTGGATATAAACCATTTTAACCTGAGTGAAATGACATCTCATTATAGTTTTGATTTGCCTTTTTCTGATGATCAATGATGTTGAGCTCCTTTTCATACTTCTGTTTGCCATTTGTATGTCTTCTCTTGAGAAATCCGTTCAAATCTTTTGCCCCCTTTCGATCAGATTATTAGATTTTTTTCCCTGCAGAATTGTTTGAGCTCCTTATATGTTCTGATTATTAATCCTTTGTCAGATGGGTAGTTTGCAAATATTTTCTCCTGTTCCATGGATTGTTTCTCCACTTTGTTGATTGTATACTTTGCTGTGCAGAAGCTTTTACACTTGATGTGATCCTATTTATCCATTTTTTGCTTTGGTTGCCTGTGCTTGTAAGAGTATTGCTCAGCAATTTCTTGCCCAGACCAATGTCCTGGAGATATTCCCTAATGTCTTCTTATAATAGTTTCATAGTTTGATCTCTTCTATTTAAGTATTTTAATCTGTTTTGATTTGATTTTTGTATATGATGATAGGAGTCTAGTTTCATTCTTCTACATATGATATCCAGTTTTCCCAGCACCACTTATTGAAGAGACTGTCTTTTCTCCAGTGTATGTTCTTGGCGTCTTTGTCAAAAATGAATTCACTATAGGTGTATGGATTTGTTTCTGGGTTCTTGATTCTGTTCATTGGTCTACGTGTCTGTTTTTATGCCAGTGCCATACTGTTTTGGTTACTATAGCTCTGTTGTATAATTTGAAGTCAGGTAATGTGATTCCTCCAGTTTTGTTCTTTTTGCTTAGGATAAGTTTGGCTGTTCTGGGTCATTTGTGGCTTCATATAAATTTTAGAGTTGTCTTTCCTATTTCTGTGAAGAATGTCATTGGTATTTTGATAGGGATTGCTTTAGGCTATATGAACATTTTAGCAATATTAATCTTCCAATCAATGAACATGAAATATTTTGTCATTTTTTGATATCTGCTTCAGTTTATTTCATTAGTGTTTTATAGCTTTCATTATAGAAATCTTTCACTTCTTTGGTTAATTTCTAGGTAATTTTGTGTGGCTATTGTAAATGAAATTACCTTCTAAATTTCTTTTTCAGATTGTTCACTGTTGGCATGTAGAAATGCTACTGATTTTTGTATTTTGATTTGGTATCCTGCAACTTTACTGAATTTGTTTATCAGTTCTAATAGTTTTCTTGTGGAGCCTTTAGGTTTTTCCAAATATAAGATCTTATCATCTGCAAACAAGGATAATTTGACTCCTTCCTTTCCAATTTGGATGCCCTTTATATCTTTCTCTTGTCTGAATGCTCTAGCTAGAACTTCCAGCAATATGTTGAATAACAGTGGTGACAGTAGTCATTCTTGTCATGTTCCAGATCTTAGAGGAGAGGCTTTCAGTTTTTCCCCATTTAGGGTGATACTAACTGTGGGTCTATTATATATGGCTTTTATTATGTTGAGGTGTGTTCCTTCTATCCCCAGTTTTTTTTTAATTGTTTTTATCATGAAGCAATGTTGAATTTTATCAAATGTTTTTCTAGCATCAATTGAAATGATCATATGGTTTTTATCCTTCACTTTGTTGATATGATGTATCATATTAATTGATTTGTATATGTTGAACCATCCTTGCATCTCAGGAATAAATCCCACTTGGTCATAATGAATGTTATTTCTAATGTATTGTTGAATTTAATTTGCTAGTATTTTGCTGAGGATTTTTGTATTAATATTCATCAGAGACATTGGCCTGTCTTATTTTTTTCGATGTGTCTGGTTTTGGTATCAGGATAATACTGGCCTTGTAGAATGAGTTTGGTAGTATTCCTTCCTCCTCTATTTTTTGAAGTGGTTTGAATCGAATTAGCATTCGTTCTTTAAATGTTTGGTGAAATTCAGCAGTGAACCAATCAGGTCCCAGGTTTTTCTTTACTGGGAGACATCTTATTACGGCTTCAATCTCATTACTTGTTATTGGGCTGTTCAGGTTTTGGATTTCTTACTGGTTCAATCTTGGTAGATTGTATGTATCTATGAATTTGTCCTTCTTCTAGATTTTTTTCAAATTATTGTCATATAGTTGCCCATAGTAGCCAGTAATGATCCTTTGAATTTCTTAGTTGTATTGTCTTAGTTGTATTGTCTTAGTTGTATTGTCTCCTTTTTGATCTCTGATTTTATTTATTCAAATCTTTTCTTTTTTCTTAGTCTGACTAAAAGTTTGTCAATTTTGTTTAACCTTTCAAAAAACCCAACATTTTGTTTTATTGATCTTTTGCATTTTTCAAAAATTCCAATTTCATTTATTTCTGCTCTGATCTTTATTATTTCTTTTCTTCTACAAATTTTGGGTTTGGTTTCTCTTGCCTTTCTAGTTCTTTAAGCATTGTTAGATTGTTCACTGGAAGTTTTTCCTCTTCTTTGATGTAGGCACTTATAGCTATAAATTTCCCTCTTAGTACTGCTTTTGCTGGATTCCATAGGTTGTGGTATGTTGTGTTTCCATTATCACTTGTTTCAAGAAAATTTTCAATTTTCTTCTTATTCATTGACCCACTGGTCATTCCAAAGCATATTAATTTCTGTGTATTTTTATAGTTTCCAAAATTCCTCATTATCAATTTCCAGTTTTATTCCATTGTGATCAGAGAAGATGCTTGATTTTTTTTTTTTTTTTTTGAATGTTAAGACTAGTTTTGTGATCTAACAAATGATCTATCCTTGAGAAAGATCCATGTGCTGAGGAAAAGAATGTATATTCTGCAGTTCTGGGATGAAATGTTCTGTAAATACTAGTTTCATTTAGTTTATAGTAGAGATGGAGTCTGATGTTCCTTTGCTGATTTTCTGCCTGGAATATCTGTCCAATGCTGAAAGTGGAGTGTTGATATCTCCAGCTATTATTGTATTGGGGCCTCTCTCTTTAGAGCTCTAATAATATTTTCTTTATATATATGAATCATCCAGTATCGGGTGCGTATATATTTAAAATTGTTCTATCTCCTTGCTAAGTTGATTCCTTGATAGTTACATAGTGACATTGACTCATGGTTTTTGTCTTGAAATCAATTTTGTCTGTTACAAATATAGTGACTCCTGCTCTTTTCTGGTTTCCATTGGCATGGAATATCTTTTTCTACCCTGATATTTTCAGTTTATATGTGTCTTTGTAGGTGAAATGTGAAATATGTTTCTCATAAGCAACAGATCAATGGGTCTTATTTTTTTTTATCCATTCAGCTAGTCTTGGTCTTTGATTGGAGAGTTTTGCCCATTTACATTCAGTGTTATTATTGATAAGTAAGGATTTATTCCTGCCATTTTGTTATTTTTTTGGGGGGTCTTCTCTTTCTTCTTTCTTTCCTTCCTGTCTTCTTCTAGTGAAGGTGATTTTCTGTGCTCTGGAAGGCTTACCTTCACCAAATTTTGTTTCTATTTTTTTTGTGTATCCATTGTATTTTTTTTTTTTTTTTTTTTTTGGTTTGAGGTTACCACAAAGCTTGCAAATACTATCTTATTACCCATTATTTTAATCTGATAACACTATTTACATAAACAAACAAGCAAAAAGGAAACAAATAAAAATTCTACACCTTGTCACCCCACTTTTTAACTTTTTGCTGTTTCTATCTTACTGTACTATGTTTTGAAAAGTTGCAGTTACTATTTTTGATAATTTCTGTGTTTTCCTGTGTAATTATTATTACCACTAAGTTGTACCTTCAGGTGGTTATTTATTGCTCATTAATGTCCTTTTCTTTTTGATTGAAATACTCCCTTTGGATTTCTTATGGGACAGGTCAGGTATTGATGAAATTTCTCAGCTTTTGTTTGTCTGGGAAAATATTTATTTGTCCTCATGTTTGAAGGATATTTTTGCCAGAAATACTATTCTAGGGTAAAAGTTATTTTTTTTCTTCAGCACTTTAAATATGTCATTTTATTTCTCAATGGAAACCTGGCTTGTAAGATTTCCACAGAGAAGTCTGCTGCTAGACTACTACCAGTATTCTAGGGAGAGCTCTGGAACTGCTCTCCTGGAATTGCTCTCCTGGAACTGCTTTCCTAGCTCTGCCCATCACTAGTCTCCTCTTTTTCTTAAGGCTCAGAAGGATGAAAGTCGAACTTGTTATAGATAGACTATGGGTAAGAAATTCTACTTTATTTTGAGGACTTGTATTGGGAAAAACAATGAAGCAGTTTACCTTGGACCTATAATATTCCCCACAGCATGAGCTTTTGAGTCATTCTCATCAAGTGATCATCAGCAAGCCATGTAGCCATATAATACAGTTATTCTCCATTTGTCCTTTTGGAACCCTTCTCCATTCTTCTTCACCCTGCTCTGTGCCCTGGAAGGCTTACCTCCACCAAATGCAGCAACTAGGCTCCCTTTCCCTCTGGTATCTGGATGGCTTAGCCAATGGAGGAACTGGCAGGCGATCTGAAGGCAGACATTGGTCCTCAATTATTCCCTGCAGGGCCACGATTTTGGCAACAGATGCTCTTCCATGGCATCAGCTCTTGCTGGCTCCCTTGTTGGTTCCTTCTAGCCCTTCCAACAATTGTATAAAGGGAGCTAAAGGGATCCTTCATTAAGCACTGTATTTAAAGTCTCTGAGGGGCCACTATTTTTCCTGCGAGAACCCTGATGATACCTACCTCTGCAATTCCTATTTTTCTTATTTATTGTAAAATAAGGGTCATTAAAAAAACTATCTCATTGGGTAGGAGTAAGGAATAATTGGAAATAAGACTAGTTTAATACACAGTAGGCACTTAGTAAATATTAGCTATTATTTTTATCATTATTATTTCTTACCAACTGAAGATAAATTGGAATGACTTTGGGCCACTTTGACTGAGAATTAAGTTGCAACAGTGTTTAGCAGAGTACAAAGCCCAAGTCCTACCTCCTGTACTTCTCACCTTGAATAGCATTTACTTGCCTTTGTCCTTTTCTGCTCACAGACTTCCTTGATTGGCTCTATTTCTTTTGATGTGCGTGTAACTTCCTTAAGCTTTCCCTCTGTTGAGACTATTTTTTTTTCAAGCCTTAAAGCATGAGGCCATTTAATAACTTCCTAAAAAAATCTGGTGATGACTGATTCAGGGACTTGAGGTATGGCCTACAGCTGGAGGAATTTAATGTTTTAGGAAGATGTATGGAAATCGTGAAAACTGATCCTGAAGCTCTCTCACCAAGTAAACTTGAATAAGTAATTTTATTCTTTACAACACCACATTTCAGCAAGTGGGTAAAATTTATGGGAAATGGTTGGGAAGATGGATAATACTCAACAAGAAATAAATTAGTGGAATTAAGTACTAAGTGTTTTTTATTCTCCAACTCTGGATATATAGTACATTTTTAAAAGTTAAACAGCACTGGAGAAATGATCATATTCTTAAATCCCAATCTGCTGTATAATTATCAAGTGGAGTACCATGGTATTGGTCCAAAAAGGCATTTAAAACACATTAAAAATAAACAGATTTCAAATGATCTAATCAATCACCATTGTGGCTGTCACTTTGTTTCCATTCAAACATACTGTAGTAACCAAATTTAAATACTGAATGTGTTGGAGCCTTTGAGAAGCCTTCTCTGATGACATCACTGAAATCAAAACTTATTACACTATTTTGGCTTCTAACAATATAATCATGAACTCCATAACAACTTTTGGACTTCTGTAGTATTACCGAAATTTTCAAGTAAGTCTAGATATATTAATTCATACATCCTCCAATTTTTTTGAGGAAGTAGCAATGACATCTGTTGAGCACTGCTCAACAAGATGTTGTACTAGGTGTTTTGCATCCTTTGACTTCTCTTAACAATTTTATTTAACATGTATTATTATCCCCATTTTATAAGTAAGGAAACTGAGATTTAAAGAGTTTTAATAATATAGCAAAAACCTTAGTGGATGGCAAAGCTGATATCTGAGCCTATTTTTCTATCACCTCAATCACGACACCTTGCATGGGACACAGAATGACCCCAACCCCATGAAACTCCACAACATCAAAAATGAGTTAGATAGTTCCTGCCCTCAAAGCTTCACCTTTCCTTCAAGACAGGAACCAGTGAAATGCTTGTTGGTTTGTAAAATACGATCATGATGTATCTTTCCCCCAGAGCAACCCTACCACACCCATCCACACTCTCAGTGCTGTCTCTTATACTCCATGTGGAAAATACGTGATAACAGAGCATCATTAGATGTTTATCCTCTGCATAGCCTCTAACTTAAGCTACTTTATTACAGCAATCATCTTGAATCTATTCCTATTATCATCCCCAAAACTAATTCAGCTTTTTTCCCTTCTCAGTGGAAATATACCACATGGTACCATATGACCCCAGTTGCAGATGATGTCAGTGTTCCTCTTGTAATTCCTATACTCACCTTGGGGACAGTCCCCATATAGGTTGATAATGGCTTCCTAAGTCTTTCTACTTGATGGTGTTCTCTATCCTCAGGAGGTTCCTCATCCCATATACAGAGCAGGAAGAAAGTGCCAGAATGTTAAAACCCCCAGAGGGACTGCTCAGCCAAAGAAGGTGTAGAAATTGGTGGATAAACACTCTGACTTCAACCCCCAGTAGGAAAGTTCTGAGACATGTTTGAGAGGGTTCCAGGAGCATCGAGCCCCAGATGTCCAGAGTAGTAACATTTAAATCAGTGGAATTTTTATTGGCTTCCTTTTCTTGCCTAATTGTTGAAGTCTAGGATCCCCAGGCAGCTGACTCTGAGAAGGACATTAGTATTCAAGACATTTACTGGAAAGTGCTCTCAGGATTAATCCCTGCACAGGAAAAGGAAGAAAGCAGGGTTGGGATGAGAAAGAAGTTTGAATGTATCAATGTTTGAAGCATCAGTTGACTCCGTAGGGAGATCCAAAGCTAGGATGGCCCTTTAAAGTTGTCTGAATTGTGGTAAAGGGGACAGGCCACAATGGGCCTGCATTGACAAGTTATTTTCAGATTTTTATATTCAGTCTGTCTCCAGGAAAAGGAGTAGACTTGTGAGGTGGTTCTCTTCAGCTGAGGGAAAATTTTGGAGAGGGCCAACAACTAATGAGTGCTGGCCAACACTCCCGTAGCTTGAGAATAAACCCTCCTTCACAAAGAGGGATCTAGGCAGTGCATCAAAGGCATCCACCGAAGTCCACTCCTTGCTCCATTCAGATTCACTTCATCTGAGTTTTGGAGAAGTTGCTCTAGAATTCTGATGGGTCTCCTCTCCTGTGGTAAACTTATAAAAGGAAAGACAGAGAGATGAACTATAGTATAGCACTAGTATAGAGCTAGTGCTAATCTCAAGGGTATAACTGATACCCATTATCTGCCTCATTTGCTATCCATTGTGGATTTCCCTCACTCTCAGCTAGCACTTCTGCTGATCTTGGTGGCTTATGTCACTCTTCAGGGCTGCCTCCCAGCCTGGTCAACCTTGGACTGCTGCACTTGTTCATTTATAGGCAAAATTGGCAAGGGAATGCCAAGATATACATAAGCAAATTTCTTGGGTGCCAAATGTGTTGTTATATACAATTTTGCATGTGTAAAGGCAGTATGACTCCCCCTTGATGATCTACAAAGATAGTGACTCATTGATTGCTTGTTCTGTGGAATGACTATCCAAAGTTCCCAGGGGTTGCCATAACCTAAAGGTAAGCTCATGCTAAGCTTATATCCTTGCATTCACTTGGATATATTGACTGAGCTGTATTCACAGATAGGTATATTCTTATTCCAGAAACCTGAGAGGTCCACCAGTTATTGTGCTTCCTTCTTCATAGTAGGAAGTGCATAATGCAATCATTTAACCTTTACTTTGAAGGGGATGATCTGACATGTTCCATCCCACTGGATCATAAAAAAGCTCCTGGGTAGGGCTGACACCTGAATCTTCATAGCTTTTATTTTACCCCTTCTGGAGCACGTGTTTTCCTAAGGTCATGAACATACTTGCCACTTGTTGCTCATCAAGTTAGATTAGCATAATATCATCAATATGGTGGACCAATGTGAAATTCTAAGGGTATCTTGGATTGTAACAGAGAACAAGCAAGTAAACCTACTTCTGGAACAACACTATAAATATAATATTTGTAGCATGCTGTAGTCAGTTCCAAGTGAATGCAAACTGTTTCTGATCTTCCTTTTTGATGGGATTGGAAAGGAACATATTCACCAGGTTATTAACTGTATACCACTGCTCTATCAAAGATGCCACACCTGCTCCAATGATAAAATTAGTACAAATAATTGGTTAGGTTTGCAATAGGTTATTTTCAGGATCCATCTGGATTTTTGTATAAGCCATGTTGGTGAATTAAATAGAGATATAATAAAGTCCAGCACCACTTCATCCTTTAAGTATTTGAGGGTGGCATGATTCTTTGCAATTTTCCTCATGATATAATATTCTTTTTGACTTACTGGTTGGAGGAGGGAAAACAGCTTCAGAGGTTTATCCTTTGTCTCCCATGTGGTCATTGCTCTTATCTCACAGGCCAAGGAACCAATGTGGTGCTTTTACCAATTTCTCAGTATGTTCATTTTAATTACACATTTAGTGACTGGGAATATAACCACTGGGTAGGTCTGTGAAATAACAGCACTCACTATGAGCCAGATCTGAGCCATGATCATGTTTTACATTCCTAGATATCAGCACCAAATTTGTCCCTATATCCAACAGTCCTCAAAATATGTGGGTATTCTTCTTTCCCCAGGGTATAGTTTCCCTAGTAAATGGCTTTACATCTGATTGAAGTAGATCTGGGTGAGTTATTTTCAAATACACCTCTTTTGATGTTGCAGGATGTTTTCTGTTTTCCCCTGGAAGGTATTTCCCTACACACTCTTCCTAAGGCTACCTAATGGCTTGGTTTCTAATAAATTGGCATTGAGAGTTAAAGGAACAGGCAAGTAGCAGACTGCAAGCAGTCTGAGCAGGGGTTTGGCACTTGCCAAGACTTCTCCCACTTGTCCCAGGATTAACTCCAGGCCCACCAACTCCTCCTCAGGGCAGTTTGCCTTGGTCATCCCAGCTTTTGTAGCCCTTACCCAAGGAATGGCAATCTAGACTTCCTGACTCTGGGAGCAGAGAGGACTGAATATATGCAAGTCTTCCTAGAGCACAGAACAAAGAGGTGATTTTAAATGGGTTTGCAACCATTTCCAGGAGCTATACCTCCTACAAGCAGCACAAAGAAGGCATTAAAAGGTCAGCTATTTTTCTCTGGAAAGGATTTTTCTGTACACCCTGCTGGGAGCTACCTGACAGAGTGGCTTTTAACTAATGTGTATCAGGGAGTTAAAGGGGCAGACAAACAGTAGACCTCTAAAAGCCTGAACAGGAGCTCAGCACCTCCTGAGGATTCCCCTGCTGGTTACCCAGTGATAAGTCCAGATCTACTAATTCTTTACAGAATGAATTTTTCCATGAGCTAGTGTTACAACTTCTATAGCTCCCACCATGAGACTGCCTCCTTAACTGCCTAGTTCTAGGAGTTGTTAGGGCTCTGCATTTAGGAATCTCCATAGACCACAGAAAACGATCAGGTGAACACACAATGGACCCACTGCCAGTGGCCATCCTCCCCCAGGGTCAGAAGGTGCACCCTGTATGTGACTGAAGACACTTGCCTCAGATTCTCTCCTTGGCTTAGTGCAGAAAGAGTGAAAGATAAACATCCACCCTCGGCTACAGCATGAAGACAGAAGGGATTGGAACATGCGTGTAACACCCCAACATTTCCAGATTTATCTATAGGGTACATCTACTATTTTACCTACTTTGAGGTTACCAATAGGACATGACTCATCCTAATTTCCTGGTGGCCAACAAAAACGTATAGTAGTTTGGTCAAACACAAAGATCTGAAAGGTGCCTTAGACATTCTGGCCAATTAGGTTGGTGAGATTCTTCTCTGATACAAGACCAGTCTTGACAACACTGAAAGAGAAAGCTGTATCTAATGCTCAGAAACCAGAGCAGATAGTCAAAAAAAAAAAAGAAGAAACAGGGAAATATGTTCCAAATAAAAGAACAGGATAAATACCTAGAAACCAATCCTAGTGAAATAGAAATGTTATTTACCCCATAGAGAACATTTTTAAAGATCATAAATATGCTCACCAAGGTCAAGAGAATAACTAAAGAACAAACTGAGAATTTCAACAAAGATACAGAAAGTACAAAAATGTACCAAACAAATCATAGAGTTGAAGAACTGAACTGGAAAATGCAATCGAGGGGTTGAACAGCAGATTGGAGCAAGCAAAAGGAAAAAAAAAAATCAGTGAACCTAAAGACAAGTCACTTGAAATAATCAGTTCTGAGGACCAAAAAGAAAAATGAGTGTAAAACGGTGAAGATGGCTTAAGGGACTCATGAGAGACCATCAAATTGAACAATATACACATTATAATGTGCTAGAAGGAGGCGGGAGGGAAAAAAAAAAAAAAAACGTATTCAAAGAACAGTAGAAAATATCCCAACCCTGGGGAAGGAAATGGGAATCCAGATCCAGGAAGCCCAAAGGACACTAAATGAGATTAATACAATGAGACCTACTCCAAGACTTGTCTCAGATTGTTAAAGATAGAATTTTAAAAGCAGCTAGGGATGAGTGAATTGTTATATACAAGGGAACCCCCATGAAATGATCACAGATTTTTCAGCAGAAATCTTGTAGACCAAATGGGAATGGAATGATACAGTCAAAATCCTGAAAGCATAAAAACCTGCAAACCAAGAATACTATGTCCAGTTATCCAGTATTTCAAAAATGAAGAGGAGATAAAGACTGTCTCAGACAAACAAAAACTGAGGGAGTTTTCCACCACTAAATCAGCTTTGCAAGATATGCTAAGGGGAGTTCCTTCAAGATGAAGGAAAAGAATGCTAATTAGTAACATGAAAACACAGGAAAATTTAAAACTCACTAGTAAAAACAACTACATTGTAAAATTCAAAAACACTCTAATAATGTAATGTTGGTGGGAAAATTAAGGATATCTCTAGTATAAAGGCTAAAAGACAAACCTAGAAAAACCATAGTTACAAAAACTTATTAAGAAATACAAATACTTTGGGGACTTGGGGGAAGGATAGGAAGAGGGTGAGGAATAAAAGACTACACATTGGATATAGTGTACCCTACTTGGGTTATGTGCACCAAAATCTCAGAAATCACCATTGCTTATCCATGTAACAAAAAATCATCGGTTTCCAAAAACTACTGAAATAAAAAAATAAAAAATATTTCCTGTCCATACAAACAATACAAATAATCAAAAAACATAAATTGTGCTATCTAAAGCATAAAATATGGGGGGAGAGGGGAAGCAAAAGAGTAGAATGTTGTGTATGCAATCAAAATTATATTGCTGTCAACTTATAGCCTGTTATAAGTATGTAGTGTTTTATGTAAGCATGAAGATAACCACAAAGCAAAACCCTATAAAGAACCAAAGCCTATAAAGTAGATAAAAGATAAAAAAGAGAAGCTTCAAAGTATATTGCTTCAGAATACATTATGCCACAAATGGAAAAAAGAAAGGAAGAAAAGAATAAATAACCTACAAAATAATCAGAAAACAATGAACAAAATGGCATTAGTCCTTATCAATCATTACTTTGAATGTAATTGGTTAAATTCTCCAATCAAAAGGCATGGAGTGGCTGAATGGATTAAAAAAAAAAAAAAAGAAAACACCAAAAATTCCAACTATATATTGGCTACAAAACATTTACTTCACTTTAAAGAATATGCATAGACTGAAAGTAAATAAATGAAAAAAATAATTTATGCAAATAAAAACCAAAAGAAAGCATGAGTAAACTTACATCAAACAAAATAACTAACTCAAAAACTGTAAAAAGAGCTGATGAAAGTCAGTATAAAATGGTAAAGGTGTCAATTCATTAAGAGAGTATAACAATTTTAAGTATATATGAACCTAACTTTGGAGCCCCTAACTGAAGCAAACATTAAAAGATCAGAAAAGAGAAATAGAGTGCAATATAATAATGGTAGGGAGTATTGCCCCCCATTTAACAATAGATCATCCAGACAGAAAAATCAATAAGGAAACATTAGACTTGAATACTTTAGACCAAACTGGTTAACAGACATATGTAGATCATTGCATTCAACAGAAAAAGCATATACTGTTCTCAAATGCACAAGTGAAATTGTTTGCTGATATGATCTTATATATAGAAAACCCTAAAGACCCCACCAAAAAACCTTCCAGAATTGATGAATTCAGTAAAGTTGCAGGTTACAAAATCAACACACAAAAATCTGTAGCATTTGTATACACTAATAATAAACTATCTGAAAAAGAAATTGAGAAAATAATCACATTTACAGTAGAATTTAAAAATACTCAGGAGTAAATTTAACCAAGGAGGTGAATGATCTGTATACTGAAAACTATAAAACACTGATGATAGAAATTAAAGACACAACTAAATGGAAAAATATTTCCTGTTCATAAATCGAAAGACTTCATATTGTTAAAATGTTCATATTAACCAAAGACATCTACAGAGTCAATGCAATCCCTACGAAAATTATAACGTCATTTTTCACAAAAAAGAAAAAACGCTCCTAAAATTTATATGAAACCACAAAAGACTCCTAATAACTAAAGCAATCTTGAGCAAAGAGAACAAAAATGAGGGCATATCATCTGACTTCAAACCACAGGCGTACTTCATTTTATTGTGTTTTGCTATAAGGAACATGGCTGCACTGCAGCCAGGCAGACATAGGCTAAAGTAAACATCCTGCATGAAGAGGCAGGATTGGAGCACAGTGCCTTATATAATCATCGCTATACAGATATAACATAGAGAAGCTCATCACCTGGCTCTCAGCCACAATTGTGAGATGTATAAATGTAACACTGACACTGTGAAAGAGCTGCTGAATAAAGCCATGTCTCCTCTGTCTGCTGTCTCTTGAGTGTTCTTCTAGCTCCCTGCCCCCTGTCCACCCACTCCCCTTTGACCTCAGCTAGGGCTTGAACCTGACAACTGGTGTAGTCGTCAAGATGAGGTGAGTGGATTTTCAGCCTCTGAGGCTCCCAGGTTGACTATGTGGCTGCACCATGGGCAGTGGTACCTGGTGGCAGAGGTGCTGTTTGGATGGGCTCCAATGGAAACATGGGAGGCAGTGGATGGGTCTTCTGTGAGCGTGGAGAAGGCACTGAAGCAGCTGGAGGCACACAGCACCAAGAAGGAATGCACCTTTGCTGGCAGAGTCAGATGGGTGTTTCTGACTGCACTGTATGAAGTACGTGCTCAGTCCTTGCAGGGCACATGCAGTTAAAAGACCTCCAGGCACAGGCTGAGCACCTGGGGGCCCAAATGCACAGCCTGGAGCAAAACCTGGAGGTAAGAAGGACCTCCAGGTACAAGTTGGACACTTAAAGAGGCCCAGAAAAACAGCCTGGAAAAGGAGTTAGCAACAGCTGTCAGCACAACCTTGAGCCCATCCTCCTGGCCGGACACTTCCATTCAGTCTGATGCTGAGGAAGAAGAGGCTTCTCTGCTGCAAGCGCATCCCGTGATCTCGTCAGAAGGTCAAATATGAGCAGCTAATGGGACTCAGGGGAAGAGCCCAGGGACCCCTCACAGTGGCGGAACACACCTTTTATAGCGCTTATACCCCCAATGAGTTGCAAGAGTTAGGTAAACAGTGCTGGCAGTGTCTGGGGGAGGCCCTCCCTGCCTGGTTACTCCATCTTTGGGACGAAGGAGTTGACATTCCCGCTCTACCTCAGAGATGGAGAAGCTGGCTTCTATCACCACTCACCCCTCCCTTCATCAGTGGCTGCAGCT
The DNA here is from genome assembly GCF_048565385.1 of Saimiri boliviensis. Classification (NCBI taxonomy): domain Eukaryota; kingdom Metazoa; phylum Chordata; class Mammalia; order Primates; family Cebidae; genus Saimiri; species Saimiri boliviensis. The sequence goes on along the minus strand of NC_133451.1, from coordinate 70,906,510 downwards.
GTGCCAGTGGTTAGTAGAGGGGCAAGATGAGCACATTTTAATTGAGTGGTTGATGGCAGCCATACAGACTGGAATGATGCTGGAGAAATATCAGAAACTGAGTAAATAGCAATCACATACTAATTTGGTGCAGATACTCCGGGAGATGGGTATGCGGAAGGCTGTTTGAGCTGAATACCCGGAGGCCAGAGGATGAACACTTTGCTTCCCACATAAGGGATCTTGTGCTGGGCTCAGCACCCCCAAATGCTTTTGCCTCCCTGGCTGCTGTCCTCACCGCATATGTGGGGTACCACACACATGAAGTGACTATTGCTATGGCAGCCCTGAGGGAGGCAGAAGGTCATCGGCGGGACTGGGGGGTCTGTGCCATAAAAAAGGGGAAGGTGCCCCCTCCTCAGGTAACCACTCCACAAGATAACAAGGGGCCCCAGTGGGTGACCCGCAAGCAGGTGTGGTTTGATTTACTTTCAGCTGGGGTTGCTCAAGAGAAAACGGACAGTCAAACCAATGGAATGCTCTTGACTCTGTGGAGGCAATTGTCCCCAGAGCAAAAATTCTGGAAAATGCCCAAGAGGGGGCAAAACAGTGTTGTTCAATCTAATCCTGTCCAGTTGCTGCAGCTCAAGGACTATTTGCAGAAGGGCAGAGATACGGAGCCTTTCTTGTTGGATTAAGGGAACTTGCTTGGGAGCAAGTGGGAGTGGACAATGAAAGGCCATATGCGGAGCTGGCAATCTATTGGTCCCCCACTAATGTACAGCAGGTCCTAGCACTGGTAGATACTGGTGCAGGTTGCAGTCTAGTTTATAGGAACCTAGGAAGTTTCCAGGCAAAGCTGCATTCATTGATGGTTATGGGGGCCAGTCAGTGAAGGTGAAACCTGTTTCTCTGCATCTTGGCATTGGCCACTTGGCTCCCCGTCTGTACTCTGTGTATGTCTCTCCTATACCTGAATATATTCTGGGAGCAGACATATTGCATGGTCTGGACTTACACACCACGGCCAGAGAATTCAGACCTCGAGTCTGTATAGTAAAGCCGATGCTGCATGGCTTCACTTGGGGCATCACCAGCCCCAAGTTCTGCCACAACCCCAACCGGTTACCTCCACTCAATACTGTTTGCCAGGGGAACATGTAGAGATAACTGAGCCTATTAAGAAGTTAGGGGAGGTGCAAATAGTGAGTGACATCCTTAGTCCCTATACTTTACCAGTATGGCCAGTCAGAAAGCTTAATGGGACTTGGTGGATGACAGTGGATTATTGGGAACTAAATAAAGTAACACTGCCTCTGCATGCAGCTGTACCCTCCATCACGGATTTGATGGACTGCTTGACGACAGAACTGGGACAGTAGCACTTTGTGGTGGACTTAGCTAATGCAGTCTCCATTGACATTGCTCCAGAGAGCCAGGGACAGTTCACCTTCACATGGGAAGGGCGACAATGGGCTTTCACTGCGCTACCACAGGGCTATGTTAGCACAGCCCTACCATTTGTCTTGGTCTTGTTGCCATGGATTTAGCTGCCTGGAAATGCCCGAAAGGGGTCTGTCTGTTTCATTACATTGATGATATGTTAACCTCTAATTCTCTTACAGATTTAGACATGGCGGTGCCCCTCTTGTGGCAGCATTTGGCAGCCTGCAGTTGGGCCATCAATGAATCCAAGTTCCAAGCCTGAATTGTCTGCCAAATTCTTGCAAGTTATTTGGTCAGGTAAGACAAAGGCCATCTCAGAGGCCGTCATTGATAACATCCAGGCATACCTCCGACCCACCACAGTGAGGTAGCTGCAGACTTCTGTGGGCCTCTCGGGGTATTGGCAGGCATTCATGCCCCTTTTGACTCAAATAAAACCACTGTACAGGTTAACAAAAAAGGGGATTGGGATGAGGAGGCTGAAACACACTTTCTGACCACAAGTGGGCCATTTGGCAACCACAGGCCTTACAAATAATTGATCGGGGCATCCATTTGAACTTGACGTACATGGAACCACAGATGGTTTTGGTTGGGGCCTATGGCAGTGCACGGAGCACTTTAGAACACCAGTAGATTTTTGGGAGCTGAGTTCCAGTATTAATTAATAGAGAAGCAATTAGCTGCTGCATATGCTGTTCTTCAGGCCTGTGAGAGCATGATGGGTTGGGCTACAGTCACTGTGTGGACGACTTACCCAATAATGGGGTGGGTACGTTCATAGGTAATGACCCCCTGGACTAGGATGATAGACATTTACATTAGCGAAGTGGGGTGCCTACTTAAAGCAGCATAGTACAATCCATTAGCAGCAGAATTACAAGAAGTCTTGGGACCTGTAGTCCTAATGCAAGATAAGGCCATGGGGCCTGAGGCACCCCAGATCTTGAGCCATCACCATTCAAAAAAAGGTTTTCTCCCATTCCTGATGGGGTATGGTATACAGATGGGTCCATCCAGGATGCCACTGCTGCCTGGACTACTGTAGCAGTCCAGCCCAGCACTGACACCATATGGTTTGAGACTGGGCGTGGACAAAGCAGCCAATGGGCTGAACTCAGAGTGGTATGGATGGTGATAACCAGAAGGATTCACCTATGGTACTTTGCACCAATAGCTGGGGAGTCTATCGAGGTTTAACTTTGTGGTTGACTACCTGGAAGTTACAGAATTCACTTATATATCATCAGCCCGTTTGGGGCCAAACCATGAGGCAAGACCTCTGAGAAAGATGTAACTATCTGTCATATGTAAGGCTATATGCCTTTGGCCACCCCAGTAATTATGAGGCAAACACCTTTGCCAAGGTCCAATGGTTAGAGTTGACACCTACATGAGATGTGGCCTTGTGGTTACACCAGGAACTGGGACTTGCAGGGGGTATACTGATGCAACAGGTCATAAGCTCTGGGGTCTGTGTTTGTCCTTGAAGGACATTTTGGAGACTTGCCAGAAGTGCCCAGCATGTTCTCAGGCGTACCCCAGACAGAGACAACTGCCCAGTATAACACAACAAGTGAGAGTAGGGCAGATGCCCTTGACCAGATGGCATTAGATCACATTTGGCCACTGCCAAAATCGCAGGGCTACACATGTACACTGATGGCAGTAGGCACAGCCACTGGCTTATTGTTCACCTACCCTTGTAAGGTGGCTGACCAGTAACACACCATTTGAAACCTGCAACACTTACATGGCCATCTCCTGGCTATTGAAAGTGATAGTGGAACATATTTTACTGGACATCAGGTACAACAGTGGGCACAGCCAATGGACATACATTGGGGGTTCCATGTTCCTCATAACCCACAAGCTGCTGGCATGATTGAGCAATATAATGGATTCCTGAAGAATGGGTTACGTTTGCATGTTACTCCCCCATCTTTGCAGGGCTGGAGTTCCAGGTTGGACCTGGTGCTTCAAATCTTGAATAAGCAGCCACAGAAACGTGGATGGGCCCTGGTGGAGGCACAGTTACACTGGGCTACTGCCCCCATCTGGCTACAGATACACACCAAGGATGACTCCTCTGACTAGCTATAGGGACAAATGATAATCTATTGTTGCCAGCCCCACTACTCCTGAAGGCAGGGGAGCAGAAAACCTGACATTAGCCATGAACCCTCCAAGCCCCCCACTGCAGATGATTGGCTATCACAGCCCCCTGCAGGGAGGGTCTGCAGTATAACTTACATGTTACTCCTTGGATATTTAATGTGTGCCTCCAAACTGACTGTTCATAGGGGAATGGCCAGGGAAGGGACCCTTCTCTAGGGGACATAAACACTGTCTGTGTGGCCTATTATAACCTCCCCTGTGACTTTGGTGTGGGTACAAGACGCAAAAGAATCATGGGGAGCTGAGAAGGTGTGGTACCATTAGCTCTTGGCAGCTGCATTGTTATCTAGGAATGAAAAGTTAGCTTGTATTCTGCCTGAGGGACATGATCCATCCCTGTTAGTATCTGTGCCTGCTTTGTTGTTTTGGCCATAGGTTGGCATGCTCCAACAGCATCACGACACGCCTACGCTGAGGTGACCAATGTCTCCAACTGTTGGATCTGCACCACCCTTCCAGCAGCAGCTGCAGACGACTTGCCTTGGTATGTGCATTCAGCTTCTGTGAAGAACTGGACATAGCTAGAAATTCGGGGTCCCACAAACAATGGGTGGGATGCAACATGGTAAGCTTTGGACAGGGGCTTTGCAAAACCCATAGCAAGCCTGCCCCCTGGCTGACTTGTAGCATCCATGATGAATGGGGCTGCCTAATGGGAGAACACTTGGTGGTCCCATTGCAGGCACCACGATGTAGAGAGCCACATTGGGGTAAGGTCACTATGGGATGGTTGACCACTGAGGTCTGTGCAAACATAACACATGCTACCACACCATGGGTGTGGTGGAACAAGCGCCTTACTGAGGCTGGGCCTCCATGGACTTTATGCTCTCTGGGAGTTTATGGGTCTGTGGGACACAGGATGGCCATATCTGACAGCCAATTGGACTGGACGTTGTACTTGGGGGTGGGCTTCTGTGCCTGCCACTGTGCTTCCCACATTGCTTAGTCACCCACATAACCAGGAGGCACTATGTTCCTGGTTTTGTGAGTGCAGCAGCTCCCTGGTGGTTCCACCCCTTAGCATGTGTCATCACTGCAGAAATGCAGGTTACAGCTCTTGCAGAGCACACAGATTGGTCCTAAATTACACCTGAGTTGCCCTCCTTTTGTTAACTGATGATGTTGATTGGATCAGGAAGGTGGTGATGCAAAAACAAATAGCCTTAGACATAGTCACAGCTGCTCAAGGCGGCACCTGTGCCTATGTCGGGATACAATGTTGCACATTCATCCCTGACGACCACCAGAACATAACGTCAGCTTTGCAGGGTGTGTCATGTCACAGGAGATTTAGGCGATTGAGTACTTTACTGATGCCCTTCTACAGAGATGTTGGGCGTTTCTGGACTCTGGCCTATGTTGGGCTCTCATAATCACAGGTAGCATAGCAGGAATATTAGTCGTAGGTTGTTGCTCTCTGTCTTGTTGCTGTGTCTTAAGGGTCCAGGGTGGTACCCTATGTGCATGGGTTCCCACTAAGAGGATCCCCTTAACCTAGGGGGTGGAGTGTAAGAAACATGGCTGTGCTGCAGCCAGGCAGGCACAGGCTGAGGTAAACATCCTGCATGACTCAGCAGGATTGGAGTGCAGGCACACAATCCTGTGCCTTATATAATCACAGCTATGTAGCCATAACATAGAGAAGCTTATCACCTGGCTCTCAGCCACTGTCATTTGTGAGGTGTGTAAATGTAATACTGACATTGTGAAAAAGCTGCTGAATAAAGCCATGTCTTATCTACCTGCTATCTCTGGAGTGTTCTTCCAGCTCTCTGCCCCCCTCCCCCATGTACCCACTCCCCTGGGACCTCAGCTGGGGCATGAATCTGTCATTTGCTTTATTTGACTTTGCAGATTTTTTTAAAAACAAAAACAAAAATAAATTAAAAGTTTGTGGAACCCTGTGTTGAGCAAGCCTATTGGTGCCATTTTGTCCTCACTTTATGTCTTGGTCACATTTTGGTAATTCTTGCAATATTTCCATTTTTGTCATTATTATGACAAAAACACTATCTGTTATAGTGGTCTCTGATCAGTGATTTTTGATGTTACTATTGTAATGCTTTGTGGTGCCACAAACTGTACCCATATAAGATGGAAAGCTTAATAGATAAATGTTGTGTGTGTTCTGATTGTCCCAATGACCAACTGTTCCCCCATCTCTCCCCTCTTTGGGCATCTCTATTGCCTGAGACACAACAATATTGAAATTAGGCCAAGTAATAACCCTACAATGGCCTCTAAGTGTTTAACTGAAAGGGAGAATCACACTTTTCTCACTTTAACTCAAAAGCTAGAAATGATTATTAAGCTTAGTGAAGAACACATGTCAAAAGCTAAGACAGGCCAAAAGCTAGGCCTCTTGCACCAAACAGCCAAACTGTGAATGCAAAGAAAAAGACCTCAAAGGATATTTAAAGTGCTACTCCAATGAACATATGACTAAAAAGAAACGGAAACTTCCTTATTGAAGTGGAGAAAGTATTAGTGGTCTGGATAGAAGATCAGCTACAACAGTCCCTTAAACCAAAGCCGAATCCAGAGAAAGGTCCCAACTCTCTTCAATTCTGTGATAGCTGAAAGAGGTAAGGAAGCAGCAGAACTTGGAAGCTAGCAGAGGTTGGTTCATGAGGTTTAAGAAGGCTTCTCTGGAACACACAAGGTGCACAGTGAAGCAGCAAGTGCTGATATAAAAGCTACAACAAGTTTTCCAGAAGATCTAGCTAAGATAATCAGTGAAGGTGGCTACACTAAACAGCAGATTTTCAAGCTAGACAAAACAGTCTCCTATTGGGAGGAGATGTCATCTAGGACTTTCATAGCTAGAGAGGGTAAATCAATACCTGTCTTCAAAGCATCAAAGGACAGGCTGACCTCCTTGTTAGGGACTAACGCAGCTGGAGACTTTAAGTTGCAGCCAATGCTTATTTGGAAATGATTCTGGAAATTCTGGGGCCCTTAGAATTACACTAAGTCTGCTCTTTCTGTTCTCTAGAAATGCCTGGATGACAGCACATCTCTTTACAGCATAATTCATCAAATATTTTAAGCCCACTGTTGATGTACAGCTCAAGAAAAAAAAAAAAGAATCTTTTCAACATATTACTGCCGATTGACAGTGCACCTAGTCACCCAAAAGCTCTGATGGAGGTTTACAAGGAGATTAAAGTTGTTTTTATGCCTGTTAATACATCTATCCTGTAGTCCATGGATTAAGGAGAAATTGACTTTAAGTCTTATCATTTAAGAAATATATTTTGTAAGGCTACAGAAATCATAGATAGTGATTCTTCTGATGGATGTGGGCAAAGTATATTGAAATCTTCTGGTAAGGTTACAGCATTCTGGATGCCAGTAAGACCATTTGTGATTCATGGGAGAAGGCCAAAATATCAGCATTTACAGGAGTTTGGAAGAAGTTGACTCTAACCCTCAAGGATGTCTTTGCAGGGTTCAAAACTTCAGTGGAGAAAGTAACTGCAGAGTTAGAACTAGAAATGCAGTCTGAAGTGGTGACTGAATTGCTGTAATCTGGTAAAACTTAAATGGGTGAAGAGTTGCTTCTTATGAATGAGCAAAGAAAGTGGTTTCTTGAGACAAATGTACTCTTGGTGAAAATGCTGTGAACACTGTTGAAATGACAACAAAGAATTTAGAATATTTCATAAACTTAGTTGATAAAGCAGCAGCAGTGTATGAGAGAGCTCACTCCAATTTTGAAAGTTCTACTCTGGGTAAAATGTTATCATGCAGTATCATAGGATACAGAGAAATCTTTCGTGAAAGGAAGGGTCAATAGATGCAGCAACGTCATTGTTGCCACATTACAACAATGACATCTTCATGGTTGACTTATTTTAAGAAATTGCCACAGCCTCCCAGCTTTCAGCAACCACCACCCTAATCAGTTAGCAGCCATAAACATTGAGGCAAGCAAGACCCTACATCTGCAAAAAGATTATGACTTGAGGAAGGCTCAGATGATTATCAGCATTTTTAAAATAAGGTAGGTACATTGTTTTTTAAGACATATACACAGACATATCTTTTATATGCACCAGGAAACAAAAAAAAATTATGTGACTGACTTTATTGTAATATTTGCCTTTTTGCAGTGGTCTACCAAACTTGCAGTATCTCTGGCATATGCCTGTATGTTACAAAGCTATAGCAATTAAAACAGCATGATAGTGGTATAAAGACAGACACACGAACCAATAGAACATGACAGAAAGCCCTATAATAAACCCACACATCTTCATCAATGGATTTCCACAAAGGGGCCAAGAATCCACCACAATGAGGATAAGACAATATCTTCAATATACAATGTTTGCAAATCATAATATCACATGCAGAAGATTGAAATTGGACTCTTACTCCTTATACAATAATCAACTAAAAATAGCTTAAAGACTTAAATGTAAGAATTCTGTAAAATTACTAGAACTCATGGGTAAAAACTATACAACATTGGTATGTGCAATCATTTCTTGCATATGACCCCAAAAGCACAGGCAACAAAAGCAAAATTTTAAAAATGGGATTACATCAAACTAAAAAGCTTTTGCACAGCAAAGGGAAAAAAAAAAAAACAAAAAACAGAGTGAAGAGACAACCCATGAACTGGGAGAAAACATTTGCAAACCATACATCAGATAAAATTTTCTTTTCTTTTCTTTTCTTTTTTTTTTTTTTGAGTCAGAGTTTCGCTCTTATTTCCCAAGATGGAATGCAATGGTGCAATCTTGGCTGACCGAAACCTCCACCTCCCAGGTTCAAGCAATTCTTCTGCCTCAGCTTTCCAAGTAGCTGGGATTACAGGCATGCACCACCATACCTGGGTAATTTTTTGTATTTTTTAGTAGAAATGGGGTTTCACCATGTTAGTCAGACTGTTCTCGAACTCCTGCCCTCAGGTGATACTCCCACCTTGGCCTCCTGAAGTGCTGAGATTACAGGTGTGAGCCACCGCATCTGGCCTCAGATAAAGGTTTCATATCAAAAACATATAAGGAACTCCAACTACTCAATAACAAAAAAACAAATAACTCTATTAAAAAATGGGCAAACACTGGGCATAGTGGCTTGTGTCTGTAATCCCAACAGTTTGGGAGGCTGAGGTTGGAGGATGGCTTTAGGCTAGGAGTTTGAGAACAGCCTGGACAATGAAGTAAGACCCTGTCTCTACAAAAAACAACAACAAAAAAGTTGGTAGGTGTGGTGGCACACACCTGTAGTTCATGCTAGTTGGGATGCTGAAGCAGAAGGATGTTTTGAGCCTAGGAGGTTGAGGCTGCAGTGAGCTATGATCACATCACTGCTCTGTAACACCAACCTGTGTGACAGAGCAGACCTTGTCTCAAAAAAAGGTGGGGAGGGGGCAAAGGACATGAATAGATCCTTTTTCAAAAGAAGATACACAAAAGGCCAGCAGCTACATGAAAAAACGCTCAACATTACTAATCATCAGGGAAATACACATTAAAACCGCAATGAGATACATAACACCTGTTAGGATGGCTCTTATCAAATAGGTAAAAGATAACAAGTATTGGTGAGAATGTGGAAGAAAAGGAACCCTTGTTTATTGTTGGTGGGAATGTAAATTAGTACAGCTATTTTGGAAAACAGTATGAAGGTTCCTCAAAAAACTAAAAATAGAATTTCCATATGATCCAACAATTCCACTTCTGGGTATATAACCGAAGTAATTGAAATCTGTATATTGAAGAGATGTCTGCACACCCATGTTTATTTCAGCATTATTCATAATAGCCAAGATTTGGAAATAACCTAAGTGCCTATCAATAGATGAGTAGATTAAAAAATGTGATATATATACACAATAGAATACTAAGCCTTAAAAGGCAACGAAATTCTGTCATTTATAATACGTGGATGAATTTAGAGGACATTAAGCTAAGTGAAATAAATCACCCGTAGAAACACAAATATTTCATTATCTGTGAAATCTAAAAATTTGAACTCATAGAAGTAGAGAATAGAATGGTGGTTACCAGAGGTGAGGTAGGGGGTAGAGTGGGTGGGGAAAGGGGAGAGGCTAGTCAAAGGGTACAAAGTTTCAATCAGGAGGAAAAAGTTCTGGTGATCTCTTGCCCAGCAAGGTGACTATTAACAATAATGCATTGTATAGTTCAAAATTGCTCAAAGAGTGAATTTTTAAATGTTTTCACCAAAAAGAAATGTTAAGTATTTGAGGTAACAGAATAGGCTAATCACCTGATTTGCTCATCCACAATGTATACATGTAATGAAACATCAGTGTATCCCATATATATATATAATTATTATTTATCAATGAAAATAAAACCAAAAGCAGGTTGGAGAAAGTGATGGCCCAGACTGAAAGCCATGCCAGAAATGTGTTAGTCTTGCGATGTTAGCCATGTTGTTAAACGCTGTATTCCAAGGGAGTGTTCCCATATTAACAAACTCTGCCGTATTTCCCATTATGTCCTGCCGCCCCCTTGATTTGGCAATCTTAGCGTTTTCTTTCACATGTTCTCTCCTAGGCTTGCTGGCACAAGTTAACTAGGTTCTGCGCGTCCTTTGGGGTACAGTCCCTTTCCCCCCTTGGTAGGCCCAGCATTTGTATCATGAGCTCACTCTTCTTACTGATCTCCTGTCTAAGAGGAGAGCTGGGGCAGAGCCCAAAGGAATGTGTTCTCTTGCAAGGCTAGGGTGAGTGCTGCCTCCAACAGTGCTATTCGCTTCTGCAGGGTCAGGGGCTCCAGGGTCTGAGGATCCATTATTTAAGGGTATTAACGTAGATGGACCCATCCCAATTTTCAGGATCCCAATCTTTTCGATTCAGGACCCCAAACTTGCTCTGTGGACCTGGGTAGGTTGAAAATCCAACCTACTCTGGAGCCATGTTATTATTATGATTAAGTCCTGAATCTGTCGTCAGATGTCCCTGCTGTTTGCCAGCAGGAGAGAAGTTTCTCTTAACAAGCTCAAGGAGACCCCTGGATTCACACTTTGTCTTAGTCTCTTCAGGCTGCAATAGCAAACTACCATAGACTGAATGGCTTATAAACAAACAAACAAAAAGTATTTCTTACAGTTCTGGAGGCTCGGAAATCCATGAGCAAGGTACCCGCAGTTTCAGTGTCTGGAGAGTGTCCACTTCCTCATAAACAGCCGTCTTTTCACCAAAACTTCACGGAGTGGAAGGGACCAATGTGCTCTCTGGGATCTTTTATAAGAGCACTAATTTGCTTCACCAGGGTTCTGCCCTCATGACCTAATCACCTCCCAAAGGCCTCACCTGCTAATACCATCACCTTGGGGATTAGGATTTCAACATAGGAATTTTGAGGGGATACAAACATTCAGAGTATAACACGCCTAGTCTTCAATGACTAATTAGTTATTTTGTGCCTTTTATTATCTTTTTCTAAATTCTCTAGCTCCTCCAGCAGCAGTCTTCCAATTCTATTTTTTTAGAATTACAATTCCCCCGTATTTCTCAAATGCCTGATACATTGCACCTATGAGTACATTTCCTTTTACCAATTTACTATCCACCCCAGTTCACAACAGGTGAAAATAATAACAATTGCACTGCTGCCCGTGTCAGGGCCTCCGTGTGCTCCTCGTAGGACCAGTAACGTGGTTCTCGTTGCCAGCTGTCTGGCAGGTGATTCCGCTTCAGAATCCCTTTTATCTGCTTTCTTGAACAACTTCTATTGCAGGCCTTGTAAGCATACTGATAGGGAGATGAGCAAACAGAAAGTCAATCTGGGAGTGTTTGTAGGATTAATACCTGTCGGTAAAGGGAAGGAAGCAGGATTAAGCAGAGGGAGAAGTTGAGCACAGCCACGGCAAAGGTTTCAGTGAGCCTGCAGGAAGTTCTTAAGCTGGGATGGCTGTCAGATTTGGCCTGAGGTGAGAAGGTGGGATAGAATATTTATACCCTTGCATCAGCCAGCTTTGTATGCCGGCTGCTCCCAGGAAGGGTACATAACCTTGAGTGAAGGCAATTTTCAGAGCTCCACAGCTGCTGCCAGCTTCGTGCCTTCGCAGATGAAAGAAAAGTGCTTAATTCCTGAAGGTGGATCCGATGGCTCAGCACAGCCTCCATCACACTGCATCACTTCCCCACACCTTCACTGTGCTGCCTGGATCACCTCTAGCATAAAGTGCTTTCACCCAGATCCTTAGATCAAAGTTGGTTTCTAGAGGAGCCTGAACTAAAACACCCTCCCAGGAGGCTAAGCAATTTTAAAGTAGACAAGTGTAATGGCAATAAGTGTAATAATTACTAATCTTCACAGTGATAGGTAACATTTGCAGTGTGTTTTACAGGTAGTGATTCACACCCTCATTTTCTTTACCTCTAAACTGAGGGTGTTTGATTAGACAACTATGAAGATATCTTCCAACTCAAATATTGTTCTACAATCTCCTTTTCTGTTCAAACCTAAATTACAACCTAAGATCCTACCTCCTATTGCTCCCGGGGCTTTCCACCTATTGGCAAAGAATGGGGTAGGAAATATTTGTAAAGATTAGCTTTGCTGCTCTAGTTATTGAAAAGGCCACTCATTCTACTAAAGCAGAGACCTGGTGAAGAGCTGGGCCCCTATGCTGAGGTTAAGGGGTTAACAGTGGTAGCTGCCTTCCCTGTTCTTCTGAGGTCCTGCGAACTTTGCAGAAGATAAGGGAGTTGCCCACACAGGTGGGATGTTAGTAACAAAGAAAATGCCCCCACAAATTTCCAATGAGTGATGGCATTTGGTGGCTCTGGCTTAAAGATGTGAGAAGTATCCTCTAATGTGCAGGAGAGTCAAATGCCAGGGATAAAAATGCCAATAGTGTCCTGTTGGAAAACCACAGGAGGCTATTCCTTGAGTCTTTCCACTTTCCATCTCCTGTAAAGGAAAAACATTATAGGTACATAAAATCACCTATTGAGGGAGGTTATGTGAAGAGAAAAAGGAACTAGAGATAATTCAAATTGTGGATGCCTATCTATGTGGACAAAACACATGCTTAGTTTTTCCATACTCCGTTCTACACATAATTAGAGGACATTACGAAGACCACCTGGCTCTTCCCACGAACTTTCCCCACTCCATAAGCTTATGCACGGCTATCAGTCAGAATGTAGCAAACTGTATTTCTTCCAAAATTTCTTAAGGCAAAGGAAGAGATAATCTGTAAAGTAGAAGAGTCCTTTGTTCAGTTCTCACTGCTTATTTAATTTGAGTTTAAAATAATAAAGCACATTAATTGAAAAGGACAATAAACATTGATGGTGAGAGTGAAGACGGCAAAGTGAGTGCAGAGAAGCCTCTATCCTGCTCTGAGACCTGGCAATTTTCCTTCTTATAGGGTAGTTTAGTTTATATTTATAGATTGTATCAATCTGTAAAGTCTGTGTTTCAGGGAAGACCACCCAACCAGTAACAAATCCCAGCCAGATAAAAAGGGTGCTAAGATGTAGCTATGTAGTTATGTACCTGTAGATCTAGTTACATAGAACAAGAGACAAATTTTTAGCAAAGACTAGATCATAGTTTGGAGAACATCAGGTTGCTAAAACATTTTCCTGTTTTGGGAATACATTTGGCCTACAGCATTTCAGCCAAACCCTAAGAGGTATCATGTGGTTTTTCTCTTCATTAATCATAAGAAGTTAGACTGGAATCAAAGATTTGGAATGCTCTAGAACTTGGTTTGACTTGGCACTTGCATATTTAATTAAGAGACAGGAGACACATGTTAAGATGTTCCAGACCAAGTCCCTAAACACGAGCATTTCATTGATCCAAACAGCTCTTTTTATAATTGTCAGTGAATTTAAGGTCTGAGGGGAATGTGAGTATAGAAGGGACTGTTAATATTTGCTTGTGTTTAGAATTAATGTTCAGTTTTAAAGTTCAGGTTTTTCAGTTTTACATTTTCATCAGGTTCAACCTACAAATCTTACTCTAATGTTTATATAAATATTAGTAATCACTTTTACATGCTGTTTAATCTATGTTAAATCATCTCCACCCCAACAAATGAAACTCTCTTTAAACAATCAAACTAATTTACAAATTTGGTTGAATATATTTTTTCAAGATTTTAGAATAAATACTTTATTACATTTTTTTGCTAGGTATTTCAAATGCTTAAGCAAGACAAAATTACAACCCTAACAAGTCTTCCTGACCATGTAAGAAAATCTTGTTAATCAAATACATAAAATTATGCATTTTTCATATTGAGTTTTCTTAAATATTTCAATATGCTTACAATTTATATTAAATTTTTATGTTTAAACTCACAGTTAAATTAGCTATACATTTCAAACTGAAGTCATGTTTTCCTGAGAGATCAGCTTCTTTTATGCTTTATAAATACATGGATTTGACTGATTCCATTATCTGTAAATTTAATTCTGAACGACCTTGGCTTGTAAAGTCACTTCCCCAAATAAGGAGAGGTCATTTACTTGGTCAGATACAGTGGTGGAAATAAAGTGGATGAATCCCATATTAAGGAGGTGGGGAAATCACTCTTGGTAAATCATTTAAAGTGGGAGGTTGGCGGTGGTGGGGGTGGGGGTGGGGGTGGGGGGGTCAAGGATGACAATACAGCTTCATTTTAATGGATAGTAACACCAAAATTTGCCTGGAGAGGGAGTATTTAGGGGAGGGAAGGATGTGGGAAGGGTAAGGATGTGAATTTTAGGACCGGATAATGTCTAGCAATTGTTCATATCATTTCTCACCCAAAGACAAGGGAATTGAGAGGCAGAAATTGCATGATTTCTTTTTCAGTAAGAAGCCTTTAATAAAGTAAGCTTCTTTGATGTCACATAGCTAGAGAGTGACTCCACACTTCTCCTAGATTCACCTCCTTTTAGTATTTCTGTCTCAAAAATGGACAGGATGAAGTGTGATCCTGCTAGGCATCATTCTTGTCTCGCCAGTCCTAGAACACAAAAAAAAAACAAACAGGAAACACAAATAGAAATGTGTCAGTACTGGAACACTGAAAAGTAAATCGAAAACACAAATGAAAAAAACTGCTTCCAGATTTTGCTTGCAACCTGAGATGATACAAGAAAAGAACTCAAAAAACAAACAAACAAACAAAAAAACCCTAAGCTTATAAATCAAGCAGGTACAGAATATGAACAACAAACAAGTCATCATTTTGCCTTTAGTAAGATGCCACCCCAGCACACCATCAACTTCCAGGGCCAGATGTCAGAATTGTACAGCTTGTCCAAGGTGGCAGGACACAAGGAAGCATTTTTGTCATTAATTGATGTTGCCTTTTGCATTGCCAAAAACCCCCTCAGATTTTGGCCAAGATTTCCCAGTGACACACATGTCTTATGTTAAATGGGCTGGATGATTGTATTAGTCCCAGGTCCACACTGCGTTTGCAGTTCTGTTTCGAGGAAACTCCAGCGTGCAAAGCCAGAGCGTGTGGACAATGGAGGGCGCCAACAAAGAGTTGGGAGACTTCCTCATTTTTAATCTTCCTTGGAATTTTAGCTTTTGCTAGGAAAATACCTTCGTTCTTTATTTTGTGACAAAAGAGACTTGGAGGAGACTTCAAGCTCCCTTCCAGTCAGTGGGATTTAGAATTGGTCAGGGTTTCCAGGAATCACAGGCCTTGGTAGAAAGTGGAACTGTCCTACCTGCCTTTCACACGTCAGGGCGGACACAGCCCAAGCTGCCAGGTGGGCGCCCTGAGGAATCAGCAGGTCCACATTCAAGAGTCTCTGTAAGAAGTACTTAGGAAAAAAAAAAAAAATCTCTCTTTCATTAATTTCTTTTTCTTTCTTTTTTTTTTTTTTTTGAGACAGAGTCTCACTCTGTTGCCCAGGCTGGAGTGCAGTGGCATGATCTCAGCTCACTGCAACCTCCGCCTCCTGGCTTCAAGCAATTCTCCTGCCTCAGCCTCCCAAGTAGCTGGGATTACAGGTGCATGCCACCTTGCCCAGCTAATTTTTGTATTTTTAGTAGTGACGAGGTTTCACTATGTTGGTCAGGCTGATCTTGAACTCCTGACCTCATGATCTGCCCGCCTCGGCCTCCCAAAGTGCTGGGATTATAGGCATGAGCCACCACATCTGCCTCTTTTTTTTTTTTTTTTTTTTTTTTTTTTTTTTTTTTTTTTTTTTTGAGACAGAGTTTTGCTCTTGTTACCCAGGCTGGAGTGCAATGGCGCGATCTCGGCTCACTGCAACCTCCGCCTCCTGGGTTCAGGCAATTCTCCTGCCTCAGCCTCCTGAGTAGCTGGGATTACAGGCACGCACCACCATGCCTAGCTAATTTTTTTGTATTTTTAGTAGAGACAGGGTTTCACCATGTTGACCAGGATGGTCTCGATCTCTTGACCTCGTGATCCACCCGCCTCAGTCTCCCAAAGTGCTGGGATTACAGGCTTGAGCCACCGCGCCCGGCGGCTCTTTAATTAATTTCATAAGGGTGGTGGGATAATAAAAACAGGACATAAATAAGGAAGTTGTAAAAATGTTTGCTTTTAACAAAGAGGGAAAAAATAATAACTCCAGAGACTTAAATCTAGGTTAGATGAATTGTGGCAACATGACTCCTGCTCACCCCAGTTTGCAACTTCATCGCAATTTCAGTTTTCAGATTCTCATTAACTTCAGTGAAAAGTACATCTGCCTTTGAGTTATCTTAGGCGGGCGAATGTGGGGAGATGCTTTCATTAAAAAGAAAAAACTACCTGCTGGATATTTCCAAACTGGAATTCATTGATGAAGTTGCTCCTAGGCAGGGAATTTATAAATTGAAATTAATGATAAAACATACAAGCATTTCCAAAACTAAGCATATGTCAAGCAAAATTTAAAATGTCCTTTGTCCTTATGGACACCATGATTGCTTATCAGGGACATCCACCATTCTACAAGGATACAGAGTGACTACTGCACGTGAAATAGCTTCTTTTTTGAAAGCAAGAGTCACTGTGCCTTTCTTTGCTTACTGGTATTTTTACTTTCTAGGAGGTGGGAAGTAGAAAGGGCAGAACATGCAAATAAAGCAAATAGAAAGACACAAAGCTGGGGCGCATGATTCAGGCAAGCACGCTGAGTGAACTAACCTGCCATTTGTGATAAAGTACTTTAGAAATGTTAATTTTATTACTGAATAATGAGTCTCAGCATGACTGAACTCTCCGCAATTATTTTTACATCTAATTTGAGATGACGCATAAAAGAAAATCCAGCACACATTTCTTTAGCTTGGCACCTGGCAGCTGATAATGAACTGGTATAGATTGTCTTGCTCAGAACAATTAAATCTCTATCTGCTGCTAGTTTCAGCTGACACTGGGCTGGTAGCCACATTTCTTTGATTCCTCTCTGATCTCTTCTGGAGGTCATATGATGAACTGTGTTTGCTGGTTTTAGGTTTCATCTTCCTGGGTCAGTTCTAGGATATACTGCATTACCATATTTGATGTTTCCACATTATACCATTCACTGTTGGATGCCAGTAGAGCACTGTGGCTTAAAGTCAAAGGGTTGAACATGACCATTCTAGAAGGCCAGTGGAATGGCATCAGAAATTGAACAATAATCCTAATTTCCTGGCATTTATGAATCCCAGTAATGACTCTAAGTTAGTTGCTTTGAAAATGTTCTTATCCTTAGTTTCCTAAAAGCTAGATGTTATTTTCATCTGAATATTTAGAAATGAGACTCAGAGATTTTAAAAATATGTTAATGAATTATAGCAGAATCAAATTTTGGTTCAAAGTCTTCTAACTTCTACTTCTTTTTCTTCTCCTTAGCTTGGTGGCAGACCTCACTTGAAGAATGAGGGCTTGCCTGTGAAAATTGATTATATATTATCTTTTGGCAGTGAGGAGGTAGGGAGAAATGTAAAACACAAAATATCTGGCAAAAAAGCTTCTCAGTGTTAGTTGCATATGAATCATCTGGGAATCTTGTTGAAATATAGGTTCTGATTCCGATTCTCAAATGTTGCTGGTTAGAGGCCATACTTTAAGAGGCAAGACCGCGGAGTTCCGAGTTTGGGCACCAATAGAAAAGAGTCACCTGATTTCCTCGTCTTCACTTCCTGGGAGACACTCTTCAGGGTCTGACTGAACGGAAAAGCAAGGAGGGGATCCTGTCCGAGCCTTAATGTCACAGCCCTCACTGCCCTCAATTTGAACATGGTATTTCTTGCAGTAGCCACCAGAGGGTACTAAAGAACCTCTTTGAAAACACAGCCCAGCCCTGTGAGGTTACCAGACTATTCCCACAAGACCTGTCCTGGGCTGGCCTTGGGGTTTGTGGGGAGGACAGTTTGTTCAGGAGTGGATGAGGAACAGAAGGGCCCCAAGACCAGAGGATGTGTTAGAGACAGAGGGGAGCCTCCACTGGGACCACCACCGGGAGATAAGCCCAAGAATCAGGCCAAGGAGGCATGATTTGACATCTTCATTCCTCTCTCCCGTCTTTGAGGGCAAAGGGTGTTAGTATACTTAAGGATGTTGTCCACTTAATAGAGAGAAAGGGCTAGAACAGGGATTTTCCCCTGAAGCTTCCAGCCCCACTAAAGTTAACGGATATAATTAGAAATGTATTTGATCTTTAGATTTCAAATGGAGAGGCTGTTATCCAGATTTTTTTTAAATGCTTGAAAATAACATTGATTGCCTGCCATAAGATAAGCAATTTTTTTCAATAGCAGAATATGTGATAAAAATACATAGCTTTAGCCTTCATTAACTTCTATTAAAAATTATAACAATTTGTATTTGGCATAGCCATTAGTTGTACATGTAAACGAATGAATGAGATCATGGTATTTGGAGTCCTTCTGTAGGATTCAAATATCAGAACTGACATTCATTAGCTGGGTGATCCTGGGCAAATTCCTTTACCTCTCTGAACCTTAGTTTCCTCATCTAACCGCTTCTGAATGGATTTGGCCAATGATGGGGGTCAGGGGGATGGAAAGCATGAATAGGAAATTGCAAGGTGGGAGGACATAGAGGTAGAGACACTTATTTCCTCCGATCCCTGTTCACACTCAGTTCTGGTCACGGCTGATGACTTGCTCAATCTAATAATGAATTTAATAATTTCAGCACTCTCAGACGCACAATAGTGTTATAAAAATGTGGTTAGGTCCTGCTTTCTCCTAGTCATGTATTCTAGATAATATAGTAAAAAGGTATTTCCTAAATATTCCAAACAAATTACATGCTATAATAGTGTTTAAGCTATTTAATCAGTCCAGGTGAGACTTGATGGCATCTTGGCTGATGACTCATTCAATAACTATGGTTCCTGTCAGGCAATCTAGCTTCCAAACTGCAGGTCTCCAACAGCCTTCTATAAGCCATTTCCTCCCCTTTCTTCTTCAAGCCTCAGAGTGGCTACTGGTCCCCAGGTACCTCAATATTCCATTAACCCTGCCCACACCTTTGAAATGGTTTCCTTCATTGCATTCTCTTCAAAGCTCCAGTTACGCATGTGCCTTCTATTTTCCATTGGTACCCTAAACGATATTGGCATACAAGAATTTCATAAATATTAGTCACTTTAAATTTATGGTGAGAATGAATTCATATAGATTTAGCATTTTTCCAGTAATACATGCTAGTGTCCTAATGTCATGACACACTGTTAGTGGAGTTTAGCTTGGAGATCTCAATGTTACGTTAAATTTCAATGACAATTATTAATTAATTCAATCCTGTCAGCATGCTCAGATGCACAGTAATAGTTATAAAAATGTGGTTAGGCCCTACTCTTTCCTAGTCATGTATTTTAGATAATATAGTAAAAAAAAATTCCCAAATATTCCAAACAAATTACATGCTGTACAAGGTGCTTTTCATTTTGCACAAGAGTTGCTTATTGAATAGGTGGGACACCTGTGGGTTGCAAAGAAATAAAAGTCTGACTTATGTCTCCAAGAAATTTGCAATCCTGTTAGGAAAATAAGGCAAATGTGAAAAGTTCTTTCTTGTAGTATCTTAAATGGTAGTAAATGAGACAGTTATAAGATATTCATTTTTTCACTCATACATTTATCCAAAAAAGACTTGAACTCCCACCACGTGCCAGGCCGTAATCAATACTAAGGATCCGAGGTGAGCAAACCAGACACAGTTCTGGTCCTCATGAAGTTAACAGCCTAATTGGAGACAGACCACCGATAGTCACACTAACAATGGTATAATTCAGGCGTCCCCAAACTATGGCCCGAGGGCCGCATGCGGCCCCCTGAGGCCATTTATCCGGCCCCCCCGCCACACTTCAGGAAGGGGCACCTCTTTCATTGGTGGCCAGTGAGAGGGGCACAGTATGTGGCGGCCCTCCAACGGTCTGAGGGACAGTGAACTGGCCCCCTGTGTAAAAAGTTTGGGGACGCCTGGTATAATTAGTGACTGAGGTAGGTGCTCTCAAGGAAAAGAAACAGTTACATGACAGCTTATCACAAGGAGATTAACCTAGGTTGGAGAGGCACCTAAGGCTGTCCTGAGGAAGGGACCACTGAGCTTGGGACTGGAAGAGGTGTGACATTGTCAGACTTGCATTTTGAAAGGATCACCTTAGCTGCTTTATGGAGGGATGTCAGAAGGGGTGGGGGAGGGTAGCTAGTTTTTAAGCTATTTAATCAGTCCAGCTGAGACTTGATGGCATCTTGGTTGGCACAGGGGGGCAATAAAGATGGAGAATTGTGGATGAATTAGGAAGATGTTTAGGGAAATGGATCAACGATGTTTTGCTATGGATTGGATACCAAACTGGTGGTGATAGAAAATAAATTTTGAAACAAGTCCTAGTTTTCCATCTTGCATAATGAGACAAATTGTGGAGGTTTCACAAATATAGGAAATGTTGAAATTGGACCAGATTGGAACTGGATCATGAATTTTGGTCCTTGACCTTGAATTGGAGGTACCTTTGCAAAATTCAGTGTGGAAATATAGCAGAGTCATTTGGATGGATAAAGCACCTCCCCACCCACCCAGGAGGTGGGGGCAAGTAAGGCAGATTTCTAATGTAGATAGACAGATCTTAAACATGCACATGAAAATTGTTCAGCATCATTAGTCATTAGAGAAATACAGATAAAACACCTATTAAGATGGCTAAAATGTAAAAAAAGACCAATAATACCAAATGCTGGTGAAGATGTGAAGCAACTGGAACTCTCACATATTGCTGATGGGACTGCAAAATGGTACATTTACTTTGGAAAGCAGTTTAGCAGCTTCTTATTAAGTTAAACATCCACCTACCACACAACCCAGCATGTCCACTTGTAGGTACTAATCCAAGAAAACCCAAAACATATGTTCCCACAAAGACTTGTAGTAAATGTTAACAGCAGTTTTAATCAATCATAATATCCCCAAACTGGAAACAACTCAAAGGTCCATCAACTGGCAAATGAATAAACAAGTTGTGGTATCCATATGATGAAATAATAGTAACAACAAGGAAGAAGCTAGTAATACATTCAACAAGATGATGAATCTCAAAACCATTATGCAAAGTGAAAGTAGCCAGACAAAAGTCTGTACCATTTATATGTCAGGATGGAAAAGGCAAGACTATAGGAATGAACAGGGGCTGGGGCTGTTCCTGCTAACTCACTGAACCGAACACTTAGACAGGGTCAATTTTACTGTCTGTAAATTATAACTTAATTAACCTGACAGAAGAAAACCGAGTTCCCTTGGTGACTCTAATGTTCTGTGCAGGCTGAACAATGTGTTCAAACTTTAGAACACTGAAATCACCTGGAGGTTTTGGGAGAGGTTTTTACTTTTTTTTTTCCTTAGGTGTTTACTGACACCAACCACATCTCTAATTCTGTGATTCTCTTACACCAACTGGGTGTCCATCAATTCAATTCAGTTCTAATATTATCTGTACTTAGTGGAGACCCCACAGTTTAAAGACTCAGTCTCACAGGACTGCCCATACTTCAGATGCCAGCTACCCATGGGGTGCCCAGGCTACCTTCCTTTCTGCCCTGCCAACCACAAACTTAAGGGTTCTTAGGTCACCCCCCCTCAGGTTTGATAATTTGCTGGAATGACTCACAGAACTCAGGAAAGTACTTACTATTTCTAGGGTATTATAAAGATACAACCCAGGAGCAGTCAAGTGGAAGAGCTGACAGTGCAGGGTGAGGGGAGGGCACAGAGCTTCAATGTCTGCTCCAGTGCACCGTCGTCCCTGGACCTCGATGTGTTCCCCAACCTGGAAGTTCTCTGAACTTCATTGTTTTGGGGTTTTTGTATCAGTTTTCATTACATAGCCATGATTGAATAAATCATTGCCCATTGGTAATAAACTCAATCTCTAGGCCCTTTCCTCTCTCTAGAGGTGGTGGGGAGAGTTAGCCAAAAGTTTTAACCCTCTAATCACATGGTTGGTTCTTCTCCTGCCAGTCCCCATCCTAAAGCTATCCTAGGGCTGCCAATTGTCACCTCATTGCCTATCTGAGGCACAAACTCAGATATGGTTGAAAGGGGCTCATTGTGAATAACGAGACACTCACATCACTCAGAATTCCAAGGGTTTTAGGAGCTCTGCACTAGGAACCTAGGGCAAAGATCAAATATAGCCATCTGTAGGGTCCAGTCCCATAGGGTCTAGTGAGTCTCTCCATGCTATCGTGGTGACAAGAAATTAGAAGTAAAGACACAATATACACCGAGATAGAGAAAAGAGAGTTTGGGCCCAGGGGTCCACTGCTACCCAAAGCTCAGAGACCAGCAGTGGCCCGGAGTGCCTGGACACTCTGACTTTTATTGAGTACAAAACGCAGGGGGAAAGGCAGGTAGGATGAGGTAATGGTTGTCAGTGGTAGGATCAGGTAAATCACTTGTCTTGGAGATGGGGGCCCAAGACTTTGAAGAAGCCCAGGCGAGGAGAAAACCTAAGGCATCAGCACTTTTTCATACTTGTCAAGAAATAACAAGGTCACTATGATTTAGGTTACCATTACTAATTCTTAGCTTCTAAGGAAAAGAGGAACCGGGTGCAGAAGCAGAACTGGAAAGTAGACATGGAGCGTGACCGCTGAAGCACAGCACCACACAGAGACAATTAAGCCCCTGGATGTCTGTGGGTGTCCCTGACAGCTGTCAGGCTTGCCACAAGAGCTTGGGAAAGTGGAGTTTTCTCCTTACTCCTCCAGGGAAGGAGACGTCTCGGCCATCTTGGATGTGTGCTTCCCTAGCTGGCTAAACAGCAGGCGTTTTCACAGCGCTGACATTGTCACACAGCCAAGGCATCCTCCAGCAGCCCTTCTGCGGGCGTGACAGAGGACTTAGAGCATCTCACCTTAGGGCCACCTCTTTTCCAATGCCACTTCAGTCCCATACTTCTTAACCTGAGACTAATTAGTAAGATTAAATATTCTATGATTATATATGTGTATATATTTGTGATTACATATGAATAGCTATGTGATTACATATGATTATATGTAGGAATAACTATGTAACTATATTTCTAATTATTTTCTAATTCTAAGTTTATATGAGAACATGATGAGGCTTCAGGTCCTTGCCTCAGCTCTTTCGGGGTTTCCCCCTTACAGTCATCTCTTGGTTTCCTCAGGGGATTGGTTCCAGCCCCTCCCTGAGAAGCCCAGTGGACTCCAAAATTTGAGAATGCTCAAGTCCCTTGTATGAAAGAACAGTATTTGCATATGACCTATGCACACTCCGCTGTATGCTGTACTTTAATCATCTTTAAATTACAATATGAATTCTATGTAAATGGTTGTTATACTATATTTTTAGAATGTATATTTTTTTAACTGTTGTATTGTTATTTTGGTGTTTGTTTCTCCCCTCAAAGTAAGGCCAGGGCTGAGGCCTCCTGTTGGAGAAGCAGAATCTTTTCCTCCTGGGCCTCTGCTGGTTTGGTGGACGGGTTTGAGCAGCACTGTTGATGGGTTTGTTACAGGTTCCCTGCATTCTGCTTCTAGGAGATCCTTGTGCTACCTGGCCTGTGTAGCTCCTTCATTCCATTTCTCAGCGTTGAACATCCTGTTTAGGTCAACATTACCTTGAATTTTCCCTTCAACTCAATTTTACTTTGAGTTTTGATTAATTTGTGTGTGTGTTTGTGTGTGTGTGTGTGTGTGTGTGTGTAGTCATTTATCACCTGAATTCTGCCTTACTGTTTCACAAGTCTTTCTTTACAGAGCCATACCCACTCAGATCTGCAAAAGCCCACCTTTCCCCAGACACTCCAGGAATTGGCTCCACAAGTTTTCTGCATCTGTAAGTTCAGCTCCCTGTCCCAGATCAGGCTGAATATCCCCAAATCCACTCTGACTTTTGAGGAATGGGTGCTGGTGCGGTAAGAAAAGCGAGTTTTGAAACCCTCACTTGCCCCGCTTTTCTCTCACTTTCCACATTGGCCCACTGCCTTCACGCCACCCATCGGCTGCCCAGACCCCCCTGGGATTGGACAATACAGGATGAACGTGTCAACCCAGCAAAGGCCTCAACGTCCTGGAGCCCCCACTCTTCCCCTGGTTCTGATTGGCCCTGAACACGAGCGGAGCCAAAGAGGTTTAAGTAAGAAATACATTTAGGGAAGATAAAGTTTTAGGCAGTCTAGTGAGGTGATGAGGAGCATTTGCTTAGGAGTCAGATGGCCCTGAGTTTGAATTCTGATTTGCCTTTTGCTAGTTATATGATTTGGGGCAAGTACTTGCCTCAGTTTCTACTGATGATCCCAACCTCCTATGGGGTCAGCACGGTACAGTAGTTAGACACATGGATTCTGGTGCCACACTGCCTGGATTTTAATGCTGGCCTGTCATTTAGTCGCTGCAGCCACAACCTCCTGGGCTTAAGCAAGCCTCCCTCCTCAGCCTCCTGAGTAGCTGGGAGTATAGGTGCACACGACCATGTCTAGCTAGGTTTTTTTTGGTTGTCGTTTTTTGTTTTCTGTTTTTTGTAGAGGCGGGGTCTCATGAGCAAATGACTTAACCACTGTGTCTCAAGTGGGGGTGTTAACAGTAGATGCTTCATGTGAAATAGCGGTATTTCTTATTTGAGTCTTCTAAATATTTGTCTAACTACATTTTCCAAGGAGACCAAAATCAAATTAGAGAATGAAATGATTCCTGACGTCTAAACATTGGAGTCTGAAAATGCTACAAGGCAGGATCTTAATGACGTTGTATCAGCCCTCTGTGTGTGTGTGTGTTTGCAATTTAAAAGACATTGAATTTTAGACAACAGAAAATATAGTAGTTATAGGTGCTTTTAATTTTCTCCCAATAAATTATTTAATAAAATAAAAATAAATCAAAAAATTAAAAAAAGTGAAAGAGGGAGTCAGAGATAGCTTAAAACCTGGGTGAACTGGGAGCAGACCCCCTAAAGCAGCTGGTAAGTGGGGGGGCAAACAGGCAGTGGAGCTCAGTAGCGTGGTGGGACAGCCAGGCTGATGCCAGTGGCAGATTGGGAACAGAGTTCAAGTGTCTTTGTCTGTTGGTCAACTGAATGCAAAACTGTCAAATGAAACATTGGTGACTTCAAGAGTCAATATGACACAGTGAAAATGGGTTTGATAAGAGGACGAAGTCTGAAGGAAATCACGGTTAATATGTGGTAGGTAACATTAGAGGGAAGAGGCCCTCATAGCCAAGTATTTCCCACTGTGTTAATATCAGGAATAACTTCACTCACTCTTTGCCAAATGATTTTAGACCATCTGTAAAAGACAAGTGAAATAAGAGAAAAATTAACCTCATAAAATCCTATCTATCTTTATGAAGAACTAGAGAATGTCTAAAATTGAGTAGATGCTATGACAAGAATGAATTGATCACAGCCTGGGTCACATGGTGAAACCCCGTCTCTACAAAAAATACAAAAATTAGCTGAGTGTGGTGGTGTGTGCCTGAAGTCCCAACTACTGGAGAGGCTGAGGTGGGAGAATTGCTTGAGCCTGGGAGGTTGAGGCTGCAGTGAGCCATGATTGTGTCACTGCCCTCTAGCTTGAGTGACATAGTAAGACTTTGTCTCAAGAAAAAAAAAAAAAAGAAAGAATAAATTGCTCATTGCTTATAATTAAGTAAAATATTTGCTTTTGCTCAACTTTATTGAATATCATTAGATTTATAGCAATCATCAAAGAATTTGATACCAGAGCCCCACCCACCAAAAAAAAAAAAAAAAGTCAGTGCAAAAGATTTGAGTAAAGGAAGTTTGTCAAGGCAAATGTGTAAAAGAATACATGTGTACATCACTCTTTAAATGCTTTTCCTGAGTATTCTGTGAAGTCTGGGGATCTTTGAATGCTATTAATCTGAGACAGTAAATGTTATAAAGGAACTCTTTAAAAGTAGAAGGACCTAATTCTCTTCCACAGTGAGTTTTTAAGCAGAGGATATCTACTACGTGGATTCCTTTGCCTCTTGACAGGCTGAGGTTCATCCGTCTCCCAGGGAGCTTTTTGAGTCTCTTATGGAAGCCTACTTTTCTTAGCACGTAAAATGATTGAAATATATGCCATAATTTTCTTCTTAATTCAAGCCACATGTTCAAATTTGAGGCTTAAATTCTCATCGCATTATTTTCTAAGAAATTTTTAACATTACACAAGTATTTTTATCAAAATTACCCTATATTATTGACAACTGAATGACTACTTTCAAAAAAACTTTCCTCCCTAATGGATAAGAATGCAAACTCCAAGTACATAGGGTGCTGTGAGTAAAGAAGCTTGAGTCTGCCCCGTCAG
Organism: Saimiri boliviensis; assembly: GCF_048565385.1. Taxonomy (NCBI): domain Eukaryota; kingdom Metazoa; phylum Chordata; class Mammalia; order Primates; family Cebidae; genus Saimiri; species Saimiri boliviensis. The sequence continues at coordinate 70,880,142 of NC_133451.1, read as the reverse complement.
TTTCTAAAGGTTATTTTTACATATAGTCTCATGGTCATTTGCATGGGGAAGTTCTTTTTCCTGGAAAAGATTCAACTAAGCGCAAAAGTAAAATCCAGAGCAGGGATAAGGGAAGAATGCAGATGTTCTTAGCGGAAATATCACCATCGGGGAATCTTCTCTTAAACACTGGAAGTGGTAGAGTTGGAATCCTTTTTTCTGTGAAGCAGAAACAAAAACAAAATTGTCATATTTAGAGAAACACAGGAAACTGTGGCTTTGTCTGGAGATACCAGGTAAGGACTGTCATGCATACCGGCTTCTAATTTAGTTTACTGAGCTGCTGGAATGAGCTACCCCTACTCCATCTGACAAGCAATAATGATGGAAAACAGCCATTTGTTTTAGTGAGAGACTGTGTTAAAGAAAAACTTTTCTTCCTGGGTCTGCGAGGGGCGTAGTTTCAAAGGCAGGAGTTTCTCAGCTCCGGCTCCATCGGAAACATAAAAGAAGTTCTTTGTCTGGGTTGCCTGCGCTGGGGCTAGGCAGAGAAACCCAGATGGGCTCCTTTGTCCAAAAAGCCCACGGAAAGCTCTGGGAGGAGGGGGCTCTGCTTGGACCAAGTAGCCAATCTGGTATCAGAGTCAAAGATGAATCACTCCAGAGGAAGTTTGAAAGAACTCCTCTCATTGGACGAGAACATGAATGGGGAGGGAATAACTCAAGGGTTAAAAATCCTGCTGCTCCCTCCCTGTACGGATTCCTTCTCTGGATCCCCTCCCACAGCAGCATGGGAGCAGTCTTTCTCTCCCTCTCTCTAATAAAGCACTTTCCGCAAAACTCTTTGGGTCCATGATATTTATTTGAATGGCAAACTCACTGTACCTCCGGCCAGTTTCCCCATTCTTGGGGTTATTAACAGGTAAAAGCCAAGAACCTTTTCCAACTGGGATGGAGCTGGGAGCGTCTTTGTGATGCCCCTCCCCAAGTTACATTAGGAGCTCCTCATAAGTTCACACTGGTTCCCTATTTTGACTGCCCAGGAAAGGGAAACTCTTCAGTACAAGTTGGAATCTGAAAGCCCTTGTTATGCCTGACTTACTTTTTCAACATTTCCATTATTTTTTGTATCCATTCAGCTTGAGTGTTCAGGCACACAACTGACTTGTTCTTCTTCCAGATTCTGGGGGAAAATAAAAATTAAATAACACAGTGTCATATTTTAGTCGATCCTATGCTTAATAAAGAAAAGAGTTGGGTATGAAAATATTTATTCCTAGATGGAGTGAAATTGGAGCTACGCAGTTTTGGATCTGGAATAGGTGATTTGCAGCATGGGGTCAGAGGAGTAAGAAAACAAGCATTTGTGGACCAGCATGTGTGAGCTGATGGGGTTGAATCCAAAGCTAAGAGAGCCTCACATGTCAGAGGTTAGTGTTTTGTTGATAACCTTTACGTGTGTTGGAGAACAACCAAATGGTTGACTCCAAGATTGGCTCACTTCTGAAGTTATATCACAATATCTTTAGAATGTGCTTATCTGTTGCATTGCATTTGGGAGAACAGAATAAGCTATAGAAAACACTCTCTTGAGAACCTGAATTTCACTGGAAAAAAAAAAATCAGTGCAATTTCACACAGGGGGCATGCTGCAGAGCAGATTGCTTGGAGTGACATCTGCATTTTGTCAAATTACCACTAAGATTTTTCCTGCTCTAAGATATTAAGCAATAGCAAAAGTGGCAATGATAGTTAATAGTTAATATTTATCAAGTACTTATAACACACCAGGCACTATGCTTAGCAGGTAACATGGATTATTTCAATTCATTTTTCAAAAATCCTTTGCTGGAGAAACTATTATTTTCTTACCTTCTGATGATGAACTTAAGGCTTACAGAATTTAAATAACTTGTTCAAGATTGTATATCAAGATTGTATATTGTATATATCACAACAAATACATGATACAGCAGGATTCAGAACCCACATTTTTAGTTACTGTTTTTCATGAGCAGGACCTGAGTGGTTACTAAGTGCTAGACATAGTGTTAAATGCTTTATCTGCAGTGGAAAAGTGAGGTCTCTTAGGCAGCAGAAAACTGGGAGACTCCTACCGTCTATTGGTGTGAACTCAAACAAAACACAATTTCCTGATATATCATTTATCTTAGCTATAAAATGACGAACAGCCACCGTCATGTTAGCTCATGCCTGTAATTCCACACTTTGGGAGGGTGAGGTGGGTGGATTTCTTGAGACCAGGAGTTCAAGACTAGCCCGGGCAACTTAATGAGACCCCCTCTCTACAAAAATAAAAAAACTAGCTGGGCATGGTGGTGTGTACCTGTAGTCCCAGCTACTCAGGAGGCTGAGGAGGGAGACTTGTTTGAACCCAGGAGGTTGAGGCTGCTGTGAGCCATGATTGTGCCACTACACTCCAGCAGCAGAGAGATTCTGTCTCAAAAAAAGAAAAGAAAAGAAAAGAAAAATACAACAAACAAAAAAAACCCCAAAACCCCAAACAAAACAAAAAAGACAAACAGCAAGAATCCATCCAATTAACTTTGAAACTCCGCCTTTGCAAGCGAATCTTGGAGAGATGAGAGGGTATGAAACAGGTGGGTTTTCAGGAATACATTTCCAATTAGGTTTCTGAGTTCATGATGGAATAATAACACACCAGGCATTTCTGACCCTCTGGACTCACAGTATTTTCACCTCTGACTGGCATGAATTTCTCATAATAATTTGAAACTTTCATTTCTCTATCTGGCTAAAATTCAGAAATGCAGAATTTGATGAAAAGATGTGAAATCAGATTTTAGTCATTTCAAAACAATCAAAGTGAAAGCAGAGAAAATTAAGGTGCATTACCTTCCTTGATTGAGAGGCAAGAGACTTGAGCCATGACAGAGGAAATGGAATTAAAAGAAAGGGGTCCCAGTTTTCTAAACAGCCGAGGAACTGCTCCCAAATAGGTCATAGCTAGACCTCACATCTCTAAGTTTGAGGGCAATAATTGTAGTGTAGTTAGAACTTTTATTGTTAATGACATTAGTGAAATGCCTTTTTAGTGAAACATACAATGCCTTTTTAGTGAAAAATTTCCATATGCACTTTTGATATCCCATGTTTCAACTGGTCCAAGTCCCCAAGCACTGGTAACAAAATGTGACAAACAAAAAGTAGCTGCTCACAAACACTGCAAAAATCTAAAGAAGTCCATGGGAAGAGATACTAATGAATGCCAAGTCAGGGATGCCCTGTGAAAGATGCTGTGCCTAATACTTCAAGGTGCTGTGAACAAGAGGCTTTGGAATGGGGAAAATGTGAGTGTGGTCCTGGCTTTCTAACCCTTTCTGATGGTATGTCTCAAGCAGTTAGTTAACCTTCCTAAGCCTCAGCTGAGATGGGATTCCCACCGCTGCAGAAGTCTTACCTGCAGACCCTGACTCAACGACAGAGGAATGAATGTACTCTCTCACCATTACAGTGTTTCAAGTGGGCTAGGGCTGGCCATCGCAGCTTTCAGAGGGCGAAATGCAACCAATCGACCTAGACCCTCTGTCTGTCCACACTTTTATTCATAACAGAGGTTCTAAGTTAACACACTTGTAGGTAATCAACATGGTTAAGAGAATGAAGAGAATGGTTTTATGACTGACAAAGGCTTTAGGTTTTGGGGCCCAGAGTAATTGCTATTAACAGGCGATTCCCCGTTGATCTTCTTGGGAGAGGAGAAAGATCAAAGTGGAATTTGCCAGCACAAAATTAACATGCGTAAACAGAGTGGAGAGACATGAGTATGGGGTAAGGCCTTTGATTATCTCTATCTCTCCCTAACTTAATGGACTGGCTGGCCACCTTTGGCCTGCCCAATAAAACCTTTTGGACTTCCAAAAGGTTTGAGACTAAACTATAACTTTCCCTACTATATCTTCAATATTTTCTGTAATATTTCGCCAACCACCCCGAGTGAATCTCAACACTCAGCATGTAAGGAACAATAAACTTGCCTTAATAAAGTGGTTGAATAAATAAGATGAGTATGTGCATGTGAAGCACTTAGCTCAGGGCTGCTGCAAAGTAAGCTCCAATTCTCATTATTAGTTTGATAATTTTTAGCAACACTAAAGTAAATCTCTTTGACATTCTTGAGTAAGACTAATGTATGGTAACATTTGATCAAATTTCATTGGGAAAAAGAAATTGTATTTATTTATTTATTTATTTTTGAAACTTACATGATTTCTTTCCTTGGACAACCATGCCCACGGGGAAAGATTTGAATTCGATCAATGAGGCGTGGGGGGATAATGGCTGAGGTCTCTTGGACACATTTACACCTCAAGTTTGTGTTATGGACCTCCAGAACACCTGTAAACACAGAATCAGTTATTTTAATCCATTGGCATGTAATTCATAACTAGAATTTAATTTAGTAATTAAACTTTCATACTGTACGTTTGAAGATTTAAAAGTTCTAAGTCAGTGCTTCCACTCATATGCCTTTTGTTTGTATATTTCTGCTTGTCCTGGCTTGAGTATTTTCAAATGTTTTCTACCAAAACATTAAAAATAAAATTAGCTTTTAGACCAGGCATGGCCGTTTATACCTGTAATCCCAGCACTTTGGGAGGCCAAGGTGGGAGGATTACTTGAGCCCAGGAGTTTGAGACCAGCTTGAGCAAGAAAGGGAGACCCCATCTCAAAAAACAAACAAATAAAGCAAAACAAAACAAAAATTCGCTTTTAAAAAAACACAGCACTTTTTGAAATTTGTGATAGCATTATCTTTGTACTCAGGTGATTGTCCACATAATAAAATTTGAGAACAGCCTCTGTAGGGACTTACATACAACTCAGTTATAATTAATGCAATATAAAATCAATGGATCATCTTCCCTCCCAACACATAGAAACCGAGCACATGACCTGGCTCTAAAGTCCTGGGAGCAATAACATGCTGGAACAGAGTTTTCTCTATCAGACTCTCTGCCATCCTCCCCTTCCCTCTCAGAAAATGCCACAGATATTTTTGTTGAATATGTTGGCCCCTCCATCTGGGTTACAAATTATTACCAAACAAAAGACAATCATAAAAATGCAAAACTCTTTTAATTTAACAAAAGTGATTAATACTGGATGGGTACCATGAGTACCCATCTCATGAGTTTTAACAGAATCTAATGAAATCTAAGCAAACATTTATCAGATATTTTCTCTCCAGCCTACTATAGTGCTTGACATGCATTTACAAATAAAAAGGCTCAACTCTTAAGATGTGTACAGTTTAGTAGGGGAAACAAGCAAACAAAAACTAAAATGCTACGGAAGGTTGTATTGCATGCAACATCTGACCTGCGCACTAAGAACAAAGGATGTACTAAAAGCTGCCTCTGCCAGGAGCCCTGGGAAAGCCTCATGGAGGATGCAAGAAGTTAGAGTCTTGAAGAGTGAAAATAACATGTGAAGCAAAATTAAAACTGGGGGAGAAACCCTCTGTGTTTTAATAACAAAAACCTGGTCTTCTAAACCTGAACAGAAGCCTTCTTTTTGTACATGTATCCATTCCTACAACCACATACAAACTTACTACTTCAACTAGATATTTATCTACTTACACAAAGATAGCCGCCCACTTAGCCTTGGAAGTCTGCTTCTTTGCAAAATGTGTGTAAATACCCCTGGTGTACTGACAATGGTGTACCTGACATCAGATCTAACCATTTGGAATTGGATGAAGCATGTTCACTGCAAGAGACCAGTAGAGTTTAATAATCTTTAAATCCTATATAGGGATTGGTCAGAGTGGGTAACTTTGAGAGGCAGAACAAAGAAGAGCTACATGTAAAGAATTATGTATAGCAGGAGCTGAATCTGAAAAAGGCCAGGAATATATAAGCCAGTATAATTTGCATGGATATTGGACTTCCGGTATCTCTTTTTCCTATGAATAAAAATCTGATAAATATTTCCAGTTTTGAAGAGTTAAATTCCTAAACACCTTACTTTGAGAAATCTAGAAGCAACAGAGCAGTCTTTCCCTCCCTTTAGTTGGACTTCCCTGCAATTTGTAATTGAAAGAAAATTGAAGTGGTTAAAGACTATTTCTGTTCAACAAACAGTAAAACATAAGTGAAAGTTCTCACCTTGAACTGGGGAAAGGCTGCTGACCAGCAGCATGAGAAGCAGAGATGCCAAGATGAAATTCATTCTGTCTGGAGGTAGAGTTCAGACTTGAGCTCTGAGTCCAGGCTGTGGGTTTGCAGTACCAGAGACTCCTGTTTATTTATACCAGTAAGGGCCCTCCCACTGCCTTTGTCTCCAGTAGGTCAGCTGCATCATCAGTTTTAAAAGCCCCCAAATATTGCTGAGCTTGCTTTTTAAAAAACTTCTCTTGCAAACTTTATAGATTTGTTTCAGAGCACTATAATAAAATATTTCTTGAAAACGTGAACTCTAAGTGCCAGAGATGCTGGAGAAATCTGAGGGTGGGGAGAAAGGAAAATCTATCAGTTTGGAAGCTCCGAGGCACTGTCTTTAGCAGCGCTATTGGTGATGGTGGCTTTGATTGCTTCTCTCAGTGCAGGGTGAGCCAGGTTTCTCAGTGGCATTCGATATGTACTCCACGACACTGGGGACTCCATCGAGCACATCACATCCATAGCATCTGGAAGGGATTCCAGCCTTCGGTAGGTGCTCAGTAAATATTTGCACACCAAATGAATGTCTCTTTATATAAAGATCCTAATGCTGATTATGCTATTGATTATCCTACCAGTCGTTTCCATCTCTTATTTTACTATCTGGAATATATGATTACTTATATAATCTGACCATCACGGAATTCTTAGAGGGGGCAGTTGGTGTTCCCTCCTTTGTGTGCCTGCGTCTGCATGCAGGGAGGAAGACAACAGCCTTAAGGAAGAAAATCTCTCTGGCTGTCATGTGCAAGTCCATGAGCTTGAGAACTATGTGGCGGGGGAGGGAGTCATTAGAACTATAATAGAGGCTGAACTCCATATTACAATCCGTTCGACATAAGCATATGTGAAATTTGGTATTGATCCCACCATCTAGTCCATGGGGACAATCAGCTCACAGCCTATTTCATTTTCTGGGAGCTCTTTGATTAAAAGTAGATCGACAGTGGCTAGTCTAGATACTGGCCTAGAGTACCACTAAATTGTGCTGGAAGTAGACAAGGATGATGTATCAAACCAAACCCACTGAACTGCTAAGAAATCAGAGGTCTGGGCTTCTTGGCATGATTTCCTGAATAATTTGTTTTTTTGCTAATCAGTTGGCATTGTGAATGTCTAGCATCCCAGGTGCTCCAGTACGTATGGGGGTGAAGGCGGAGGAGTGGGAATGCCACACAATGGTCACACAAACGCAGTTCTCCAGGCGTCCTGAACACAGTGATAGGGCTCTCATCCATCTTGAGGCAGCCCATTCTACTGTTTGGCCATTCTAGTGGTTAGGAATTTCTTCCTTATACATATGTGAAAGCTGCTTCCCTAGTAGTTTGCTTATGCTTGTGTTGTGATAAGGGGTTGAATTAGGACAAAATTCAACCCCTAATCACAACACAAAACAATTCTAAACACTCTCGTATGAGATGACAATCCAAATATATGAAGGTAGGATGTGTTAGACGCGTCCTCTGCAAAGCAGATGCTGAGATAGACATTGGAATAAAAGAAAGTTATTCAGAACAACTCCTGTGATAGAAGGAGGAAAGAGGCAGAATCGGGCAGAGGGAGCCTCAGATTGCAATGCTGATTTGACAAAGTCTACAACAACTCACTGGGAGCTCCAGTGAAAAGACTGTTTATTAGAGGGGTCCACAGTGGGCAGAAATGTCTGTACTCTGCTACCCCTGCCATGCTCGGTCCTTAGCTGGGCGTCTTCAGAAACAGCACGGTCTCTGGTTGAAAGCTGAAGCAGAGCCTGAGGAAGTTATCAGTGGAGGCTGTCAGCTAACTGCACTCCTTGCCACTGGCCAGCAAGTTATTTCTTTAAGGGAGAGTTGAGTAGGGTACCTCTGAGTGTCACTCAGGGTTATAAACTAGAGGTTAACAGCACAAAGTGTGAGCTCACGCTGGCAATGACTTTGGACGGGTCACTAATTTCTCTATGCCTCATATTTACCACTTTCCACATGAGGATAATATAAAAATATGAATTCCAAAGGATCGTTCAGAGAATGAAAGCTTATATGTAGAGTGTTCAGCTGAGTACTGGCATGTAGAATGTATTCAATAAATAGCCTGCCTGTCTGTCTAACTACCTAATCTGCTCAGGAAAAAAAAAGCTGCTTCATTGCTTGTAGATATCTCAACATAAGGTGTTTAGGAATTTAACTTTTCAATCCATCCATCCATCCATCCATCCACCCATAAAAGATCTTACTAACTTCTACTCCAAAACTCACTTCAAAAATAAATATCCCTATTTCTTTGAATTTATAAGTTTGAAACTCACTCACCATCTTGGTTTACCTTTTTGAAACCTGTTGATCTTTTCCATTTTTCCTTATAAATTATAACTACCTTCCCTTTTGCTTCCCCGTCACCGTCTCTGACTCACAGCTACAGACATGCATATACTTACATGCACACATCTGAACATTATACTACCCCAAGTATGGCTTTGTGAATACAAGCTAGAGGAAGTCCATTACGTCCTTTGTCTTAGCACTATTCTTCTATTAATACATTCCTAGACTGAATAACATTATTCTAGTCACTTATATTGAGTGGGTAAGCAATAACATTCCTGTTTTTGAAAACGGTCAATTTCATAAAATGTCTAATTCATTTTACTCTTGTGTGATATGATCTTGAGACTCATTTTAATTTTACCTCTAAGTACTATGTATTTTCTTGTGAGAGCAAAAAACCAAGAGTGATGCCGACAAGAACTGAGAGAGTGTAGGGACGAAGGTACCTGAAAGAAGGCTCTGAATAAACCTAGGAAACTTGATTTAGATTGGCTGCTATTAAAAATAGTGCCACCAAGTTAAGGAACTAATTCCAGAACAATTCTAAAATCTGATTTTAGTTTCTTTAATGCCCAGAGTTCTGAATTTAGCTTATTTGGATCAAGAAGCCTTATCCATGTCAGCCCCAAGATGGGGCTGGAAGTTGGGCATCTCTCTGATAGCCAGACGATTCTAGAAGTTTCAAGACCAACACTCCATGATACCATCTTATGGTAGGGGTATAAATTTCAAAAACTCTGAAGCCAAGAAAAAAGGTATTTAAACAAATAGATTTAAAACTCAAATGGAAACAATTTGTTTTTAAAATGGCTTTTATAGATACCCTCATTTAGGGTATATATACCTAGAATATATAACTTGGTTACATAGAATATATAACTTGGTTTATAACAAACCTGATTTTATCATCAGATAAAGAAAATGAGAAAATTATGGGGAAGATTTTTTTGTTTCACTTTGGAATCAAATCAGATTTTCTTTCCAGACTCAAGAATAACCGGATAATTTAGTACCTTGGTACTTAAATTGTGATCCAAGGACTGGCATCGTCAACTTCACCCGAGAGCTAGTTTAAAATGTAGAATCTCAGATCCTGCATTCTAACAAGATTCCCAGGTGGTTTGAATGCACAGGCCTGGTCTAACATAAGCTACATAGTTTGCTGTGAGATGCTATTTCTGGATAAATATATTAATCATATTCAAATTATCTTCAGAGATATGTTTGGACAAGTCATTTCCTTAGAAAATGATGCACAGATACAGTAGATATTTTAGTGAAAGTGGACAGGACAAATCCACTCTAGATCACTGACATCTAAGTACAGAGCAGTCACAAGAAGGAAACTCTCAAGATATCAAAAAGCGAACTGTCATTAAAACAATGAGATGGCATAACTGGCCAAAGCATCTGACAATCTAGGTAGTCAACATGTATTGAACAGCGGGTTAACGGTAGAGTTTCACAGTGATTAAAAGAATAAAATCCTTTTACTTTCAAAGTAGTTTGTGGTAGGACATAAGACAAATGTCACTGTGACAAAATTGAGAACATTTTCTCTCATGCCACTCAACTAGAAAATAGAAAGTTACTGTATCCTGCTAACACATGTTTTAACCTGCTGAACATCTGACATCTGTTTGCTTCCACATAACTTTCAGCACAATAGAAAAGTATTATAACCTTGGGGGTGAGATCTCAGGCTCTGAAATCAGACTGGCTGGGTTTGTATCCTGATTTCAACGTTTCTTTGCGTTGATAACTTCCCCAAGCCACTAGTATCAGTAACACCATCTCAGGGGATTGTGTAGGTCACATAACAGTGCTTGGAAAATGCTTTATTCAGTAGTGGGCAAATAGCAAACACTTCAATAAATGTTAGCTGGGTTTTTTTAACCTTTGTGAAAACACAAAAATGTAAAGTACGTAAAAAAGCAACTTTGCTTAGCTTGCAAATGAAGCTCCTGATGTGAATTAAAATGTCACTTAGGTTTCCATTGGGCACATAGGTGATACGTTGAGTTTATGACTAGAGTTCTCTGGTTGAAGAGCTGTTCTTTGACACTGATATCCGCACTTTGTTTTTGCCTACTCTCCTCAGAAGATACTTGTAGAGGTTTGTGTTTCGTACAAATACACTGAAGTTTTACACAGGGGGGTGTTTTTTTTTTGTAATCAGTTACTTTTTCTTTTACTACTTTTAAAACAGCTTACTGAGGAATAATTGATATAAAAAGAACTCACATATTCATTGTGTGCAATTGGATGAGTCTGGACAATGCAAACCCTGTGCCTTTTGCCATCATTTTCATCTTGAGCGAGCTGCTTTCAACAACCTATTTTTTGTCACACCTTGATTTCAAGACCTATACCTGCAGAAAGGCATTTTTCAAAGGTAATTTAATTCAAACCCAACTTAAATACAGGGAATCCCATACAAACCTCAAACGTGTACCGAAAGCTGTAACCTCTTAGGGTGGTGATTCCCCAAGAGACTGCTAGGTGGCAGCATTACTTTCAGAAACAGTTTGCTGAAAGGGAAAGGTCTATCCTCAGGTAAAGGAAACCCTGCCTGTGTGTTGATCAGAAGGGCTGTGTTGCATTATTTCAACATTCAAATCATTTATTTGATTTGGCTTATTGCTTTAAAAATATTGTGAGATTTGAGATTTTTGATTAGGCTGAAACATTAATAAAGGAGGGGAGAAAAAACCCCTAAAAATCTGAAATAATCCAACAAATTCTTGCCCAAATCCAACTTTTTATTCCTGAGGTTGCAAAATCAGATTGCACATTGGTCCTCTGGCATGAGATCACATTAGGCCTCAGCAGTGGCTGGGCTTGAAACTTCTGTGATTAGAAAGATTTCTGAGAACAGTGAAGCCCCCACATGCCAATGTCAAAGTGATCAAGCAATTCTGCTTCTGCTTTTAAAGCATGGTGCATGCAGTATGCATTAGTAAAATACTCATCTTGCTTCTCCTGTACTGATTCTATAATGTAATCATATGTCATCATATATAATCATATGTCATTTAGATAATAAATCATCATCTGCTTTTTTCATTCAGCAGATATTTATAACCATGAATAGAGACTGAACATTATAAATAAGAGTCATTTTCCAGCAAGAGAACCCTTATGCAATTTTGAAAGTTTTTGGCATATCGCTTTGTTCCCTTAATATCTGCTAATCCTCAAACCTCAGGTGCCTGCAAGAAATCTTCTCAGTCTCATATTGCTTTGCTTTTTTTCTACTCTTCATCTAACTAGTTATTCTGCTCCTCCTCTCATTGTGTACTCTCTCCCTAGGCATGTGGGTCTCTTCCCAGGCCTTCAAGTTTACATTTAAGTCCACTTACATTGGTATCTATCTACTCAATAGCCTACTTACTGGTCATTTCTTCATAGAGGCCTCCTAGACACTTCTAACTAATCATATTCCCAAACTGAACTTAGTGTCCTCAAAACCTGCTCTATCTCCAATATTCCAAGTCTTAGCAAATGGTATCATCATTCACCGAGTTGCTCAAAAAACTTGCTTAGAAACCAGGGAAGTTATCTTGAACTCCTTCATTGCCTTTAATCCCCATAGCTATTTGGTCTCTAAGAGCAGGCACTTGAATGTCTTAAAATATCTTGACTTTGTCCACTTTTCTCCCATTTCACTGCCAGGAACTATTCCTAGCCACCATTGTCCAGCTACTGCAATAGCTTGCTAACTGCTCTTTTTCCATCCCCACTCCCAATCCACTTTCCACGCTGCAGCCACAGCCATCTTCTCAAAACACAAAGCTCTTCGTGTCTTTGCTGTGCTGCAAAGGCTTGTCACCATTCCCTGTGTGGATAAATCCTTCGTGGATCCTGGTGCTCTCTCCAACTTCCTCTCCTGACTCATCCCTTTGCTGTCCACTCCAGTTCTCGCAGGTGGAGTGGAGCACTCTTTGCAATCACTCTGCCCACCACTAGGGGCCCGAAGTTCACAGGTTGAATATCTTCTGCAAGGACTCCAATTTACATTCCAAATGAATACAGTTGGCCTTCCTTATCCATAGGGTTCCACATCTGTGCATCCAACCGTGAATCAAAAATATTTGAAAAAGATTGTGTCCGTTCTGAACATGTACAGATTGTTTTCTTGTCATTATTCCCTAAACGATATAACCATTTACATAGCATTTACATTGTATTAGGTATTATAACTCATCTAGAGATGATTTAAACTATACAGGAGGATGTGCCAGATTATATACAAATACTATGCCATTTTATATCAGATACTTGAGCATCTACAGATTCTGGTATCTACGAGAGTCCTGCAACCAATCCTCATGGATACCAAGGTATATTGGCAGTACCTGGATATTGCTAATGTTTTCCCCTCTAGCTCTACTCCTAAGACTCTACTTTTATTTATCTTCAGTAATAGCGTTGGAGCTGGCTCATGCCTATAATCTCAGCACTTTGGGAGGCTGAAGCAGGTGAATCACCTGAGGTCAGGAGTTTGAGACCAGCCTGGCCAACATGGTGAAACCCCATCTCTACTAAAAATACTGTACAAAAATTAGCCAAGCATAGTGGTGGCCACCTGTAATCCCGCTACTCTGGAGGCTGAGGCAGGAAAAACTGCTTGAACCTGAGAGGCAGAGGTTGCAGTGAGCCAAGATCACACCATTGCACTCCAACCTGGGAGGGATTCCATCTCAAAAAAAAAAAAAAAAAAAAAAATGTGGTGGGCTGGGCCAAAAATGAGACATGGATATTTTCAAAGCTTAAGAGTTGGGCAACACCTCACCTTCCTCCTGTAGACTGTGTTCCCTCTGGAGTCTCAATGTGTTAGTGTATAATGAAGAAACTTTTTTTTTTTTGCAATAATCTGCCACTCTACTATATTGCCTCTCCCTTTCTGGAGGTGTAGCCTCTCCCATGAGAATCTTCCAGGTTCTATAACATCTTTTTGAGAACTTTCCAGATTCTATAACGTCTTTTTGACACTTTTTGTTATTCAAATAGTCTTGTCTCTTTGTTGAATAAATTTCAATATTTGATTCAAAGCTCTTCTCTCTTCCAGCTAACATAGATGAAAACTTTGACTACAGAGGCTTGGAGTGGGTGAGAAAAGCATAGTCTGGTTGTTCTATACTTCCCCTTCCCTCTTCTAGGCACTGACAGGGAAGAAGGGATGGGGGGTGGAAGGATAGAATGGTTATCTTTCATGGCAAGACGTACCCACGCAGCCCTGTTACTCCCCACTGCTGTCTGTTAACTTTATGGATATGATGGATCTCTCTGCAGAATCTCCCTAATACAATGCAAATAAATATGGCAGACTCGATTCTGAGTCAACCCCTTCTGCAAATCTTCAGCTGCTACCACAGGGCACACTCCACAGCCCCTAGTTGCTGGGATCACCTTGCTCTATGCCAGTCCTTTCGGAGGTGGAACACTGGCAAGACAAGCAAGCCTGGGCATCTCTTGCAGTGTCCACATGACCCACAGAAGACTTGCTCTGCCAGACACTAGAAAAACAGGCTGCCTCTGTGGTACCACTTTTCTCAGCCCCTTGTCTCCCTGCCTCCCCTTCTCCAAGCTCCAATGACATCAAGCACTCTTCTGCTTTAGTGGCTTGCCAAAGTTCCGAAGAGAAAGGAAAAGGCAGGGATTCTCTCACACACTTGGTAATCTTGCAAAGCTCTCTCATCTTCTCATTGTCTCCTTACACTGACCGGGGTGCTGGTGGTGGGCAAGTGCCTCTTGGTAGCCCCTGTGGGTGGTCGGCCTTGTTGCTGCTGGTGCTTTGGACATAGAATGTGGCCACAGAGCAGATCCTGTTGCCCATCCAAGAGCTATTTGTGCACTTCCACCATTCTAATAGACCCTATTAATTTGAATATTCAACTCCATCCTTATTCCAAGACTCTTGAGGATGAATCTTTATTATCTTAAGCCAACCATGAGAATTCACTTTTCTAAGGAATTGGGGTCTAGAAAAGACCTTCTTACTGTAGCTCTTAAAACAGGGATCATGTAAGAGGCAGCCCCTTCCTGCCTTTGGAAACTGTCCTCAGGCTGGATTCACTCATGGCACAGGGTGGCTGCATCAATGCCAGATGTTACATCCACATTCAACAAAACCAACACATGGAGGAGCTTCTTGCCAAAAGAATGGAGATCTTTTTAAAAATGACACGCTGCTGGCCAGGCGTGGTGTATCATGCCTGTAATCCCAGCACTTTGGGAGGCTGAGGCGAGCAGATCACAAGGTCAAGAGTTCGAAACCATCCTGGCCAACATGATGAAACCCCATCTCTACTGAAAATACAAAAATTAGCTGGGCGTGGTGGAGTGTACCTGTAATTCCAACTATTTGGGAGGCTAAGGCAGGAGAATCGCTTGAGCCTGGGAGGTGGAAGTTGCAGGGAGCTGAGATCACACCATTGCTCTCTAGTCTGGCAACAGAATAAGACTCTGTCTCAAAAAAATGACATATTGCTTTAGTTTATGCAAAAAGATTAAAAAATATTCTATTCAAAATGAACACATTCCTTTTGCCCCTACAGAAAAACCTAAATATTCACACATTTAAAAAAATATGATTTAGATGATTATTTGGGAAGGCTACAGAACTTCAACCTAACAGTCAGCAAACTATTCTCTGCGAATCAATCAAAAAGGTTTTAAAATAATCTATCATTTTTTAAATGTTTCTCTATTCCCCTCACCTTCTCACCCTTGATAAGCACTACTCTGCTTCTATGTGTTTGACTCTTTTGGATTTTACATGTAAATGGATCATGCAAGATGCTTCTTTTTGTGTCTGGCTTATACTACTTAGCATAATTTCCTCCGGGTTCATTCATGTTCTTGCAAATGGCAGCATTTTCTTCTTTTTTATTCCTTTGTCTCCACACCTTTGCCAACAGGTACCTGTTGTCTTTTTCATCATAGCCATACAAACAAGTGGGAGGTGATACAGAGATGGTCTTACTCAAGACAAAACCTTTTCCTAAGCCATTTTATGTGCAATTTCGGTTACTTAGAAAATCATCTTAGTGGACACACACTCTTAGTGTTTTTGCTCATCAGCTTTAGATCATCGCTCCTTTCTGGGACAACAGGAAAAATTCCATTGTCTTTCTTGTTATACTGCCTTCTATCTGCTTCAGTAATATGCAGAGGGACTTGGTTTTGTTTGTAAAAAGTAACAATTTGTTGAGTATGATTGGGTCAACAGAGAGAGTAGCATGGGGTGGTTAATTCCCCATTTCTACCCAAGCTGAAAGACTGTTTTGACCCCTGGGAGAGGTGTTTGCATGCCATATTGAGGAGCCTTTGTGCGATCACATCTCTGGACACAAGCATGCTTGTTTGGAGCCCAGGGGACATTGTCTTAGGAAGTGGGATAGAAAACTGGAGAGAGGGCCCTCCCCTCTAACTGCTCTGCGGACAGCAGTACAGCTCCAAGACTATGAAGGCTCAAGGTGACAGAGCGGCATCCTCACAGGAAGCCTCAGCAGGACAGCAGTGATGCTTTTGATAAGAAGACTAGAGCAAAAAATCGCCAACAGTCTTGTTTCACTAGGGTACTCTTTGCGGGTGCAGGCCAGAGGTCCTATAGGCAAGTAGGTCAAAGTTGTATACACCTTCATGACTGCATTTATATTGAAAGTCTGTGGCTTTCATGCTTTTATGCCACACTATGTGACTATGGGTCACAAACAAAGAAAGGCTTATTTGATCTTCCTGCATGGTTCAATTTTACTTAGGGTCCAAAAGTGAACTAAATCATGGCCATTGCTCTGTTCTTGCCTTCAGATGAGCAAATTATCTTGCAGGCAATATGCAATGTACAAAAGAGATGTGGTCTATGGTACTGAAATTTTAGCACCTTTAGTGCATGTACTCGGGTTTCTAAACTCAGTACATCCTGGCCCTGAGTTTAAAACTACAAACTAGGAATATTTTTACTCAAGGTGTCTCAGAGTGGTGGAAGTTTTCTAAGACAACATGTTTTCTTAATTGTAGCATAAGAGGTCTTAGAAGACAACTCAAAAACAGCAGCTGTCCGTAGTAAATTAAGTGAATAGGAACTAGGGGGTCATGCTGTCTCCCTGATATGCAAGGGACTTCATTTCATTGGCAAAAAAAAAAAAATCACGTAAAACTGAAAATGATGTGCTGTGCTGGGAAATGTTTTATAACCAGCTTTCTGGAAAATAAAAATTTCTGACTCGTGGCATTTATCCATTTCTGTGATTTAAATACTCTTACCATGGCCAATTTCTTTTTTTCCCCTCTATTTTTCTTATTTTCTTTTTCTAATTTTTATTATTTTTTTCAGTTTTAAGTTCCAGGATACATGTGCAGGACGTGCAAGTTTGTTACATAGGGAAACAGGTGCCGTGGTGGTTTGCTGCACCTATCAACCCATTACATAGGTGTTAAGCTCCATGTGTATTAGCTATTTATCCTGGTGCTCTCCCTCCCCCAGCCTCCCACCCTGACAGGCCCCAGTGTTGTTCCCCTCCCTGTGTCCATGTGGATTATGGACAATTTCAAACCATCAAAATGATGTCGCCAGATGTAGACTTGGGAAAGATGAGCCCCATGGCCCTCACGGGCACCAGCAAACCATTGGACCTTCCCACCTGCCTGTCAACAGAGCCAGGCCACTGTTTCTGAGATTTGTGACATGAAATGTTTTATTATGGCCAGAAGGAAGCTTTTGAGCTATGTTGATGCCCAATAGTTCTAATAACAAAGCTGCTAAAATGTGTACTTTTGATGCAAGTATTGCAGGACTCCCTGACCAGCCTATTGTCTCATTATTTTCATTGTTTTCCCTGTTTGTAGAGGAGACAAATGGCTCCAGTGATCTATACTCCAGAGAAGTGGTGCTACCAGGACCTTTGCCCTGGACTTGAGGTACTTAAAATGGTTCCGTAGACCCAGGGTTTCAGGGCAGAAGGAGAAACTGGACCTCCATGCACTTGAAGCCAGTTGGCTAGGAGCTCACTCCTCTTCTCTGCATGAGTCACTCTGGCAGCCTCCAGAGATAGACATGCATGACTCAAACCCAGCCCCCTTGATTAAAAATCCAGTGCTCTTTGCAGGTCACACTGGAATTTGGAGCCCCCAAACACTGGCACATGCAGGAAGTATTGCTAAGAGGCAGATGTCATTTCTTAATTACTGGTAAAGTCCGGTCAAGTTTTTACATGAACGGGCTGACGCTTAGGGGCCAGAAGTGTTCGGTTATCCGGGACTCACTGCTGCAGGATGAGGAATTTAGCATGGATCTTCGTACCAAGAGCACCGGTGGAGCCCCCACCTTCAATGTCACTGTCACCAAGACTGACAAGACGCTAGTCCTGCTGATGGGCAAAGAAGGTGTCCACGGTGGTTTGATCAACAAGAAATGTTATGAAATGGCCTCCCACCTTCGGCGTGCCCAGTACTGACCTCGTCTGTCCCTTCCCCTTCACTGCTCCCCGCCACAGCTTTGCACCCTTTTCTTCCCCATACACACATACACCATTTTATTTTAGGGGCCATTACCCCACACCCCTTATTGCTGCCAAAACCACATGGGCTGGGGGCCAGGGCTGGATGGACAGACACCTCCCCCTACCCATACCCCTCCTGTGTGTGGTTGGAAAACTTTTTTATTTTTGGGGTTTTTTTTTTCTGAATAAAAAAGATTCTACTAAAAAACAAACAAACAAACAAAAAGCAAAATATCCTTGCCTACTATGGCATGGCTTTCAGTATAAACTCCACATCACCAAGCAGCAATGCTGACCTTTTCCTGGTGCTCAGAGAGAGAGGCACTGCCCCTGTTTATCCCCTAACTCAGCTCAATCTTTGTGTTCTGTCCCTAATAGCTGTTAGAAATACCCGTGTCTTTTCACTTCCAAGCTACCACCTCTGGGGTAGCACTGGTCCTCACCTCTCCTTGACTGGTTGATGCCACAGCTTTTTGCCCAACTGGCAATACCACTGTTACATATGTTCCTCTCTACAAGAGCACCCTTGTCTTCAAGCATGCCAAGATTTTCACCAGAATCAAGAGATCTAGATTTAAGAGCTCATTCTTCTTAAACTGATCATTTAAACTTTGAGCTCCAAATATTTTCATCCATAAAAAGGGATATGCAGGGATATTATAAGAAGTTAGGTAAGTGAGAGTGCTTAATAAAATGTGAAATGGTTTTCACATTTAAGGTAGTTTTCTATCTCATCATTGCACCCCTATGCATTTCCATTAACTTTCATTCTGGGATCTATTTCCTCAAAGCAGCATGAGTTGATCAGCTTTGTTTTGGAAAGCCAAGTCTCATGGGGATGTTCACTCATTCCTTGTGATGGCACCACTGATGAATCCTGAACTTAGATATGGTTCCTGACCCAGGGTACATATGGGAGATGATGCAATGCAGTGATTATTAGTGCTCTTTTTTACTGTAAATTGAAAGTGATTCTGTTCTTTCAAGCCTCGTTGGCTTTTAAAATATTTAATTTGAGTTTAGAAACAGTTTTGTTTTATCAGAAATTGATTAATCATAGCCTCAATAAGGCAAACAGCGTAAGCCTTCAGTTTCTACAAATCTCCTCTGTAAGATCAAGAATTTCTTACCTTGTTGGCAAGGAAGAATAGATGAAGGAAAAATTTGCCTGAGACCACTGAAATTCAAGGGAATACCAAAAGAACAGAGCCTCAAGAGGGCTCTAAGTATAGAGAGAGGAAAGACAGATATGAGTTGAAACCACAACTCTGCCACTTGTTTGTAGGTTATTAACCTCTCTAAATTTCTTCCAATTTAAGTTGGAGTTAATTCATAATGCACAGTTAGCTGCCCAGCATTAAAAACTTCTTGTTTTGGAGAAATCTTGTGTAAATCTTGAGGGACAGCGAGGCCCCATTTTCACTATGAAATCTGAGAAGGCCCCTGGCAGCCAGGACACAAGACCCAGGATGGCCAACTTAGTGTTCTCATTCAAAACTTCGAATCTTGAGTGACTCAAAGTCTGTGTCTTCACTGGATTGCCTCTGTGGCATGATCTTGGCATGGTTGCTGCTGCCTGGGTCCCCCTGGCTTCCCCAGTCCTACAGCCTTGCCAGGGGTTTCAGGAGCTGTCCAATGGCCTTTCAATTATTTATTTTATTCATTTCATTATATATTGACAAACTATAATTGTATAGAATTATGGGATACACAGTGATATTATGATATAGTGGAATAATTGAATCAAGCTAGTTAATATAGCCATCATGTCAAATATTTATCATTTAGTCCTCCTGTTAGACTGGAACTTTGTAACCTTTTACCAGTATCTCCCCATTCTCCTTCCCCCAGCCCTTGACAACCAGCATTCGACTCTCTGTTTCTATGACTTCAGTTTTTTAAGATTCCACATGTAAGTGAGAACATGTATTTGTCTTTCTACGCCTGGCTTATTTCACTTAGTTATGCTAAGTGAAATAAGTGATTTTCTTTTTTCCAAGGCTGAATAGTACTCCATTGTGTATAAGCACCATATATTCTTTATCAATTTATCTGTTGGTGAACACTTAGGTTATTTCCATATCTTGGCTAAGGGGAATAAAACTACAATAAACGTGGGAATGCAGATACCTCTTTGATATATTGACTTAAAATCCTTTGGATAAATATCCAGAAGCGGGATTGCTGGATCTTGTGATAATGATCCAATTATTTCTTTTCTGATCAAAGTGGCCAGAAATTTTTTTGGTGTTGCTTCTTTGTCACTGATAGCCTAGAACTCTGTAGACAGATATTATTCCCTTGTTTATAGATAAGAACATTTGGAGCTCAGAGTTTAAGTGATCAGTTAAAGAAGAGTAAGTCCTTAAATCTAGATACCCCAATGCCAAAGTTCGTCATTCAGTGGATGTTAGTTGCTCAGTGACTGTGTACAGGCAGTTGCTGGCAGCAGGGCCATAATGGTGAATGAATGATGTGGATGTGAAGCTGGGGCAGGGCTGTGCCAAGTGTGGCCTGGGTCCTGTTGGCTGATCAGGGCCATTTGGGGCACTTATACACATGTGGATTCCAGAGTCCAAATTACAGAATCAAAATTTCTGGGGATTGGACTAGAGAAGCTATCTGTTTAAGTAACTTCCCAAATAATTATGATAGTTGCTAAAATTTGAGAACCATTTTTAATATGGTGACATCAGCCATAATTAGGATGCATATATAGTAGGGATGTGTATATATCTAAATAGTAATAGTATAATATAATAGTACAGTATATGTAATAAATAGTATGCCAAGGCAGGTGGATCACTTGAGGTCAGGAGTTTGAGACCAGCCTGGCCAACATGGCAATACAGTGTCTCTATTAATACAAAAATTATCTGGGCATGGTAGTGCACAGCTGTAATCCCAGCTACTCAGGAGGCTGAGGCACAAGAATCACTGAAGCCAGGAGGTGGAGGTTGCAGTGAGCCAAGGTCATGGCACTGCACTCCAGCCTGGGTGATAGAGTGAGATTCCATCTCAATAAATAAATAATAGTATGAGACAGGTAATATTTCTTATTAATAAACTTTGCATGGCACAAAATAGCATTTAACTTGCCCATTCTGGTCACAAAATAAAAATACCGGCCCCATATTGGGTCCTGGAGCAAAGAACTAAGCACGTGCCAAGCCCATTTACATTTGTAAGGCTACTGTAATCCTGCTCACAGAATCAGTGTGTGGCATATCCACAGGAGAGTGAATAATTCATGGGTACTGTTATGCCAATGGCCATTGTGTTGGCTACTCAGTTTTCTATACAGGAGCAGAAAAAGGAGGAATGGCCATGTGACTTATGTCCATGGAAAACCTGTTCCTGAGAGTTTTTCCAGGTAAGTTTATGATTAATATTTTGATACTGTGTTTCACTTTAATGAATTATGCCACATGCAATTCTGTTGAAAATCACTAATTTTCAAAAAGAACTACTACTTGCATTGGCTGCAATAACTGGAGTTCAAACTTCCTGTAAACTGCCTCTGTGAATCCCCACAGCTGTCAGCTTCTTTGAAGTGGGATGGTGACTTCTGACCTTGGCTCACTCATTACGCAGCTAGAGGAGAAAGACTTTTACCTTAGGCTGCTTTTTTCTCCTATGGAAACTGGTTTCTAAAGACAGAAGAGACATTCCCTAAAATGACATTTCTGACATGTGGGGTAGGTGGTTAGCAATTTATATATAAATTTAGGATATTATCCTACTTTGAATTAAAAATATATCTTACCCTTTACTGGAGCCGCTCAGTACAAAGGTCTCTGTCTACCTTATCACTCCCCTACATATCCCAAGAGGCTGTGATCTTACATTAATAAAAATGGTCAACAGGCTTCAATCATCAATAAATATTTATAGAGCATTTACCTGGGCCATATAATTATGGCATATGGGAGATGTGAGTGTGGAAAATGTATAGGTAGGTGTTTGGGATGATGAAAAAAGGAGAGGAAAGCAGAATTACTATTCTAATGGTAACACAGGAAGTGTTTCAGTGTGTTGTTTGTTGAGTGGAATGAACCTCTTCCTAACTTCCTCTGTCTAATTGATGGGAAAGAAGCACTAGACAGCTTGAGACAGTTGAAAATGTGAGTCTCTTTCAATGTCCGTGACTCCAGAAAAGCATACAATCCCTCTCAAAACACTTAACAAATGCCAACTCTGTGTCAAGTGCTGGGTGTTCAGTCCCGAGGTCAGGAAGTAGAACTTTGGTAAATAGTAGTCCCCACCTTATTCATGGAGTTTTAAGACTCCTAATGGATGCCTAAATCTGTGGATAGTACCGAAACCTATATATACTAGTTTTTTTTTTTTTTTTTTTTTTTTTTTTTTTTTTTTGCTGATACATACATACCTATCATAAAGTTTAATTTATAAATTAGGTACAGTAAGAGAATAATAACAAAATAGAACAATTATAACAAGATGCCAGCATCACTACTCTTGAGTTTTATGGCCATTTTTAAGTAAAATAAGGGTAACTTGAACACAAGCACTGCAATACCAAGACAGCTGCTCTGATAACCAAGAGGGCTACTAAGTGGCTAAGGGCTGGAGAAGCACAGGCGGTGTAGAAGTAAGTGCTGGACAAAGGGATGATCCGTGTTCCAGATGGGATGGAGCAGGATGGCATGAGATTTTGCCACACAACTTAGATCAGTGCACAATTTAAAACTTAAGAGTTGTTTATTTCTATAATTTTCCTTTTATTAATTTCAGACTGTGATTGGCTGTGGTTAACAAACTGCAGAAAGCGAAACTGTTAAGGGTGGACTACTGTAACTCTGGACAATTTCCTCAACTCTGACCAAGATCAAAGCAAGGCTCTTGCAAGTATTTCTGTAACTTGCAAAATGTATATGTTCTATAAGCCTTTCCAACCACATCAACCTAAAATAGAAATGTAGACAGACTGAAAATAGAAGTGGCTAAGAGGAAATTGCTTCAACCATGGGGGTAATTTTCATTTCTGGTAGTCATAAAAGCAAACTTTCTATCCTAGTCTTCCTGAGTTTGATGAACCTCCATTACTACAGTTAGTGGTTTTAATAGTAGTGAGCAGTGATTGCTATGGGAAGGTTCAGTTTTGTTCTTTATCTACGCTTGAAAAGGGAGGGTTGGAGGTGGTCAGAGCCCATGAAATTAATACAGGAAAAGAATCAGAGAAAGAAGATCTATGAGAGTGGGTTAAGAGAATGAAGACAGAGGTAGATTTGTATCTCAGGCTAGAGAGAACTGAGTATTCAAAAAGAGTATTAGCCAGGTAGGCAGTTGTGGAGAGAAACTCCACTGCTGACATATACACAGGCCAAGGACACATAAGAACAATTTAAATGTTTAGAAATAATACTTCTGCTGTGCTATCTTAGCAGGCGCCGGCATTGTCAGTGATGTGCTATAAACATGAACAACTAAGCTGATCTGGGTACGAAAGCAGCAATGACAGTGAACTGCCAGAACAGTGATCCTCAAAGGTGGACAGGTGTTGCACCTGAGTCCCCGGGGCTCAGGACCAATCAACTTCCTCACTTACACCAACTATGGCCACTCGTTCTAGTTGTAGTTTACCTTATGCCTCAGGGGTGGGAGTGGTGTTAAGAAACAGTAGTAAGTATGTACTCGAATTCACAATCACATTTGATTGTTCACTAGAACTTTTTCTATGAAGACTAAATGGTGGGAATGGGGGAATAGCCCTCCTGGGAAATTCAGGTAGGTATCATAATATTTAATGAAAGAGGCATTTCCTTTTTTAATCCTTTGTAGGTTCAGAAAAGAAAAAACAAAAACAAAAACAAAAACAAAAACACCTCAAGATCATGCAAAGGAAGCAAGATCAAGATCCTCCTGGCCATGGATACTGGTATCCTACATTGTTCCAGTGCCCTTTAAGAGTGTGGATGAGGCTGAGTAGGTGGGCACAAGCATCCCTTGAAAGCAGCAGGCAAGGACAGGGTAGTGACAAGTGCTGGTCACAGTTCATGGCAGACCTGTGTGAGGGCTGCCTCCCCATCCAGTTCCTTCTGCAGCCAGGAGCAGAAGTTGTTTCTGGCTCAAGCCATTCCTTTATATGACCCTGCTTCGTAGGACAATGTACCGGACAGTTTCATGCTTGTTGTTACTCAGTCAGGAGCATCAGAGAACTGAAAAGACAGACTGACCTCAACTTGAATCCTGGCTCTGCATCTTATTAGTTTCATGGCCTTGGGTATGTTACTTGTTTTCCTGAAGCTTTGTTTTACTAATCTTTAAAATGGTAGTCAATGGAAAATTAAATGAGATAAAACAGGTGAAATATTTGACACAGTCCCTGCCATACAGTGGAAGTTCAATAATGATGGATATCAGTGTTTTCGAAGCATCCAATTAAGCAAGTCTGCCTCTCCCTCTATGAGCTGCCAAGTACTTCCTCCAGTATTGCATCTACCCCTAAGGGTGACCATTGTTCATTTTTGGACACGTGTCTCCAGAGATGGTCTGTGAGCTTCCTGTAGAAAGAGAGCAAACCTTGCAGCTTCATATTCCTTAAACAGTAACTAGCACATAGTATATACCCAGTGAAAGTTCATTATATCCCCCCGGCTCCTCTGCTGACTGAAGGCTCAAGTGAATGAACAAAGGGGATGGTGGTGGGGAGAAATGAAACTGGAGATCTTCAGTTAACCGAGGGGAATGTTCCAACAGAGGCTACTTTTCTTGTTTTGACTGGTTTGGCAAGTAAGACACCAAACTTACCGGATATTGTTCAGAGCGCTGTTGACTAACTGGTTAACAAAGGAAGTCTGGGCTGCATTACAGCCAGACAGGGAGGGCTTGTTCAAGTTTCAATACTAGGTTCTTGACTTAGGAGTGACTAAGAAGCCGCTGCCCCATACTGCCAAGCCACTGTGCGGTTTCACACTATCTGTCACTTGCTGAAGAGGACGGAGTCCCCCCCCAGAACTCCCCTCATTTCACTACCACCTACTGCAGCTGGGTCTGCAGTTTGTATGCAGGAGCTGTGGGGTCAAACTATACTTCATCTGTGCCCAATTTTCGATTGCTATCTAGACTCCTTTCCTCTCTGGATTTTAACCTTTGCTATAAAATTTCCCTAAAGCTGCAAAATTATACCCCAAGGGGCCCCTGACTAACATCAAGCTTATATGAAGCTAATGTCTCACTATTCTATTTACAGTTGGAAAAATGAGTTATTCCACTGAAGCCAGGAAAATTCTGCACCCTAGCAGTCCATCAGGAAGTCATTATTTCTCCACTGTCAGAGATGCTTTCCGGAATATGCAGCCTAGCAAAGGATGCTATGGAAGTAATACCCATGCCCCTTGCCCAAGCACTTGCTCTTACTTTCCCTGTGGGCATGATTTCGAAATCACTGACGTATACTGCCTGTTTTGTTAAGACCCTTTAAGTTCTTATTCAGCTGACCTGACAAGAGATATACAGTAAACTACACTCAAAAACAATAGGACCAGAGATACAGCAAACTTTAGCGAAGATGAAAAGAAGAGTCCTGCCAACATCTTGATTTTACGAATAGCACTCTCTCACCAAATTCAATTATCTTGCTACTCGAAAACATTTTGTATATGTGATTTCATTGAGTCCCTCTGAGGACAGGGAGAACAAGTAGCCTATCCAGGAGGGCATTGGTTCAGGCCTCTTGTTCACAAAATACATCGAATTTAGACTTTCACCTTAACTTCAAATGAGATTATGCATATTGTCACTGAGATTCAGGATAGAATGAAGACTTTTTTCTCATGTAACGATACAGTTACCCTGTTATAAAACTGCACAGGCTGAATTAATTTTTATAAGTCACAGCACAATTACATTACATTAAGTTTATAGTGTTTCATAAGTGTTAAATTATTAAATGAAAACACCCAAAATATACTATATTTTTTGTAAGTCTGTTTTGACAGTTCCTCAATCAATGCACTGGGGCTCAACCTCTGGGAAGTGCTAGGTCTCTGTTATCTTTGTGATGGTAAATTCCTAGTCCACAGGAGAACCAGCAGGTGTAGATTTCATCCCTCATGATGAGGCCTGCTGTGTGCCCTGTGGAAGCAGAAAGGTTATCACTCAGCTGCTTTGGGGACTATTATGGCTTCTCAAATATTTTGACGTACCCAAAGCATAGATGACCAGGTGTTTTTGCCACAAAAGTCCAGTTCTAAGAAAATATTTTTCAAGGGACTGTGGTGACGCATCATTAGTCACTGATTAGGTTTAAAAAGCCGTCACTTTGGTGTCCACTGGGTAACACAGCATCTCTTTCCCTGAGACTGGTGCAGGAAAGGAAAGGAGTCACAGCTCCGAAGCAAGCACAGAGCTAACGACAGCTTTCACCCATCAGCAGGTCAAAGGCTTTGTTACCCAGACTGCTAGTTCTCACTTTTGTGCACGTTATGAGTAAAGCTCACGAGATGTGACTGAGGACATTTAGAAAGCAGTGCAGTTTTCTGGACAGTAAATGGCAGCCAACAGCATCAGCACCAATCTTCTCTGCAAACTTCGAGATTTATCATGATTTAAGTAAACATTGTTTGGAATAATTTTTTACTAAATTAAAATTCCTGATCCATATCAACCAAGAACCCCTGCTCCTGAGTATTCATACCTGAAGAGAGGTTTTAAATAACCAGAATGCTAGGATCATTCTCATGTCTCTTCCCTGGCCCCCTGCACCAATTCTCCGTATTGCAGCAGAAACATTTTTAAAAAATGTATTAGTAATCATGTTATCTCCCATCCTTTTAACTTTCCATGTCTTACTATTGGCTTTAGGATAACAAACCTCATACCAAAATCCCATCTCATCTATCTGCCTTGTCTTGTATCACTGTCCGCTTCCGTATTCTTAGTTCCTATGTCAAGCTTTCCCCATGCTGGTTTTATTTTTCTGCCTGGAATGTGCTCGCTTGCCCTTGCTCTTGCTCTCTCTCTCTCCTCATTTTCTATGAGAAGAAAAACAAAGGATAAATAGAAACTAACAGGACATAAATCCCCCAGGAACGTCTCCCCTGATCCCACTGCCTATCTGCTCTAGGTCACCTTCCTTTGTTGTTGCCTGGTCTCTAAAAAATCATACTCTCTTTTGGAGTGCTACCCAGTTAGTAATATTCATCCAATATGCCACCAGACTATAAACTCCATGAGGACAGAGGCTTTGTTTGTCCACAGGGCCTAGCTTTATTTATTGAACAAGTGGGTCAGCTCTAATGTATATAGAGAGGGGGTTTTGTCCTTGAGGAAGAGCTACAAACGATCGGAAGAGTTCTGTCGGAGGAAATTTACTTTCCTCAGACTTTTAAGATTTCTACATTAGGAGAGTAAAATAATGATTTTTTCTTTTCGATTTTTCTGTTTTCCAGGCCAAAAAAATGGCAAAGCATTGAGGAAAGTGAGAACTGAGGAAAAGGGCATTGGATTTGATGACTCACTACTCTTCTTTAGTGAACTTTAATAGAAGAGTTTCAGTAGAGTAAGAGAAACAAAATTGCAACTAGTTCAATGAGTAGGAGGCAAAGAAATGGCAATGAACATAGTTTATGCTTTGGCAAGTTTGTGGGTAAAAATGAATGGGAGAGATGAAACAGCTGACTCCAGAAAGCAGCAGATTCAACAGAAGATTGTTTTATTGGGTGAACATTTTTATGATAAGAAAGACCAGAAAAGGGCTATAGGCTTATGGGGGAGAGGATAGTGGGAAAAGATTGTAGAGGTTTAAGAGATTTTTGCCCTCAGGTAGGAGGAAAGAGAGAAGGTATGTGGCACCTAAAACATACTCAATACATATTTGTTGAATTACAAAGGATCTAGTTTGGAAGATGCTAACTCCCATAGGGAGCAATAATGTAATAATTGAGTCAATTCTAAGCAAGAGGTGGTGCCTGGGAGAACCCAGGTCTCATCTCAAGGGAGCCCAAGATCCCCAAAATAGCCAATATTCAGTCAATTGGCAACCACTTGGTAACCTGTATTTTAGCACCTATTTCTTTAGGTCATATTTGCTTAAATGGCATTTAACAGTTTTATTGATATATAATTTACAAATACAATTCACCCATTTAAGGGAGAGGGGAGGGGAAGAGAGGGGGAGGGAAGGAGAGGGGAGGAGAGGAGAGGGTGTCTAGGCAGCTAAAAACCATCCTCCAGAAATAAAGGAAAGGAAAAGCGAGAGATAAATCCTGAAGGCTTTCTGCAACCACCTCAAGGATCAATCTGTGAGAAAACTTAAGAGCCCTTGTTTTTTAAAAAATATATATTCTTTATTTTTTAATTTATTTGTATAAAATTATGGGGTGAACGTGAAATTTTGTTACATGCATAGATTGCATGGTAGACAAGTCAGGGCTTTTAATATACCTATCACCCAAATAATGTAATTGTACCCATTACATAAGTTCTCATCATTCATTCCCTTCCCACTTTCTTGCCATTCCAAGTCAAGATCCCTTAGTTTTAATAATCAACCTGACCTGGCTGATAGTTAGCTAGTTTGTACAGTTTGGCTGTTACCAGTGGTTCACACAACCAAGGTCTGATCTGACTGTCGGTGTCTAAAGCTAGTCTGTTGTTAGGAATGATAAATATCACCCTGGATTGGCATAGCTATTTTTTAGGATGTTACCCTTAGGTAAGTCCTTGGTTCTAGTCACCAGCATTGCTCATAACAGGCAAAAAAAAAAAAAAAAAAAAAAAAGCAGAATAATCTAAGTCTCCCTGAGTGCTTAGCCCTAACACATTTGGGGTTATTTGCTTGTACTAAAGAGATTGATCTAAAAACATTCTTTGCAAATTATGGACTCAGCATTTTTAGGTAGCTGAGTACATAATTTTTAAAGGGGTAGTAGGTCTGATTTCAAGGGCTTGGCACTCATCAGAATTTAAAAAAAAAAAAAAAAAAAAAAAAAAAAAGGTCCTTAACAGCATGCCAGGAAGACACAACTTTGGAATTTTTAGTAAAACCACAGAGTAGAGAAGTGTCTGTAAAGTATGCAGTTTGAGTTAGACACATCGCTAATAGGGATTGCTAGACTTCTGGGGGCTCCAATAGCGTAATACATTGAGAAAACCTTAATAGCTTTCTAATTAGAATATAATTGAATCTGAAGAGCGTCACTTCACAAAGCGCGGAGGCTGCAGTTGGATTAAAGGACAAACTTCGGGACAGAAACAGCCTGATCCTTAGTGGGGTGAGCAACAGCAGCAACACTTCCTGTCAGGAAAGTGGCCCTTACTCAGCTTTCAAAAATCCTCCCGGAGATTGGCTCCTTAAGAGCCTCTGCAGGGTTGGGGGAAAAGCAAGCATTTTGGTTGTGTAAATGGACATTGGATGAGTTAGAATCAGATGAGTAACTGAGGGCCAAAGCGCAGATGCTTTCAGTGAGACAGTGTGGCATTTCCCAACAAATGTCAGTTTGGAGACCATCCACAGCTGGCGGCAGCTCTTCTCCACAGTCCGGGCACTCAAGGCCCTGCGACCTCACTGCTCTGCCATCCTCAGAGTGTAGCCCTTGTGGCGGCTGGAGTTCCAGCCTGAAGTTCTCATTTGCTGTAGCAGGCTCAAAGAAAAAATGATGAAGGAAATTCAAAATGCACCTTCAGTCTCAGAAACTGCTATGTGACACTTCTGCTCACATCTTATTGGCCAGATGTAGTTATCAAGCCATATTCAGCTGCAAGAGGGGTTGGCGACCATCACCTTTATTCCGTATGATTCTATACCAGGTAAAATTTGGGGGTGTGATTACGTTTGGGAGACCAGAGAATAACAGTGCTGTTGCAGAATTTTTGTCATTACTTGAGCTAAATCTGTGTTCTTGTCATGCAACCAGGAAAGATTAGGCACATGGACAGATTGAAAGGTGAGTAGGGTGGAATTTATTGGGAGAGAAAAAGAAAAAGAAAAAAACTCTCAGTAAAGCGAGAGGATGTCCTGCTAACAAGTCCCCACCTCACAGATTGATTCCAGGCCACCACACATGACCTGAAGAGGCCAGACTCCTCCCCACTGCACAAGGCACAAACTTTCCATGGCTCCACTCCATTCTCTCAGTGCACAGGTGGGCTGCAGATTCTCCAGGAATCCTCCCCCTTATCTGCCTCCTGCATCTATCATTCCCCACCTTCAGAAGTACATCTCATTGCCATCAGGATAAGGATAAGGATAAGGATGAAGGCCAATCTTAACTGCTCCCTGATGACAGGGGGTGCTGCTTTGGGAAGACAGCAGTCGGAGCTCCCTCAGAGGGCTATCTAAGGGTTCCTTGCAAACAGGGCCATTGTCTGTGGCTGCAGTTGCATGACTGTTTGGAGTTTGATAGTCTAAAGGTGAGAAGAGACAAACTGGGTTATTAGAAAACGTATCAAAATGAAACAAGGGGGGCTGATAAGGTCAACTAAAAAGTCCTGAGGCCTTTTTACCAGTTTGCACAGGGCAAGAGAGGACAAAAGCCCAACTGATAAAAAAAAAAAGACTTTTACCCTTTTGCCAGCATATCAGGTTTCTGGGTTCCCTTCTCCCAGGCCCAGTCCTAAGCCAACCAGTTTAAGGTTTGGGAAATTAACTTTTTCCAGTTTGGTGGATGCATCTGAGGGAAGTGTCCCACAGTTTGGAGATAGGGTGTACTTGGGTAAAAGTGGATATTCCCACCACCAAGGACTTTTTGTTAAAGTGAGTGAATGCCACTTTGACACCCATGGGTGTGATTATGCTGGGGAGACCAGAGAATAAGAGTCCTGTTGCAGAATTAACAAAAAGATGTAGGTGGTGGGAATATCCACTCTTACCTATGTACGCCCTATCTCCACTGGTGTCAGTAGTCTTTGCATCATGGACATTAGCATGACCTTAATCCCTGAAACGGGAAGCTTGGCTCAATTGGCAGAAATTAGTCACACTCACCTGTGCTGTGCCATTTAGCTTCTATTATTGTCTGCCTCCAGATCCTTCAGATCCAGTTTTCTTTCCTACGGCTTCAACTCCCAACATTTTGGAACTAAAAATGTGTCTTGGTGGGGATTAGATGGACTTCTCATTATAAGCCAAATGCTAAAGCAAAGCTGTGGAATTGAGTTCTTCTCCAACAAGGAAGAGAAAAGGATGTCCTGTGACATACCCAGATAACTAGTGACTATGGTTAGGCTTGCTAAGATTTGGGTGCATGATACTTGGCTTATATCAGTTCTGTTGGTCTTACTTTCGCAAAAAGAAAACCTCCAGGTGATGGGTATCCTATTTATTCCCATCACCTGACAGGATTTGCAAGATAATTGCTCAGAACTAGAATATTAATCCAGATCTTTACATTACCCATAAAAGTCATTTATGCTTTTGTTCCTTCT
This sequence comes from Saimiri boliviensis, assembly GCF_048565385.1. Lineage (NCBI taxonomy): Eukaryota > Metazoa > Chordata > Mammalia > Primates > Cebidae > Saimiri > Saimiri boliviensis. Next base: position 70,848,756 of record NC_133451.1, on the reverse strand, counting down.
GAGCTGCAGTCAGAGATCACGGGACGGTTCACAGGAATAAGCAGGGTTAGTCTAAAATGTAGGCAAAAACTCTAAAGACAATTGTCTGTGAATAACAAAATGTCCAGGGTAGTTACAGCCAGTAACATGATTGACAAAGAAATTTGGTTATCTCTGTGGTTTACAATAACTTAACATAACAACTTTAATTGTGATCAATAGCAGATACTCAGACATTAGAATTTTAGAAATCTCATAAAATTTTGGAACATATATTAATATTTTTCACTAAAACATAACCTAAAGAAGATTGAACATCATTTTGGCCATCCCATATACCTAAACATGCAAGGTAATCCTGTTTACCTCTCTTCTGGATGCTCCAGAGGCCCTCTGTAGCATCCAAAAGCCAGGTTTCAAGAAAGACAATGTTGAAACTGAAGTTTGATTTAGGGAAGGCTGTTAAATGTTGGAGGTTAAAAACACTTGATGTTATTAGATAGAATTTCAGATATCCATAAATTATTTACTTTGCCAAAATGACTCAGAAATTTTAAAAAAGGAAAAATATTTTATAACCCTTTACAAGTTTTGCTTAAGAGCAGATTAGTGCCTTAAGAGTTGTTAGTGCCTTGTTGTGCTTTTATTTCAATGCTTAATTTACAGGAAAACTATATATTAACCTTTTGAATTTAGTTAATATGTTCACACACAGAATTTCTTTTGCAAGCTAATTTTTACAATCCTTTCACAACTTGTTTGAACTTTTAGCATTATCTTATCTAATTCAAAGCAATCCTTTACCCCTAGGCAAAAATTTACATTTTGATGACATCTCCATTTTACCAATAATCTTTAAGGCTGCTGTTATTTCTCAAAGATTAAAGTTACATTAACTAAAAGGTACCACAGCTTTTATCTTCCCTTTTAAAAATATTTGATCCAAGCACTTATCCTTAAGTCAATTAATTAGAGCTCCTTGTTATAGACATCACACACACAACACATACATAACTACACAGACAGGCAGAAGAAAACCCAGTAGCCATAAGATTTTTCATTGCAAGAATGTTCCCCCAAGACTGGTGGCCAATCCTGAGCCAATCAGCTCATTCTGTAATCAGCCCATCCCTGTTCCCTATCTTTTAGGTGCCCAATCGCATATTTTTTAAAAAATTTAAATGTAAGAAGAAAAAACTATTGGCCTGTGTGGTAATAATGACTCACTGTAAGCAACTGCCATTAGCTATCCCTGAAAGTATATGTTCTATCTAGCTATTACACACCAAGGCTAAAAGTTCTCTCACATTGCAAAGTAATTTTTGATACGCCCAAAAGTCAAAAAGGTGAGGTAACATGATACAAAATAGAGGAGAGCCTTAGATTTTGAAAGGGACCTGTTCACTTTCAATTACTAGGGTTTCACGAGGAAAACAGTTTTTCCCAAAATGGAATCTGTGGCATCTCCTCTGTTTTTCTCAAGGAGTTCCAGCCTGTCAGAAATTATAGTAGGTCCTCTCATGGGACACTGAATGTGCCAAGAAGACAGCCTGGGGAAATAATTCAGTTGACTAAGGAGAAAATCAAACAAACACACAAACAAAAAACAAGAGCCAAGAAGAGAAGAAGCATAAAGGCATAAAGCCTTTAAAAATATATATGTATACATTGGATATCCATTTTTAAGATGACTTTTAACCATATGGCTCTTTCAAAAAAATCCTTTTATATCTCTTACTACCAGACTCTAGCTAGGACAAACAGCCAACATTTCTGGCTTTTAACCAGCTCTTTTTTCCCCTCAAAGGTATTTTTCCAATTGAAGTCAGTAAGCCTTAAGGTTATGACTTAACCACGGATGCACAGTGTCTCTAAACAGATGGCACATGGTTTTCACAAGATCTAGAATCACTCCTAATGTCCCTCAAAGAAAAGAAAATTCAAGTCAGGAAATCAGAAGCTGTCCATGGAGGGGAAAATAATAAATTTATTGTAAAAGTCTCACAGGTATCAAACCAGAAAGACTTCATTCCCTAAGCCAGGAATTGAACCCAGGCCACCATCACGAAAAAGCAAAGTCTTAGCTACTGAATTAGAGAACAAGTTGAGTACCATGTGGTTTTTCCTAAATCCATATTTTAAGCCATACTTTAAATAACATCTGAATTGGCCAAATTTTTTTTTAATAAAAGCATATCTTCTTTGGCATATTTCATATGCAGAATTACATACAAATTTTTAGTAACCCTAAATTTTAGTGAGCTTAAGTCATGTGAACTTGAAAAATGTGTGGACTTATTTACTTAATTTTGGGGCACACTTATTTATAAGCCAATTTGGCACTCTGTGGACACAATATATTACATAATAAATGTAAATACACATAAAACACATTTAGAGACACACACACGCACATGCACACAGATCAAATAGCTTTCTTTCTTGGAACTCTAGTCATAAATTAGTAACACAAACTCATAAACGATAACTGGATTCAAATTATTAGAGAAAATTTCTTTTTTAAAAATTTAAGTTCAGAGGTCCACGTGCAGGTTTGTTATATAGGTAAACTTGTGTCATAGGGGTTTGCTGTACAGATTATTTCAACACTTATGTATTAAGCCTGGTACCCATTGGTTATTTCTCCTGATTGTCTCCCTCCTCCCACCCTCCAGTCTCTGATAGGTACTAGCATCTGTTGTTCCCCTCTATGTGTCCATGTGTTCTCATCATTTAGCTCCCACTTATAAGTAAGAATATGTGGTATTTAGTTTTCTCTTCCTGTGTTAATTTGCTCTTGGATAATGACCTCCAGCTCCATCCATGTTCCTGTGAAGGACATGATCTTATTTTTTTTTTATGTCTGGATAGTATTCCATGGTGTATATGCACCACACTTTTCTTTCTTTCTTTCTTTCCTTCCTTCCTTCCTTTCTTTTCTTCTTTTGCACTTTTGCTCTCTTTCTCTCTTTCTTTCTTTCTTTTTCAGAGTTTTGCTCTTGTTTCCCAGGCTGGAGTGCAGTGGTGCATTCTCAGCTCCCAGGTTCAAGTGATTCTTCTGCCTCAGCCTCCCGAGTAGCTGGGATTACAAGTGCCCGACACCACACCCAGCGCATTTTTGTATTTTTTTTTTTTTTTTTTTTTTAAGTAGAGATGGGGTTTTATCATGTTGGCCAGGCTTGTCTCAAACTCCTGACCTCAGGTCATCCACCCGCCTCAGCCTCTCAAAGTGCTAGGATTACAGGTGTGAACCACTGTGTCCTGCCCCATATTTTCTTTATCCAGTCTATCGCTGATGAGCATTTAGGTTAATTCCATGTCTTTGCTATTGCGAATAGTGCTGCAGTGAACATATGTGTACCCGTGTCTTTATAATAGAACAGTTTATATTTCCTTAGGTGTGCTCACAGTAATGAAATTGCTGGAGGTCAAATGGCATTTCTGTTTTTAACTCTTTGAAGTATCACCACACTGTCTTCCACAATGGTTGAACTGATTTACACTCCTAAAAACACTTCATAGGCATTCCTTTTTCTTTGCAACCTCACCATTTTTTTTTTTTTTTTTTTTTTACTTCTTAATTATAGCCACTCTGACTGGTATGAGATGGTCAGTTCTCTAATGATCAGTGATGTTGAGCTTTTTCTTCATATGATTGTTGACCACATGTATGATATATGTCCTCTTTTGAAAAGTGTCTGTTCATGTCCTTTGCCCACTATTTTTTTTTTCTTTTTGAGATAGGGTCTCTGTCACCCAGGCTGGAGTGCAGTGGTATAATCGTGGCTCACTGCAACCTCTGCTTCCCAGGTTCAAATGATTCTCATGTCTCAGCTTCCTGAGTAGCTGTGATTACAGTCATGCGCCACCACTCCTGGCTAATTTTTGTTTTTAGTGGAGATGGAGTTTCACCATGTTGGCCAGGCTGGTCTTGAACTCTTGACCTCAAATGATCCACCCACCTCGGCCTCTTAAAGTGCTGGGATTACAGGCATTAGCCACCAATCCTGGCCCTTTGCCCACTTTTTAATGGGGTTGTTTATATTTTTCTTGTAAGTTTAAGTTCATTATAGAGGCTGGATAGTAGACCTTTGTCGGATGCATAGACTGTAAAAATTTTCTCCCATTCTGTGGGTTGTCTGTTTACTCTGTTGATAGTTTCTTTTGCTGTGTAGAAGCTCATTAGTTCAATTGGATCTCGCTTGTCAAGCTTTGCTTTTGTTGCAATTGCTTTTAGTATCTTCATCATAAAATCTTTGCCCATTCCAGAACGGTATTGCTTACATTTTCTTCAAGGTTTTTATAGCTTTGGGTTTTACAATGAAGTCTTTAATCTGTCTTGAATTAAGTTTTTTATAAGGTGTAAGGAAGTGGTCCAGTTTCAGTCTTCTGCATATGGCTTGCCAGTTACCTCAGCACCATTTATTGAATAGGGAGTCCTTTCTCCATTGCTTGTTTTTATCATTTTTGTTGAGGATCAGATAGTTGTAGGTGCACTGCCTTATTTCTAGTTTCTATATTCTGTTCCATTGACCTATGCATCTGTTTTTGAACAAGTACTATGCTGGTTCAAAACCATATAGTTTTCTTTCTTTCTCTTTCTCTTTCTCTCTAGATGGGGACACACGTTTCTAATCCTGGATGTTTTAGAAAAATTTAAGTGTATGTTTTCTAGTTAAGCTTTAGTTTATCCCATATGGCCATTTGCTGAAGCAGGATGGAAGAAATTTGTCTGTTCACCAAAACTTACTGCTGACACACATTTTTATTGAAATTACATGTATAGGAATGTGTGCCTTCATCGCCAAACTTGAGCTGAATTATACAGAGGACCATCTGAATCATTAGTCTATGAAATTTGACAAATAGGCCCAGATGTTGAAGAGTATGTGGGATAAGAGAGGCCTCGGGGGAAATATTTTTAAAGTTCCTGTCCTCGAAGGTGACTTTTCCAGGTTTGTAGGATTGATTTATGCTACATTACATTTATGTAGCCATTGTATCATCTTCTCTTGGAAAACTAATTACATATTGACCTAGGGAAATGCAATTTCTTCAATAACCTGACTGTCATTCTTCTATCAATTTTTTTTGCATGTACTTCAGCTGTGTGCACTTTCTCTTGCCTCTGGAACATGAGGTAGAAAGTGACCAATGTCGTGACAGACACAGGAATTACATAGGTCCTTTTACCTACTAGATGGTAAGCCCTTTGAGGGCAGGATCCACCCTGTTTTACACTTGATAGATATTCAAATAATTGTTGGTTGCTGCAGCAGGAAAGCAGAAGAAAGAACAGTTAATTCTGGCTCCTGCCTGAAAGGAAGGTCAGAACCACTACTATTGTGAGGACATCGGAATTGACCCTGCAAAGATACATATTTTTTCTGGTGCAAACACTCTATTTTTTAAAACTTTTCTTAAGTGAGGAACAAATTCATAGTTAGTGAACGTCTGTGGCATAGCGAAGATTCAAATACTTTCTGTCCAAGATTCTACAAACACCAAATACCAGTATCACCCTTTCTTCATTGACCCTGGTTGAACCTGAATTGTGTTTGGGGGAGGAGAGGGAGGAATGTGTGTGCAGGAGCCATATGATCTGCCTACAGCTAATTTGTCTTCTCCCAGTTGAAGTGACTCTCCAGAGCAATGGATTTCACATGTGTATTTTTAGGTGTAGAACCTCCTCTTCTTTTTGCAAACAAATTCCTATCCATAATCCCGATATTCAGATTAAAATAAGTGAAAGGGAAGCTGTGCAAGTGAAGCAGTAGGAGCCTGAGCCCCTCCATTCAGTTCCCTCTCATTGGGGAAGACATTTGAGCTACAAAAGTTGAACCAAGGGCTCAGTAGAATAGTTTGAAGACCACTGACACCCTGACACGGCCTAATGAAAATCCATGGAAAATGTGCTGGTGAAGCAAAATGGGTCTAGGAAAACCCCATGTGGGCTCCCCAAGGTCTGCGGATGTTTATGTTTGGTTGTCCCCACCCTAACCCCTACCCCTGAAGAAACGGGGAACTTTGCTCCACAAAAGATTGCACCACAGGGACACAGTATTTCTCTTTTCACTTCTCCACTGCGTTCCTTTCCGCACAGTATCTGCTTCATCATGTCTCTTAGAGTGGAGAGCTATTTTACTTGGTAGGGGAGCTGTGTGTCATAATGAAGAGTTTGGGTTCCACAGTCTGTCAGGGTTAAAGTCTAGGCTCCAGCACTTGCTAGGTGCCCTGGGCAATAACTTAATCTTATTTTGTCCTAGCTTTCCTCACTGGTGATAGAGGGACAATAATAGCACATGCCTAAAAGGGTTGTCAGAAATGAGATAATGAGTATAAGTCCCTTTTTAGCAGTGCCAGGTACAGAGTAAATGTCTGGTAAATGTTGGGTATCATTAGGAACAGTCTGTTTGTTTGCCTAGTGCAGAACAACTAGTTCAAGTGGCTCATTCTTTTTGCTCCTAATTTCCTGGGTCACTTGAACTTTCCCTGCTGGCTCCAAGTCAAACATGCTGTCTCAGCCATCACATCTGTGTCTGCTCCTCTGCATATGTACGTTTGAGAAGTAGTACAGATCGTCCTGATGCCACAGCTTTCCTCCCACTCTCTCTGCAGCAAATCTTTCATAACTGCCAGAAGCTTCTAGAAACTCCTAACTTTTGTTGGATCTAGTTTTTCTGAAAGATATTTTGCTCTTCTCCCTTACCATTCTTTTAACCTGACTTCTCTTGCTTGTATCATGAAACTTCGTACTTCAAAGAATTTTTTTTTTTTTTTTTTTTTTTTTTTTGAGACAGAGTTTCGCTCTTGTTACCCAGGCTGGAGTGCAATGGTGTGATCTCGGCTCACCACAACCTCCGCCTCCTGGGTTCAGGCAATTCTCCTGTCTCAGTCTCCTGAGTAGCTGGGATTACAGGCACGTGCCACCATGCCCAGCTAATTTTTTGTATTTTTAGTAGAGACGGGGTTTCACCATGTTGACCGGGATGGTCTCGATCTCTTGACCTCCTGATCCACCCGCCTCAGCCTCCGAAAGTGCTGGGATTACAGGCTTGAGCCACCGTGCCCGGCCAGAATTTTTAATTACTACAAACAGGACTGGCTATATAATTTCCAGGATCCGGCGCAAAATAAAAATGTGTGGTGACTTGTTCACAATTATTAAGAATTTCAAGGCAGTGACAGCAGAGTATCAAACCAAGTGCAGGGCCCTTCTGTCACATGCCCACTAAACTGGCCCCGAGTACAAACATCAGCGTATGGAAAGCCTTTATGCCATAGTCAGGATGAGATATTTCATTTACACAGTGAGGGTTCTCTCACTTTTATACATGAAGACTTGAGGGATAGAAAGTGTCCCAAAGACACTTGTTCATTCCTCCCACAGAAGATAATTATAAGCAAAAGACAATATATTCTAACAATGAGGAGAATTCCTATGAAGAAGTTAACTCTGCTTTTCTCTATTCCCCTGTGATTTCTCATTTTAATAAACATTGCAGAATCTTATCTTCCAACTGACAGCAGTCTCATAAGAAAATCCCACTATTCTTGAGAGTGTTCTATTCATTGTATACAAGGGAGATTTCAGTGCTGCTTTTCTTGTGGTATGAGGAATTTATCATAGAAGCCAAGCTTACTCTTCTGCTATCTTAATGCTGGTCTCCCCAGAAGTGGAGCCTGAGATAAAGATTTAATCATGGTGTACTGAGAGGAAAGTAGAGATGAGGAGAGATTAATAAAAGGTGCCTTATTAAGCCAGCTACCAGAGTAGTACATTGGAGATTAATCCTGTGGGGAAACTCTGAGCTGTAGTCAGAGCCAAGGGAGCCAAGGAATTTAGACACTAACTCCCATCAATCCTTGCTTGAGAACTGCTGAGGAAGAGGCAAGGACCAATCCAGCCCGTGCACTCTGGAAAGGTAAGGGAGAGGGAGACATACAGGCAGACTCTGAGAGCATCTGCTGCATCTGCAACAGAAAGCCTAAAAGACAGTCTTCAGAGCAGACAGTGCTCTGCTCCAAGATCAGCACTACAGATTATAAGCAGAATGATCTTGGCTAAGCTAGTCTTTCAGTCACAGGCTTTTCATCTGTAAACAGAAATACCACCTTCAGGGCTGTTGGGATAATTAGAACTGTATGAAGCATCAAACATGTGGCTGGCCTATGGTAGACACCAATTGAGAACACTTGTATATAGAGAGCCATTAAATTATTTTTTAAAGTAGTACTTCTCATACTTAAAAATTGATAGGAATCACTTGCAGATCTTGTCATAATGCAGATTCTAGTCCTGCATATCTGGGTGGGGCCCCCAGGTAGCACTGATGTTTCTGGTCCAGGGACCACACTTTGTACAGCAAGATTTCAAACCATTCTAAAATTTCACTTTAGTCACTGGGTACAATAGATCATACAATATTTTCACTGGAAAACATAAGGTATGATCTGTGGGTTTAATTATACCTAAAACAGAAAAATGTTTAATTATAACCATGAGAACTGTTAGCCTTAAATGGAACATAACCAGCTTGTGTTAATCATCACTCATAAACTTAACTGCCTGGGGTTCCCAGGGCAGAGCTATGCAATAGAGGAAGTGCAGAATAAAAAATATATAGGATAGATAAGGATTTCAGCATCATGGGAAACCCAAGAAAATATAAAAAATTATATCATTATTAGAGAATGAGGAAACAGAAGAGAGCCCAAGGGTATATCACTAAGTAATTCATGACATTAATACAAAATTAATGTAATCTGCCTCAGATGTCTCCTATGTACAATACAGTATATAGGGTAGTGGTGTGAAAGACCATACATGATGTTTACAATCTGTTGAAGAAAACAGAAACATACATGAAGATACTAAACAGTGAAAACATGGCCAAATCCTCCTCACTAGTGGGAAAGCTGTGTTAGGCACTGGGAGGCTATTCTGGTCTGGAATACCTAAGAAAAGTACAGCTAGAAACGAGACTTCAGCTATGAACAGATGCTTCTCAAAAGAAGACATTTATGCGGCCAACAAACATCTGAACAAAAAGCTCATCATCACTGGTCATTAGAGAAATGCAAATCAAAACCACAATGAGATACCATCTCACGTCAGTTAGAATGGCAATCATTAAAAAGTCAGGAAACAACAGATGCTGGAGAGGATGTAGAGAAATAAAAAAGCTTTTACACTGTTGGTGAGGGTATAAATTAGTTCAACCATTATGGAGAACAATGTGGCAATTCCTCAAGGATCTAGAAATAGAACACTTGACCCAGCAATCCCATTACTGGGTATATACCCAAAGGATTATAAATAATTCTACTACAAAGATTCATGCACATGTATATTTATTGCAGCACTGTTCACAATAGCAAAGACTTGAAACCAACCCAAATGCCCATCAATGATAGACTGGATAAAGAAAATGTGGCACATATACACCATGGAATACTATGCAGCCATAAAAAAGGATGAGTTCATGTCCTTTGCGGGGACATGGATGAAGCTGGAAACCATAATTCTCAGCAAACTAACATTAAGAACAGAAAACCAAACACCACATGTTCTCACTCATAAGTGGGAGTTGAACAACGAGAACACATGAACACAGGGAGGGGAACTTCACACACTGGGGTCTGTCAGGAGGTGGAGGGCTAAGGGAGGAATGGCATTAGAAATACTTAATGTAGACGACAGGATGATGGATGCAGCAAACCATTATAGCACATGTATACCTATGTAACAAACCTGCACATTCTGCACATGTATCCCAGAACTTAAAGTATAATATATATTTTTTTTTAAATAAAGGAGACTTCAGTTGAGAAACAGCCAAGGTTCAGGTTTGAACACAGTTGGAATGTATAGAAAAAAGGTCAAAACTTTCATGAAATAATTCTATAAGTTGTGTACCTCAAAAGGCATTGTTTAGGAATTTATGCTGCAGGGAACACGGCTGGATCAAGAACAGTGGCCCACAATGTACCTGTTGACCTTTGGCCGAGGCAGTTGGAGATAACCTAACAGGTGACCAATTGCTGTGTCATTACTAAGATTGACTTTGGAGTCATATCTGGGTTCCACACACAGATTCCAGTAAGAACTAGCAGTGTTACTTAGAAATAGGATTCAGGCGCCAGGCGCGGTGGCTCAAGCCTGTAATCTCAGCACTTTGGGAGGCCAAGGCGGGTGGATGACGAGGTCAAGAGATCGAAACCATCCTGGTCAACATGGTGAAGCCCCATCTCTACTAAAAATATTTAAAAATTAGCTGGGCATGGTGGCACATGCCTGTAATCCCAGGAGGCTGAGGCAGGAGAATTGCCTGAACCCAGGAGGCGGAGTATAAACTACACTGGATATCTGCCAGTTTCACCAGCTCCACACTCCACCCTATTTCCTGCCCCACAAAGCTGACTTACATGGGTTACATGACTAGGTTTCCTTCCTTTCTAGTTTCCAGTTGGGTTTGGCCATGGGGAGCACCAGCAGAAGATTGAGAGAGAGGTGGGAGTTAGGTTAGGATGTTTATTCTAACAAGTATAATCATAGTTATCTATTGCTGCTCAACAAAGTATTCTTAATTTAGTGGTATAAAATAACCATTTTATCATGATCAATTCCTCACCCAACTTTTGTGGGACAGAAATTTAGACAGCATAGTGAGGATGACTTGTCTTTGCAATGTTTAGAATCTTATCTGTCACTCAGAATCTGAAGGTGGCTTTACATCTGGGAGCTGAAGTTATTCTAAAGGCACGTGCACTTGAATGTCTATCAGCTGATGCTAGTTATTTACTGTTTGAGATTTCAGCTGAATGGTTGACCAAAACATCTATGGGTAGCCTCTCCATGTAGCCTCCTTACCTTGGTGAATTGGGTGAGTTTGGGCTTACTCATAGCATGGCAGCTGGGTTCCAATAGTGAGTATCCCCGAGAAAAAGGTGGACGCACATGGCATTTTTATGCCCTACCCTTGGAAGTTGCATATGTCACTTCCAACATGTATGATTAGCTCTGATCAGATTGGAGGGGAGGAAACACAGTCCCCATCACTTCATGATAAGAATGTCAAAGCTGCATTTTCAGAAGAGCGTGTGGGATGAGAATGATTTTGCAGTCATCCTTGGAAAATACAATGGGTCACAAGATTGAGATTTGAGGACTAAGTTTGCATACATAAGTATGGCTCAACTGGAAAGGATATGCCTATAAGGGAAGGGACACACTGAAGAATTTATATTAAAATGTCAAGAAAGAAATATGTCACAACCGAGGGCACCTCCAGGGCTTACAATACAAATGAGTGAATGAATGGTTGAATATTGAATGCAAAACAGAATTCCTAAAACACCCCAGCTCTTCCCCTAGTTTCTAAAAAAGAGATTTGAGTATTTTTAAGAAAGTATTAACTTGAGCACATGGTGTATGTGTGGAAGAAGTTCCTCCTTTTTTGTGGAAGAGGACATTGTGAGGACACTGTGGATTTCGGGACCTTTTTAGCCACGAAAGAAAATGCTTGGTGTTTCTCCTTTTGTAATTCCAGTAATCTTGCTGTAGCATGCAAAGCAGTTTTCAGATGGGTAGAAGGCAGAATTTACTTCTTCTGGTGTAATGCCAGAAAGATAGTTACTGCTGTGTCCATAAAGATTTTCAGAGGGTCTTTGACAAATAGAAGGCCAAAACCAAGGTTCCGCAAATGTGTATAGCTCAGTAGGGTTATGGAATTGTAGAAGCAAAGAGGAGGTCTTGAAACCTGTTTATGGTTCAACCCCAGCATTTTGCAGGTGCGGAAGCAGGAGATGAGAGATTAAGTGGCACACCTGAGGCCTGCACTCTCTGGCCTTCCGCCATGTATCGCCTGTTTGAAATTGGTCTCAACCCAAACTCCACTATTCTCAGAGGTGTATTTTAAAATTAAACTTTATTTTTAGATCATTGTAGATTTATATGCAACTGAAATAATACCCAGAAAGAGATCTGACAATTACTAAGAAAGTATTAAGAGATCCCATGTGCATTTCACCGTTTCCCCCAATGACACGTAAGTGGAATCACACAGTATGTAAGCTTTTTAAATTGTTTATTTCACTCAGTTTATTCCTCTAGAGATTTATCCAGGTTGTTGAGTATATCAATGATTTGCTCATTTTATTTCTGGGTATTTCATGTATGATATGCCATTGTGTAACTATTCATCTGTTAAAAAACAACTGGATTGGTTCCAGGTTTGTACTATTACGAATGAAGCTTTTATAAACACTCATGTGCAGGTTCTTGTGTGAACACAGTGTTAATGTGGGATGGCAGTTGCATGTCTTTGTTCTTAAGAAACTGCCAAGCTGTTTCATGTTTGAAGGTGGCTTTATATCTGGAAGCTGGAGTTATCTAACGGCACGTTCACTTGAATGTCATTCATTCAAGTGTCTACCATTTTTTCTTTCTTTCTTTTTTTTCTGAGACAGTGTCTCACTCGGTCACCCAGGCTAGAGGGCAGTGGCGTGATCTTGGTTCACTGCAACCTCCACCTCTCAGGCTCAAGCAATCCTCCCACCTCAGCCTCCCAAGTAGCTGGGATCACAGATGCAAACCACCACACATAACTAATTTTTGTATTTTTCGTAGAGATGGGATTTTGCCACATTTCCCAGGCTCAAACTTTTGAGCTCAAGCAATCCACTAGCCTCAGCCTCTTCAAATGCTGGGGTGACAGGCATGAGCCACTGTGCCCAGTTGCATGTTTAAGAAACTGCCAAACTGAATTCCAGAGTGGCTATATCATTTATATCTTCACCAGTAATGTACAGGTGATTTAGTTTCTCAACATTTCCACCAGCACTTGGTGTTATCACTATTTTTTAATTTTGGCTATTCTAATCGGTGTACAATGCTACCTTTCGTGGTTTTAATTTGAACTTTCTGAATAATTAATGGTGTTGAGCATCTTTTCATGTGCTTATTTGCCATCTGCAGTTCTTCTTTGGTGAAATGTCTCAGTGATATATTTTTACATGTTTAATATGAACAATGTCAATCTCCCCACTCTCTCATCCACATTCTAGGTCTTGTTTGCCAAAGTTCTAGTCGCTGATTTTCACAAAGGGAAACCAAATTGCACACCATGTTCCAGCCCCACTAGCCTTCTGTCAGTGCTCAAGCCTGTCCAATTCTTCGTGGGTTTTGTTTGTTTGTTTGTTTGTTTGTTTGTTTTTTGAGATGGAGTTTCACTCTTGTTGCCCAGGCTAGAGTGTAATGGCGTGATCTCAGCTCACTGCAACCTCTGCCTTCTGGGTTTAAGTGATTCTCCTGCCTTAGCCTCTTGACTAGCTGGGATTACACGCCACCATGCCTGGCTGTTTTTGTTTTTTTTTTTTAATATATATTTTTAGTAGAGATGGGGTTTCTCCATGTTGATCAGGCTGGTCTTGAACTCCCAAACTCAGGTGATCTGCCCACCTCGGCCTCCCAAAGTGCTGGGATTACTGGCATTAGCCACCACGCCTGGACAACTCTTCTTGTTTAACTAGAAAGAACAGTGGCTCTGAGACCAAGCTGCTTGGCTGTTCATGTGGCTGGCCCTTCTGTGCTTTGGGTCTCAGCTTAAAGGCCTGTTCTTAAGTGCTCTCTGGCCTCCCTAACTGTTCCTCTCTCACGGCTCTGTTTCCCTTCCCTCATGTTTAGTCTAGTCTACAATTTTACTCATTTGCTTGCTTGTCACTGCCTTTGCTTACACCATAGTGTGGAAGCTCCGTGAAGCCAGGGAGGGACCTTGTGTCTTTCCTCACTGGAAGCCCTGGCTCCTGGGCCAAGTACCAATTATGTAATAAATTTTCAGATTTGGTGAGTTAATAAGTACATTTCAGGGCTGCTTCATCTAAATTTGGAATTAATGTGGACTTTTCCCCCTTTGAATGTGTTTTCTACTGTTTTCCTTTTAACATTATCTAGTATTGCTACTATCACCCTCCCTGGGTTAAACTAAAACATACGTCATATTTTACCATGTGAAGCACTCTGTAGTAGGAAGGTTCTATTTATATAATGAGTTGGCATTCAGCCATTAAACATATTAGATGAATATTTCACATTTAAAATTTTAAATTTAATAATTTTGTCTCTTTTATTTTCTGTTGCTATAACAGAATACCTGAAAATAGGATGTTTATTTAATATTTGCCATGAAACAAACCTCTTGTTTATTTGATTAATCAAAAAAATAAAATAAGCTGCAGAGGAACAATTTTTTTTTGGCAACAAAGTTTTATTGCAAAATAAGAAATTGATATAAAAACGGGATATAAGAAGCAGGGAGGAGGAGGGGAAGGGGTGGGGTGAAAATGAAGATGTGCTTGCAGAATGTAAAAGACATTGACCCTTCCAGCTGGATGCGGTGGCTCATGCTTGTAATCCCAGCACTCTGGGAGGCTGAGGCAGGCGGGCTGCTTGAGCCCAGGAGTTTGAGACCAGCCTAGCCAACATTGTGAGACTCCACGTCTACAAAACATGTAAAAATTAGCCGGCCATGGTGCCATGAGCCTGTGGTCCCAGCTACTCAAAAGGCTGAGGCAGAAGGATCACTTGAGCAGAGGAAGTGAAGGCTATGGTGAGCCAAGATCACCCCACTGCACTCCAGCCGGGGCAACAGAGCAAGACCCTGTCTCAAAGAAAAAAGAAAAGAAATTGACCCTGAGCATAAAACAAGTCTTGGTGGATCCAGATCATCATATACAAGAAATGAAATTTCCAGGGTGTGGGATGGGCTGAAATTTCCTTTTAGGTACTAAGGTTCACGAAGAGGTTGTCAGAGAGGATTTGGTCAGGCAAGCAGAGACTTGGCGATGCCCTCTACCTAACCAGCTGCCCAACTGTAGAAACTACCAACCCACTGACCAACAGGGACAGGGAACAAGCACCCTCAAGGGGGTCAAGTTCAAGACCCCACATAATAAAAGGTGGTTTCAAGGCCAGGCATACATTATTTCATTCACCCTCACAACATACCGTGAGGTAGGTACAAATGCCAGGATTTCATAGATATAAAACTTGAAGTTAGAGGAAATTAAAGAGTGTGAGACAGCTTCCCTGGTTAGTATGGTGAAGAAGTGGCCCCCCCCTACCGTGTGGTTGATTGCAAACTAACCTTTACTTGCAAGAAAAATGCTTACATCTCCCAAATATCTCTCACAGTAAAAACCTTAAAATCAAAGCTGGTATGTTCTAATCCCCATCCTCCTCCCTACAACAAAACACAAGTGCAGGCCAACATCCTCAGTCGAGCTCCAGGACAAAGCAAACAGAAGTCCTGGGTGTTTCTGACACATACCTATGGCAAGCAAGGGTTCAAGAATACAAAACCCAAAATGGCAGGGGAGGGAAGAGATGGAGTAGGAGGCTGTCAGTGGGAAACAAGAAGTGGAGAATGTCAGTCTGAGTCAGTTCCTCTCTCTTGATCATTAGTTTTTTATGGTGGAGGGTGGACTGCCCCTTCTTGGACTTCAGGAGGCTGGAGTAGGCCCTGCTCCCCACTGGCTCTTTCCAACCTGGGCATCCTTGAGTTCCAAGGCCTCATTCAGCTCTTGGAACATCTCAAAGCGCTCACGTCTATGGAACTGAAGGGTGAAATATTCTCCATCCAGTGGGTTCTTCTTTGGCTGGAGAGAGGAGCTGGTGCTGTTCGGCAGTGCTCGCTTAGTGTTCCCGGGGCAGATCAGGGCAAGGCTCCCCTTTCTTGAGGAAATTCTCTCCCTCTGTGCACCAGTCTCTCCCAGGACAGGCACAAATGCTCACCTCAAAGCTGTTCCGTCCCAGCAGATCACCACTGGAGCCTTCCAGGGTGATGATAGTGAGGATGGGCCTCTGGTTCATGCTGCCCATTTAGGAACTGTTACACATGGGGTTGTAGTGGATGGTGGCACAATCAGAGCTGACTTCAGGCGGCTCATAGGGCACAGCCATACTATGTCAAAAGTGTTTCTGTCATCCAAATACTCCACGTGTAAATTTCCTTCCACTGATAAGATGCTGAGGAGGGGCCAGACCATAACTATCTGAGCAGTGCTCATGGTGGAGGCAGCGCCTCATGACCTCCGTCATGAGCTGCGACTGCTTGTAGATGGCTATAGCGCGGACATGGTTGCCAGGTGTGGGGTGTGGAATCAACCCACAGCTGCACAGGGCAGGTCTTAGCCAGCTGGCAAAACATCTTGTCGAGGGCAGGGGAGCATGTGCAAGTCACCGACTTCGCTGTCCCAGAATGCAAGAAGCCCAGACCTCCGTGGTGGGTTTTCTGCGAAGGGACAGAGGATGACAGAGGCCGGGGGTGGGGGGGGGTGGGTGGCTGGTGCGGGGGCGGCTTGTGTAGGAGCTGTCGGCACCTGGGCCAAGCCGGGAGGAGCCTCTGACACTGTAGGAGCTTCATCTGGAACCCGGTCTTGACTGAAACATTGTGCAGTGTCATCCGGGGACAGCATCAAATCATCCACGGGTTGGAAAAGCGAGGAGGACAGAATGTTGTTTTCAGGAAGTTGTTTCCATAGGTCTGAAAATGTTTCCTGACTGAGAGGGGGCCCGATGCTGAGATCGGACTGTGGCTCCTCCATGGCAGTAACCCCGAAGGCAGTCTGGCTGCCAGTCCTCAGGGAAGCGTGTCACTGTCCTGGAAAGCATGCTCCAAGCCAAGTGTTCTCGGAGCCCAGCAGCTACCTGCCCCCTGGATGGTGGCTCTAGACTTTTTGAATAGCAACAATTTTAAGTCCAAAGAGATATCAAGTTTGTTTTAAGGCTGTGGTAGTTGATACAGCATCTTGCTTCTACCCTCTGCAGTCTTCTCTGTGAACCACAGTGATACTTTTAGAAACCTGTTAGCTAACACAGGAGTTTTCTGTTTTAGTTTTTCATTGGTTCTTTACCTCCTCATTGTTTGTCATGTTTGTGGCCTGCAACAGTAGCATTTAAGATTTAAAAATGAAAGCCAAAAGCAAAAAAACAAAAAAACAAACAAACAAACAAAAAACCCCACAGACAACCAAACAAAAGCCTACTTTTTTCTAAAAGTTTAGGGGAAAATTTTTATTTCCCCACCCATCCACTGAATTGATGGAATTCACACTATTATGGCCATGACCATTTAAAAGAACCCAGGTGGGCCTGCAGCATAGTTTCCATGGCCACGAGTGTTACTTTGGTAGTGCATAGTCTCTATATCAAGTTTGCCTTGGACAAATAAATATCAAGAGGCTTAACTTAGTCATTCTAACAAAAGGCAACATCCCATGTTAATGCCTTCAATTCTGTGTTTTCTTAAAAAAAAAAAAAAAAAAAAAAAAAAAAACTCAATGGTGTCATATGTTCTACAGCTAAAAATTAAAACATTTGCTGATGAGCCATGAAAGCTAATAGACAGTATTAAAAGATTCATTTAAAAAATGCTAACAACCCTCCTACCCATCCAAGTATACCTAACATGCTAGTTAAAAACAAAAACCCTTACCCATCCACTCTCACCTGCATTGAATTAAAGAGAAAAGGAAAAAAAGAAAGAAATCTTACCACCCTAAAAGCAAGAAAATCTCCCAAATGACAAAAATCTTCCTTTGAAGAAAGCTACTCAGACTTCTGGAAACATAAAGAACTATTATAGAGCTTGTTATTTTGAGAAAGTAAACACTTTGTTGCACACATCAACAGTCAGTGTGCTCTGAGACAGAGACTGAGTAATTTATAATGAACAGAAATTTAGCTCACTGTTCTGAAGGCTGGGAAGTCCAAGAGCATGTGGCCAGAATCAGGGAAATGGAAAGGCCTTTGTGCTGCATCATCTCATAATGAAAGGCAGAAGAGAATACATGGGGGAGAGAGTGCATGAGAGGCTGGGCTTGCTTTTATAGTAAGCTGCTCTCGAGATAACTGACCCACTCCTGTGATAACTACATTGATCCATTCATGACTTATTAGGTCTCACTTCCCAACATTGTTATGTTGGGGATTAAGCTTCCAACATGTGAATTTCGTCATACACATTCAAACCATTGCATAATCTGATGCATGGTCTAATTCTGTAAAGTAAGTGTTTGTGTATGATTGTGGTATATAAGAATATGCACTAAAGTAACGTTCTGGGTTAAATTGTGTCCTCCCCCACCCAATTCATCTGTTCAAGTCCTAACCTCTAGTATCTTAGAATGTGATTGTGTTTGGAGAAAGGGGTTTTAAAGAGGCAATTAAGTTAAAATGAGGTCATCAGGATGGGCCCTAATTCAATATAAGAATTATATGTCCTTATAAGAAGAGAAAATTTGGACACAGACACACACAGAGAAATGGCCTTGTGAAATGCAAGGGAGAAGACAATCATTTACAAGCCAAAGAGGGAAGCATAGAAGAAACCAACCCTGCTTACACCCTGATCTTGGACTTCTAGCCTCCGGGATGGAGAGAATTAATTTCTTATTTGAGCCACTCAGTATGTGTTACTGTGTTATGGAACCTCTAGCAAACTAATAGAAGTATGTGATGGTAGAATTAGGTAAATCTACCTTTGATTCTCTGCATTTCCTGACTTCTATGAAATTAACTACAAATTTTGTCACTAAATTTATTTAATGCTATAATTACCTTAAACTAAGAGATGGTCAGGATGAATCTAGTGAGAAAACAAGAAATAAAGAAAGAGCAACCTGGCTAATTAGTTTCCCTGTTTCTCATTGAAGAATATGGAAGTAAAAATCAGATTCAGAGTTTAAGTTGATTGAGCCTTAAAGTTTTGATCAAAGAAAAATGTTCTGAACAGTTAGTCCTCTGAACAGACTATTCAACCAAGGCCTCTCTCTATTACCTGGAAGTGGATCCTCCATATGCTCCGTGAGATAGTGCTCCAATAATGATTCTGGGGGCATCCAAACTCTTGATTTGAGACGCAGAATAAACAGAACATACACATTCCTTAGTGTAACTTAGAAACAAATTCCACATGAGGGCTGCCCCAGTTCAAAAGGAATGATGGACATTAGCTCTGGAAGTTACCCAGCCACTAGAGAGTTGGTGGAGTTGACATATTCAACCTCTCACCTCATTAGCAGGGTCAGTTTGCTCAAACATCTTCTCCTTTCACTCCCTTGAATAAATGTAATGGTCCAAGAGTAGTCAGAGATGATTAGATAAAAATCTGTTGGACCTGGGGACCTTCGTCAACTGGTCCAATCCTCTCATTTTACAAGGGTGACAACTGGGACTCTGAAATGCTAAGGGTAATGTATATGTACATGTGTGCCTGCAGAATATTTATAGCAGTCTACCTCAGTCTGAAGTTAGAGATAAAGAATCCTCAGAGACATACCAAGCCTAAAATTTCTCATGCTATGAACAACTTTGGATTCTCTTGATAGGCCTTGTTTAATATCTCAGAGGAAAATAAATTTAAGGGATGTTCCAAAATTAATTGCTTATCTTATAAAGTTGGGCTAAAAGTTAAAATCCTATCAGTAGAACATATGGAAGATATAAATTGATTAATAGTTGGAGAAAACTGTACTATAAATGAAGCGTAACTCAGTCTCACCAGCAAATGGTCAATACTTACTCTTGATAAATTATTTTCTCTCTTCAACATGCATAGAAGGAGGTACTTGTTTTATATTCCTTTGGAAGTGATAAAGTAGGGAACTAATTTGTTTGATACATAAAGGGTTAAATAAACTACGGTGTGTTTCCATCATATGTACTCTAACTCTCAGACCTTACCCGTATGCCTATACACTAAGAACATTTTAGGATATAACATTGGGCAGGATGGTCCTTGCCCTTAAGGAGAGCTCAGTCTGCTAGATAAATTGGACACATGAGACACTGTTAAGGGGTCTCAAGGCTGTGATAAGAAAAGTTTATTCTTTTATTCCAAACTACCTATTCTAATTCGCTCTTCAAGTTCACGTTCAAGGAACAAAAAAGTTCTTCCTGACCTTTGGAAGAAATCTAGGACATGCCTCATGACCTTTCTGGTAAATTTCAAATAATGTCTTCTGGTCACTTCTAGAGACAACAAGTCTTGTTTCAGATTTCATTTAAAGATCAAGATTTCCCTTCTGACTAACTTAAGCCGTCTCCAGAGACACAGGCAGCTTCTCCATTCCCCTGCCCTGAAGCTCTGCCCTTCTTCTCCCCCTCACCGGCTGTGTCTGGTTCCTCTAAGGCTGCAGCCCCAGATGAAGGTGAGGGCTGGAGGGCTAAGAGGCAGGAAAGGGCTTGGCTGGCTTTCAGGTAATCTCATATTGGCTTCCTTGGGCCGGGGCAAGTGTTTGGCTGACAGTCTGTCCCATGGGTTATTTGGAGGCTCCCAGTAGGAACACAAAGCAACGTGCTCTGACATGAGTGATGTGTTTTCTTTCAAGTGGCTGCTTAAATCCCCTACCTCCAACCCCGGCAACCAAATGGTCCACCTCTCAGGTGGAATAATTACCCCTCCACAGAGTTCTTTGGGTGGAATTTGAAATGGCCGTCAACTGGTACCATCTTTCTCTCTCTGTCACTCTCTCTCTCAGACCAAAAGAAACACAGGAGAACACTGAACTATCAAGGCAGTGCAGCTGGCTCTCTGTGCAGCTGGTTGAGTTCTCTTTTCTCTGTTTTTGGCTAATTGTCACAGCTTCTGGCCTTTAAATCCTTCCGGAGTGCTTTGTTGCTCTGTCCCCTGAATCACAGGAGGCATAGATCAAACTGTTAGCTCATGAAAGCTCTGATTGCTAGGCTTGAGGAACAGTAAAGAATTCTCTACCTCTCTTCGATGTGGTAGGAAAGGCCCACCGCATACTAATAACACTCTCCAGAGAAATTTTTTTTCCCCTGGGTTCCAATTTATTAACTGAATACTTAACCATCACTAAAATAGTCTGGATATGGCCGGAAGCTAAAGCTTGTTTCTTCTCTACAAGTTTTGCATAGACATATAGCACCTCACTTTGGATTGCTGGATTGGTTGCTTTCTGGTCCTTAGCAAAAGCTAAAGTTGAGTCCCATCTTGTAAGACAAGCAAATATTCATTAATGTGACGAGTGAATGCTAGGATAGAGACTTGCAAAAGCTTTTGTAGCAAATACTACTAGTCTATACTAGGAAAGGAAGGTGTTAGTAAAAGCTTCCCATAAAGTTGGCACCTGAGCTGAGCTCCAAGCCGTGAGAGTTAGACGAGAGGAAAAAGGACATTTCATGTGAGTTTGTTTGCAATTGCAGGGTCCATTTGGATCATTTATGGTTGCTTGCTACAGTAGGTAGTGTATTCTCATACTCTACATTTTTACCAAACAAAACACCAGCATTTAATACTGTGAAGTATTCTTGCCAAGAACAGTTGAACCTAGAGTCTGTAGAGCAAGCTTTTATTAATAGAACATACAGGAATAGAAGAACAGGTAAATGATATCAATACAAGGAAGCAAACAGACAAATCCGGAATAGGGGACCTTCTGCAGAACTGGCTTGTTTACTGTAAGATGGCAATGACCAGAGAAAAAGTTGGGAAAGGGGACAACTTCATGTAAGAGACACAGCAATCCAATGAAAATATATGGACTTTGTAGATGATGCCAAAGAATCATTAATCATTTTATTAAGTATAACCTGGCATTCTGGTCAAGAACATATTCTTTAAGAGCCACATAGTGAATTATGAAATGATGAAATGACACAATGCCTGCTGTTTCCTTTGAAATACTTTAACAAAGAGAAGACAAAAGGGACGGTTAAGCCAATAGAGAAAATCTTTGATAATTGTTGAATCTGGGTAATGGGTAAATGAGATTCATTATTTAAATTTTGCTAATATGTAAACAGTTTCATAACTTTTTTCAAAGTTTCTTTTTTGCTTGTGTGCGATGCCCTTGTGGGTGGGATGTTTTCCTCCTTGTGGCTCCAGGGACCCTGATCCTCTTATCTTGTGGTTCTGCTGTTCCTTAGGGCCTCTAAGTTCTCTGCATCTGGATGGGCAGTAGGAAGGAGGGCACCCTGATAGGCACACCTATTCTTAAGACTATAGTGCAGAAGTAATCTACTTATTTCTGCTGACATCTGTGAGCAAAGTTTATCTGATAACTTCATCTAGATTCAGGGTGCGTGCTGGCTGTTGGGCAGCTTCCAGCAATTACTCTATGAAAGTGAAGCAAAGCTCTTTAGTGGATGGCTTACTGCCTCTATCACATGCAGAGACAGGGATTCTGTTAGCAGGTGGGATGAGCCTCGACAATCTGCTTCTTCCACAAGTCCTGCAGGGGACTCTGATACGGGGTATGATGATACCTTCTGTTTACCTGCCTGAGCCACACAGTCCCTCCCCACCCTGCCCCATGCCTTGGGGCTGACCTGCTTGGTCTGCATAATGAAATCCCTTGACCAGTGGCTTCCAGTAGGGTTCAGCTAATGGAGAGCATCAACAGAGACAAGGTGGGAGTAGGGTTGAGAAGGGAAGCCTGAGTTCCCAATGTCCCCAGCACCACACTCCATTGGATTGCCCCATGGTGGCTTTGTTCCTTTGAGGTTCACAGCTCATTGTGCTGGCCCTCTCCACAGCCCTTTGTGTCTCGAGGTTCTGATGACTGCTCCCTCCCCTCACTCCTTCAATACCAGTGCCTCATCAGAATACTGCTTTTTATAAAATTTCAGAAGTATTTATTATTATTTCTAGAGATGGGGGGGAAATCTCACCAAGTTGACCAGGCTGACCTCAAACTCCTGGGCTCAAGTGAGCCACTGCCATGGTCTCCTAGAGTTCTGAGATTATAGGTGTGAGCCATCATGCCTGGCCTACAATACTGCTTTATCCAGTGTGGCCTCTCTACAATTGCCCACACCCTCACAGAGTGTCTTTATTACATTCTCCTCAAATTCTCATCTGTTTCTGCTTGAACCTTGGCTGATACACAGGGAGTCCTTGGACAACACTGGAAAGCACTGTCTAAGCAGAATATGACATAGCCACTGAGGGACTATGAATGACACATTTGAACTACAGGCATTTAATGCAGCTGGAGCAAATGGGAGGGGAGCTGAGAACAGAAGTGGCAGGAGCTGCACTAGGTAAGGCCTATTTGCCGTGCTAGATCATCTGTTAGCTGCAGAAAGATTAAGCAGGGGCTCTGCAGTAACAGGTGAGTTTCAACCTGGAGACAGGAAATAGTGAGAACAGAGAAGGAGAAAATTAAGATCCTATTGTTGGAACCCACTCTGTTACTAGTGTTGCACTTGTGGACTAATGAAGCCAAAACATAGGGGAAAAAAATGCCTTTGCAGAGAAAAACCAGTGAGGTAAAGGAAGATCCTGATTTAGAAGAAAAGCACAACCAGGATTATCATGTCCCTTCTGCAACACACTTCACTTCTGCATTTACCACCAGAAAGGCTATGTTCAAACTTTGGAGGTTTCCCCCACCCACACGTGAAGATTGACCATTCTAGGAACATTTGTTATAGAAAAGAAAATAGAATTTGTTGTAGAGCCAGCTTTGCTAAACTACATTTGTCATGTGAAGTGAAAAAATATCCAAAACGGAAAAGAGTAAAAACTGTATGATAAATATTATTTGCTAAGCAATATTAATGATTTAATGTTGCAGAGGCCTAGTGCTATAGAGACCTCTTGCAAAGTATTCTTAAAGAACCCTAATATTTATGCAGAATTGGAACGAATTCAAAACAAATTTTATGTCTTCCCTTTTCCCCATTCTCTGCCTAGGAACTGACATTATTCCCTCAAGGTAAAAGAGCTTTGCGTTGTTATATATTTGCATAACTATGTTCAGCTGGTTGCTTTAGAATAGCATTCTGCTCTTTCCTCTTAGGCTTTTTTTTTTTTTTTTTTTTTTTTTTTTTTTTTTTGAGACAGTGTCTCACCCTGTCACCCAGGCTGAAGTGGAGTGGCACAATCTCAGTTTACTGCAACATCTATCTCTCCTATGCTCATTCCATCCTCCTATTTCTGCCTCCCAAGTGGCTGGGAACACAGGTGTGTGCCTTCATGCTCAGATAATTATTGCATTTTTTGTAGAGACAAAGTTTTACCATGTTGCCCAGGTTAGTCTTGCACTCCTGGGCTCAGATCTGCCTGCCTCAGCCTCCCAAAGTGTTGGAATTATAGATGTTAGCCACCAAACCTGGCCCATCTTATGATTTTTAAATAGGATTCTGGGAGCTGCTATATGAACTTTAGGTAACATTTATCATCAATTTTGGCTGTCATCATAGGGCATTAGAAAATATTCAGACTTCCTTCATTAATAGCAGGTGCCTGTTTCTCTTTGTATTGTGGGTACCATGAGTTCAATAAAATGTTCTGTTTCTCAGAATTCAAACAATAAAAGATGTTCCCCCAACA
The DNA here is from genome assembly GCF_048565385.1 of Saimiri boliviensis. NCBI lineage: Eukaryota > Metazoa > Chordata > Mammalia > Primates > Cebidae > Saimiri > Saimiri boliviensis. The sequence goes on along the minus strand of NC_133451.1, from coordinate 70,824,415 downwards.
GCCTTCTAAGTTATTGTGGTACTATTCTGGGGGAGGGATCATTAGTATCAGCATCACCTTTTATTGAATAATGGTTGGTATATTTTAAAATATGCTACCGTTCTCATTTGAAGGTATCTTCCGCCAGCTTAATTTGGCTGTAGTTTGTAGTCAGAAGTATGCTTTTAAAATTCAGGCCATGTTCCAAGTTGGACTTTTAATTCAGATTAGAATAAAAATTCATGCCACTTTCAGGTTTGCTCACTGCTCCTGGACACATCAGTCAATACCTGGCATACCCACAGCCCACACTGAAGGGGCAGCACTAGGTGATCATGTTTGTCATCATGTGGCCACGTGACTGGAAACCTGATAAAAGGGCCACCAATCCAATGCCTGGACATCTTTTCATGAGATGCTTTGTCATAAGCCAGGTCCTCTCTCGGGAATCTGAACCAGGAATTGCCAAGAGGAAGGGGAAAATAGAGGTAGCAGCCACTGAGAGACCATGAGGTGGAGTCTCCTGTTACCCACATTACAAACCATCACCTGAGGCACTTACATCAGTCAGGAGATTCAAAGCAAAAGACTTTTGACATCTGTCATTCTGTGAACTACTCCAGCTGTCCACATTCCTCACAAAAATCACAAGGCAATATTAGCCTGAGTCAGCAGCATCACATTGTCTGACCAATCGCTACCAAACAATGCCCTGTAATTCGTACAACCTTGTGTCATATTTTCATCCAAACTTTGGTGTGCGCTCAGGTGTTAAAGGTAATTTCTATGTTTGGATGATCATACCAGCTGGACTTTTCTTAGAACCAAGGAATGACCTCAATACATTCTCTCCTGTTTCCCAAAGAATGGTGGTCACACATATTCAGATCATTCACTTTGGGAAGGACTCACTGAACCAAGGAGCTAATGATGCCCAGCTCTGCCACAAGATCAAGTTACTCTGCACGTACCTTTCCCAGGTTGAGGTTTCTGTGGCAGTATAATTCCGGCTCTCTGTTGGCCACAGCACATTCTTCTAAGGCCAGGTAGCTTGACAAATAGTAAATGCTCTTGGAAACAATTAGTCTAAATCCAAATCTAGAGGAAACAGCCTATCTCAATATCAGGAGGGGATAACCCTTTTTAGCTAAAATTTAGGATTGCTGACATTTCAGTAACCAATGATGTTTCTTACCAAATCTAAGTTTACACTATGATGTTGAAGTTATAATAGTGACCAGATATACAGATTGACTAAGGAACATGAAACAAAAAGTAAAGGAACCATTTGATTGGTTGAATAACAGCTGCAAGATGATAGCTTTGGCCGTGGAGGTAGGAATGCAGAACACACTTTGACTCCCCTTCCCACCCAAGCATCCTGGACTGACCCCTTCCCCTCTGGCCTTCTCCTTATTCCTCAGCCCAAGAAGGCTCTTTTAGTCAGTAAGTCTTCCTGGTGGATTAATTACAAGAACCACATCTGCAAAACTCAACAAAGCAGTCTCATTTACTAGCAAATAGTCAAGTGGCATTCATGGCAGAATTTATATATAAAAAAATGTACCTCCAGGTAAACTAGCAAACCTAGTAGCTCAAAACATTTATTGATGGTACCTTACAGTCAAGCTTGATAAGCTTTCAATCAATGAAACACTTTCACAGCTGTGAGAGGAAGGTGTTTTCAACATACTTCCATAAGTGGGCTTTGGGGAAATGAAAATGTAAAGGACCTTTATGTCATCAGTCTTGGAAACTGTGTGCAAATAATTCACACACTTGCCTTGTTTGTCTTCTCAATCTTATGACAGATAGACACCCAAATAATTTCCTATTTATATACTGTAAGTGCAAATCAACACCCATTCACATACCTGTAAGGTCACGTGAATCTGTAGCTTTTATAAGATTATTTTGTTGTTGTTTGACCATAGCCTTTCTTTTTCAAACCTGTGGCTTTAATATCAATCTGATTCTAGGTTAGAAATATTTTCTAACAAATGTTACCCCACTATTTCTTCTAATTATGTAAATAATTCATTGTTATCACTATAGTGAAAAAGGAGCCATCCCATAGAGATGGAAAATGAGCTGTAATTGAATGCATTTTGGGAACAATCATTGCTTTAAACATACACACACACACACACACACACACACACACACACACACAATAATCTAGCTCTGCTATTACAGTTTTACATAGGAAAAAACACAGAATTGAAAATGTTATAATGTGCATTTATTTGTGCTGATTATGAGAACACTTGAGAGGATACTGAAAAGCTATTTCCTAATAAGGCAAGCAGATAAACTTGGCTAATGTTAGTACTCATATTCATTGATGTTTTACAGGCTAATAAACATTGAATCTTCTTAAAAAGTAATTTTTGCTGACTAGGCATGGTGGCTTACGCCTGTAATCCCAGCACCTTGGGAGGCTGAGGTGGGCAGATCGCTTGAGCCCAAGAGTTCAAGACCAGGCTGGGCAACATAGTGAGACCCCAACTCTATAAAAAAATACACAAATTAGCTGGCATGGTGGTGCGCACCCTTAGTCCCAGCTATTAGGGAGGCTGAGGTGGGAGGATCAGTTGAACCTAGGAAGCAGAAGTTGCACTGAGCCAAGATTGTGTCACTGCACTTTAGCCTGGGTGACACAGAGAGACTGTCTCCAAAAAAAAAAAAAACTTGTATTTCCTGATTGATATAAAATAATTACGTATTTTGCAAACTTCTTTTTAACTAAAATATTTTCTCTTTCTGCTCAGAAATACTTCTTCACTTGGCACTAAGGAAAAATAATGTAAAACTTGTTATATATGCAACAGCATCCAACTAAGTTGAGCAGCCTTATGTATACACACAAAACGGATAGAGCCCACTGTAATCATATAAAATCACATCATTTGTTACAAATGAGATTAATGTTAAGTTACAAAGCACAGAGAAGCCAAATGGTAACTACGATGTAAAGAGTGTGGACATCCAAACAACTCACTAGGCTGGAATCAATTCCCAAGTTTGACATTCCAAGAAAAGACACTGGAAGAAATAAAAGTAGGAATAGTTTAGCCATGCAATTATTTGCACTCTGCCATTTAAAATTTGTTGTTTAATAGGTATTTTAGTGATACAAGCTGAACAACAGGCAAATTTTGGGGCAGTATACATTATCTTCTTGTTCAGCAAATAAAACACATCTAATCTGTGCCAGACCAAGGGATAGACACTGAGGACAGAGTTTCTAAGACAGTTTCTGGCCGTGGGGATCTAATAGATGAAGTTGACTTCTGAGTGGATCCCAGAAGAAGGGCCTCTCCAAGTGAAGACCATGTAACAGGGGAAAGCTGATTTGGAAAGTCTTATTTGCTGAAAAAGATAATGCTTGATCAGAATACAATTAAGTGAAATATCCCAAAATAGGAACTGAAAGAAGAGTAGTGTTTTAGGCAGAGCAAGTGCACATTTGGGAAAATATCCAGCAGTTTGGCATGGCTGAGGTGTTACAAGCAGTGACGCTGAAGAGGCCACACAGGTTAGACCCAGAAAAGCCTTGTAGGCCCTGTTATAGAGTTTGGATGTAATCCCATAGATAGGTGAGAAAGGCTGAGGTTTATGTACAAGTCAGGCTAGCTATTATTCACCTTCTCTCTTTTATCTACTAATGTGTCTAAAACAAGGGAGGCCACGGTCCCATTTAAAGTTCTTACTAAAGTTATTTACAAAGCAAGAGTAAATGTGGAAGACTTTAATTATTTCTATTAATAAATTACTTATAACATCACACAATTACTTATAGCATAGGCTATGGGCGTGTATTTAGGATGTGGTTGGTGGAAAGGCATTAAAGGCATTTCGTGGAGCAATGAAATGATAAGATTTGAGTGGTTCTGTGTTCCCCTCTCATCCCAGTCTTATAATTTGTGTTTTTCGGGTTGATTCTGAGCAAGGCAGTGGAGGTGGAACTTGTCATGGGTCTCATCTCCCATCACTTAACAAGGATGACTCTGAGAAATCTCACCCTGCTCCTCATTCCACCCGGAATGACCTTCTCTGCTCTCAATTTTATCCTTCCTTCTCTCACTTAGGTTTTTCATTTCCTTGCACCTTGAAAAGAGAATGAAAGAGTCCAATCCCAACAAATCCACTGGGCAGTAACAGCAGTCCCTGTCCTGCAGAATACCTCCACTTTGAAAAAGGCAATCCCTTAACTCAAAAAGAAGACATCTCTGAAATTGGTTACCAGTCACCAGTGCTGCCTACTCAGGAAATATGATTTTGTAGGAGTAAAATTAGGGTAGCTGGGAGGTCTTTCCTTGAGAAACCACAAATCACCCGTGTTAATCATCACCAGCCTGAGCCTCCAGCCTTGGAGCTGTCAAGTGCTCATGTATTTATGTGATTTCTCTTCCTTCTGCAGCTTCTGGACCCACTGACCATCCTATTTGCATGAGTAGTAGGCTTTTAGCCAGCGAAGTGCTGAAGAGTGCTGTTTAGGCATTCATACATGCCAGATGATGTGCTTTTACACATGATAAACAATTGATCTGGTGAAGTATCTTCCTGAAGCATCCAAAAGATGCCAGAATTGGATCAAGAAATAGGCAGACAGGAAATGTGGAGGCAATGGCTATATAGAATAAGATAAATGATATACACCACCAAAGGTTCTAACAAAAATATCCTCATGGGAATGGGCATTTAACCATCTACTTCTCTTATTTGCTATTCAGGAATGTGGGGTGGTAAGTGGTGGGGTTAGACTATATTTAGAATCCAGATCTTTAAAGATGATCTGCATTAAAGCAAAATGGAATAGCGGATAATTGTCATTCTTGAAGGAGTTCTAACTTTGCACATCACTGTATCTTGAAGGATTAGCTATTTTTTTTAAGCTTGGTATCTGTCTGAGGTGAGGGAAATGTACAGCCACCTAGAATCTCAGATCTGTTAAAAGCTTACTGTTTCATGTAAGGGCCATGTTCTGGACTATAGATGGGAAAAGCCTTGAACTTCTGATGTATTGTGACATTTGGGGATTTTTGAACTCTGTTTCTAAGTTACACAACACAGCACTATTAAGAATCATCCATCAAACTAAAGATGCCCTAGGGACCACCAACTAATCAGATAAGTGTCTCTTGACCACTAATTGTAGTTTTTAGAATTTATTCTGTTTAACTTTTCAGAAACTGAACAATAGTCCAAATAGTACCAGTTATCACAGGACCCCCAAAAAACAAGAAAAGAAACTAAAGGGAAATGATAATGAGTTTTTCTCATATTTGGCAACAAGAGAGAATTTCCAAGAATTTATAAGCAAAGTCTCCTCTTAATGAATTAAGGAAAGCAGGGTGGCTTTTAAAGGGGGATGGAAAGATGATGCTACTGGTTCATCCTAGGCTGATGGTCTCTGTGGTTTTCTGATAGCTGGAAAATGCCTAGATACAAAATGTACAAAATGTGGCCACTGGATTCTTTGAATACCAAATGTATGCATGACATCTTTTTTAAATCAAGTGACGTTTACCAGACTCAGTTTGTGCATCTTTCCACTTTTGCTCAGTGGCCACTGCCATTGTGGCCTCAGTTCCAAATACTACACCACTTGTCCCATCCTCTTCTGTGGCACAGATTCTAGGATGCCATCATAGCAGCAGCTGTAGCAGCTCCATTGCCAAGGTTTAACCCAACCAAACCCATAAGGCTCCAGCTTACCTGGCAGGTGCCTGGAGTGGCCAGGCAACATAATACCTATGGGTGAGTTATTCTTCCATAAGAAAGCCTTGACCAATGAGAGACAGGAGACAAAAGGAAGCTAATTCCATGGCCTTGTTCCTAATAACCCACTAGAGGTTTCCAAGACCCAATGGCAACTTACATATGGCCTTTTAAGAGATGTTTCCTGTGTCAAAAGCAACCCGTTATGTGTGTGTGTGTGTTTTTGTAAATAAAGCTGTGACCTTGATTATATATCAAGTCATCCGATCATTCCTTGGTATCTACAGGGTATTGGTTCTTGGATCTCTCTTAATTACCAAGGATGCTCAAATCCTTTCTATAAAATGGTGTAATATTTGCATATGACCTATGTACATTCTCCTGTATACTTAAAATCATCTCTAGATTACTTATATTTAATACAATGTAAATGCTATGTAAATAGGTGTTATGCTATATATATTTATTTATATTAATTATTGTTTTTAGTTTTTACTGTTTTTGTTTCAAATATTTTCAACTGCAATTGGTTGAATCCATAGATGCAGAAGATAGGGATGTGAGGGGCCGACCATATTTGCTTTATTTCCCTGCTTCCTTTGTTTCTCTTTTCTTGCTGCCCTGAAATTGCAACCTCTAACAATGTGTTTGCATGTAAGCTTTGCCTCAGATTCTATTTTTAGGAATAAGATATTTATATTTTCTGTGTTCACTTTAACTTTTAACTAAATACGACATGTTTTTACCTTTAGTTATCAATTTTTTAATCACTAGATTTCCTGAAGATGAGAATAAAGAGCTAGTCCATAGTATTAGTGAAAGGAAAGTAAGTCCAGGGGTATTTGGTATAATGTATTTGGTGTAATATTGATGTAATGTAAATCCATTATACCACCATATGCAGCACTTGTCAAATTCTGAAACTGAGGCAGTAACCTGAGGGAAAACAAGTTTGGTGTTCTTTTTCAGCAGGCAATAGGGGCTTTCTCTTTCAGATTCAATAGGTATTGGTTTTCTCCTCTCACAGACCAAGAGCAGAAGCTCCCAAATAGGGATGCCCTGTAGGAGGCTGATAAATTTTGACGGAAGAAAGTAAAACCTTGTTTGCCCTTCTTCCTTAAGTGCATGTGCTTTATGAAGAAGTATAGTTTTAATTTCAATGATTTCAGCCAGTAAATATCAATAGATGCAACCCACGTAAACAAGTTATTTGGAATTTTCAATAATTTTATAGGTGTAAAGGAATCCTGAGACCAAAAAGTTAGTAGATCTCTTTAGGCCTAGCATAATATCTGAAACAAACAAAAAAGACCTATAGCTGACACTTCTGGTGCCCATGTCATAGCTCTTTAGCTTCCCTTACTTAGCTAACTACCATTTTATGGCAGCTTACAATTTGCAAATAGCTGGTAAAAAGATCTACTGAGATACCATGTATTCCTCTGCTGGTATATCTTCTTGCTAATAAATCAGATAAATTATTACTTTGAAAGCTTAGCTTTTCAATATTTATATTTTCAATCTCCTCTACTATAAGAATTCATTGTTCCTGGTGCTATTTTTTCTTTCTCCCCAAATTGCTGCCGAGATAAATGTGCCACAGTTGTGTTCCATGACACACTGAGCTTAAAGATTATATATCCTATATCCACAGTGGAAAATTTGGTGTTTAGGAAGGAATGTAGAGAACTGCTGCTCAGACTGGAATTTGAGATTCCAGTTCTATTTGTGGGTATAATTTTACAAGTTTAGATATCTTCCCCATAATATTTTTCTCCCTAAGATTTAGGTAAAAAGAATGGTGCTTCAGTGTTTGACATGAGTAATACCTAATTCTTATTTTCTTCTTTACTTATCTAATACATCAGCATAAGTGAAGTCAAATAGCACTAAAACTATACAGCAATGAGGTGTACCAAATGCTGAAATCGTTGGCATATGAATCTGGCTGATATAGGACTCCAGGAATCTGTGGTGTTAATAAGATTTAGCTTTATATTTTATAGAAATTGTCACAAAAATGTCTAATTCAAAGTTTAATGCTGAAAATATTTATGTTTCTAACACATAAGGTTATAAGACAAGCTTACAACCTGGCCTGATTACCGATTGGAAAACATCACAACTAAAAAGACAGACTTTTGTTCAATGCAGATTGGTCACTGGAGATCTCTCTCTCTCTCTAACTCCTCACTAGAGTAAATGCCTCCAGACATGGACTCAGACTTTTCTATTTATTTCTCAGTAAGCTTCTTGGCGTATTAGTAGCATTTGTGTCAAATTGCTTTCAGCTAAAAGTATCAGAGTATTGATCTAAAAGTGACAATCAATTGGGATGTACTTTTCTCAAGCCAAACATTGGTTAATAGATACAAAAGAACAGAATAGGCTGGGCATAGTGATTTATGCCTATAATCCTAGAACTTTGGGAGGCCAAGATAGGAGGGTCACTTTAGGCCATGAGTTTGAGATCAGCCTGGGAAACATAATAAAACCCCATCTCCACAAAAAGTAAATTAAAAATATTTACCAAGCATGGTGGCTCATGCTAATTGTCTTAGCTCCTTAGGAGGCTGAAGCAGAAAGATCACTTGAGCCCATGAGTTTGAGGCTGCAGTAGGCTAGGATTGTGTTACTGCACTCCAACCTGTGTAATGGAGTGAGAACCTGACTCTCAAAAAAAAAAAAAAAAAAAGTATAGCTAGATAGGAGAAATAAGTCCTAGTGTCCATAGCATTATAGGGTGATTTATAATTAGCAGTAATTTATGGGTATTTTCAAGTGCTAGAAAAGCAGATTTTGAATGTTCTCAACACAAAGAAACAACTGTTTGAAGTGAATGGACATCCTAATTACCTTGATTTGATTATTACACATTGTATACATCAAAATATCACACTGTACTCCATAAACATGTACAATCATTATGTGTCGATTAAAATAACAATAAAACTTAAAAAAAAGAAACAAGAAATCTAGAGGTAAGTGGCATCAGTGTTGGTCTAGAAGCTCGACAACGTCCACCCCTTTGCCATCCTTAGGTGTCAGGCATTAGGCTGTCACGCAGGACTATAGGAGGATGGCAGTTGCTCTAGTGTCAGCCTCACATGACAAAGTCCAAAACCAGAAAAGAACTGGATCTCTCTTACTAGTTAAGGAAACATTTCTCAAGTTTTTCTTTAGGTCTCCATGACCATAACTGGGCCATTTAGCCACCACTAGCTAGCTGCCAGGGAAACTGGGTAACTGAGTGTCTGGTATGGCCGGCTTCTACTGAGAAAAGAAACAGTGGGAGAGTTGGGTGCCCACTGGGCAGGCAACCCACAGTGTAGGCCACAGAGGGGCATTCCTATTTAAAAAGGCAATGGGAATAGGAGGTCAAAAACCAAACTAGAATAGAGGGTGGAAGAGCAACATAGATGGTGACCATCCTTAGGATGATAGGAGTTAAGTCAGACTATGGCCATATCCAGGTTCCCAAATGCTCAATAAATCTATGTGCATTTGGGAATTTGGGTGAGATTCCATAAGATAATAGCAATTATGACAGGTATAACAAGTACCTAAGGAAGGTTATAAGAATGACAAGATCTATGACTCCTCAGGGGACAGCGAAGAATCAGAATTGATACTGAGTTACACTCAAGTTTTGAGGTCTTCTGGGAGAATGGGCAGATCCTTCCAGTGAGTGATCAAGAAATTAGCATCTCCAGCTTTCAATTAGATTAAGAAAGTTTAGGGGTACTCTATTTTGCTGTGAAGTATGTAGGAAAGTTTATAGGAAAAAATGAGAGTTGCAGTTGGCTGTGGGAGCAGTTGAGAACAATATAAAAAAAATGATGTGGCTTGGATGGTGGGCAAGAAGCAGGCAGGCAGGAAGCCGGGATGAACAAATGGGCAAAAATCAATTTCCTGCAAGGTTTCTACTCCAGATGCTGGCAGGATGACAGGAATTCAAGAGAATGGGAAATCAGAGATAAAGACTCTATGGTCAGACTTAATCGGCTCTATAAATTATGGCTTTCTAATGACAAGTAAGCCAACTTTAATTTTTTTAAAAAGAGGAGGGATGTTGAACAGACTCTAAGACTAAGGCAGCTGGGCCTCAGAAAGTGACAAGAATTGCAACCTGGTAAACTTCCAGAGCTCTCCCATTTCTGTTTTTACTTATTCAGATTATTTTTCTCTGCTCTCCTAGGCTATTGAGGGAATACAGCCACCCCACACTTAAGTTTCCATAAGATATTTTGAACCATCCACCAACACGCTGACTTCATTCCAAGTCCTTGGAGAGGATCTGATTGATCCTCTTCAGTTTAGGTGGGGTTGACCCAGCCTCAACTAATGCCAGGAAGACATGAAATTGTATAAACTATGGCTTCCAGGGGTTCATCCCTAAAATGCCAAGAAAAGACAGTTCCAAGAAAAAAAGGTATTATTATAAGCTGTGTGGACATCTCAGGTATATATATTACAGCAGCAGTCCCCAACCTTTTTGGCACCTGGGACCGGTTTCATGGAAGACCATTTTTCCATGGATGGGGGTTGGGGAATGGTTTCGGGATGAAACTGTTTCACCTCAGATCATCAGGCATTAGATTCTCATAAGGAGTGCAAAACCTAGAGTCTCGCATGTGCAGTTCACAACAGGATTTGAGCTCTGGTGAGAATCTAATGCCTCCAGTGATCTGACAGGAGGTGGAGCCCAGGCAGTAATGCTGTTTTGCTTTGCCACTCACCTACTGCTATGCAGCCAGTTCCTAACAGGCCATGGACTGGTACTGGTCTGCTGCCCGGGAGTTGGCGCCCCCTGTATTACAGCACTGAATGTAGAAGGATTTGGTGTAGGATAACTTGGTACCACTCCAGTCTCCAGGAGTCTCCAGGTGATGGCCAAGGTCAGCAGTAAGATTGAGTTTATCCTAGCCTCACATTGTATCTCACATTTCTTCCTATCCTGCTAGTGGATTCCCTGGAAGGAGAAGCAGATCATAGAAAGCCAAGGCCAACTCCCAGGAGTTTATCACATTTGTCATATAGAAGAAGGCATTTGCATGAGAGATGGGGTGAGGTTGGAAGGAAGGGAAGACACACACAAACATCAAGAGCAGAGAGGATACTGGCTCCTTCTCCAACAAGCATCTCCAGTTGGGCAGTCCTGCTTCTGCAGGAAAAAAATGTGTAGATTTCACTTCAAGGATCGCAAAATATGTCACAGAAAGAAAATGGTGTTTGGGAAATGGCCAATAGCTGACTTCATGGTTTCAAGGTATCTTTTTGTAAATACCACAGAAGAAAACAGCTTTTAACTTTAAATTTAAAAAAATTAAATACCTTAGAACAGCTGGTTATCCAGATCTGTTAGGATAGCATGAAACAGTGAAAGAATCCTGGATTTGAAGTGAAAAGCCAGAATCGGAATTCTGACTGCACACTCCAGCTGAGTTACCTTGAATAAGCACTTACTCCTTTTTTAATGAATAAGGAAACTAATTGCAGAGAGATCAAGATTTTTTTTTTTTTGACTTGCCTTTATAAGGCTGTGAGGATCCATTGAATTGGCAAAAGACAGCAGATGGGAAACAGCTGAACTCAATATGTGTATTAGTAATTATCCAGAAATTGGAGGACAGAAATACATATAATGGACCAAAGGGGAAGACTCTCACTTTAGTTAATAGTCACTCTTTTAGCAAGTGAATGCCTTGGGACTGGGGGAATAGAGCTGGACGGTGAATACCGAACATGCAATCTTGTTCAGGTCAAGTGCCAGCTTGGAAACTTTGTCTTATAAGAAAACTCTTCTTGAATTGGCTGGGGCTAGTGGCTCATGCCTGTAATCCCAGAACTTTGGAAGGCCAAGGCAGATGGATCACAAGATCAGGAGTTCGAGACCAGCTTGGCCAATATGGTGAAACCCCATCTCTACTAAAAATACAAAAATTAGTTTGGCATAGTAGTGCACTAGTGCATAGTAGCCTGTAGTCCTAGCTACTTGGGAGGCTGAGGAAGAATTGCTTGAACCTGGGAGGCAGAGGTTGCAGCTTGCTGTGAGCTGAGATCGCACCACTGCAATCCAGCCTGGGCAACAGAGCGAGACTCCGTCAAAAGAAAGAAAAGAAAAGAAAGGCAGGAAGGAAGGAAGGAAGGAAGGCAGGAAGGAAGGCAGGAAGGAAGGCAGGAAGGCAGGCAGGCAGGCAGGCAGGCAGGCAGGCAGGCAGGAAAGCTTTTCCTGAATCACCAAGTAGGAATTTTTGAGGCATAAAACCAGATAGAAACACTTGCAAATGTGTGTGCTATAGAGGGTCAACTTGATTAAAAGTCCAAAGACCTTACAAAGCAGCCTTTTAGTGTGGGTATAGAGAATTCTCTTCCAAAGATTGGACTGTGAAGGTGGGGAGGGGTGGTGGGGAGGGGTACAAAAGTCCTTACTCAATGTCCTGGATCGGTTGTGCTCGGAAGCCTGTGGGTGATGGTGATGTCCTAGAAATGAGTGGCTGGGGACTTTTTGGGCATACATCTGTTTGATCTAGAGGTCAGCAGGGCCACAACAGGAAGATCCAAGTACACACAAGTTGGCAGTCTGAAAAGACAGCTTTGCACAGGGAAATGTACTGGCAAGTTTTTAGCTCTTCCCAGGAGCTAGGTGGCTTTCTTCAGGAAAGCTCTCCGTGTCCTCTTAGGATGAAGGTACCTATGTTTCTTATTCTTTCATTTTATATTTATGGTCAAGGATCTCAGGATCCTTGTTTAAAAGAGGAGATGGTTGAGCTGATAGAACTTGAACTGTCCTTAGGCCAACAGTGCATTCTGTGGTTCTCTGACTAGTCCACTGGCCAGAAATAGAGTCTTCTTTGGGAATATCTTTCGGAAACAAGTCCTATAGGACTATGGAGCGCTTGTAGCAGGACTCTAGGATACTCTGACCCTTCACTTTAGCTCATTTCTAATACACCAAGCAGTGAGGACATAAATGGAGGATACTGTCCGCACCAGGATGTTTTTTGGATCATCTAACTATTTGACAGAGATAGGCCTGTAAGTGCAATCTTGCACTGTTTATTTTAAAAGAGGAAAATGGTAAGAAGGATTAAGACAGGAGGAGAATTGGGGAAGAAAGGATATTATGTTTAGAATGAAGACTTAAAAATCCACAATGAGCCAAAAGGGGAATCCCACTCTTTTTGCATGAACCTAGTTCCTCTTTTACATATTTGGGAGAAGAGTATAATCAGCTTAGGAGAATGAGCAACTTCAAGGCATTTGGAAGTCCCCTCTAACCCCCATATCAAAAGGAGCTTCTTAATTTAATTCGAAGTCCTGACCACAAATGTGCTGAATCAGGCCCTGGATGCCTTCTGTCTGCCAGCAGGAATGGGACTCTTGAAGGTACCAGTTAGCAGGAAGCCTAATTCACTTTCTGGTAAGAAAAACAAAGGGAATGACCCTAAATTTTGGACAATACAAGCCTGCTCAGATGATGATCTGTCAACTGCTGGTTGTACAGTTATCCTGTGCCTCAATCATCGCCACCTCTTCCCCAATCAAGGGGGCCACATCCTCGTCAAAAAGAACACATGTTAAACACCAAAAAACAGATGCAATGACAGTCAGACTGAAAGCTTCGGCAAGGAACCTTGCTTAAATCACTAAATATTCAAGATTTCATTTATATCACATAGCCATGGTCTCTACCCCATATTATTACCCTGAGCATTGTCCATGTGGCCAAAGACTCATGTAGAACAGCAGATAAGTAAATGTGCTTCTAACCTACTGGAGAATTAGAATTAGTTTCACACAGTAGGAAAGTCTGCAAAGGAAAGTTGATTGGCACACCAAGGCAACCTGGAAAGGACCCCAGTGGTTGACATGTGGACCCATTGAAACAAGAGAGGGCTCATCTGGGAGCAACTACATATTCCTTATACAAGGGCAGAAACTCTTGGGGAGACAAATCCAACTCCTAAGTTAAGCAGGGTACATGTGACCCCAAAATATTAAACTATGAAAAGAGTGGCAAAGAGATCTTGATTACCTACTAGAGTCTTACCCATGTGTTCCTGATTATTCTTTATTATCTGTATTAAGGAGCATCCTTGCGTTTGTCCTCTCTTGCTCATTGAAACACATGGGTTTTTTGAGCAATCTCCATAGTTGCCAGGGGTCAGGCTTCCCTGAGTCACCTCACCTTGCTCCCCATTATGGTTATTATGCCCACTTTGTTCTGAAGGCTCTTGTTCCCTGCTCTTCTGGGATGCCATTATCCACATTTCTTTCAGAAAGCACAATTCCATAATGACATCTCCTACTGTCATTACCAGCTTACAGAGGACAGCTTGTCAATGCTGTTGTCCCACCACTAGCACATTCATTATTGCCTTGGTAAAAATAATGTCCTCCAGGCCCTGCGGTGGAACCTGATCAGCTCGTATAAAGTTGGCTGTGGTCTCAGGTCGTATGCAGTAGATCCATATTAGCACAATCCCCTGCTCAATAGCCTGTCTAGGCAGCTCTGGAGTCTCTACTTCATTTAATATGGGATATCACTTTTTCCAAGCTCTAAAAGCCATCCCAACACTATCACTTAGGGTCTTTTCCAGGGCATTGAATCCTGTGTCCAAGGGAAGTGTCTTCATTTTAACAAGCACCCCCACATCCAGATTTATATTCCTCCCCGAGGGGGCCCAGCATCCTTGAGATCCATTTCTAGCTCCTTTCTCCTGGATCCTGCCTGAATGTTAGCCAGGTTATGTAGCTCCTGTGGCATCCTCACCTGCCCCGACAGGCATGGCATTTCCCCAAGAAGGTTCTGCTGAGATTTGACCCCAACTATGGTTCTGGTGGACAGGAGATGGTGGGGGGCACCTAATCTCACTTGCACTGAGGAAGGCCGGTGTCTTATAAGATGTGTGTCTTGTGTGAGGCTTCTGCATAGTTTTCAAGGAAGAAAGGGAGCTCTATTTTCCAACAAGGGGTATGAGCTACTTTTGCAAGCCCAGAGGGATTAGAGGGATCAGGAAATTTAAGGTTCTCAAGTCCTTCTCCCCAGATATTCCCATCATCAGAACTTTAGTGCAGAATTCTCAGCTTCTCTAAAATTCTGTCTCTATTCAAGTTAACTCCTATGCCTGATCTTTGTAATTGTTCAAGTTAACTCCTGTGCCTGGACCCTTGGCTGTAGGCCCAGAACAAGGGTGCAACACATGAACCACCTAGAGTACAAAGTTTAAGAAAGGGCCCATCACAGGGTCACACATGTTACTGACCATGCACTGTCATAACTCTGGGCCTAAGTGCCATCTAAAATTTTGTGCCCCAGGTGCCTCATTTGTCTCAGCCTAGTTCTAACCCTATTCAGCTATGTCTGCCCTCCAGCTGCAGAGTTATGGAACTGTTCAAATGTTGTCAAAGAAGACATGTGACTCTTGTATCTTTCTTTAAATCATGGGTTATTACATCCTAGTCTATCATTTTCTTTTCTTTTTAATAAGTCAATGGCACTTAGCAGCTATAATGATTGTGGAATGAGTGTCTGTTACTTTCTTC
This sequence comes from Saimiri boliviensis, assembly GCF_048565385.1. Taxonomy (NCBI): domain Eukaryota; kingdom Metazoa; phylum Chordata; class Mammalia; order Primates; family Cebidae; genus Saimiri; species Saimiri boliviensis. The sequence continues at coordinate 70,809,163 of NC_133451.1, read as the reverse complement.
CCAAACTCCTCAAATGTCCAGGTCACTGCACCTACTAGAGCTTCCACTTCCATCTGTATTTTTGGTTACTATCACCCTGAAAAAACAAACAAACAAACAAAAAACACTTATATCCCAGTGGATGATGGTAGACTAATGTAAACCTAACCAAGCTATTGTGCCAAATATGGTAGTCTTACTAGAACAGATCAGTTGCTCCAGTTGATATGTGGCACGAGGCTTGTGTCTATTGACTCATTGCATGCTTTTCAATTCTTAACAGAAAAGAAGGGTCAGAGTAATTTGAATTCACTTGGAATGAAAAGAATTGTGCATTCATTATCTTGCCCCATACTCCCTGTCACAACATATTTGAAGGGATCTTGATCATCTGGGCATTCCATAACATCACACTGATCCACTAAACTGACAACATCAGGTTTATTAGACTTGAAGAGCAGGGAATAGTACTTACCCAGGACAGCGTGAAACATAGGCACACTAGGATGGTGAGAGAAAAACTCTACAAGAGATCAGGTCCCTGCCACATCAATTAAGTCTTTAGGGATCCAGTGGTCTGGAGAATGCTGGCACATCCTCTCCTCAGACCACCAGGAAGGATGCAGAGCACTTGGTAGGCCTCTGTGGATTTCCAAGAAGCCACATTTGGGAATATTACTCTGATTCATTTGTTGGGAGATCCAGAAAGCTACATTCCATGGGAGGCACCAGAGAAAGAGAGGGCTTCACAGCAAATTCAGGGTCTGGTCCTTCATTCTATTGCCATGGGAGCAAGGTTGGTTCCAATATGGGGATAACTAGAATATCAGGGAGTCAACATTATCAGGAGTAACCCTCAACCAACCAAGAATCGTAGTTGATGAATAAATATCCATTTCCTTGTCCCTCAATAATAGAGTGTGTTTCACATGGTCCTTTAAGAGTCTCCAGGTGGATGGAGCCCCATTTACCCATTGTAGTAACCCGCTAATTAAAGCACGTTTTCTGGTCTTGCTCTCTTCTCTGTCTCACCTCCTCTCTCTTCACTACTTCCCAGATCACCTCCAGAATAAACTAGATCATCCAAATCCTCATCTCATGGTCTGCCTTCAGGGAAACCCAATCTAAGACAAGGTTCACCGTGGCTGTAATTGAGGGAGGGAGGGAGAAATGAAATGACAGGAAGTTGGGAAGCAGGTAAGGGTCAGATCATGTGGGGTTTTATAGTATACGATAAGTTTGTATTTAATTCTAAAGGTAATGGGAAGTCAATGACATGTCCTAATTAGAGAAATGGAATGAATAAAGTTTCTGAGAAAGTCTTATGATTTTGAAAATAATTATTTGAGAGGAATAGTAATGGATTCAAAGAGAACAGTTAGGGAGTAACAAGGGTGCTTAGGTGATAAAGGTGACAGTGAGAGAAAGGAATGGGCTAATTCCAAGTATATTTGAGTTAGGTCCTACAGGACTTGCTAATGAATTGGTTATGAGGGCCAAGGGAAAACTACGATGCCATTTTCTGAAATGGAAACGATGGGATGAAGACGTGCTTCAAATTTCAGATGAAATATTTCTTCTTTATATTTTATCCTTTCTGCCTTGTAAGTTCTAAGATCCAGGTGCTTTTTGACAGGTTGGGTAGGTGGGATATAAGACCTCTGTGGACACTGATAAAATTCCTTTCACAAGTTGTGGGGGTAAATAGGCTAGAGGCAAATATATTTTAATTCTACTTCTGTCATATTCATATTTTAGATATGACAGATAGAACACTATTGCCTTTTCCAGGTTCATTTTATTATATAATATACAGTTATTGAAGGACAAAAACATTCCGTTGCAATTTGTATTTTGACTCTTAGCCAAATTACATCACACAGGCTGCTGGAAGCGCATATTCTAAAAAGGAAGAAGTAATTCCAAATTGAGCTATGTTCTCCTCATGCAGGAGAGGAAATGGTCAGCTTCCTGGGCAGCAGAGGCTACCTGAGGGAGAAAACAGATGGTTTATGCATTGCTAACCCTGAAGGGCAGGAGAACACTGGAGAACAGTCCAGGAGACACTGCTTTCTAGAGAGAACACAGAAACATTTCAGACTCTGCCTCCCCAGCCAGCCTTTGGAGCCTCCCATTCCGTGGACCCATGCTGCCCTGACTCCATGCAAGGAAGGAAAGCTCCCTTTGAAACACTAGGGAGAACAGCAGTCCTGCTGGCATTAGCTCTAGGCCAGAAGTCACTAAATACTTATATTAAACAAAGGTAGAAAGGCTTAGACTTAGGAATTGTGAGCTGCACAGGAAGTTTGGCTCCTAGAAACCTGTCTATAGACATTCACAGTGTAACTTTTATTTCTCTGTCAGATCACATCAAACATGAAGAGGTTGACAGATGAGCCAGCTCCAGCAGGACAAGTGAGCTAGGGTACTACAATTATTGTTCCTTTCAAGATGTCTTCACTGTGTGTCGTGAAGAATGGTTAACATCGAACTACTACATTACTTGGAAGAGGTCCAAAGATCTTCCAAAGCCAAACATTTATTCTTGCAGAGTAGACTCTATATGCCTATTGAAAGTCAGATTGTTTTAAATGCAACCTGACTTCTGCTCACAATGGGATTAATGTTCCATAGAGTTCACAGTAATATCATATACACTCTGTTCTTCTACTTCTTCCTTTTTTTTTTTTTTTTTTTTTCCCTGAGATGGAGTTCCACTCTTGTTGCCCAGGCTGGAGTACAATGGCGTGATCTCGGCTCACTGCAACCTCTGCCTCCCAGATTCACGTGACTCCTGCCTCAGCCTTCTGAGTAGCTGGGATTACAGGCACCCGCCACCATGCTCAGCTAATTTTTGTATATTCAGTAGAAATGGGGTTTCACCATGCTGGCCAGAGGGGTCTCAAACTCCTAACCTCAGGTGATCCACCCTCCTCAGCCTCCCAAACTTCTGGGATCACAGGAGTGAGCCACCACATGCAGCCTATTCTTCTAGCTCTTAAATGAGTATTAGAGCCCACATTTTTAAAAACTGGACCAGTCACAGAACCATATGCCCACTGGTAACAACCCCAAAATGTAGCAAAAACTCTGAATTTATACTTAATTTTATCTTGGGACATATAACACTGCTAGGCATAGTTAGGGGCATGGAGAGACTGTCATTCCCACCCTATGTGCTCCTGGGACACCTCTGCACTGGTCTTCAGCTGCAGTGGTAGCCTCCTACTTTAAGCATCTATCTGAACTTCTCAACCTGAGGATTTCCTCTGGTGCAACACATGCTTGCTTCATTTGTATACAGAGAAGCCTGGAAGAGCCAGGGATTTAACACACCCAGAGGTAACCCTCAACCAATAATGGATGGGAGTAAGTAGAGAAACAGTCCAGCTTCCCCATCTCTTGGTAAGGCAATTCTGAGGCATATTCTCAGCAGATACTTAGAGAGTCCCAGTGGGAATTAAACTTTAGTTGCCCTCAGCAGTATCCTTAACATGCATTGTGTTGTCTTTCCTTCCATGGCAGACAAAGAGATGCACCATCCAGATTCAAGGAATGTGACCGATCCAAGGAATGTCCCAGCTGTCAGCTCCCTCAGTGTCTGCATGAGTCTGAGAGTTGCCTTATCCAAGGTCATGGCCTTCCTGGGCAGCCCTCATCTGGTGACAACATGAGATGAGGGTACAAAGGTGTAGTCATTTTGATCCCATGAAGGATGGTGCCGATGGGCAACACTTGCTCCAGGGCTCCCTGCCAGGTTGGCCAAGGCTTTGTCAGTGCTGTGTCATGGTTTGACTGCCCAATTCTCCTTCTTCCTCCCTCCTTTCGGACATTAATCCCTAAAAAACATCTTTGACCCTAAAGTCTGCATAACACCTACTTCTAGAAAAATCAATCTATAACAACTTTCCCATCTCACTCTCCCAACTCCTTCACTTGTGCCAACTGGGACCATAAATCAACCTCCTACACACAACTCCAACTTTTTGGAGGGGACTCAAACTAGAAAGTGAGAAAGAGAACAGTCAGTCCTTCTTTCACTCCTAATTTTCCCTTCCTTGTAGAGGTAGCTCCAGTAACTAAAATATTCTTGGCTTTTGTCTCCCCACTCATTCCCTCCTCCTTGAAAGAGTAAACTGGGTATGTGTAGCCCAGCTTGTTACTCTCTGCTTTCAGGAGAGGGGCTGCACACAGGAATCACATGTTCTTCCCCATTTCTGCATGCTCTCAGTTTTTCATAGACAATGCATGATTTAGAGAGTTCTATAGTGGTTAGTGTTACTGGACTGCTTGTCTACCTGTCCAGTTCTGTGACTTAGTTTTGAGAAATCCACTTGTCTACAGATATAAGTCACATTCTCCAATGTCTGGTTTATCAGTAGGAAAGATGCTGTATTAGCCACCATCTACTGACTTTTGTTCTGTAGCTATATTGTTTAAGGACTCAGGCAAGAAAAAGAATGATAACTTATAAGATTCCACCAAACTTCTTTGCTCACTTTGAGAGCAAGCTCTAGCTCTGTTGTTAGGTCACCTGGGTTGTAACCAAGCAAGGAGAGTGTGGTGGTCATGGAAATGCCCATCCAGAAACCAGTTGCAGGGAGCATAGCTGACCAGAAACCTCAGTGCTGCTCCTTTGGATCTACCATGGCATTCACTGATCAATGGGAGCTCAGGCAATGACAGAGCACAGCAAAAGTGCTAAAGCTAGACCCATCCTGCCTGCCTGATGCAGGTCTCATCCAACAGGCAGATTTGGCTCAAGGACTCCTCATCAGCCAGGTCGGGACTGTCAAACTGCACTGTAATATGAGGGTCTTCCTACCCAAACCTTCTTCCTTCCCTCTGTCCTTTCACATGTGTCAGATCAGCATGATGGTCTGAAGGCTTTCCCTGCCTTCAATTGCTCCTTCCTCCTCTACATTTCAAAGGCATCAAATCATGCATGTCTAATCTATCCTGGTATCTGATCATTAGAGAACGAATGGAGGAGTGTCAGGGTGGAGCTTGCTCCTGGGTGTTGGAACCCCAAGTGGGATGGCCCATTTGTAAAGTGATATCAGAATCCTGGCACTCATGTCTTAGTTGCAGGATGTTTCCATGTAATTATTGTAGAATATGAAAAAACTAAAGAGTTAATTAAAGACCTACATCCCTCACTTTCCAAGGACCTCCAGAGCCACCTTGATCAGACCTTGAAATAGGCAAATATCATGTTGAGCCACTTTTATAGACCTGATGAACTAGAATCTGAACTTTCCTTTCTTCTCCACACAGAAGCCCTACAACTTCTTTCAGTCATTTCTTTTTTTTTTTTTTTTTTTTTTTCAGGTCGAAGATGTTTTTATTTCTCATTTGCTGAAATTTTATCATAATTTGGTATGATTTGGTATTGAATTTTGTGAATATTTTATCTGTGTATCTATTGAATTATATTGTTTTTCATTTTCTTTTTTTTATTGCATTTTAGGTTTGGGGGTACATATGAAGAACATGCAAGATTGTTGCATAGGTACACACATGGCAGTGTGGTTTTCTGCCTTCTGTCCCCTTGCCTGTATCTGTCATTTCTCCCCATGCTATCTCTTCCCACCTCCCCAGCCCCCCATCCCTCCCCTCATTTCCCCCCAACGGACCCCAGTGTGTAGTGCTCCCCTCCCTGTGTCCATGTATTCTCATTGTTCAACACCCGCCTATGAGTGAGAACATGCGGTGTTTGATTTTCTGCTCTTGTGTCAGTTTGTCTTTTAGCCATTTCTAACTGGAATAGTACTGACCAATCATGACAAACAGATCTTTTCTGAAAACAGTGCCAAACTTTTATTATATTTTTCTTGGCTCATATAGTCCATACCCCTCTAGAAGGGAAGGAAACTTGTGTAATTGAAAGTACAAGGACCTTCAATTATATAACAGTGAGGAAGGGAAGATAGGCTTGAGCTCTAGCTGTCTCATTCATAGCTGAGTGATGACCGGGAGACCACTTATTCAGAGGCTTGATTTCCTATTCTGGAAAATGAAAAGACCTCCCAGGGCTTTTTGTAAATGGTAAAGAATATGAATCTACTTCATAAACTGTAGAACAGAGAGATTGTACAATGGTGGTGAGTAGGACAGGTCTGGTCTACAGATGTGTTGAGCTTGACCCACAGAGAATTTTTTTAATCTGAAAATTTCACAGAAAATGTGGCTTTCTGGATTTTTTCAAAAAAACCCCATGGCAGCAATTCAATGGTGAGGAGTAGCAGCTGCCCCCAAGGAGTATGTTTCTTCCAGTTCCCAATGGTCCCCATAACTCACAGCCTCACTTACTGAGACATCACTTACTCAACATTACTTGCTGGGCTCTTGTAGGTATGAGTTTGGCACCCCTGGGGTAGAACATGATTAAACTTTCATCACCTGTTAGGAGACAATCAGATTCTACTGGAGAAGATCCAGAGAGGACAGTCTGTCACCACTCAAGATGTGGGTGTCACAGTAAGGTAACACTGAAGTGGTGCCTGATGGATCCTGCCTGACCGGGAATCCTTTCATCAGTCCAAGAACATACATGGTATAAGATTGTGATGTTGTGTTTTATAATTACGTATTTTGGTCTTCATCCTTGTTCTTGGCACAGAGCGCTTATGGCCCTTGTAAAGAGATGTAGGTCCACCATACTTGAAAGCATTTCAATGTACAACTTCCCAGAGCTGCGAGAATGTTTCACCATCATGCCACTGCTCGAGGAGTTACAAGGGTTCCTTGTAGATTCTGGATATTAGTCTTTTGTCAGATGCATTGCCTGCAAATATTTTCTCCAGTTCTGCAGGTTTCTGTTCACTCCGTTATTTATTTGGCTGTGTAGAAGGTTTTTAATTAAGTCCCATTTGTCTACTTTTGAGTGGAAAAACAGACATTGGATACAAGAAAGGGTGGAAAGATGGGGGATGAGAAACTACTTAATAAGTACAATGTATGCTGTGGGTAATGACTACACTTAAAGCCCAGACTTTACCACTGTACAATATATCCAAGTGACAAGACTGCACTTGTACCCCCTAAATCTAGTTTTTAAGAAAAGAAAAAAAGAACCAGGAAATTCTTGTTTCAGGGTCCATGAAGTATATATTTGTTAGATTTGTTTGTATTTGAAATTATTGTAGTCAGACAAAAACTACTCCCAAATGGGAACAAGAATTATTGCTCTCTCTCTCGTTTCCCAGGCCTGTGCCTTAGTTTGGGTTCTCTGAGAACCCAAGACAAGAACTCGAGTAATTTACCTGAGACATAGAGGGAACTCTGTTAGGAGAGTGGGAAAGGGAGACAGGGGAGCAAAGTAGCCAATAAAGTGCATTTTATCAGGCCGGCCACCATTGTTGGCAACTGGAGCATCATTCTAAGGAGAGTCTGTGCTCTGGTGGTGATCCTAGTTTACAGTTCACTGGGACCCTGTGTTATCAGTACCAGGCAAGTGTTTCTAATTTAGAAAACAGGACCTCTAACCTTGCAGAACTCAGATTTCTGAGGACGAGAAGCACAATGTTCTTAGTGAGATGTTGGAGATGATGAGTAAACCACTCCTGCTTCCAATCCTTGCTTCTTGGTTCAAATGTGCTCCCTGTTGGAGTCACAGTACTGCTGACAGCTCTCTCATCAGTTCATACAGTACATTTTGGGGAAAGACACTCCACATGAGCTGTAGCTTCAGCAGGCCTTCCCAAAGCTCTATGGGACCCACTGCTTTTAAACAGTGTGGTTTCTGATATGACCAAAGGATCCCATGGTCAGGGGTCCATGACCATGTCTCCTTCACTGTAATAAGAGGCCTTGGTCAGATGCTGTAGTGTATGAATTAGGCATTTTGTAATCCCCTGAATAGTGGTGCTGAATGATGTGCTAAGGGCAAAAAAAGCAAACTCATGACAGGAGTGGCTATTCCTATGAGAATGATTGGCTAGTCTTTCTGGAATGGAAGGGTTTTAGTCAATCTGGTTCTAAGTGCCTCAAAAAGGTAGCACAATATCAGGGACTCGGCATTGGTCTCTGCTGCTAACAGGCTGAACGTCTAGAAGCAGCAGTACCTACATTATTCTTGGTAAGTGTGAGTCCACATTGCTGGGCTCATGCAAGGCCTCCAACTCTGCCACTGTGGTCCCTCTTTTTTATATGCAACACATGCCATTTCTGGGGTGGCCGATGACAAAGGTTAGCAAATAATGACAGGCAGAGTCATCTGGCTAAATCTGGAGATAGGGGAAGAGATGATGACTTTGTTGGAATAACCACTCTCAGCCCTTCTGCCCGTTCTTTTTTCTCATTAAAGTATTAATAACCTTATTGATTTCTCATCTATTTCTACCAATGCTGTGCTCTGTTACACCCCTCCATAACTATCTGCAGGTAATTCCCTCTTGGCTGCCATTCCACCCTTAGCTGACATTATGATAATCATGAGACTTCTGGTGGTTGAGGGCTACCACCTGGCCTTTTTGGCTTCAGGGGCCCCACCACCCCATTGTTAGCAATTCAGCAAGATCTGTAACTTCACTTCCTGCTCTCTGTAACTGGCCTGCTGAGGAAAGTGACTGCTGGACTTTTTGATGCCAATTCCTGGCACACCAGTGCATTCTTAATGGCCTTGGCACATGGGTGTCTTCTGTGTTTCCCACAGAACATAATTCCATGGTGCATCTTTAGTTATCACAAAATATATTTAATCTGATATGTCCATGTCCTTGGGCTTTTTAGTTTCCCCTCTACTGTCATTGCAAAGGTGTTTCACCTCAGCTCAGCATGGGCCCTTGCATTTTCTAGGCCTCTAGGGGCGCTTATAACAGTAAGTTTGCCTAAATGCCTGAGGTCTTTGCCAGGGTGTAAATCCGGTATGCTGAAGGAATACCCTCAAATCAACAAACTCTCCCTCAGCTTGTCTTATGTGCTGGCTCCCCTTGATCTAGACATTCAAAATCCAAATCCATGGGTATTCTCCTGGCTTCTGCCAGTTCATGCTAACCAATTCTTGCAGTTTATTTGGGAGTAAGCTTCCTGTCTTACCTGATCAGACCCAATGTGTCCATGACTGAGTTATGCTGTGACTTCATACCACCTATCAGCCTGGCTATCAGGAGAACAGGTAGAGGGCTGATCATGACATAGAGACCCAGTTACCTTATGGAGAAGAGGCCACTAAAGGGGGAAAGAATGGGTGTATTAGGGTTCTCCAGAGAGACAGACCAATAGGATAATGGGTAGATGGATAGATGGATGAATGCACAGAGAAGAGATTTCTTGGGGAAATAGGCTCACACAGTAATGGTGGCTGGGAAGTCCTATATAGGCCATCTGCAAGCTGGAGATACTAGGATGCTTTCAGTGCTGCTCAGTCCCAGTATGAAGACCTCAGAACCAGGGAAGCTGATGGTGTAACTTTCAGTCCACATCTGAAGGCCTGAGAACTGGGAAACATGGAGTCCAAAGGCTAGTGAACCTAGAGTTCTGATGTACAAGGGCAGGAGGAGAAGTGTGCCACCACTCCAGAAGAAAGAGGCTAAATTCATCTTTCCTCTGCCTTTTTGTTCTATCCAGGCCCTTAGCTGGTTGAATGGTGCCTGCCCACACTGGATGAGAACTGAGTCCACTGATTCAAATGCCAATCTCTTTCAGGGACGCCCTCATAGATGTACCCAGAAGTAATGCTTTCCCAGCTATCCTGGTATCCTTTAATTCAGTTGACACCTAAAATTTACCATCCCAAGGAATAAGAGGTGACTACCTTTTAACAGGGAAGGAAAGGATGGGTCACATCTGCAGTATTTAAGGGTTCAGAGGATATGGAGAATCACATAGTTCCATCCCATATTAAGCATCCCAGGGTTTGTCCAACCAGGGTCCTCACCGTGGTACAACAGACTTTCCTCAGTTGAGAATTTCATCAGCTTTGCATCTTGACAACTCTATTAAATCAAGGTTTGGGTCTTCCACTTATTCATTCTTTCACTTTGGGAGATATGGGCGTTTTTGGACACTTCTAAAGAAGCCCTCTGGCCTTCACACTTAGTTTTTAATTGTTAACAGCCTCAGCTTTTTATTCTCTCTCTCTAGTGGGTCAATGCAATTTAGTGCCAGCTAACCAATTCTATTGCCCTCCTCTGCATTTTCCTGAAAACCCACTCACACCGGTTTCTCAAGTGGCCAAATGATGGTTCGGGTCAGGGTATTCCCCTCTACTAGAACATTCTTTCAAATCAGCTTAGAAAACATTTTAGCAATTGGGCTGCCACTTTCACAAGTTTGCTGGTGAGCAAACTTCCTGACAGAGGCCAGATAGTATTTTTTGGCTCTGTGGACCAGTCTTTGTAGCAACTACTCAACTCTCTTGCAGTGCAAAAGCAGCCGTAGGCAATACATAAATGAATGGATATGACTATGTTCCAATGTTGTTTAAAAAACAGTAGGTTGTATAATTCAAACCATATGACCTTCTGGGAAAGATAAAACTATAGAGACAATAAAAAGACTAGTGGTTGATAGATTCAGGGGTGATTAGGTGGAACCTGGGTTCATTTTAAGGCAGTGAAACTATTCTGCATGATGCTGTAATAGAGGATACATTATTCATTTGTCAAAACTCATAGACTGCAACACAAAAAAGTGTACCATAATGTCAACTATGGACTTTTGCAGCTTTTAATTTCCGTTTTTATTTTAGATTCAGGGGTACCTATGCCGGGTTTGTTGCAAGGGTATATTGTGTCATGCTGAGGTTTGGGCTTCTATTAAACTTGTTACCCAGGTAATGAAGATAGTAAGTAATAGAAAGTTTTTCAGCTCTTGCCCTACTCCCTCCCTTTGGAATTCCTAGTATCTATTTTTTCCATCTGTAGGTGAACCTTAGCTTCCACTTATAAATGAGAACATGTGATACTTGGTTTTCTGTTTCTGTGTTAATTCACTTAGGATGACAGCCTCCAGCTGCATCCATGTTCTGCAAAGGACATGATTTTATTCTATTTTGTGGCTGGATAGTATTCCACGATGTATATGCATCATATTTTCTTTGTCCAATCCACCATTGATGGGCACCTGGCTTGGTTCCAACTCTTTTCTATCATGAATAGTGCTGTGATGAACATACAACGGTATGAATCTTTTTGGTAGAATGATTTTTCTTTTGGATATATACTCAGTAATGGGATTGCTGGGTGGAATGGTAGTTCTGCTTTTAACTTTGAGGAATCACCACACTGCTTTCCACAAAGACTGTACTAATTTATACTCCCACAAACGGTGTATAAGTGTTCCTTCTTCTCTGCAACCTTGCGAGCAGCAGTTATTTGACTTTTTCATCATAGTCATTCTGACTGGTGTGAGATGGTATCTCACTGCAGTTTTGACTTGCATTTCTCTGATGATTAGTAATGCTGCACATTTTTTCATATATTTCTTGCCCACATATATTACTTTTGAAAACCATCTGTTCATGTCCTTTGCCTACTTTTTATGGGGTTGTTTTTTTCTTGTTGTTGCAGATTCTGGATATTTGTCCTTTGTCAGATGCATAGTTTGCAAGTATTTTTTCCCATTCTGTAGGTTGTCTCTGTACTCTGTAATAGTTTCCTTTGCTATGTAGAAACTCTTTAATTTCATTGAGTCTCACTTACCTATTTTTGATTTTGCTGCATTTGCTTTTGGAGTCTTCATCATAAATTATTTGCCTAGGCCAATGTCTAGAAGAGTATTTCTTACGTTTTCTTCTAGAATTTTTTTTTTAGTTTGAAGTCTTATATTTAAGTCGATAATCCATGTTGAGTTAAATTTTGTTTGGTGAAAGGTAGGGGTCTAGATTTATTCTTCTGTATATGGCTAGTCAGCTATCCCAGCACCATTTATTGAATACAGGGTCCTTTCTCCATTGTTTATTTCAGGCATCCCCAAACTTTTTACACAGGGGGCCAGTTCACTGTCCCTCAGACCGTTGGAGAACCGCCACACACTGTGCTCCTTTCACTGGCCACCAATGAAAGAGGTGCCCCTTCCTGAAGTGTGGCGGGGGGCCAGATAAATGGCCTCAGGGGGCTGCATGCAGCCCATGGGCTGTAGTTTGGGGATGCCTGGTTTATTTTTTTCAGCTTTGTCAATGACCAGTTGGTTGTAGGTGTGCAGGTTCACTTCAGGGATCTATTTCATTGGCCTATGTGTCTACTTTTGCATCAGTACCATACTGTTTTGGTGACTGTAGCCTTGTAGTACAGTTTGAAGTTAGGAAATGTGATGCCTCCAGCTTCATTCTTTTTGCTTAGGGTTGTCTTGGCTATTCAGGCTCTTTTTTGTTTCCATATGAACTTTAGTTATTTCTATGAAAAATGATGTTGGTAATTTAATAGGAACAGCATTGGATGTATAGATTACTTAGGGCAGTATGGACATTTTAACAATACTGGTTCTCCCAACCCAGAAGTGTGGAATGCTTTTCCATTTCTTTGTACCATCTATGATTATTTCAGCAATGTTTTGTAGTCCTCCTCAGAGATCTTTACCTCTATGGTTAGGTGTATCCCTAAGATACTTTTTGGGTGTATGTGTGGCAACTGTAAATGGGATTGTGTTCTTGATTTGGCTCTCAGCTTAAATGTTACTGATGTATAGAAATATTACTGATTTTTGCACATTGATTTTGAATCTTGAGAATTTACTGAAGTTGTTTATCAAGTCTAAGAGTCTTTTGGCAGAATCTTTAGGGTTTTTTAGGTATTGAACTATATTGTCAGTGAAGAAAGATAATTTGATTTCCTTTTTTCCTATGTGGATGCATTTTCCTTTTTTGACTGATTGCTCTGGATAGGATTTGCAGTATATGTTGAATAGAAGTGGTGAGAGTGACCATCCTTGTCTTGTTCCAGTTTTTAAAAAGAATACTTCCCAGCTTTTGCCTGTCCAGTATTACATGGGCTGTGGGTTTATTATAAATGGCTCTTATTATTTTGAGGTATGTTCCTTAAGGTGCCTAATCATTTGAGGGTTTTTATCTTGAGGGGTGTTGGATTTTATTGGATACCTTTTCTACATCCATTGAGATGATCATATGGCTTTTGTTTTTAATTTTTTATGTGGTGAATCACATTTGATTTGCACATATTGAACTATCTTTCCACCTAGGAATAAAGCCTACTTGATTATGAACTAATTTTTGATGTGCTGCTGGATTTTTTATGCTAGTATTTTGTGAAGATTTTTTGCATCTATATTTATCAGGGGTATTGGTCAACGATTTTCTTTTTATGTTGTATCTTTGCCAGATTTTGGTATCAGGATACTACTGCTTTCACAGACTGAGTTAGAGAGGAGTCCCTCCTCCTTGATTTTTTGAAATCGCTTCAAAAGTATTGGTATCAGCTCTTCTTTGTATGTCTGGTAGAATTTAGCTGCAAATCCATCTTGTCTGGGGAGTTTTTTGTTTTGTTTTATTTTTTGGTTGGCAGGTTTTTTATTACTAATTTCAGAACTCAGTATTGGTCTGTTCAAGATTTTTGTTCCTCATTGATTCAATCTTGGGAAGTTGTGTATTTCCAGGAATTTACTGATTTCTTCTAGATTTTTCTCATCTGTGTGCATAGAGGTATTCATAATAATTTCTGAGATCCTTCTGTATTTCTGTGGGATCAGTTGTGAAATCACCTTTGTTATTTTTGATTTTGCTTAGATTTTCTCTTTATTAATCTAGCTAGTGGTCCGTCAATCTTGTTTATCCTTTTGAAGAACCAACTGTTAATTTCATTGACCATTTGAATCATTTTCTGGGGTCTTAATTTAAATTAGCTCTGCTCTGATTTTAGTTATTTATTTTCTTCTGCTAGCTTTGGCTTTGGTTTGTTCTTGTTTTTCTAGTTTTAAGTGGAAGCTTAGTTTTTTAATTTGGTATCTATCTTCTTGATGCAGGTGTTTAGTGCTATAAACTTTCCTCTTAACATTGCTTTTGCTGTATCCTAGAGGTTATGATATGTTATGTCACTATTTCATTTGTTTCAAAGAATCTTATTTGTGCCTTAATTTCATCATTTACCCAAAATTCATTCAGGAGTAAGTTGTTTAGTTTCCATATATTTGTGTCATTTTGAGAGTTCTTTTTGATATTAATTTCTATTTTTTATTTCACTGTGGTCTGAGAAGATGCTTGATATATTGATATTTTTACTTTATAAGACTTGCTTTATGAATGAGCATGCGGTCAATCTTCATTGAGAAGATTGCGGATAAGAATGTATATCTGGCCAGGTGCAGTGGCTCATGCCTGTAATCCCAGCACTTTGGGAGGTGTAGACAGGCGGATCACGAGGTCAAGAGATCGAGACCATCCTGGCCAACATGGTGAAACCCCGCCTCTACTAAAAATACAAAAAAATTAGCTAGGTGTGGTGGCATGTGCCTGTAGTCCCAGCTACTCGGGAGGCTGAGGCAGGAGAATTGCTTGAACCTGGGAGGCAGAGGTTGCAGTGAGCTGAGATTGTGCCACTGCATTCCAGCCTGGCGCCTGGTGACAGAGTGAGACTCTGTCTCAAAAAAAAAAAAAAAAAAAAAAAAAAGTATATCTGTGGTTGTTGGATGGTATATTCTGCAGAGGTCTATTAGGTACAATTGGTTAAATGTTGAATTAAAGTTCAGAATTTGTTTTTCTGGCTGAATAATCTGTCTAAAGATGTCAATGGGGTGTTGATGTCCCACACTATTATCATATGGCTGTCAACATCTTTTGTTAGGTCTAGAAGTCTGTGTTTTATAAGTTTGGGTACTCCAATGTTGAGTGCATGTATATTTAGAGTAGTTAAAATTTTCTTGAATTGAAACCTTTATCATTATACAATGCCTTTTTTTTTTTACTGTTTAAAGTCTATTTTATCTGAAACATGAACAGCAACTCCTGTTTTTTTTGTTGTTGTTGTTTAGCATTTGCATGATTAATCTTTTTTTTCTATGTCTTTACTATGAGCCTATGGGTATCATTACATGTGAGATGGGTCTCTCGAAGAGACCAGACAGATCTTGTGTCTTGTGTTTTTATCAAATTTGCTACTCTACATATTTTAAGTATGGTATTTAGGGCATTTACATTAAATGTTAATGTTGATATGTGAGGTTTTATTCCTGTCATAGTGTTTTTAGCTGGTTTGTCTTGATTATGTGGTTGCTTTATAGAGTCCCTGGGCTATGTGCTTTCATGATAGTATCATTCTTTTGTTTCCATATTTAGATATCTCTTAAGCATCTCTTGTAGGGCTGGTCTAGAGGTGATGAAGTTCCTTAGCAAAGACTTTTTCCTTTGTTTATGAAGCTTAATTTCGTAGGGTATGAAATTTTGGCTGACATTTTTCTTTAAGAATGCCAAAAATGGGACCCCAATCTCTGACTTGCAAGGTTTCTGTTGAGAAACCATTAGTCTGATGTGCTTCCCTTTATAGGTAATATGACCCTTTTCTCTAGCTGCCTCTAAGATTTTTTTCTTTCACATTGATCTTGGATAGTCTGACAACTATGTGCTTTGGGGTTGGTAATCTTGCATAGTAACTTGCAGGACTTCTCTGGATTTCTTCTATCTGCAGGTTGACCTCTCTAGCAAAATTGGGAAATTTTCTTGAATTATATCCTCCAAAATATGTTTTCCAAGTTGTTTACTTTCTCTTCTCTCTCAAGAAAGCAAACAAGTCATACATTTGGTCACTTTAGATAATCCCGTATTTTTCAAAATCTTTATTCATTTTTAAATTTTTTTTCTTTCTTTTTGTCTACTGGGTTAATTCAAAGGACCATTATTCAAACTCTGAAATTTTTTCCTCAGCTTCGTCTACTCAGTTGTGAAGGCTCCCAATTGTATTTTGAAATTCCTGTAGTGAATGTTTCAACTCCAGAGGTTGTTTGGTCCTTTCTTAATACAGCTATGTTATCTTTTTAATCTTGGATTGTTTTTCTGTTCATGCTGAATTTTTTCCTCTTGGATCTCATTTTCTTTAACATCCATATTGCAAATTAAATGTTGTCATCCTAGACATTTCATTCTGGCTGGGATCCATTGCTTGGGAGCTGGTGAGATCTCTGGAGGTGACAAGATAATCTGGCTTTTTGTATTGCCACAGTTCTTGTGCTGGTTCCTTCTAATGTGAGAGAGTTAATGCTTTTTTTTGAATTTGCTATTGTTTGAATGGAGCTTTTTGATCTCTTATTCTTTTTTTCCTTTGGGGGTATGACTGCAGCGTATAGTGTGTATAATAGATTGGCTTTGTCTCTGGGTGGTTTTAGGGAGTCAAGGCTCTGGGTTCCTCGACTGCAAATAGGTGCCTGTGGTGGTCTTTTCAGGAGTTGCTTGTTGTGGCAATGTATTTTGTTTGGTGGTGAAATTCAATGTTCTGTCCAGTAGGTGGTGCTGAAAAGTAAGAGCCAACAGGTAGGAGCAAGGGAGAAGAGAAAAGCACACTCCCCTAGCAAGTGTTCAACTTTCTTCACTGAGGGGTGGAGCCACTGTAGATGCCTGATAAGTGGTCTCTTTCAGCCCACGTTCCCTGGGTTCTTATGGAAAGAGGTGCTGCTGAGTCCATAGTAGTGTGGAGGGGGGAGACTACCCACTCTGTGTCCATCCCTGAGCTATGGTGGTGCTGTCTTCAAGGGTTGGTGCTGTACCCAGGTTTCCTCTGACCCAAGAGGTGCTTTGGTGGGCTGTGTGCCTCACTCCTTTAGGGGAAGACCAAGCCAGGGGTTAGATTTCTCCGGTTCTGGGGTTCTGGGTGTCTTTGGTGGCACAGTCTGTATACATTCCTTGGTTATAGGTAACCTTTGTATAGCAGCTTTGCCAAATGCTGGTTGTAGCAGTGATGTGCTGAGCATGTGAGCAGACTCACAGCCCGCTGTGGGGCTGGGGCGGCAGAGGTCTCAGGAAGCTTATCTTGTTCCCCACTGCTATGCACTCACGTCAGATGTCCTGTTGTGTTGTACCATTCAACCTCCAGGCCAGTAGGTGTCTTATGCAGGTAAGAGCTGGCTGCAGCCAATGCAGATGGGTATATACCTGGTCTTTGTTTACTGGGAGAAGCTCTGTTGCCTCTGGCAATGGCCTGATCTGTGGGGTACCCAGTGGTCTGAGCTCCCTGCTCAGCCCCAGAGTTGGGGGCCAAGATGGATGGGGCCTGACCAGGCAGGTCCACTTACAGGTTCCCCCAATAATAGGCACAAGCACTAGCTTCATGGTGGGGGGGTGGTCCAGTGGGTGACCACCAAGAGGTGTGCCGAGGCATGGAGTTGGAAAACTTCCTCTGCCCCAAGTTCTCTGCATAAGGAAGCGGAGAGGTGTAAACTCCTAATATAGATGAACTGGTGCTCTAAATATCTGGGGATATCTGGACATTGAGAGGAGAGCGAGCTACTGCACGACAATCTCAGCACCTGAAGGTAGGGGTGGCTCAGGCTTCTAAGCCAGTCAAGCAGGGATGCCAAATGCCTGGAAATATGCCTCAGCAAGGAGTGGAGAAACTACTGCTGCAACAAGGTTTTTGCAGGGGATGAGAAGGGTGGCTCAGTCTCCAACTCCAAGAAAGCAAGCGTGCCTCACGCCAGGTGATATGCCTGGGGAAGGAGTAGAGAAACCACCGCCACAGTAAGATTTTTGCATGGGAAGGGATAGGTGGCTCAAGCTCCTAATCTATGGGACTTAGTGCACCAAATGCCTGGAGTTATGTCCAGGTGTGGAGTACAGGGAGTGCCACTGCACCAGGTTCTTTGCATGGGAAGGGGATGGCAGCTCAAGCTCCTATTCCAAAAGGACAGGTATGCCAAAGACCTGGAGATATGTCGAGGCATGGAGCAGAGTATGCTGCCGCACCAAGAACTCTGTGTAGAAGGGAAGCTCAGGCTGGTGACCACGTGTGCTGAATGCCTGAAAATATGTCCCCCAGTGGAGAGCAGAGTAACAAAGTGCAACAAAGTCTTTGTGCGAAGGGAGCACCACTGCACCAAGATCTCTGTACAGGAAGGGTGGGGTAGCTCAGGCTGCTACTCCAGGTGAGTAAGGACTGCAAGTGCCTGGTGATATGCCTTAGCATAGGGTAGAGAGGACCCCACTGCACCATAATCTCAGAAAAGCAAGCTGGAGCACCCAGCAATGATACACGCAAACTGGTTCCAGTTTGGCTAACTGGCCCTGGCTGCAAGCCTTAGGTCAGTTAGCCAACCTGGAACCAGTCTGCATGTGTCAGCAACTCTCCTACTCCAGACCTGCAATGAGGGAGAGCCCAATTCCAGCACCTACTGCTGGGGTGCTTTCCACACCTGCTACTCAATTTTGGCTGTGGGGGATCTTCCCCAGCTCCACCGAAAGCACCCAATCTTTGGTCTGAGAATAAAATGCCTGAGCAGCCATGCTGCTGGGTTGCTGAAGAACAGCAAACTTTGTATGAGCCTGGATTTAAAATGGTATCCTCCTCTCAGTCTGGGGGCTTGAAAAATGCCTGCAGTTTTTCCCAGTGTCTTTCCCTCTCAGTGTCTCCAAGCCTTTCCCCAAATTAGCTCCGGAGCTTGGGAGAAACAAGATGCTCTCCCTTGGCTTGAGTGGAATGGATCCCTAGTGGAAAGGTGAGTTACAGAGGGAGACTGTCTACCTGTCTCATGTACTGGGGCTCACTTTTATCGGCTGGACGCTGTTTGCCCACCTTCTCCTCTTCAGGATCTGGGGTGTCCTTTGCCTTTCTGGTGAATTCCCATTTTCCTACTTGAATTAAAGCTCACCAAGTTGATCATTATGTTCTATTTTGTTTCTTCCAAGTGGTTGAGGCACACACAGAGCCTCTCATCTGCCATCTTAGGGGAAAAAAAACTGAACTTTTGTTAATATTTTACTAATATTAGCTCATTAATTGTAACAAGTGTACCATAGTAATGCAAGATGTTAACAATAGGGGAGTCTTGAGGAAGAGAAGGTGAATGAGGGAATTTCTCCTAAATTTTAAAGAAAACTTAAAGTTACTCAAAAATAAAGGTTATTTAAAAGGCTAAAGGGGCTGGGCATGGTGGCTCATGCCTGTAATCCCAGCACTTTGGGAAGGTGAGGCAGGCAGATCACCTGAGGTCAGGAATTTGAGATCAGCCTGGCCACCATGGTGATGCCCTGTCTCTACTAAAATGCAAAAATTAGCTGGGCATGGTGGCAGGCACCTATAGTCCCAGCTACTCAAGAGGCTGAGGCATGAGAATCGCTTGAACCCAGGAGGTGGAGGTTGCAGTGATCTGACATCACGCCACTGCACTCCAGCCTGGGCGACAGAGCGAGACTCCATCTCAAAAAATTTTTTAAAAAAATAAAAAGCTAAAGGAAAAATAAAGCCTTTCTAACACAAACTTTAAAACAAAACAGGAGGCAGGTAAGATCTGGTCTTCAGGCTGCAGTTTATTAACCCATCCCCATCTGCCCCCCATAGACTGCCATGTATCACATAACAACCAGGATAGGGTTTTCATTGCCAGGTGGGAAGTAAGTGATTCAGTCCCTAAACCCTATCTTACTTTATTTATCATAACACTCTTAGTACCAATTATGTCTGTTCAAGTGCTCCAGGAGACAGATGCCAAGATGAAATTAGTAGTGTAAGACACTTGTTGGGGGATAACATCTATAAAAAATAAAGGGGGAGAAAGCAGGATGGGCCTTGGAAAGCTTTCGGACCATGCTACACACCTGATAATATCTTGGTGAGCCTCAGAAAGCTCTGGAGCAAAGATTACCCACTAGAGGAGTTCCTACTTGGTCAAAAATGGCCAGACAGGCCCTAGCATCACAACCATAGTAACTCACCGGCTGGTAGCTGCCCAGGGCACCACAGAGAGCCTGTCAGGCAACAGCTCTCCTCACAGTTCCATAGCAAGTCCTTTCATGAAAGGGAATCTGAGCAAGGTGTCTGCATGGCTGCTTCAGGGTGCCAGTTTCTCAAGGCAATCTCTCTCAGGCTCTGAATCAGAGCTGAGGTCTGACAACCCTAGATAAGCTTATATCTTCCTTACAACCAAGACAAAGGCCGCTCTTTTAAAGAAAAAGTGCAGTTGCACACAGCAGCAGTAACCGCACAGGCACCAGGACTGTCTCCCACATGACTGAAAAGACTAGAAAAAAGCCCCATCCATAGAGGAATCATGACAAGGCTCAAATAGAAAGCATGCAAACTATGCTAGAGATTGATTTTCTTATGCCTTCACTAGTGGAGGAAACTTATAACACTGGGTGTTAGTCCCTGAAGTCAACAATGACCTTCACTTCTGGTCTTCTCTTTCCACATCAACTGAACATGGCCTTGCTATGGCTTTGTAGCTTATGTGCTTTTCTCTCCCTCCCGTTTTGGAATTACAGGAGTTTTTTCTGTGTAATTCAAACCTCCTGAACCTAGGGCCTGTGTCTTAGTTGGGGTCCCTATCTTAGTCTATTTAGGCGGCAACCACAAAATACCATAAACTGGGTGTTTTACAGATGACAGAAATATATGTCTCAGTTCTGGAGGCTGGGAAGTCTAAGATCAAACTGCTGATAGACTCAGTGTCTGGTGAAGGCTCGTTTCCTGGTGCATAGCTGTCTTCTCACTGTGTTCTCACATGATGGAAGAGGTAACTAGCTTCCTCTCGCTTCTTTCATAAGGGCACTCATCCCATTCATGAGGGCTCTGCTTTCATGACTTAATCACCTCTGCCTTCAGAATTAGGATTTCAACATAAATTCTGGAGGAACACAAACATTCAGATCATAGCAGCCACCTAAAAGCAGAGGCTGAGATAAGAATTTGGGATTGCTTCCTATGTGAACTGCCTGCACCTAGGAACCAGGAGTGAAAAAGAAGTGAAATGTGGAGGGAGAAAAAACGAATGTGAGGTGCATTACTGAAATCTGCACTCCAGCTTTTCACTCTTGAGGAGGGGTCTGTATGCTTTTCAGACTTGTCACAAATAGTAACTCCTCAGCTCTTCCAGGCTGCACATAGAAAAGAGCATGGATCGGTTAAAGCCAAGCCTGTCAAAAAAGCCAGTGTGACTCTGGGGAGCACACTGCCAGGATGAAGTGGGATATAAATGTCTATGTGTCTACTATGGGCCTGGCTGAAGTCACAGGTGACTGAGGAGATACAATGTGGTCAGACAATGGGTCCATTTGACCCAAACTCTAAGTATTCAAAATAAGTTATTTCTTTGAGTTAAAGCCCTTACTTTTAAATAAGACACAATGGTCAACGGTGCACATAAGAGATAACACATTGATCTGGATATGAGCTGTTCCAACAGCTTAAGAAATTCAGAGGAAGTTCAATAGGTTGGCAAATCAGGAGATACCAGAGAACATGGTATTTTGAAAGCAAACATTAAAGCAGACACTCTTGAATATATAGGGCTTTCTTATTTTTCTTTTTAAGAGACAAGGTCTCACTATGTTGCCCAGGCTGGTCTCGAACTCCTGGGATCAAGCAATCCTCCCACAGTCCTGGGATTACAGAGGTGAGCCACTGTACCGAGCCTATACATAGGACTTTCTGTGGTTACCACTGGGATGCCCTAAAGACCCTGTTAGCCACTCATCCCATGACAACTGAAAAGTTCTTCGTGGCCTTGGATTCCAGTTCTTTTGTCTCATGATCTGGTTCCCTTCCGAGTGCTGGCTTCTCCCCCAGAGGTTTTTCTGTTGTCCTGTTATCCATCTGGCTCGGAAGCAAAGGTATCTAAGGCGGCCAACATGAGCCTTGCACCTTGACATTAGAGGAGAACAGTGCCCACAACTGACAGTGTAGTATTTTGGATAGACATCAAGAATGATTCATATTCTGTGGTTGGGTATCTGGAAGGGTCTTAACACAGAACAACCAAGTTAGTAGGGGAGATGGAGTGCCAACTTCTTCAGCCCCATCCCCCTCTACAACGTTCTGAATGGATGTGACAGGGTGGGTTGCCTCACCTTGGGGCCCTTATCACCATCAGGTACCTTCTTACAAAGGAGTCTTCCAGAAAGGGTTTACTTATTTTCAAAACTCGTATAGCTTAATGTGTGAGCCTACAGGACCTGAAAGAGTATGCAATTGTAATTTCTGCTTACCTAAACCAGACTGTGTGGTTATGTCTGAGCAAAGTTCACTAGACTAAATCCCTATTCCTGGAATCCAGAGCTGGACCAGTTCTCAGATCTGAGTTGCCTGGGCCAAGTAATTTACCCATATGCTCCAGGGAAGCTCACCAATGATACAACATGTCCTATTAGGTACTGATTATCAAATGGAATTATAGAAAAACCTGTTAATAAGTACAAACCACCTATCTAGTAAGTCATTTTCTCAGAGTTTTCACATCTATGCAAATCACCAAAGTTCACTGGGTTTGTGCCCCATTAATAGAACCAAAGTTGCTATAGAAATGCTGACTCAGGTTTTCTTTCTGTGTCACATAGTATCTTATATCATAAAAGCCCTTCCTCCCATTTCCATTCTAGTGGACCCCAAAGTAGTTCATATAAGCCAGGGATCATCATACTTTTGGCCAGATAGCAGGCTCCAAAGTGAGACTCATCCAGTGGATCATGGAGTTATTCACCACTGTCAGGAACACCTCTCCCAAGGCAGCTAAAGAGGTCAGATGACTTAGCCAGAAAGCAGAGACTCAAGCAAGCCGGGGTCATCCCTGTATTGCTCACCTGCTTCCAGCTGTTAGCTCAGCATGTTTTCGGAGCATAATTTGTTTAGTGAACATCCACAGAGCTGTAAGTGCTGGTTTTGAAAGGCAATCTCTACAATTTCCTCATTGACAGAACTTGTCTTTCCTCTGGCCTCCTTGAGGTTGGTTCTCTTCTAAGACCTGCACCTGTTGGTCCAACTCTTGCTTCTCCTCTGGATGGTCTGTGCTCTTTTACTTTTCAGCATCTCCTCCCTGTTGAATTCATTTCTGCTAATCAGTCTCTGATTGTGTCAGTTAGCTGAGCCTGGCCATTATCCTCTCAATAACTATCTTTACCAACACTGTAGAACCCAGATGCCCCTCAACAACTACTTGAGTTGGTCACTGTTGTGTCTTCCCGGAAAGCCCTCTCAGAAGCTGCCCAGTGTGGCTCCATCCAAGCCAAGGTGCCGCAAACTTAGAGTTCTACTGTGTGATCAGACGCTGCCATCTCCTGGCCAGAGCACTGAACTTAGATCTAGTGGGTCAGGCCCCACGGCTTAACCTTAGGTTCCATTATGTGCTGTCCCCATCTACTCTGCCGGCTAGGATTAGAGAGAAGTTCATGACTATCCACAACTCATAAGGGAGAATTTAGAGATTTAGTGGATAGTATTGCCCTGTTGGCCCATCTAAAGGCCACTCCTCCCTCAGAGTCTAAACATCTCCCCAATAAAGGAACATCAGCTCTGGAATCCTAGATCTCATTTTGTCTTCAACATAGCCGGTCAAATGAATCATCCGAAAGGGATCTTTGAAAAGTACTGCCTTATTTTTGGGTGCTTGTCTTCACTGCACTTCTAAACAACAGTCTCTCCTGGTAACCAGGCTTCATTGAGTTTCTGCAGAGTAGCTTTGGAATTCAATTTCTGATGGATGACTCCGCATAAGTAAAAAGCAGTCTTCTGTTGAGTTGCTAATCCATTTGGTTGATGAACTCCAGCCTGCATAAGGCCTCCCTTCCCAAATGACATATTCAGTGTTTCTATCAAGGCTAAGCAGCAGAGACCAAACATACTAACTATCCATTCTAGTCTAAGCTCTAAGCCAGCTGACCTTTTACAATACTATCCTCTCCCATTCCTCATTCCCAGACCCTAATAGCACGTGGGAGCCTCTTGAGTGGAGCTGGCTCTTGCCTGCAACATCTGCCAGGACCTATAGAATACCAACTCTATAAGAATTTCCTCAGGATTACTAAGGAAATTTTTCCTGGCCAGAAGTACTTAGATATCAGAGGACAGTTATAGTCCCTGAAACAAAGGCTAGGCCTTTAGAAGTTCAATGAAATTGCCAGAGGTAGATTTTTAGATGTAGACAAAAAGATTATAGACTGAGAGTGCACCACCCACTTTCATATATTGAATCCGTAACCTCCAATACGGTGATATTTAAAGATGGGGCCTTTAGAGAAGTAATTTACATTAAGCGGGGTCATAAGAGTGAAGTACTACCCAGCAATCCCATTACTGGGTATATACCCAAAGGATTATAAATGGTTCTATTATAAAGACACATGCACACGTATGTTCACTGCAGCACTGTTACAATAGTCAAGACCTAGAACCAACCCAAATGCCCATCGATGATAGACTAGATAGGAAAATGTGGCACATATACAGCATGGAATACTATGCGGCCATAAAAAACGATGAGTTTGTGTCCTTTGTAGGGACATGGATGAATCTGGAAACCATCATTCTCAGCAAACTGACCTAGAACAGAAAACCAAACACTGCATGTTCTCACTCATAGGCAGGTGCTGAACAATGAGAACACATGGACACAGGGAGGGGAGCATCACACACTAGAGTCTGTTGGGGGGTGGGGCTACAGGAGGGACAGCATGGGGTGGGGAGGTTGGGGAGAGATAACATGGGGAGAAATGCCGGATATAGGTGATGCAGGGGGTGGAGGCAGCAAACCACCTTGCCATGTATATACCTATGCAACAATCCTGCATGATCTGCACATGTACCCCAGAACCTAAAGTACAAAAAAAAAAAAAAAAAATAGAGTGAATCTCTAATCCAATAGGGCTGGTGTCCTTAACAAGAGAGGGTAGAGACCCTAGAGAGCTCTCTCTGCTCATGCACAGAGGGAGGGCCTCAAGAAGGTGGCAGTCTACACGTCAGTGAGAGGCCTCACCAGAAGCCAACTATGCTGGCACCTTGACCTCAGATGTTCAGCCTCCAGAACTCTGAGAAAATAAATTTCCATACCTTAAATATTCAGCTGACTTGAGATATTAAAACTTAAGAAAACAAATTTCCACAGCTTAAATATTCAGTTGACTTGAGCAATTAAGACTTCTACCTTTGCCTGTGTGGACCAAAGCTACTCCAAACAAAAGAGGGATGGAGATTCATCAGATGTCTTGGTTAAGCTATGGGATGTTGTATATTAACTTGACTGAATCCTTTTTTTTTTTTTTTTCCAGGGATTGGATAAACTTTGAACCAGCAATTCTTTTATAAACCCTTCCTAGAAATTCATTTCAAATAATCTGCTTCCTCTTTCCAAAAGACTAATTGAGAGGAGTGATGTTTATGAAAAATTGATTGGAGGGAGGTCAGGCAGCACATCCAACTTTTGTTATTCCACATTCCACCGTCAGGTTGAATGGGACCCTCATGTACTAGGACAAAGTTTTCTTGGCCTCACACATGATCACGTTTGCTGGGATATATTTCGGGGTTATGCCTTCAGCTTTCATCAAGGGATGCTATGAAAAAACAGACTAATGAAATCTATTATTCTTTGTTTTAGGAACGTGGAAGACGTTGCCCTCTGCATCCTGCAGCTCTCGCTCTAGAAAGCCTCTCATGAAAATTTCCAACAAAGTGGCCTGCTAGGAAGGCTTTGCATCCCTTGAGTAACAGGCAAAATTTTTTTCTCAGTTGATAAGACTAAATTAACTGTCTCTTTTGGTACTTTGCCTAACAGGAACTTAGAGCCTTATTTAAAGGTCAAAGATTCAGGATCCAATGGGAGGACCCAGCTCAGCTAGCACTAATGGAGTTGGTTCCTAGAGTGGGGAGGAGACCCCAGATCCATGAGCCCAAATATCCTGCTCAGGGCTGGCCAGAAAGAAATCTCAGTTTATGGAGCTTCTGAGCTAAAGGGCCAGTAAAGGGTTGTTTATTATTATTGTTGTTGTTGTTGTTGTTGTTTTATGATGCTTTCCCTGCCAGCCTGTGAAGTTGCTGAACTTACTACAGGGTAATTCATCAGGAGTCCTAGCTTGAGACTATTAAATTATGCTTTATTTAAAGGCCAAATTATTGGCCTATTCCCTGCAGATTTTTTGCCAAATAGAGTAGGGAAGGGAACACAAATGTCTAGCTATCTAGTTATCTACAAAGGTACCATGTCACATGCATTCTGGAATGACTATCAGATTTTTCTACTTCAATCTTCTCACCTAACTGTTGTAAGCTGTTTCTTTCTGGTACTGATCCTGATGAGCTTACCACTTCTCATGTAGCTCTTTCACGGTGACCCGAATTGACGTCTCCTTCAGATTCAGGAAAGCAAGATTGATAACTGCATCCAACGTGTTGGTCTCGCTGCTCTTTAGCAGGGCCAGAACTCAGACCTGCCCCCTAGAGTTTGAGGCCCACGCTACAGGCTGCCATCCCGGATCCCAGCTGCTCAGGAAGGGTGTGCTATGATTTAAGTGTATTGAGTCTTTTCAAAATGTTTATGTTGGAACCTAATATCCAATGTGATAGTATTAAGAGGTGGGAACTCTGGGGAGGTTAAATCATGAGTGCTTCATCCTCGTGAAAGAAATCTGTGCTCTTATAGTAGAGGTTGAAAGGAGTGCCATTGTCCCTTTTGCTCTTTCATCCCTTTGCCATGTGAGGACAGTGTTCCTCTTCTCTGGAGGTTGCAGCAACATGGCACTATTTTGGAAGCAAAGAGTAGCCCTCAGACACTGAATCTGCCAGTGCATTGATCTTGAACTTCCCAGCCTCCAGATGAGTGTGAAATACATTTCTGTTATTTGTAAGTTATCCATTCTGTGATATTTTGCAGCACGAACAGACTAGGACAAGGTGGTTCTACAATGTCATTGCTGTCAATAAGGAGAGATGACATATTCTCACTCTTGTCACCATGGGGAGTTCACCCTAAACATCAAAACTGCTGCTCACTCTCCCTGTCCAAAAATGTATCTTATGTCTTACCCCAGGACTTACTGGAGGCCCTATGGGATATGTTGGTATATTTCCCCAAACCTGAGTCATTCCACATTGCATATGTTCAGGTCATTATCCTAGAAAGGGTTTCTTAGGGATGGGTCAGGGTTTTAACAAAAGAATCTTTCGTCTGAGTATACTTGTATTCTCCAAGCTAATGCTACCTATGGTAAGAATATCACAGTATGAAAGTACTGTATGATTTAGAAGTGATAATTGTACCAACTGTGACGCATAGCTTTGATTTTGATCTTAACTTGTAATATACTGACATAGTAAACACATTCTAACAAATTCGTAAGTAGTATCAATTTCCTTCATAGTCTTGATGGCACTTTTCCCCTACAAAGGGTATTCTTTAAAACATATCTTATGTCTCATGTCTACATAATTTGATTGCATTTTATCAAAATCCTGTGAATTTATGATAAAATTTATGGTGTTCTGCAGTAAGATCAAATTTTAATATCTTGCAATGAGACATTTCCTTAGCAACAGTAACTGATATAGTTTTTGGCAACCAGCCAGGAGATGACCAGCCTATAAAATCATACAAAGATTATTTACAAACTGGCCAGCTGTGGCAGCACCATTATTTTAGATATCCTTTGCCCTTTATAGCAATCTCCCGTATGTCATGCTTTGCCATACATTTCCCAGAAAATTACAATGCTTTTGAACTTATCCTCAGGACTTGATGATCAAATAAACAAGTACAAAGTATATTTGATTCACAGTTCATCCAAAATAAGAGTGCTGCCCAACTGAAATTCATCTGGAATCACTCTGATGTCTCAAATTGTGTGATATAAAACAATAATTTGGAATGTGATTTTGATCAACATTTTGTTATTGCCTGATTAAGTCCCAAACAAGCCACTAGATTTGAAGATGCCAATTGATAATTAAAAGCAACCTGTACTGTCTAATGAATTCCACAACCAGGTTAATTTGCCCTCAACATAAATGGGCATGGAATTTGAATTCCCTCAAAGTCAACTCAATAGTGGAGCTGGCCATCTTGTCTCCGCTATCTAGGACAAATAGCCCTTGCTGTTCCTCACACTGGACCCTCTAGCAGGACAGCAAGGGAGTTAATAAGTTTCTTTCATGTTTAATGCTGTCTTGGCCTCTGTTTTTCATGTGATACCAGAAGTGGTCTGACAAAAATGTTATAATATAGGGATTTGGGACTGGCTCACACCCTGCCCAGTTGGCAAAGACGACCCCATCCTTGGTAGAGGGGCAGATTCTCTTTAGAATCTGTTACAAAATGTTGGCTCAGTTGATGGAGATTTCACTAAAGAAAGCCTGAAAAATGTTCTTGTGAAGGAGAATCCTGCAAGTGCAATGATGCAGACTTTTGAAAATACAAAGAGAACAAAGCCTGTGAAGACGCTAGAGTTGACTACTTAACAGAAGTTATACTGATGCCCTGCAGCAGGATGAGAGGCTGAGAGATGTTAACAGGCAGTTAGTGGGTAAATGTGAGTCACAGGGCTCATTGGGTAGCTTACAGGGAGGCTCATGCCTCCTGCAGTGGGAGGGGAGACAGTCTGCAAACCTAAACTGTTGGCCACAGAGCTTCAGAAACATTGAAATGCTCAGCCAAGTTATTTTGTTATGTGAAGTTCAAGGCCCTACTGGGAAGATGCTGAGACCGTATAACTTAGATGTAGACATATGGATGGATGCCTCTAAAGATGCTGACTCTACAAGACCCTTTGGATTTGCAGAGGTGGTGCACCTTCCCTAGGAAGAGCCAGCACTTTGTGCTTGAAGATGCTGCAGAGATTTCTCCTTCACTAGACAACAGCTTTTCCACACCCCTCTATGTACCCACCTCCATTCCTTGGCTTCTAGACAGTAACTAGAGTTTAATCTTAGCATAACCCAGCTGGGGATGTGCTGGGCCTGATAAGGGAGGAAGACTACACATCTGTTATAGGAACGAGCTAGCATGTGCCATCAGGAGTCAGGGGAGTATACCTGGGTTTGGACTGAGGGTGCTCAGTCAAGAGAGGCCAAAAGATCAGCCTGGAAAACTAGGAATTCACTGACTTCAGGACACTCTCAAGACACTGGGTTTAATACCCTGGCAAGGCCCCCAGGGATGGAGTAAATCCACTGCTGAGATGGCAACTGGAAGCCTGATAACGTTGATGGCCAAACCCAGGGAAGTGAAAAAGCCTGAGTTGCAAGCCAGAGCATAGAGAAAATAGCACTAAGGAAAGTGGGCTCGCTAAAATACCTGATGCCAGTGAATTACCCCAAAAATTGTACTGATGTGCTAGGCCCGTGAATCCTCATTTTCTCTTACCCTCACCTGTATGCATGTGCCTTGTCAAGGACTTCAACATTTTAGTCACTTCTTGTTTATCTGGTCAGGTTACTAAGATGTCACCTATTTAATAGACCCATGGTCTATTCCACAGGATGTTCTCATGGTTCAGGTTTCCTGGAGCCAGGTTGCAATGCTGTGGCTGCCACTCAGACCTTGCTGCCGATTCTACTGATTGTCTGCACTTGGCTTCTGCTGGTCATGCACGATCACCAGGCCTCCACTGGTTCAGAATCCAGTCATCCACCCCATTTTGCTATTGGGGTTCCAGTCCTGTAATGGCAGTTCTGGCTACAGAGGGCAGCCCTCGCTGAGTGCTCAGTGATGCCGCACATTACTCACTGCTTTGGTAGAATGGTGCCTCTTCTGCGCCATCCTTCACAGCAGTTTAGGCTAGCTAGAACTCTAAGTTTGACATCCTTTCCATCATCTGGTCATAAGGGACCCTGATTCTGCCTTGGGCGTAACCTGGGAGAAGGACATCGTGACAGATGACCTGGAGTCAGTGCTACCTGTGTTGCTGCTTGTGTCCTGTATGAGTCTCGCTCATGCCGGATTCTGGATGTATACTCCACCTGACAGAGGTACCGCTCGCTAAGCCCAATCTAACAATTTATGGGTTCTGATTTAACCCCACTTATGAAGGCCAGTTCTGGCTGCATAGTCACTTGGTGGCCCATGTTCAAATGCTCCATTCATAATAAGACCCAATAGCAGACCAGAACTTTAAAAAAAAAAAAATATGTAGTTTTCTTCAGCAAATGACCTTGCTCAAGAGCTCTAGAAGTTGGCATTAGAGTTCTTCCATTGAGGCCTGCATACACTCCACATGTCATCTTTCCATAGCTCCTTTAGGAGACAGAGTTCCTTTCACCCCTAGTCAGGCC
The DNA here is from genome assembly GCF_048565385.1 of Saimiri boliviensis. Lineage (NCBI taxonomy): Eukaryota > Metazoa > Chordata > Mammalia > Primates > Cebidae > Saimiri > Saimiri boliviensis. Next base: position 70,779,059 of record NC_133451.1, on the reverse strand, counting down.
TAGCACATCACCAGCTGGGTTGTTATGGCTGAAATCTGGCAATGGACCTAGTACAGATGCTGGCATGGGGTAGAAAGTGGGCAGAGGTTCTGCACCATCCTGAACAAGGGGGAACACTAGTCCTTAACGGTGAAGACTAGATCAGTTCTGCAGGCTCATAGGTTCTCGGCATCTGAAAGGGACCTCATTCTGTCTCACCTAGGACCCAGACCTTGGCATGGCACACCTGCCTAGCTGAGAACTGGACCTTCTTTGGAGCTCTGCTGCTCTTATGATTAGGTTCCGGGCTTGATCTTCTGCTTTCTCTGCACTCTGAGCTAAGGAGACACATGAGCCTCTTAACATGCTGCAAAAAAAGGACCCTGGATTTCACACTAAGCTTTTTATTACTGATTTAAACACTCAACTTAATTTTTCCGGTGTACTCAGCAAATGCCACCTAATTCTACTGTGCTGACATTTCCCCCTATTTCTCAAATGTCCCTCTAGTTCATTTCCTTCCAGTTTCCTATGTGAACATTTTGAACAATTTTAATGATTTAACCTTGTGCCAGGAGTAATCTGTACTTTGCCTCCTGTCGGTGATAAGTCTGTACCAGTTTCCTAAGGCTCCTATAACAAATTACTACAGAGTAGGTAGCTTACAATAGAAATTTATTCTTTCTTTGCTATGAAGGCAAGTAGTCTGAAATCAATGTGTCAGTTGGGCCATGGTCCCTTCTCAAGGCTATAGAAAACAATCTTTCTCTGCCTCTTCCAGCTTCCAGTAGCTTCAGGTGTCCCCTGGCTGTGGCAGCACTGTTCTCTTCTCTGCCTTCACCTTCACATCTCTTGTGTCTTCCTCTTCTTATAAGAATACCAGGCATGGGTCCCACCTTTATCCAGTATCTCATTTTTATCCTTAGTTACATATGCAAAGACCTTTTTTCAAAATGAGATCACATACTGAGGGTTCTGAGTGGACATGAATTTTGTGGAGATATTCAACTCACTATAGGGTCCTCACTGCTAGCTGGGGGCAGCAATCCAACTTCAGAATCCCACCCTAGCATTGGCTTGCCTGGATCATTTCTGGCACTTACTGCAGAAGGGGTCCCCAGGAACCTGCCTTTGAAACAGATAATAGTAGGCAGTAAATTTGTTAAATATAGCTTTTAGAATAAACATATGTGGAAGGGATGGATAGAAAGCAGGATCTGGCAGAAGAAAAGTAGGACTACCACACAGTTGAAACAAAGACCTCATCAGACCCCACAGGTATCTGATGCTGATGACCCTGTAACTGTGGTTCTGAGTTGGGCCAAGAGGGCAGGGGATTCAGTGCAGTGGGATAATCAGTCCTTGACTGTGGGCTCTCCTGCTCACAAAAGAGTCTGAGCTCTTGGGCAACGTTCCTCTCTTTAGGCAAGGCATGAGGACTGACGGCTAAGTACTCTCAGGAGTGGAGAAGAAGCACTTCACTCCTGAATAAGTGTCTGGGTGGCACAGGACTCTGTCCACCACATGCATCCATTAGTCAAGACTGAGAGTTAATCTTCATAAAAGTAAAATATTTTCTATAAGCCATCATTTTCATTTTTAGAAAGATAAATTAGAGGAAAAAAGCATGAGAACCCTTGAAAAGAATCTTAGTAGGATGAGGTGACTGAAGTTTTGAGACTCCTACTTTGGAAATTGGAGGGAACACTTACTGCAAGTGGAAGCTCCTCCACCTGAGAACCGGAGGCAGGGAGCTTGCAGTCTGACCTCACTGGTGATTGATGAGCTTGGCGGAAGGCAGTGGAAGAAACTTCAGCTCCTCTCTCTCTGCAGAGAAGCATCTGTGCTCATCTGTCCTTCTATTCCATGCGTAACTTTTCAGGAGCTGGACCTTGTTAGGGAGACCCGACAATGTCCAGATCTGCTTGTGTTGAATGGGCATGTTTAATCTGGAGTGCATTCATCACACGTCTTTTTGAACAACAATCTAAATCTAATTTCTTCCAACCTGTATATCAGCTACAAAAGGGGGGTCTTTTGATCTCCCTCTCACCAACTACTACTTCCCTCTGTGTCCCAGTTTGTCATGAAATCAGGTAAAGAATGTTTATTCTTAGGGCCATCCTTTAAGCTCCAACATGGTTATCGGTATTCATGAATTTAAACATTTGTACTACAGCAATATTTTGGAGTATGTGTGATGAAAATGAAAACTGGCATCTTAGTCCAATAATAACAATATCATATCCATTCAGAGTCCCAGCACAGGGTCTACTCCTGCTCATAAATGTAGGAAGAAACTTAAAAGCCTGTCAAATGGTTTACAGAACTGAGTGAAGAAATGGGCTCCAGTTTGTGTCCAGGCATGGCTCCCTGAGCCACACCACAGAACTGAGTGGCCAAGGAAGCTGTTTTATTATCACAGAGATGCAACTCAGATGTTGCCTGCTGACTTGTGAAGTGGTCATGCAACTGCTGGCTACAGAGCCAGGCCATTTGTCATAATCAACACCAGTAAAACTGGTTTTTATGGGTATTGAGAATATACAAGGCACCTAACACATCCAGCTTGCTGGTAAAATGCAGAGATTCAGCTTACAAATTTGATTACATAAAAAGAGACTTCTGAATGGCTAATTTCCCCATGTAAGGAGTGCTATAGCTACTTTAACCTCTCAAGACCTGTTACCCTTTACCACATCAGAATTTTGTTGACAGAGGAAAGCTCGCTGAAAAGTGAAACATTTCAAGAAGACTGGGAGTTTGGAATTTGATCATTACAAATTTGAGTGCCATTTTCAGTACAGTTAAGGACTAAATATTTTAGCTTGTTTATAATTTTTCTTTGTGTTTTCCACAGCCTTTTATTTCCTATGAGCTTTTTCTATTTTTATATATACATGTAACGTTCGACCCCTGAGCAATGTTAGGGGTGCTAACCCCCCACCCCCATGCATTCAAAAATCTGTTTAACTTTTGACTCCCCTAAAATTTAATAGATTATTAACCAGAAGCCTTAACTGATAATATAAACAGCCAGTTAACATATTTTTTATGTTCTGTGTATTATCATTATAGTCTTACAGTAACACAAAAAAACAATCATATGGAAGGGAGAATATATTTACTACTCATTAAGTGGAAGTGGATCATCATAAAGGTCTTCATCTTTGTCTTCACCTTTGGTAGGATGACAAGGAAGAAGACAGAGGAGTTTGTCTTGCTATCTCAGGGGTGACAGAAGTGGAAGACAAAAAAAGATACTGGGCAAAGCGTATGTGAACATACAATCCAAAAAAGGAAGCTGGATGCAGTGGCTCATGCCTGTAATCCCAGCGCTTTGGGAGGCTGAGGTAGGCAGGTCACAAGGTTAGGAGTTCGAGGCCAGCCTGACCAAATTGGTGAAACCCTGTCTCTACTAAAAATACAAAAATTAGCCAGGCACAGTGGCACATGCTTATAATCCCAGCTACTCGGGAGGCTAAAGGAGGAGAATCACTTGAACCCAGGAAGCAGAGATTGCAGTAAGCAGAGGTCATGCCACTGTACCCAAACCTGGGCAACTGAGTGAGAGTCCATCTCCAAAAAAAAAAAAAAAGGAAACAGCTCTTACATAAGAAGAAGTGCAAGGCTGCAGTGAGCTATGATTGTGCCACTGCATTCCAGCCTTGGTGATAGCACAAGACTCCATCCCTAAGTTTTTCTAAAAAAGTGAAAAAAAGACAGTCACCCTCACTTATAAGATACATTCAAGTTAAAACTATGCTAAACTCTTCTCCTTCCTTTCCCTGGAGGTGGTGGGGATGAGGTGGTAGCAGCAGCGGGGCTTGAGACATGGCATGGAGCCAAGAAGCTGTCCAGCACGGTCAGATTGGCTGCAGCCAGAGTCTGAGGGATAAGGAGAGGCAGAGAAGAAATTTACAAATACAGAAAAAAAGAAGGCTAGGAAGAGCCCTGAGGTGTGGGACTGAAATTGCAGGCAACAGTGTGGAAGTTATATAGTATAAATAAATACAGGTATGTATATGTTTCTCTAGTTCTGTTTTTTGCAAGAATCTGGAAATAAGGCATCCCAGTAGCAATGAGTATACTAAATGCCCAGATCTTGGTTTCTTAACAGCTTCCCTCACTAAAAAGGAGGGTTTGGGAATCTACAGCTTGTGGACCAAATCCAGCCCACTTCCTGAAATTAGGAAGTTTTACTGAAACACAGCCATGCCCATTTATATATTAATTGTGGCTGTTGCACTGTAACAGCAGAATTAAGCAGCCAATGCTGAGCTCATGGGCCATGATGCTTAATATATTTGCTATCAGGCCCCTTGCAGAAAGTGTGCTTACCTTTGGCTAGGAGAAACCAGGACTCCTTAGAGAAATGGCCGATTCCTGGGCTAGGTCAGAGAAAGTACAAGATGAGTCTGGGACATCTCATACCAGAAAGAAAATGGTCAGAGGACATAGAATCCAGCTTTAGGGGCTTCTACTGGCCAAATATGAGACAATTTCAGCATCAAAATAGAGGAGAGTAACGGATTATAACCCACGGAATTAAATCGTATGAGTTTAATATATTTAATATAGCAATAAACATGAGAAGGAAATTACTTTCCTCACGATTGAACGCCAACTAGTATAGAATAACAGAAATAAACACACCATTTGGCAACCTCTGTAGTGATGATTTATTCAAGTGGGAGTCAATGGATGCTAAGGATGGTGAGTGGAAGTTTGAGACTAGGCCAATATCCCATTTATCAGAGATCTTCCCACAAAATATTTCTTAATTGCAAAGGAGAAAGTGGCAGGTTTCTCTGCCTTTAAGTTGGGCAGGTGATTAAGGTTAACATCAGTGATAGGGTAGATCAAGGGCAAGGTCATGTGCCTCCTGATGTGATCCACTGAGAAAAGGACAGCATCACTTCCAGATGGTAGAGTTCTTTCAGAGATGCTTAACCTGATTTTGATGGTTACAGTGCAGCTTTATAAGAGAGGTCCTTGTTTTCCAGAAACACTCCTGGAATATTCAGGAGTAAAGCAGTGTCATGTTAGCAACTTAATTTCAAGTGGTTCAGAAAATGACAACGGATATTTACAAAGAGTGATGGAGCAAACACGTGAAGTCAATAATTGAAGAGTCTGAGCAAAAGGGAGATGGTAGCTTCTTACTGTTCTTATAACTTCTGTAAGTTTGAAATTTCAAAATGAGATACCTTTGAAAAAGTGTTTATAAAATGGTTTGATCATTGTCATTTTGGCAAGGGGGTAAAAAAGCAATTAATCAGAGATTTCTGGTGGGGTGGTATATATGTACTGTTTCTCATTATGGGCTGTCAACATCTATCAGGTTTTAAAATGCATGTATCCTTTGACCCAGTAATTATACTTCCAGAAATTGATGCTGATATATCTATGAATGAGATAATCTCCAAGTTACATGAAATGAAAATAAGGCTCACTCTTATAATCTCAGCACTTTGGGAGGCCAGGGTGGTGGATTTCCTGAGGTCAGAAATACAAGGCCAGCCTGGCCCACACGGTGAAACCCCGTCTCTATTTAAAAAAAAAAAATACAAAAATAAGCCAGGTGTCATGGCAGGTGCCTATAATCCCAGCTACTCAGGAGGTTGAGGCAGGAGAATCACTTGAACCCAGCAGGCAGAAGTTGCACTGAGCCAAGATCGTGCAACAGTACTCCAGCCCGAATCACAGAGTGAGACTGTCTCAAAAAATTAATTAAAATAAGAGCCAGAATTGTGTGAAATATGCAATTTGTACAAAAACGAATCATGCATATTTAGTTATAGATGCTGGTGATAGCTGAAATAGAAAAATCAACTGAGTATCCTAGTGAAAAGGTGGACAAGAGAATTTGTCCTTCATTCTAAGAGTAAAAAGAGTGCAGATATAAGAGGTGGAGAACTGAAGCTATTTTTGCATCCGATCTTAGATTCAACTTTTTTTTCTTTTTAAAGACAGGGTTTCACCATGTTGGCCAGGCTGGTCTTGAACACCTGACCTCAGGTGATCTGCCTGCCTCAGCCTCCCAAAGTGCTGAGATTACAGGCGTGAGCCACCACGCCCGGCTAGATTCGACTCCTTGATGGCTAGAAGGAACCACAATTTTCCTTTCCCTTTCCTTTGAATCTTGACTTGCGCAAAGTGAATGTAGAACTGTCAATGTGACAATTCTGGGCCTAGAAATTAGAGACCTGTGTTTGACATGAGAATTGTGTCCAGAGAATCTAGCTAGAAGATGAGACACACAGAACAGGGCCAGTGATCCCAGCTAAGGCCAACTTAAATTAGCTAGCAGCCAGCCAACCACCAGAGCGAGCCCAGCTATGATCAGAAGAAATCACCAAGTTGACCTATGATCTTGTGAGCACAGTAGATGGTTGTTTTAAACCACTAAGTTTTGGACTGTTTTTACATTAGTGCAGCAATGGAACCCCTTCTTACTATATGGGTTCCTATATGGGTCTTGCATATGACAAAGCCTTTTTCCTACTACAAACCTAGCAGTCCAAATGTATTCTCAACTTTCTCTTGTCCTCTTGAGAGTTGGGCATAACCCAGAATGAATTAATCAAATGCCTGCCTATAGGACTTTGAGTGCTGTTGTATCTATTAATGAAAGTGTCAAGTCTCCAGCATCCTTGTTTCTTGGTGTTGCTTGCACCAGACTGACTGATGGCATCATTGCCAGCTGTGTGAGATCCTAGAACTCATGCCTTCAGTTGATTCTTAGGCTATCCTACGAACATTTTCTGAGTTTGATTCCCTGCTCCTGATAATTCCATGAGCTACCCAATATCCTCTCTCCTCTCATTACATTTATTTCTGTTTACATAAGCCAGTGGGCTTTTTGTTTTAAAGTCGAATTTGTTTTAATGTCATTCATTTGAAACTTTCAAATGATTAGCCAGGAATCTGCTGGTATGGACAGTCCAAACTGCCACATTAGTGCAGAGAAGTTAGAGGAAAGAAAATGGGGGAGAATTTTAGGAAGGAGAATAGTATAAATGTGCCTCTATTTGCCTTTGAAGCATTAGATGATTAGCTCAGCACATCTCAATTACCATATTAGTATAATCAAATTAGAGATTATCATTTAGTATGGACCCTGACACTGGACATCGATTGTATGAAAACTCTAGTTTCACCAACCTTTTACAGGAGTGACCAGCATTAATGCTTTGGATTGTGAGCATAACCTATTACATTCTTAGATCTGTGGTTTGTAAGTTCTGACTGCTCTCACACTGTCTTGTAAAGAAGTTCAGAATCAAATATTAGTAGTGTGACTAAATGCCTTCTATTGCCCCTGAGTGACGTGAACTTGGATCTCAACTCAGGAAATCTTGAATCAGAAAAATTGGACAACTACCAACTTTCCCATCCCTGGGCAGTCAGTTGTCTCCCAATTAGTTTGAGGCTCAACAGAACTAGGTCCCTGGATAAGTTTCAGCTGGCATCTGTTCAGTCTAAGTTTCTCAAATCCATCATGTCTTATTCCATCGTTCAGGCCCTCATTTCTCATCTAGGACATCACAATAATTCAAAACAATATTGAAGGCAGAGAGGCCAAATTTATAACAGGAGATCGCCTTCTGTGATATGGTCCTGCTTACCTCCTATTGCAACTTCTATCAATCCCAGGATAGGAAAAAAGACATTTGCCTGAACATACCAGTGATTTTCAGGACATGAGCACTTGCAGATGCTGTTCCCTATGATTTGAATGCCCTCCGAGATAAACGTCTACTCATCCTTCAAATCTCAACCCAAGCATCACTTACTATGAATTTCCAGGTGGAGTTGACCATTCACCTCTTGCAGCTCTGCTATCTATTTAACCCCATCTCTATCAGAGGGCATTGACTTCCTCCTCCTTTTGTTCAGAGTTTTTTCTATCCCTATGGGATAGGCTGTTATACCAGAGTACTCAAATTATATCTAGAGACCACCTTGGAGGAGCAAAACAAACAAAAATCCTAGAGTCCCAGGAGCTCAACTCTGTCCCCTGCACACAAAAATTACGTTCCTTCTGCCAAGAAAAATGTCCCCGACATTTAAGAGCCACACTTAGAAAAAGAATGACAATAAAAACATGGCAATTACTGCCTAGGCTTTCAACCATTACTCAAGAAGCCTATCCATCCACTAATAGAAGAATCCTTTCTTCCTTGTTAACTATATAAACTGAACAGCAGCTCACAGGGCATCGTGGAAATTTTATGATCCCTGGCAACAGTTATGGTTTGAATCTGGCCTTAGATAAATTTCTTGCCCTCTGGACCCCACTTCCTTGAATTAAAAGGATTGTGTTGTGCTGATATGAATCTTATGGAAGTACTTCTTAAAACTGTGTAAGGATACATGGATACGCCTGTTCATTTGAACACTTATGAGAACTATCATCTCGGCACAACGGAAACTATATGGGAAAGGTTAAAAATTATACAAAACCCGTAACTATCCAATTTTATGCAATGTTTGAAAATACTGAACTATTTGTCCTTAGAAATCTGCTCATGACCTATTCTGTGGTCATGGAAAAAACACGCTGAACGTGTAATATAATCCTATTAAACACTCTGAAAAACATGTATCTACACAAATATGTACATACTTGTACAAAAAATAATTAGGGGAACACTCACCAAAGTTTGTAATATATGATGTAAGTTGTTGTAGGGGAGAGACATAAAGGAATTAAGCAGTTGTTCTGATTGAAATCCTCTTAAGAACACATTATAAAAAATGAACTTTAAACCTACATTGAAAGAATTGTTTCTTCCAAGTGATATGGACAAGTTCTTATGATTATAGATCTCACACCCTGAAGTAGGCCATTGCCCGCAGGAAGGTAGGAAGGTAACACTGGAGGCTAACTTCTGATAGAACTGAAGACAAGCATTGCCAAGTTATATATACAGTCCAACTACATGTACTCTCATTCTTTGAAGGCCAGTGACTCTTCAGATTGCAATTATCCTATTCTCAGTTGTTTAATTCTCTGATATTTCTTTGATATTCCCAAGTACCACCAGATGCTGGTAGAAAAGGATAAATAGGCAACTGAAAGCTGTGGCAAACAGAGGGACCAAACTACTAAAGTCACCTCTGGCAAATTCAAGATCTATTCTCAGCATGATAGAAATAAGTGATAAGAACTTGTATAGCAGTTCTCAAACTTTTTGGTCTTAGAACCCTTTTATGCTATTAAAATGGAAACCCAGTTAGCTTTTGGGTGGGTTTTATCTATTGGCATATACGATATCAAGATTGTTTTTTTAAGTTTGAAAACATTTAACTTAAAAATAATCTCATTAAAATCTCATTTTTGTAAAAAAAATTCTTTAAAAAATAGAATAGCAATATCATTTTATGTATTTGCAACTACCCAGCAGACTAGAAGACAGCTGAATTCCCATACCTATTTCTGTATTCCATCTGTTTCAATGTTACTTTGAAGTTTATAAAGAAAATCCAGCCTCACAAATATTTTAAATGCCTTTTTAGATAACTGTGGATATTTCTGTTTAATGCTATATCAAAAGTCAACTGGTAAAGATAAGTTGCAATTTGGAATTTGTAGCTATATCAATGAACATCATGCTCTCTTCAAGTCCATTGGTCTATTTTTTAAATGGATTTTTTAAATGTGATTTTGTACTTATTCACATGTGATTTTCTATTACCATACACTGGTCATTTGGAAAGTTTGTGGAGTTATGCAAACCTTCTATATGTTAGTATTTTCATTGTAAGATAGCAAAAATTTACATTCTTAATACTCTGCTCATCACAAAATTCTTTAATAGGAAGTTGTCAAGTTCATGGAGGCAGATTCCAAAAATCTAAGTTTTACTTGAGCACAAATTTTTATCAGTGCTAACCAACACCATCAGCTGGTTTTCTTGAAGTGACTAGCTCACTTTATTCATTTAAGATAATGTCTGGGCCGGGCGCAGTGGCTCAAGCCTGTAATCCCAGCACTTTGGGAGGCCGAGGCGGGTGGATCACGAGGTCAAGAGATCGAGACCATTCTGGTCAACATGGTGAAAACCCATCTCTACTAAAAAAAAATCCACACAACAAAAATTAGCTGGGCATGGTGGCGCATGCCTGTAGTCCCAGCTACCCGGGAGGCTGAGGCAGGAGAATTAATTGAACCTGGGAGACGGAAGTTGTAGTGAGCCGAGATCGTGCCACTGCACTCCAGCCTGGTGCCTGGCGACAAAGCGAGACAAGAAGAAGGAGAAGGGGGAAGGGGGAAGGGGGAAGGGAGAAGGGGGAAGGGGGAAGGAAGGGGGAAGGAAGGGGGAAGGAAGGGGGAAGGAAGGGGGAAGGAAGGGGGAAGGAAGGGGGAAGGAAGGGGGAAGGAAGGGGGAAGGAAGGGGGAAGGAAGGGGGAAGGAAGGGGGAAGGAAGGGGGAAGGAAGGGGGAAGGAAGGGGGAAGGAAGGGGGAAGGAAGGGGGAAGGAAGGGGGAAGGAAGGGGGAAGGAAGGGGGAAGGAAGGGGGAAGGGGGAAGGGGGAAGGGGGAAGGGGGAAGGGGGAAGGGGGAAGGAGAAGGAGAAGGAGAAGGAGAAGGAGAAGGAGAAGGAGAAGGAGAAGAAAGAAGAAAGAAGAAAGTCGGCAGAAGGATAATGAACTGAGGGATGTTGGATTAGTCAGGGTCCTTTAATGGAGGCTGAAAAGTCCCATAGCATGCCATCTGCAATCTGGAGAACCTGGGATGCTGGGAGCACTGCTCTGTTCAAATCCAAAAGCCTCAGAACCGGGGAAGCCTCTCAGTCTGAGGCTGAAGGCCTGAGAACCTGCAGGGTGGCTCACTGGTGTAAGTCCCAGGATCCAAAAGCCAGAGAACCTGGAGTTCTGACATCTAAGAGCAAGAGGAGAAAGATGTCCCAGCTTTGAGAGAGACTCTTCACCTTTCCTTTCCTTTCTGTTCTATCTGGGTTCCTAACCAAGTGAATTGTACCTACTCACCTTGAGGGTAGATCTTCCTCACTCACTCAGTCCACCAGCCTTCATGCCAGTCTCCTCTGGAAACACCTCACCCCCACACGAAAATAATGCTTTACCAGCTCTTCAGGTATTCCTTAATCCAGTCAAGCTGACACTTAAAATTAGCCATTACAAGTCCACCCTTTGTCAACTTGGCACCCATTTGCATCTCCGTAACTAGCATGATGCAACAATCCTACAAACAAAACACCTTAATTCCTTCCCCAGAAAATGTAAAGTCCTCGGGTGAACTTTACCCTGATAGTCCACAACTTAAATACCATGTTGTAAAATACTCATATGAAATCAGTAAGTCCGGCTGGATGTGGTGCCTCATGCCTATAATGCCAGCACTTTGAGAGGCCAAGGTGGGTGGATCACCTGAGGTCAGGAGTTCGAGACCAGCCTGGCCAACATGGTGAAAACCCCATATCTACTGAAAATACAAAAATTAGCTGGATGCAGTGGCACACAGCTGTAGTCTCAACTACTTGGAGACTGAAGCAGGAGAATTGCTTGAACCTGAGAGGTGGAGGTTGCAGTGAGCCAAGATCACGCCACTGCACTCCAGCCTGGGTGACAGAGCAAAATTTCTTCTGAAAGTAAAGTAAAATAAAATCAGTAAGCCCGATATTACATGGTAAAGGAATAAGAATGAAAATTAAAATTTGCTTAAGATATGAATGAGTTTATACATTCTTAAATACTCATTAAAGTCTACTTCTATAACTGGTCATAGGTGGTATTTTTAATGATCTTTCTAGGATACATTCTGTTTTCCCCTTGTCTCCAGCAAGTATTTCATCTGCTCATGGTTCTTTGCCTGGTAAGGTGATCCAAACCTTCATTCCTGAAGGTTCTGAGCCATTCCTAGTCCTGCCTGGATAAAGTTGTTGTCATTTCCCATTAAACTTAATCACAGGGTATGGTGATACTACGACTTTCTAAGAGATATCCTATATTCCAGACGTATGCTTCCTTACCTCAACTGCAGAGTAGCAGTCTACATGTATCACCCCAGCCAACACCATTACTCCCCTCTCAGCCTAAGTCAGATGCATGAGGAGTCCAGGGTGGCCAGGTGCAAGTCTTAACTTTCAGCTCAATTGAGTCATTGTGTCTCCTGGAGGAGCATTCCTTCCTCTGGAACCATGACCTCTAAGCCCGCAGAGCTTACGTCGTAAGAACAAAAAGCAAAAATTTTGCTAGTGGGTCATTAGAGGGGATGGTGAGTAATGTCACTCCCATTTTCACCCCTTGAGTCCCGGGCCCGTGAGTCTTTGCTGTAGAAGAAACAGGACCACATACTGGATGCTGATTCAGAGCATATGCAGCCTTCTGGAAGACCCTTCCCTAGCCTTGCAAAGTACTGTAAATTGTAAAATGGCTGTAGTACAGCTGTTATGGATATATTAATACTCGTGTTCTCTGCAGGGACAGAACCTGTTGAATATATGTTTATATAAAAGAAAATTTATTGGGGAGAATTGGTTCACACAATTACACAGCAAATCCCATGACAGGCTGGGAAAAGAGAAGGCATGCAGGCTGGGGAAAGAGAGAAGCTAGAAGCAGAGGCTGAGACAGGGTTTGGAGTGAGAGTTTCTTGGGGGTAATGCCTGTGAACAATGAAGGGTGAACACAAGGTCAGGCCAGTGCATTAGTTTCCTCTTGCTGCCATAGCAAGTTACCACACTTGCTGGGTTCAGACACCAGTTTACCATTTACAGTTCTGGATGCCTGAAATAAAAAACAGGTTTCACTGAGATTTAAAAAAAAAGTCAAGGTCTTGGCAGCCTGCATTCCTCCTGAAAGTTGTAGGGGAAAAGCCACCTCCTTACTTTCCAGTTTCTAGGGGCTGCCTGTACCCCTTGGTGACCTTGAATAATTCTAACCTCTGCTTCCTCTCATTCTGATTATCCTATCTTCTCTCCTTTTCAAGAACCCCTCTGATGCCATTAGACCACCCAGATAATCCAGCATAATCTCCTCTGAAGGTCTTCAACTTAATCACAGGGGCCAGTCCCTTTTACCGTGTATGGAACACTCAAGTTCATGTGATTGGAATGAACATTCTGGGGGCATTATTCTACCCATCATAGTGAGGAAAGCCTTCAGGTGGCTGTGCAGATCTAAAGTGGAGAGAAGGACTAGGCATCCAGACTTCAGTTCTGAGGCAGATCTGACAAAGTCTCCACCAGTTAAAAATTAACAGTCATATGGTTTTGGTAGAAATAGTCCCTAGTTGTAACTACCACACTCAGTCATGGGCTGGAAGCTGCCCATAAAGACCAAGACTTCGGCTTGAAAGCCCAAGTAGATCTGGAAGGATAGCTGGAGGCTTTCCACCATCTTTGCTGATAAGGTGAATAAAACGTTTTTCCATGAAGAGGGATCCATATAGCATATTTTATGGCCACATCTTTAGTGCCTGCATGAGTGGAAGGTAGACAGGGATAAGAGAAAACAGTATGAAAGAATCATCTTAGGCTATATTTGTTACCTCTGGTCTTGGACATGTTACCCAGCATCAGTATCAAAAGGGTTTTGCCTAATAACCTACCCTACAGAAATAGGAGCATAGAAAAGTGAGTGTATGTTATGTTTCTTCATTGCATCATTTTTAATTGCCAAGGAGCTGGACAAACCTACATGTTTATCCATAAGGCAAAGACAAAGTTCCAGTTCATTCATACTATAGAATACTGTGCACACATTAGGAACAAGTGGATCTTTATTGATAAATGGCGAAGATACATCAAGTATAGAAAGGAAATTGCATAAAAACATAAGTCAGCACTTTTATGAAACTTTGTTCTTCCACTTAAAGCATTTTAAAGTAATATTTTAATAAGTGGGATGGAAAGATGGGTAGCGAGAAAAGGACTTTGAACCTCAAGAGGAATATGTAAGCCTGTCTACCAAAAAACTGCTTTTCTGTTTTTAAACTTTTAATAAAGCAACAAACATTCTGATGGCTGCCATAAATGTTCACAATCTAAAGTTTTGTTCTCAGCTAGGAAGGCAACTCCAAATATTGGAAAAAGAGAAAAGTGTGATTTATCTGATTGTACCCTTGGCATAATGCCTGTTTTTCCATGAGACCTCAGCAGAATTGCCCGAGAATCGTGAGGGGCGTTTCTTGAGCTGTCATCACTGTGAACTTCCAAGTATCACCAGAAGAGGGCAAAAGTGGATAAATTATGGGACAGCCGACACTGAAGGCTCAGATTTACAGAAGTCACTTTCATTTCCCTCCGTGTGGCTGGAACTGCTGCTTTTTGGCATTCTTAACCTTAGAAGTGGTATCAGATATTAAAAGCATGGATCATGGAAGGTTCAACCAGAGAAACTGAACCAGGAGGCATATATTAACACATGTTGAGATTCATTGCAAGGAATCATTTTATGCAATTGTGGGAGCTGGCAAGGCAAGTCCAAAATCCACAGACAGGTCAGGCTTTCAGGAGGAACAGGCAGGAACTCAGGTGCTGCTGAAACTTCTGACTGCAGAGAATTTCTTCATTAGGGAAGCCTCGGCTCTGTTCAGTCCTTTCAAATGATTGGATCTGGCATACAAGCTTGTCTGGGAGAACATCCCTTATACTTCAAGTCAACTGATTATGGAGTTTAATCATATTTACATGATACTTCTAAAGCAACACCTACTTTAGTGTTTTTAGAACTGGGGACGGTAGTCTGGCCGCATAGGCATATCAAAAAATTATTACACAGTCTACCATTATCAACTTGGCACCTATACGCATCACATTAAGACGTAATCTCCAAATAGATAGTTCTGCCTAACATAACACAACTCTGTGTACAACTGAAAACAGTCACCCTTCCCCAAGAGGGTGCAAGTTTACTTGAGTACAGTTTACTCTTCTTTAATATGCAACTACTTAGATTCTATCCTAACAAATACTAGGTCAACTAGTATTAACATTTGTACTACATTGTAAAGAGATGAGACACAAGTAGTTACTTTATATGCAAACATTCCTAACAAATATTTGTAACTATCAGGATCTGTGTTTCCACAACTAGTCAGATGGTCATAGCCAGTATTTATAACCACCTTCTACCAACACCCCCTTCCATATTTCCTTTACCTAGAGTAAGCAATTCAGCTGGCTATGGTTCTTTGCCTTGTGGGATAACCCGAGCTTGTGTTCCTGAAAGGTCTGGACCATTAGCAATCCCTTCTAAATGGAGTTGGTATGGTATTCACTTGACTGACCACAAGACACGGTGGTGCCAAGAGACACCGTAAAGGATCTTGTATATTCCAGACATATTAGCCCTTACCTCCTTGCGAAGCAGTCCAGTTTTCCCTTGGTTGTCAAGAACAATCACCCTAACCAGTACAGCAATTCCTTTACTTTTGAATCAGAAGTATGAGGCAGCTAATGGCATGCCATGCCGGCCATCTCAACTTTAACAGATTCATTGTTTTGTCTCCTGCTACAGTCATGCCTCCCTTAGGCTCTGCTGTCTAGGGGTCTTAGTTCCAAACTCCTTGGGAACAAAAATTGAGGAAATCACTAGGGAGTAATAAAGTTATTTCCATTTTCACCCCTTGATTCTTACACCCTTGAAACCTGGTTATTGGAGAAACAGTTTATATTGGACAGTGATTTAAACACTATGTAGAATCCTAGAAGCCTTTGCTTTAGCCCTGCAAGGTATTGCCAACAGCGGATGCTATAATTTAGTCTTCAAAAGGCCATTCCACCTTTTTTGCCCATTCAGGGCGGTCCACATACCTCTCCCCCAGACCTTACTGTCTCCAGTTTTCAAACTGTATTCCTTCCACACTCCTGACCAGCCGAACCACTGGCCACAGCTTAGAAACTATTACAAACTCTTACCTCAGGCCATTTCCCCTTCCTGGCAAAATGAACAATCAGGTTTACTGTTCAAAGTTCTGGCTGCTAAAAGGACTTTCCTTCACCCACATTCTTTACGGATGTCCTAGAAACGGGCTATAGTGCTGCAGCTGTCTACCTGTGATGCCTGCCTATCATGGAGAGTCATCTGTAAACTGAGCCAGAGCTCTTCGATAGTCAACTGCTCATAGAAAAATCTTCATGGGTCCATAGTTACGAGCTGGGAGAAGGTAATGTAGGGACCAGAGTGGGAGGCTCTGAACATTTGGACCAATTCCTCATGCAAATTAATTGAACCTTCATGGTCTATTCAAGCCCAGTCTCAAATAATACTGCTTCCATTTATCAATGAAGTGCTGCTGTGCATATCCAACTTCAACTGCAGGGCATACACTACCCAGTTTCTCGTGGGCATCTCAGGTCACACAATAACTTGGTGACATATGATTAAATATTCAGTCTCTAGAAGGGCCTGTAGCAAGTAAATTGTTATTTCTCAAAATATGTTATCCACTGGCTTGCTTAAAATCCTGAGTCTGTACTGTGATTTACCCATGGGAGGTCTCCTAAAGGCTTCAAATTGCCACAGGAACTGCTAAATCATATGGCCAGTGGCAAAGCACCTGGCATGGTAGCTAAGCCTTCTCTTGTTCTGGGTCCTCTTCAATGTTCATAGCTCTGAGTCACCTGGTAAGTGGGCTGGAATAGCATATGTTAGTAAGAGATGTTCTGTGAAGATCCAAGAAAGCCAGTTAGGCATTCTGCTTCTTTAAGGGGGAGGAGGAGCCGTTTGCAATAAACTGTTGCCTTAGACATACCTAATGAGGGATGGTGTTAGAGAAACTTCTCTTTGAGTCTGTGAGAGGTGTGGTTTCAAGTGCAAGAATTTCCCAGCTCCCTGTTTCAGGTGGCTAGGGCTCTTTGAGCACCTCTTCCATGTGGGCCAGGTAAAGTTCTCCGTCTATCTTCCCGCCTGTGGAAAGGGAGAAAGGGCTTTAGTCCTCCAAATTCCCACCAGAGCTCATGGAGGAGAGGATGTAACTTAGGGTTATAAAACAAATAGCCAACCCCATATCAGGGTCAAAGATCAATCAATGCGGAGGAAGTTTGAGGAACTCCTCTCATTGGACAAGAACATGAATGGGGCGGAAATAACTCAAGGGTTAACACTTCAGCTGCTCCTACCTGAAAGGATTCCCTCTCTGGATCCACTCCCATGACAGGTTGGGAGCTGCTTTTTCTCTAATAAACTGCTCTTCGGCAAAACTCTTTGGGTCCACAGTATTTATTGGAAGGGTAAACTCACCACACCTCGAGGGCCCCTTTCCCCATTCTTCCGGGTTAGAGAGGCCAAGAGCCTATCAGCTGGATCTAGTGGTTAGGGGTTCCTGGTTTTCACCCAGACTCGGATTCAACTCCCATTGTAAGATCCAGGCAATCCCGCTGAAGTTTTACTCCCCCAGTAACACTAACGTGCCCCGTGCGACTGGGCCTTTGGAAATTTCATTTAAGTGAACATCCTTTGATTTTCTGTGGCATTCATTTTCTACTGTCAGGCAAACGTCTTAATCCGATGTCTAGAGTAGTTACTGCTTCCTCATCATGAGGCCCAATCAGCATAATATCATTACTAGGATTAACCACCATATTTTATTATGGAGAGGAAATGTAATCAAGATCTGTGGGCTATGACCCAGGGCTATAGTAGATACCCTAAGGGAGGATGCTGAAAATATGTTGTCATGCCAGCTGAAAGCAAATCGCTTTTGGTGGTTTTTTACCAACAGGGATAGAAAATGTATTTGCCAAATAAATAGCTGCATACCAGGTACCAAAAGGTTACATTAATTTGCTCAAACAACAAATCACATCTGCAACAGTAACTAGAATCACCACTTGACTAAGTTTGACAATCCTGGCCTGTCATTCTCCAGAATCTGTCTTCTGCATAAGCCAAACAGGCAAGTTAAGAATGTGGTGAGAAGCAATTTAAGGTCTTTTAAGCTGACTGATGGCACCATGGACACCACAGTGACCCGTGACCTGCAGGTATACCTCTGGAGGGCCTTCTGGAATTAGAAAACCCGAAGTAACTGGAAGACCATGAAAAGCAGATCAACCAACCCCTGTGGCGCCTAACTTGAGAGATTCTTCTGTTGTTTCTTCTTCTTACCTCAATTGACAAAGCCATTGGACTTCGTAACTGACCTTGGTCAACCTCATGACTCCAGACCCTACAACCCCCTCCCTCCCAGCTTGCAAAAACCCATCCTATACTAACTTCTGTAACTTTCCCCTGCCTGCCCCAAACCTATAAAACTAACTCCTATCCCACCACCCTTTGCTGACTCTTTTCAGACTCAGCCTGCCTGCACCCAGGTGAATAAACAGCCATGTTGCTCACACAAAGCCTGTTAGCAGGGGCGGAGGGGTCTCTTCATTCAGAGTGAATGTTTTAACATTTGGTGCCAGAAACCTGGGACGGAGGAATTCCTATGGGAGACCAAACGCCCTGTCCCTGTTCTCCTTGTGCTCCCTCTGAAGAGGCCTCCCTATCACCTAGGTTCATCAGACCAGCCCACAGACCCACTCCCCATCCTCAGATCAGGTAAGCAGTTTGCCTCAACTCTTCTCTTTAGCCCTTCTCACTACCTGTCAGCTTCCTTCTCCTTTCAGTTTCATTTTCCTCTCCCTTTCAGTGGAGACAAGACAGACAGGATTTTCTGTGAGGTTCATGACCAGAAAAAAAATACTACACAGGTCATGGAACCAGGAAGAGAGTCTTCCCTCAGTGACCAATTATTGCAGAGTCTGCTCTGGTCACTCACTCACACTCATAGGGGATGGATCAATGCAAGGGACACCCCCCTTTGACTGATTCACCCCAGGTTCAGACCAAGGTTTAGTCTGGGGCGCCTGCTATGCGTCTTGGTTTCGCATTCACTTTCCTTGTCTCCGCTGCTCTTCTTAAACTATGGGCAACCTCCCACCCTCCATTCCTCCCTCCTCTCCCTTAGCCTGTGTTCTGAAAAGCCTCAGACCTCTGTGGCTATCACCCGACCTAAAAAACCTAAGCGTCTTATTTTCTTGGGCAATACCACTTGGCTCCAATATAAATTGGACAAAGGCTCCAAATGGCCAAAAAACTGTGCCTTCGATTTTTCTATCCTGCAGGATCGAGACAACTTTTGTCGTAAAATGGGCAAATGGTCTGAAGCCCCTTAAGTCCAGGCATTTTTCACACTTTGCTCCCTTCCCAGCCTCTGCTCCCAATGTGTCTCCTCTCAAATTCTTCTTTCCTTCCCACCCGCGCCCACTGTCTCTACTGCCAATATAGATTCTTCACTCTCAATAGACCCTTCTGACCTTTCCCTTCCCCCTCAGGCTGCCCCTTATCAGGCAGGACTGGACCCTAATCTCCCCACAGCCCCATCCCCTCCCTCTTATACCTCCTGTCACTTCTCCATCCCACACCCACTCAGGAACACAATTCAGTCCTAAAACTAGCTCTCCCTCCCCTGCCCAACAGTTTCCCCTTCAAGAGGTGGCTGGAGCCGAGGGCATAGTCAGAGTACGTGTTCCTTTTTCCTCTGTCTGATCTGTCCCAAGTTAGTCAGTGCTTAGGATCCTTTTCATTAGATCCCACTAAATATATTCAAGACTTCCAATATCTAACTCAGTTCTACAATTTAACCTGGAATGACTTAAGTGTCATTCTAACCTCTACTCTTTCTCCAGATGAATGAAATATGAAATAGGGTTTATACTCTGGCTTAGTCTCATGCTGACACCTGCAGACGCCATGAGCCAGCCCTCCAAGAAAGCATCAGGGCAGTACCTAGGGAATAACCCCAATGGCATTACCAGGTGGGCTCTCCTGACACCACCAAGTGTGACTATATGGTGGTTTTGTTTGGTTGAGGGACTTAAGCAGGCAGCTTAAAAAGCCATTAATTATGACAAGCTTAAAGAAACAACCCAGGGCAAACAACCATGCCCATTTCACGGCCCACCTAGCAGAAACTCTTAAACGCTTCCCTAGACCCAGAGGGTCACCTTATTCTCAATAAGCATTTTATTACCCAATCTGCCCTAGACATTAGGAAAGAACTTTAAAAACTAGACTCAGGCCCTCAAACCCCAGAACAGGATTTAGTTAACCTCGCCTTCAAGGTGTTCAACAATAGGGAGGAAGCAGCCAAACAACAATGCATTTCAGAGCTGCAAATGCTTGCCTCCGCTGCAAAACAGACCCCAGCCACTCCTTCAGCTTGCAGAAGTTTCAGACCAGCAAATCCACAGCATCCAGGCTTCTCTTCAGGACCTCCTCCCCCAAAGCCTTGCTTCAAACCCCAGCAAACTGGCCACTGGGTCAGGGAGTGTCCAAAGCCTGGGGCTCCATCCTGCTTCACATGCCAAAAGCTTGGACACTGCGCTAATAAGTGCTCACAGCCCAAGGCCCCCTCTAAACCATGTCCTGTCTGTGGGGAACCCCACTGAAAAACGGACTGTTCAGCTCATATTACAGCCACTCCCAAGGCTCCTGGAGTTCAAACCCAATGTTCTCCAGCTGACTTCTTTCCAGAACTTTCTGTCTCAGCAACTGAAGATTGATGCTGCCTGACTGCTTAGGAAGCCCCCTGGACCATCACAGACACCAAACTTTGCATAACTCTTACAGTGAAGGGTAAGCCCATCCCCTTCTTGATCGATATGGGGACTACCCGCTCCATATTGCTTTCTTTTCAAGGGTCTGTTTCCTTTGCCGCCATACTGTTGTGGGTATCGATGGACCAAGCCTCTAAACCTCTTAAAACTCCCCAACTCTGGTGCCACCTTAGACAGCATTCTTTTACACACTCCTTATTCCTACCTGTCCAGTTCCCTTACTAGCCCAAGACATTTTAAATAAATTATCTACCTCTCTGACTATTCTTAGACTATAGCCACATCTCATAGCTACCCTTATGCCCGATTCAAAGCCTCCTTCACAACCTCCTCTCACATCTCCTACCTCAATCCACGTGTATGGGACACCTCTACTCCTTCCTTAGCAACCGATCACATGCCCCTTACCATCCCCTGAAAACCTAACCACCCTTATCCCACCCAGCACCAGTATCCCATTCCACAACAGGCTCTAAAAAGCCTATAGCCTGTTATCACTTGTCTATTACAACACGGCCTTTTAAAGCCTACAAATTCTTCTTACAACTCCCCTATTCTACCTGTCCAGAAACCAGACAAATCCTACAGACTAGTCCAAGACCTTCACCTCATCAGTCAGACTGTACTTCCCATCCATCCTGTTGTACCTTATGTTTATCCTCAAATACCCCCGTCTACAAACCTCCTATCCTCAATAACCCCCTTCTACAACCCATTATTCCATTCTTGATCTCAAAGAGGCCTTCTTCACCATCCCTTTACACCCCTCCTCTCAGCCTCTTTTTGCCTTCACCTGGGCTGACCCCGACACCTACCAGTCTCAGCAACTCACCTGAACCGTTCTGCCCAAAGGCTTCAGAGACCCTCACTACTTTAGTCAAGCCCTTTCTCATGATCTACTTTTCCTTCTGTCCATCTGCTTCTCATCTTATTCAATACATGGACAACCTTCTTTGCAGTCCCCTCTTATGAATCTTCCCAGCAAGATACCCTTCTGCCTCTTCAGCATCTATACTCAAAGGGGTATCACATATCCCCTTCCAAAGGCCAAATTTCTTCCAAATCCATCACCTACCTTGGCAGAGAACTCCAACAGAACACACTCCCAGCTGATCATATCTGATTGATCTCCCAGACCCCAACTCTTTCTACTAAACAGCAGTTTCACTCCTTCCTAGGTATGGTAGAATATTTTCACCTCTGGATACCAGGCTTTGCCTTACTGGCAAAACCCCTCTAATAAGCTTTTGAGAGGGGACTTAGCTGACCCCATAGACCCTAAATCCTTCCCTCATTTTTCTTTTCATTCTCTGAAAAAAGCCCTAGAAACAGCTCCCACAGTGGCACTCCCCAACCCTTTCCAACCCTTCCTTTATACACAGCAGAGGTGAAAGGCTGTGCAGTCAGAGTTCTTACACAAGAACCAGGTCCATGACCCATAGCCTTTCTGTCTCAACAACTTGAACTTACACTCCTGGGCTGGCCAGTGTGTCTGTGTGCCACAGCAGCCACTGCTGTTTTACTCCTGGAATCCCTCAAAATTATAGGCTATGCCAACGTACCCTCTACTGTTCTCATAACTTTCAAAATCTAGTTTTTTCCTCACACTTGGCACACATACTTTCTGTCCCCTCCAACTCTACACATTATTCATTGAAACTCCCCCAGTTACCACTGCCCCTGGTCCAGACTTCAACCCGGCTTCTCACTCAATACCTGACACAAACCCTGAAAACCCGTGACGATCTCCCTAATTCATATGACATCCTCCCCATTTCCTCGTATTTCTCTTTCCTATTCTGGACCCAGACCACACTTGGTTTACTGATGGCAGCTCCTCAAAGCCCAACCGATCATCACCAGCAAAAGCAGGTTATGCTATAGTGTCTCTCACATCTGTTATTGAAGCTGCTATGCTTCCCCTTGTACCACTCAACAAGCTGAGCTTATTGCTTTAACCCATGCTGTCACACTTGCAAAAGGACTGCATGTCAGTATCTACGCCGATTCTAAATACACCTTCTACATCTTTCATCACCATGCTGTTAAATGGGCAGAAAGAGGATTTCTCATTACACAAGGGTCCTCCATTATTCATGCCCCCATGATTTAAAAAAAAACAACAACAACAACAACAACAAAAAATCTCCTCTTAAGGCTGCTTTATTTCCAGCCAGGGCAGGAGTCATTCACTGCAAGGGAAACCAAAAACCATCAGATCCCATTACTGAAGGAAACGCTTATGCAGATGAAACAGCTAAAGCAGCAGCTAATGCTCTAATACCTGCCTCGCGTGAGGGGGGCAGTAATTCTCCTTCCCCTCTGTCACTCCTACCTACTCTCTCACCAAAACTGACTTATCACTTCCTGCTCAAGGCAAGTGGTTCTTAAGATCATGCAAAATTCTTCCTTCCAGCCTCACAAGCTCATTCTATTCTCTCATCCTTTCATGACCACTTTAATGAGCCACTAGCCCGTCTTTTAGAACCCCTCATTTCCTTTCTGTCGTGGAAGTTCATCTTCAAGGCAATCACTTCTCAATGTTCCATCTGCCACATCACTACTCCTCAAGGCTTCCTCAGGCCCCCTCCTTTTCCTACACATCAGGCTCGAGGGTTCACCCCTGCACAAGACTGGCAGATAGACTTTACTCATATGCCCTTTGTGTCAGGTCAAACGCCTCCTAATCTGGGTTGACCCTGTCACAGGATGGGTGGAGGCCTTTCCCACAGGCTCTGAAAAGGCCACAGCAGTCATTTCTTCCCTTCTGTTACACATAATTCCTGCTTCGGTCTCCCTATCTCCATGCAGTCAGACAATGGACTGGCCTTTATTAGCCAGATCACCCAAGCAGTCTCCCAGACCCTGGGCATCCATCCAGTGGAATTTCCATGCCCCATACCATCCTCAGTCCTCAGAAAAACTAGGAAGAAGTAACAACCTTTTGAAAACACATCTTAACAAACAGCCTCCAACTTAAGAAAGACTAGACAATTCTTCTACCCCTTGCTCTTCTCAGAATTTGGGCCACTCCTCGAGAACACACAGGGTACAGCCCCTTTGACCTCCCATATGACTCCCACATGCCCCTTCCTGCTTGGTCCCAACCTTATTCCAGACACCAGCCCTCTTGGTGACTACCTTCCAATCCTCCAGCAGGCTAGACATGAAATTCGCCAGGCTGCTAACTACCTCTTACCTGCTCCACATATCCAGCCATATGAAGACACCCTAGCCAGACAGAGTCCGTTCTGATAAAGAGCCTGACCCCCTCATCTCTACAACCTTGGTGGACGGGACCCTTCCTGACTGTCTACAGTACCCCAACCACTGTCTGCCTGCAAGACCCTCCCTGGTGGGATCACTACTCCAGGGTGAAGCTGTGCCTGTCAGACAAGCAGCCTGACTCCTCCACCTCCCCTTGAAAGTCACAAGTCCTCTACCCAACCTCTCTAAAGCTCACTCAAATTCCTGAAGAAACTTAAATGCACTGTTTTTGTTTACACTTTTCCTTCAGGCAATTCTAGCCGATATTGTGGTTTTATCCCCAGGCTGCCACCCTCAATTCTCTTTTAGAGTGGTCAGACCTTCTGTGGCAAGGAACTCTCCAGTTTTTCCACCCTAATGAAGCCCTCCTCTTCTTTTATACTCACTCTTAATCTCGCTCTCATTCTCCTGCTACCCCATACCTCTCCCTCAATACCTCCAACATACCATAAACCTAACCTACTCCCTTCTAGCCAACTTGAACCCTTCCTTAGCCAGAGATTGCTGGCTATGCATTTCCCTCTCCTCATCCAATTACACAGCTGTTCCCGCCCTAATGACTGACTGAACACTCCCATTTCTCTACACCTCCAGACTTCCTTTGACTCCTCCCACTGGTACACCCCAGAACTCCTCTACCTCCTAGGCAGAGTTGACAGAGACACCCCAGATATCTCAACAGGCTGCTGCTCTTCTACGCACTCACCTACATAATCTTTTGCCCAATGTCAACTCAACACCCGCCATTCTCAGACCACTAACCACACCAACAACTATTCCTATAGACACTACCTTATGCGTCTCTTGACAATCACCCACTGGAATCCCCCTAGGAAATCTCCTGCCCTCTTTATATTTCTGTACACTTCACCTCAAGAGCCCTACTACCCACATTAACCAAAAAACAGGAGCATACGAACTGTGCATTACAGAAAAGCCCCCCCTTATTACTAGCAGCCTTAAAAACATCAATAGCAGGGTTTGCCTAGATAAGCATTTCCCCTCTCAGGTACTCCTTGCTCCTTAGACGCTCCTCCTTGACTTCTCTTCCTGTCTGCTCATACCCAGTCTTGTTAATGAGAGTGAGTGGTTATAGATACCACGTTTTCTCATACCACGAAAACAAGAGCTCTCCCTCTACACCGTTACCCTACCAAACCCGCTACACACCTTTAACAGCCACAGCCCTTGCTGGTTCCCTTGGCATTTAGGTCCAAAGCCCCAGCCCCCTCAGAACACTTTCTCACCTTTTCAGTTACACTTCCAGTTCTATCTGAGCCAAGGACTTTTTTTCCTCTGTGGTGCTTCTTACATCTGCCTTCCTACCAACTGGGCAGGCACTTGTACCCTAGTTTTCCTTACTCCCAAAATTCAGTTTGCCAATGGAAATGAAAGCTTCCCTTTTCCACTTGTGGTCCCAACACGACACAAGCGGGCCATTCCATTCATCCCCTTACTTGTAGGATTAGCAATTACTACTGCACTCAGCACAGGCATAGCAGGCCTTACCACTTTAATCGTCACCTTCCATAGCCTCTCTATTTCTCTGCTAGCACTGCAGAATTGACTTAATCATTATCCCTTCAAGCTCAAGTAAATTCCCTAGCTGCAGTTGTCCTCCAAAACCACAGGTCTTGATCTGCTGAATGCTGACAAAGGTCTTTGCCTATTCCTAAATGAAGAATGTTTATTTTATGTAAACCAGTCCAGTCTCATATATGATGCCATCAATAAATTAAGAGACAAAGCCCAAAAGCTCACTAACAGGTAAATCGTTATTCTGGACCTGGCTGGACTGGCTGGACACTCTCTAACTGGGAGTCATGGCTTCTTCCAATCCTTAGTCCTCTGATACCTATCTTTCCCCTTCTCTTATTTGGACCCCATGTTTTCCGATTGATCTCTCAACTCCTGCAAAATAGTATACAAGTGATAACCAATCAGCACAACAAATGCTACTTCTAACAACCCCACAGTATCACCCCTTGCCCCAAGATCTCCCAGCAGTCTAAATTCTTTCCCGTTTTTAGGTTTCGGCACCACCCCCAATCCTACTTGAAGACCCCTCTGTGCTGGCCTTCCTAATACTCCACTGCCCTTCAGTCTTCATTTTCCTTTATCTTACTAACATAAAAAGACAGTAATGTACAGTCTTGTAGGCTGACTGATGGCACCATGGATGCTATGGTAAACCCTGTAATCCAAATGTACACCTCTGGAGGGCCTTCTGCGATTAGAAAACCTGAAGTAACTGGAAGACCATGAAAAGCAGAACAATCAACCCCTGCAGCGCCTAACTAACTTGAGATATTCTTCTGTTGATTCTTATTCCGGCCTCAGTTGACAAGGCCATTGGACTTTGTAACCAACCTTGGTCAACCTCATGACTCCAGACCCTACGACCCTCTCCTAGCTTGCAAAAAACTGTCCTAAACGGTAACTTCTGTAACTTTCCACTGCCTACCCCAAACCTGTAAAACCAACTCCTACCCCACCACCTTTTGCTGACTCTCTTTTTGGACTCAGCCCACCTGCACCCAGGTGAATAAACAGCTATGTTGCTCACACAAAGCCTATTTGGGGGAATCTCTTCATTCAGAGTGTATGTTTTAATGAGCAGTATCCCTGCATCTTTCAAGTCCTTGATACTGACACTATTCTCCAGAATATGGTATTGCTTTTGGTTCACTGTTTTTGTAGATAGAGGTAATACTAATGACTTCCACTTGGCCTTTGCTACCAAAAGTATTCACTGTACAGGTCAGGGAATGCACGTGGGGTTTCTATTAGTTGCTGAGTATGTGTGTAATAATTATACATTTCAGACTCAGAATAACCACAGGATGAGTTTGGGGACCTACTCCACCCACGCTGTGAATTGACCCTTAACTAAAATTCTATGACCTGACCTCCATAAGCCTCTATCCTCTGTATTGCAGTGATATTTTGGGTTTACAGGAGTGTCAGTTCATAGCCAGTGTCTAATTATCCCTGAGAAGCCTGATTATCTTCCTTTCTCTAATACATTGTCACACTGATAATATTTTTCCAGCCTTCCCCAAAAGGGCTTAACAGTATGAACTTTTAGCAGTACAGCAACTTCATTCCTCAAAGATCTCAGGTCTCCCATTCAAACAATTCTTGGTCTGTGAACTAGTTGATGTTTGGGAATTGATTGAGGGGCTGTGACTTTTGGCAATTCAAAGTGGACTATTTACTAGAACTCTTATGCTACTCAGGAATTTCCCAGATTCCCATGTTACTTTTATAGGGACGTTGTGATCAACCAGTAAACAGCATGGGTCTCGGAGTCACGCTTCTGATTACTACTTGGCTTTTACACTAATTATTCCTGCCTGTCTCTGGTGTTTATGTACTACCACCTAGCTTCTGCTACCCTAGGATCCCATTATCCCTATTGTATTTAAGGATTGCAGTTTCGTGGTAGCAGTTCACACTAATTTCTGACCTACAGAGAATGACAACCAAGCTCTTTTAAGGGTGCCAGGACACTCAAATTTCTCAAAGTAATAAAAAGCATGTCTTCTGAGAAACATTACCCCATCACCTCTCTATGCCAGGCTTCCTAATACCCCAATGCTCTTCACTCTTCATTTTCCCTTTTCTTCCCTACCCCTCCTGGATAGGTAAAAAGGGTCTTATGTGACAAATCCATTATAGCATTCCTACATCCCTAAGCCTTCTGATACCCTTCCTCTATAGGAGACCCACACAGGTCTAGCATTTTAACTTCTTTAGTGTAGGCCACCTTTGGGTCCACATTTTCAACAGAAAGAACCCTTTATAGTGTCTCAAGTTAAAACAAACCTAGAATCTATGTTTAATTGACACATCAATAAATTCAGCTTGATCCAACTTTGTATTCTTTTCATCACAACCCCACCCTGAAGATTCCTACATATTCCCTGTATTTCTGTATAAAAATTCGGAAAAATTATGCAGCTGTTTTGAGGTTGTACATCTCGATTTTGTACTTCACCCTTTAGGAGCTTTTGGAACATGAGTCTAAGTCTGGAAACAGATGCCAGGAATATATCCTAAGGAGAATCAGTGGTGCCTTGCAAAGCAACAGCCTCAGACAATAAAGAGCTAACCACCTCAGGCAGGAGTAGAAGGGCTGTTTTTACCAGCCAAGGAAAATCCACCTGATTTAGGAATTTTATGTTCTTAGCTTCAGTGGAATCTGCCCAAGCTTCTCTATTCAGAATCCCGTTTCTTCTCAATCAATGCTCTCAAACAGAAGCCACCTTATTAGGCTGGGACTCCAATTCACGTTGGAATTCAATCACTCACAGGATGTGACACTCTGGGTTTGACTTTTGGAAGTCTTGACCTTGCACTTATAGTAAAGGGCCACGATAGATATGAAAGTTCAGGTTATTTGTAGAGAGATGAGGAAGCTTACGAGCTTAGAATTTGAAGGCTTAAGCTCAGCCTTTTCTGTCCCTACTTTCTCCAAGACAGTTACAAGCATTCAGTCAATTCTACTGCACTTCTTGTGTCTAAAATGTTCTAAGGTGGTATACCCGTAACTTCATCTATAGCTTATCAGATGGTGCTACTTTGCAATTGTGGGGGCTGGTTAGACAAATCTGAGATCTGTAGGGCAGGGTTTCAGGAAGGGCAAGCTAGAACTCAGTCGCAGATGAACCTGCTGTCATTAGGCAGAATCTCTACAACAGGGAAGCCTCAGCTCAGTTCTTAAGGCCTTCCAACTAGTTGAACCAGACCCAGCATATTTTACAGGATAATCTCCCTAAAGTCAACTGATTATAGGCTTTAATCATATCTACCAATTACCTTTAAAGCAACATAGATTGACTGGAAACTACAACCTACCCACACTAATACATCAAATATCATAACAGGGTAATCACTTTTTCCAACACTATAGAATACTACATGAATGAAATGCATCCATTTATGACTGCAGAAATTGAAGGTCCATAGTTTAACGTGGAGCCAGGTAGTAGAGGATGAGCAGTAGGAAAGTAGAGGAGAGACCACTTTAGAGTTTGAGTCAGAGAGGAGGCAAAGGGCAATGGCTAGAGGGCAGCATAAGATCAAGGGTGGTGCTTCTAAGATGAGAGACAGGCTGCTATGGCTTGAGTATGTCTCCTCTGAAGTTCATAGGTTGAAACTTCATGGCCAATGTGATACTACTAAGGGGTGGGGACTTTGAGGTGACTAGATCACAAAGGCTCCTCCTTCACGAATGGAATAAAGTCCTTTATAAAGGAGGCCTTACTTATCATCTAGTCCCTCTTGCCCGTCTACCTTCCACCATGTGAGAACATTCCTCCCCTTCAGAAGATGCAGCAAAAAGGTGCCACGTTGGAAGGAGAGACACTACCTTCCTCCTCTCCGATACCAAATCTGCTGATACCTCTATCTTTGACTTCCCAGTCACCAGGACTAAGAAAAAAAATTGAGACAGTGTCTTGCTCTGTCGTTCAGTCTGACGTGCAGTGGCGTGTCTGTGGTTCACGACCTTTACCTCCTGGGCTCAAGCGATCCTCCTGCTTAAGCCTCCTAAGTAGCACATGCCACTACACCAGAATATTTATTTTTTTGTAGAGATGAGGTCTTTGTTGCCCAGGCTAGTCTTGAACTCCCAATTTTAAGCAATCCTCCCACCTCTACCTCCCAAAGTACTGAGATTACAGGCATGAGCCACTGTTTGTTCTTTATAGGTTGCCTATGTTCTTCATAAATTATCTAGTCTGTGATACTGTTGTAGCAGTCTGGTCTAAAACTGGTACCAGACAAGTAGTGTATAACAAACCCCTAAAAATACAGACACAGCTTCGGAACTCGGTAATGGGTAGCGGCTGAAACAGTTTGAGTGCTGGAAAAAGCCTGCATTGCCATGAACAGAGAATTAACGGAGATTCTGGTGGTAGCTCACAGGAAAGTAGAAGACAACCTTCATCTGAGAGGTGATCTAAATGGTTATGAATGGAATGTTAGTAGAAATAGGGATTAGTGATTACTATTTTGATGACTCAAATGAGGAAGTACTGGAAACTGGAGGAAAGGTCATTCTTGCTATATCATGTGGCCAAGAAATTGGTGGAATTTTGTCCATGTCCCAAGACTTTGTGGAAAGCAAAGTTGAGAAAAATACAGTAGAGTATTTGATGGGAGAACTCTAAGCAGTAAAGTGTTGAAGGTGCCACATGGCTTCTCTTAACTGCTGATGAAGAAATATAGAAAGATGGAATTCATGATTTAAAAGCAGAATATAAAGATTTGGAAAGTCTCATCCTGGACATATGAAACATTCAGAGCATGGTTAGGAGGAGAAAAAAAAAAAAAGGGTGGGGCCAAGCAACTGTTTGATAAGGAGATTAGTATGGGTAGAAACCAGTTACTGTTCACCAAGATAACGGAAGGAAGAATGACCCTCAAGGCTTTTTGGAGATTTGTGCTGCCATGACCATTGCAGGCCCAAGGGTACCAGGGCCTTGAGGGCAGAATGGTTAAGAAAGGTACCCAGGGGATCTGCGAGACCACAAAGCTTGTTGCACAGGGCTGTGTCAAGTCTGCTCCCTGCATCCCAGGGCAGTGCTCCTTGACCGTTTCAGCTGTGACTCAACCAGGCCCAGGTGCAGTCCCAGAGACCCCAGAACTGTAGACTCAGTGTACAACTATAGCCTGGGAGACCTGCAGGCAATTGACTTTAATCAGTGAGCTGCCGCACAGGCTGAACCCAGAAAAGCCATGGGGCCAGGGTCCCCACTCTACACCCAGTGTGTCTGGAAGTCACGACATAAGTAGTTAAGACTCAGAGGAAGAAAAAGACAATGACAAAGTCAATGAGGGTTATAAAGGTATTCCATAAAAGACATTTAAGGATTTTGTATCCTGAGACTTTGCTGAAGTTGCTTATTAGCTTAAGGAGATTTTGGACTGAGACAATGGCATCTTCTAAATATACAATCATGTCATCTGCAAATAGAGGCTATTTGACTTCCTCTTTTCCTAATTGAATACCCTTTATTTCTTTCTCTTGCCTGATTGCCCTGGCCAGAACTTCCAAGACTATGTTGAATAGGAGTGGTGAGAGGGGCATCCTTGTCTTGTGCCGGTTTTCAAAGAGAATGCTTCCAGTTTTTGCCCATTTAGTATGACATTGGCTGTGGGTTTGTCATAAATAGATCTTATTTTGAGATACATCAATACCTAGTTTATTGAGAGTGTTTAGCATAAAGGGCTGTTGAATTTTGTCAAAGGCCTTCTCTGCATTTCTTGAGACAATGTGGTTTTTGTCTTTTGTTCTGTTTATGTGATGGATTATGCTCATAGATTTGCGTATGTTGAACCAGACTTGCATCCCAGGGATGAAGCCAACTTCATCATGATGGGTAAGCTTTTTTATGTGCTGTTGGATTTGGTTTGCCAGTATTTTATTGATTTTCACTTCAATGTTCATCATGGATATTGGCCTGAAATTTTCTTTCTTAGTTGTGTCTATGCCAGGTTTTGGTATCAGGATGATGTTGGTCTCATAAAATCAGTTGGGGAGGATTCTTTTTGTAAAACAGTTTGGAATAGTTCAGAAGGAATGGTAGCAGCTCCTCTGTACCTCTGGTAGAATTTGGCTGTGAATCTGTCTGGTCCTGGACTTTTTTGGGTTGGTAGGCTATTAATTGCTGTCTCAATTTGAGACCCTGTTATTGGTCTATTCAGGGATTCAACTTCTTCCTGGTTTAGGCTTGGGATGGTGTAAAGTGTCCAGGAATTTATCCATTTCTAGATTTACTGGGTAATTTGCATAGAGGTATTCGTAGTAATCTCTGATGGCAGTTTGTGTTTCTGTGAGATCGGTGGCGATATCCCCTTTATCATTTTTTATTGCATCTATTCTGTTCTTTTCTTTTCTCCTTTACTAGCCTGGATAGCAGTCTATTTTGTTGATCTTTTCAAAAAACCAGCTCCTGGATTTATTGATATTTTGAAGGGTTTTTTGTGTCTATCTCTTTCAGTTCTGCTCTGATCTTATTTCTTGTCTTCTGCTAGCTTTTGAATTTGTTTGATCTTGCTCCTCTAGTTCTTTTAATCATGATGTTAGGGTATCTATTTTAGATTTTTCCTCACTTCTCATGTGGGCATTTAGTGCTATAAATTTCCCTCTAGACACTGCTTTAAATGTGTCCCAGAGATTCTGGTATGTTGTATCTTCATTCCCATTGGTTTCAAAGAACATCTTTATTTCTGCCTTCATTTCTTTATTTATCCAGTAGTCATTCAGAAGCAGGTTGTTCAGTTTCCATGTAGTTGTGCTTCAAGGAGTTTCTTAATCCTGAATTCTAACTTGATTGCACTGTGGTGTAAGAGACTGTTGTGATTTCTGTTCTTTTGCATTTGATGAGGATTGATTTACTTGCAATTATGTGGTCAATTTTAGATTAAGTGTGATGTGGTGCTGAAAAAAATGTATATTCTGTGGATTTGGGGTGAGGAGTTCGGTATATGTCTATTAGATCTGCTTGGTCCAGATTTGAGTTCAAGTCCTGGATATCCTTGTTAATTTTCTGTCTCATTGATCTGATATTGACAGTAGAGTGTTAAATTCTCTCACTATTATTGTGTGGGACTCTAAGTCTCTTTGTAGGTCATTAAGAACTTGCTTTATGTATCTGGGTGCTCCTGTATTGGGTGCCTATATATTTAGGATAGTTAGTTCTTCTTGTTGCATTGATCCCTTTACCATTATGTAATGCCCTTCTTTGTCTCTCGATCTTTTTTGGTTTAAAATCTGTTTGATCAGAGACTAGGATTGCAACTCCTACTTTTTTTGCTTTCTATTTGCTTATTAAATCTTCCTGCATCCCTTTATTTTGAGCCTATGTGTGTCTCTGCATGTGAGATGGGTCTCCTGAATACAGGACACCAGTGGGTCTTGACTCTTTATTCACCAGTCTATGTCTTTTGATTGGGACATTTAGCCCATTTACATTTAAGGTTAATATTGTTATGTGTGAAATTTGACCCTGCCATTTTGATGCTAGCTGGTTGTTTTGCCCGTTAGTTGGCGCAGTTTCTTCATAGCATCAATGGTCTTTACAATTTGGTGCATTTTTGCAGTGGCTGGTACTGGCTGTTCCTTTCCATGTTTAGTGTTTCTTTCAGGAGCTCTTATAAGGCAAGCTTGGTGGTTACAAAATCTCTCAGCAGCTGATTGTCCGTAATGCATTTTATTTTTCCTTTGCTTATGGAGTTTGGCTGGACATGAAATTCTGGGATGAAAATTCTTTTAAGGATGTTGAATATTGGCCCACTGTCTTCTGGCTTATAGGGTTTCTGCTGAGAGATCCGCTGAGTCGGATGGGCTTCCCTTTGTGGGTAACCCGACCTTTCTCTCTGGCTGCCTTTAGCATTTTTTTCTTCCATTTTAACCCTGGTGAAGCTGACAATTTATGTGCCTTTGGATTGCTCTTCTGAAGAAATACCTTTGTGGTGTTCTCTGTATTTCCTGAATTTGAATGTTGGCCTG
Source organism: Saimiri boliviensis (assembly GCF_048565385.1). Taxonomy (NCBI): domain Eukaryota; kingdom Metazoa; phylum Chordata; class Mammalia; order Primates; family Cebidae; genus Saimiri; species Saimiri boliviensis. The sequence continues at coordinate 70,745,719 of NC_133451.1, read as the reverse complement.
CTTTGCTAGGTTGGGGAAGTTCTCCTGGATAATATCTTGAAGATTGTTTCCCAACTTGGTTTCATTCTCCCCATCACTTTCAGATACACCGATCAAATGTATATTTGGTCTTTTTACATGATCCCATATTTCTTGGAGGCTTTATTCATTTCTTTTCACTCTTTCATCTCTGATCTTGCCTTCTCACTTTGTTACATTGAGTTGATCTCCAATCTCTGATATCCTTTATTCTGCTTGATTGGGCTATTTAAACTTGTGTATATTTTATGAAGTTCTCATGCTGTGTTTTTCAGCTCCATAGACACCATTTATGTTATTCTCTACACTGGTTATTCTAGTTAGCACTTCGTCTGACTTTTTCAGTGTTCTTAGCTTCCTTGCATTGGGTTAGAACATTCTCCTTTAGATCTGAGAAGTTTGTTATTACCCGCCTTCTGAAGCCTGCTTCTGTCAATTTGTCACACTCATTTTCTATACAGTTTTGTTCCTTGCTGGTGAGGAGTTGTGATCCCTTAGAGAAGAGGTGTTTTGGTTTTTGGCGATTTCAGCCTTTTTGTGCTGGTTTCTTCCCATCTTTGTGGACTTATCTACCTTTGGTCTTTGAGGTTGGTGACCTTTGGATGGGGTCTCTGAGTGGACGTCCTTTCTGTTGATGTGGAAGCTATCTGATTTTTAGTTTTCTTTCTAACAGTCAGGCCCCTCTGCTGCAGATGTGCTGCAGTTTTCTGGAGGTCCATTCCAGACCCTGCTTGCCTGGGAGCTCACCCACGGGAGCTGCAGAACAGCAAAGATTGCTGCCTGTTTCTTCCTCTGATAGCTCGGTCCCAGAAGGGTATCCACCAGATGTCAGCCAGAGCTCTCTTGTATGAGTGAATCCCAGTCAGGATAAACAGGGGTCAGGGAGCCACTTGAGGCAGTATGTCCCTTATCAGAGCTCAAGTGCTGTGCTGGGAGACTCGTTGCTCCCTTCAGAGCTGCTGGGCAGGGTGTTTAAGTCTCCTGAAGCAGAACCCACAACTGCCTCTTTTCCCAGGTGCTCTGTCCCAGGATAGTGGGCAATTTGTAAGTCACTGATGAGCTGTTGCCTTTTTTCAGAGATGCTCTGCCCAGCAAAAAGAGAGTCTAGTCACTATTGGCGCAGAGGCCTTGCTGAGCTCTGCCCACTGGCTGTGTAACTTCCCAGCAACTTTGTTTACACAGGTGAGTTTAAAACTGCCTACCTGAGCCTCAACAAAGGCTGATACCCCTGTGACTCACTTCTAGTCAGAATATACTTAAAAACAGCGAATGTCACTTCCAATATTTAATTATGAAAAGATTGTCACTTGCCTCTTACTTTCTCTCTTGTGTTCTTTTTTCCTTCTTCCCTCTCTCTATGGTATACTTGCTCTGGAGAAGCAAGTTTCAATGTTTTAGGCTTTTTTATCCACAAGCTTGCATGACAGAATGTGGGGGAGTGCCCTCCAGTCAAGTGCCTGGCATGGATCCCTTCTGCATCTCCCCAAGGCTTGGGCGCTGAGCCTGCCTTCCTCACCACTTAGCCATAGTCTTGAACCTGTGGGGAATGAGTTTGTCTCCCTGCCTAGCAAGAGGACAGGTAACTAATTTCTATTCTTTTGACTGTTTTAAAATTCTCTTTAAAACGAAAACCAAAAAAAAAAAAAACAAACAAAAAGCCTATCTGAAACAGACTTAGGTGACAGGCCTGCAGAACTTGGTTCTGTGTAGTCCCTGAATCAGACAAAACCCACCTTCTTTACTTCTCAGCCATTGTCATTTCCCAGCTTCCAGGATTTTCTGGCATCTTAGCTATGCATCCCCAAGAACCTGCAAATCACAGGGCAACAGAGGCTGTGAGGGAGTTGCAGGGTCTCCCAAGGTGGAGGATGTGAACAGTGGAGACAAATCCCCCAGCACTGATTTTAACCAGCCCTTTTCAGTGTAACAGTTTAAACATTTTCTACTTGGCCTATAGGTAAGCGCAATCATAGAAAAGGCCAAGAACATTCAATGTGAGAGGTGTTCCTAAGACCAAGAATGTCCATTCCAATTTATTCTGGGACTTGGGAAGTCACCACCAGGCTGGATGCAGTGGGCCTATAAGCTGCTGAACTTTGGTCATTACTCTATTTATAACCTGGCCATAGTATGTCCCTGCTTTATCATGGTGGCCAGGATGACACTATGGATCTCCAATGTCAATGGAACTTAGCCAATGAAAGAATTAGGACTACTTCTCTATGAGAATGCAAAGAAACTGTGGTATATATACATGCTTTGTTACACTAACAAATGCACTTCCCTCTACCAGTATACCATCCTATCCATCACCGGGGAGACTGTTTAACAACTAGACTGCCATGTGTGGAGGGCTGTTTGCATTCCACCTGCCACCAATAAGGTCTTCAGAGTCAGCTGGACAGCTAGGAATCCAGCCTAAATCAAGCACCATGGTATTACCTGCTTTCTTGGACCACTTCTGGCCCCAGCTGCCTCAGGCTGGCTTTTTCAAAACCAGATGTTAAGAATTTGGCATGCAGAGTATTTACTTGGACGAAACATTTATGGGAGAGCAAGGTAGCAGGACTGGTCATAGGAGAAGTCAACCACAATATAGAGCGGAGAACCTCACCCAACTCTAGAGAGTTCTGGAGAACTAACCCATTAGAGTTGTTTTACACTGAGCCAACATGGCTGGGCCTTTACACTTTCAACACAATCAGTCCTTAAATGAAGAAAGGCATGTTCTCGGGTGAACTGAAAGCAGATAGCTGAAGGCTATATACGGACAGCAATCCCAGCTGGACCAAGTCACTCTTCAAAGGGAAATCTAAAATATTCTCAAGGACACCTGGTATGTGCCTTTGAGCCCTCACAGGATAGCTCCTTTAAGTATGGAAGAAGTTGCCAAGGCATTTCTGGAATTTCTACCTTATTTACTGGAGGTTGAATACTGAAGTAGTCAAAAGGCTCAGTTGGGCAACCTGGAATAAATTAAGACTAGAGAGTTCATCATGCAGTTATGTTCCCTAGGAGTGCTGGAAGATTCAACCCTCACCAAAGTAGTAAGTGTATTAGCAGGAGTAGCACTGGCATCTTTGAGATTTTCTACATTGGCTGTCATACATTGTCCGGGGTCGATGGCAAGAGAGCATTATGAGAACTGGGCTCTCATGTGGGTAAGGTAGGCTCCTGGAATAGCAGCAAGAGGGCAGCATTTAGCTGCAGAATTCTCTTTCAAAGCACAGTGGTTATAACTTCCAAAATTCATTTGTGCCACTGCAATCTAATTTTAGTGAGGCTCCTTTTCCAAAGGTAAGATCAGCGTTTCATGCTACTATTTTGCTTATTTTATGGTAGACATACTTCTAAGTTCAGATATGTTTGGATGAGGGTATGGAATGTTACCCTACATGCAAACAGGTAAGTTACTGTTACTGTTTCATGAATGCTGGCAGGGGATAAGACTCCTGAATCGGAGACAGGATTTTACTATTCATGGCACAAACATAGGCATCATGTTAGTGTCAGTTTTCCACAATCCTTAAGTCCCATAAAAAAGATGCAAAGGGGCCAAGAAGATGCATGCAGTGGGTTTGCACCACAGCCAAGAAACACTGAACTTCAGGAACCTACCATTTTATAAACAAGCAATAAACAAGCCTGCTTTTTTCCCTGGAGGGAAATACTACTTCATCCCATAGAGTTCCTCACTGAACACATAACCCTGAGAATTGGCCCAGGTAAAACACGATCAGGGTCTTGAGTTCTTGGCATATCCAAGAAATATGGGTAGGAATGTTCAAGGCTAGTAGTAGATGGCCTCTCAGGACTCATTAGATTACTTCTCCAAATAGCATAATTCTAGTCAGTCTCTGGCATGCATAATTTGGAGTGCGGGTGAAAAGGATTGTTTCTAAATGTTACAAAAGCTGGGAAGAGAATTGAATAATTCTTCGTTAAAATTTGCATATCAGGGTTTCTGACAGTTTACAAGTTTTAAGTAATCAGAAAATACATATAGGTAAAACATTAGGCTGAAGTTGGAACATTTCAAAGATAACACAGAATCTTGTTTGTTTGAAAAACAAAGGAAGTCAGCAGGGTCACTAAGAACACAGCATAAGACAGCATGATCCTCCTCCTTCCACATTCCTCCCTCCCTCCCTCCTAGCTGCCACTCTGCTGCTCTATACTAAGCCATGGAAGCCTCCGTGTTTTGGTCTGCCCTCCTTGCTGCCTACCTACACAGTTGTATCTGAACCTCAATTAAAGCACAATTCACATCTGAAACTAGTGGAGGTTGAATCACGAATGAAAGAAATGTAAATCACAACCCACCTTACTCCCTCACTCCTGCAAGAATGGCCTTAATAAAAAAGAGGTTGGCATGGATGTGGTGAAAAGGGGACACTTCTACACTGCTGATAGGAATTTAAACTAGTACAACCACTATGGCAAACAGTGTGAAGATTCCTTAAAAAACTAGAAGTAGACCTACCATTTGATCTGGCAATCCTACTCCTAGATATCTATCCAGAGCAAAAGAAGTCATTACACGAAAGAGATAATTGCACACGCATGTTTACAGCAGCATAATTCACAATTGCAAAAACATGGAACCAGCCGAAATGCCCATCGATCAACAAGCAGATAAAGAAACTGTGGTACATATACGTGATATAATACTACTCAGACATAACAAGGACTGAATTAATGGCATTTACGGCAACCTGGATGGAGTTGGAGACCATTATTCCAAGTGAAGTAACTTAGGAATGGAAAAACCAAACATGGCATGTTCTCAGTCATAAGTGGAAACTAAGCTATGAGAATGCAAAGACTTAAGAATGATATAGTGGACTTTGGGGATTCTGGGGAAAGGGTGAGAGGGAGGTGAGGGATAGAAAACTACAAACTGTGTACAGTATATAGTGCTCAGGTGGTCGGTCCACCAAAATCTCACAAACCACTAAAAAACTTATTCATGTAACAAAATACCACCTGTTCTCCCAACGCCTATAGAAATTTTGTTCAAAAATAAAACTAGTGGAGGTTGAACCTGGCCTTCACAGAGACAGTGGGACAGGGGCTCCTGATCCAGGCATCTTGCATGGTGCTATTATCATTCTCTCCCAGGATTCAGTCTGAGGTTCATATACACCCTTCATTCTACAACCACATGTGGTCTTATCCACTACCTTACAACCCTTATCCACACATGCAAGCATAGTTACAAGAGCATATGCTATGCCAGAGAATATGCTTGTGGGATAAGCCACACGTAGACAGAGTGTCTGTGAGAAGAGTCAAACCTCAGCACCCACGAGAGCAAACACTCAGGAGAAGCACTGCCATTTGTACAGAGACATCTTAAGCTTAAGTCATCCTCAAAAGAGACTATCTCGAAATCAAGCTACCAGAAGCTACTATCCCATCCCAGCTCTGAGGAGTGGACTCACAGGCAAGTTACTGTCCCCTTTGACTCCTTATGTGTGAAGTTGGCAGGATTCACTAAATAGCCAGAGAATTTCCCACTTCAATGTAATAGGATTCAGTGCAGCTAATAGAGCATTCCTTGAAGACTACATTGCAGGATGGTTTTGTTTCCCCACATCAATCTTTCTATTTGCCATTTGCTGGCTATTTCAATAAACTGCTTCTGTTCAAAGCTCTAATATCTACACAAAATGTCTGAATATGATAGGATTTTTGCTTCCACTTAGAATGTAGAAAACTAAGAATGTTACTACTCCCCTAACAATGAGAAAAAGCCAAAATCTACAAAATCTTAGCCATCCTTGATTTCAGAGTTAAAATTGACAAGCAACAAGATAAACTGAATTCCAAAGATGGACAGGCCACTGCATATGCCATCTCTTTCCTTGAATTGTTTCTTTGTCAAAGTACAAAGTGAGGCAGCCCAAAGAGTATAGTTTGCCAGCTCGTCTTCTAGCCAGATTGAGGAAAGCAATGAGAACACGCAAATTACTAGCATAAAGAGAAGCAACATCACCACAGATTATAAAAAGAATAAATTATACAAGTTTTACAGCTTAAATGAAGCTGACATGGAATAGACAAATTAGTCAAAAGGCACAAAATAGCAAAGCTCATCCAAAGTATTAATAGATACCTGAATAGCTCTTCCCTTAAGAGACTGAATGTAGTTAAACTCTGCCACAAAGGAATTCCGGGTCCAGAGAGCTTTATGCAGAAATCCTCACACTTAAATAATGCCAATTAAACACAAAGTCTTCCAGATAAGGAAAATACCTTACAAATAATTCTATGAAGGCAGTATTTTCCTAATACCAATCCTGACAAAGGTACAAGAGGCTACAAGCCAATCTCCCTCATTATGCATTATATATATAAAACTCTACACAAAGTTAAATCCAATGAAAAGCAAATCAAATCTGTCAACTTATTCAATAGTGTGGGTATTGGAGGGCCTCAGGAGTTTGTAAGGTATTTCTATTTTTATTCATAGACAACATAATCTACAAAGGCATTGCCAAAAAAGCCACCAAAAAAGATGTACTAGAATTAAGGGAACAGGTTACCAGGTCAGGGTTCAGACCTATTGTTATCTATATTTTCATAATGAATTTCATTCTGAGAATCCGACACAGTAGCATGAAAAAAAAATGAAATAGGAATAAATGTAAGAGATTCATGCAAGATTTATAAAACTATAAAACATTGCTAAAATTAAAGACCTACCTAAACAGAACATTATATGTTATACTCACAGGCTAGAAAATATACTCAAAAATCTCCTAAATTAATCCAATTCAAGCAATTTCAGAAATACCAGCAGACTTTGTTCATAGAATTGACAAACTGACTTCGGGAGTAATGGAAGATGATATATCCATCAAAAATGGAACAATCCAACTGTTTTTCTATCCTGCTTTCTCTACAAACGTTTTAAATCCTTTACCTTGCTGCTCTGTGAACAGTTGTGCAAATTCTCTACAAACTACATAGTATGTGGCCATTTGCTCTTGTTACCAGTGGGATTAAAGAGGAGGTACCCAGGAGATTAAACATGTATGCATGTGTCATTATAGAATTGTTTATAACTCTTTGGATATATAGCAAGTAATGAGATTGCTGTGTCAAATGGTATTTCTGGTTCTAGATCCTTGAAGAATCGCCATCTTGTCTTCCACAATGGTTGAACTAATTTACACTCCCACCAACAGCATCAAAGTGTTCCTATTTCTCCACATCCTCTCCAGCATCTGTTTCCTGACTTTTTAATGATCACCATTCTAACTGGCCTGAGATGGTATTTCAATGTGAGTTTGAGTTGCATTTCTCTAATGACTAGTGATGAGCTTTCTTTTCATGTTAATTGTCTTACATATATATGTCTTTTAAGAAGAGTCTGTTCATATCTTCGCCTACATTTTGTTTTTTTTTCTTGTAAATTTAAGTTCTTTGTAGGTTCTGAATATTAGCCCTTTGTAAGATGGGTAGTTTGCAAATTTTTTTCCCTTTCTGTAGGTTGCCTGTTCGCTCTAATGATAGTTTCTTTTGCTGTGCAGAAGCTCTTTAATCAGATCCCATTTGTCAATTTTGGCTTTTGTTGCCATTGCTATTGGTGTTTTAGTCATGAAGTCTTCGCCCATGCCCATGTCCTGAATAGTATGCCTAGGTTTTCTCCCAGGGTTTTTATGGTTTCAGTTCTTACATTTAAGTCTTTAATCCATATTGAGTTAATTTTTGTATAAGGTGTAAGGAAGGGATTCAGTTTCAGCTTTCTGCATATGGCTAGCCAGTTTTCCCAAATTATAAGAAAAGTAGCCTAGAGAAATACCAATAGTTGTTGCTATTATTGTACATATTCCAAAATTTTGCCCTGTGAGTTTAAGAGCCAGTGAAACATAAAAGCTATGTCTTACAGATCTGTCAATTTGGTCTGACCTTTCCAGATTTGCTCAGCTCTACCTGCCTCTTGGCCCTTGACTGCTTGCTCAGTGGGGAACCCCACCCTCAGCCATCACCTCCCATCAACTCTGGTTTTGCCAGAAAACTATGCTTCCCCCAGGAAGATGACTGCACTCTGGCACTGTCTCCATGGTCCAGCTGTGATAGGCAACAGCCATCTCAACGCAGACAGCTGGCGTGGATAGAACCTACATCTAATATCTAAGCAAGGTGGCCTAGAGAGGTCCAACCATCACAGACATTGAGGAGCAATACTAGTTCTGGAACTATCACACTAGTGAAAGCTCTGTGGTGCCCAGATCACAGTCGACCTCCTCTCTAATTTGGCCTTCTTCCCTTCCCTTCCCTTCCACAGGCAGCCATTCCTTAACAGACAACCTCATATCCCGAACCCCATTTCAGCGAGGACATTTTATGGAGCTCAAGCTGAGAGACTCATCCTGTATGATCAAAGAGAACATGTCCCCATTTGGTAGCAGCCCCTTTCTGCTTTCCTTCTTTCCATAGGTCAAAGAAAGCAAAAAGCAGGACAGAAAGCACAAAGACAGTAGATTGACACCCATGATATCTAGCATTTCTCATTAGAGAACATTGTCGGGCTGGATTTTTAAATGTTATTTATGTTTCCAATTTCTTAAGTATATAACTTGAGTAAGATGGGAGAACAGATACTAATAGCATATTAAAACAGCTGGTATAGTTACCAAGACAAGCTGATTATCTGAAATAAAGCTACCAACTAATTTTGGCAAATATAAATTCATCAGAAACAAGCTTCTATGAATCTAATAACCTTAACGTGTATGTGAAAGTTCACAACTGCAAGGAGAAATCTGTCATGCCAAGACAGCAGTGTTCCCCTCTAAATATTTCAAGTGTTTTCATTTGACCTGCACAGGAAGCAAGCAGCTGAGCGTCTTCTGGCAACTGAGCAGCTGCAGTCATGTCACTCTTTCCTGCCTCATGAATTCCCTCACTCTTCCAGTCCTGGTTTGTACACTCCTTTCCCCAGCACGCAAATGCTTCTATATTTTGTTTCAGGATGTGTCTTCTAGAAATCTCAGGTACACAATCACAGCAGGTACATATAGGATGCTATAAGGTCTCTTTGAAAAGAAACAAGACTTTCTTCATGTTTTCTGTCCTGAGATTTTCGTTCAGTAGTGAACAGTCACTATCAGTCACATAGCATTCACTGAAATGTGACCCACCTGAAAATGTAGATCAATTCCTATAGCTAATTTTGAGTGTCACAGGGTAGCAAAGTAATTCCTAGGAAATAAAGTGATTTTCCAAATAACCATTTATTTTCTATAATTTGTGACCTTAAAGGGCTGACACTGGACCTCAGAGATCCTTGTTCTCATACTGCTTTAGTTTTGTTTATTCTAACTCATCAGGGAAAGTGAGTATGCTTTGTCAGAATGTGCTAATGTTAAGACTTGATATGACTATCAAGACACAATTAGCCTAGAATATTCATAGTTACAGTCATTATATATATTATCTAAATTTAGGCCTGTGAGCTCTGTAAAAGTTATGCTTTGAGAAGTGTGTCAATCTTCATGCATCACCAAAGTCAGCTCAGCCCACCCTGCCTCTCAGCTGCTTGCTCAGTGGAGAGCCCTTGCCCCAACCGTCATCTTACTAAGGTTATGTGCCTCCCTTACCACTGGGACTCTTGCAGACCATGCACCGTGGGGTGAGAGTGCTGACACTGTCAACAGCTGCTTGGAAGGCACAAGTGACAACCACCTGGAAGTGCAGGGGAATTAATGCACCGGGAAAGGAAGACAAGGATGCTGGCAGTTAGATTCTGTGGCCTCCATCCCCTCAGACTGGCCACGACAGCTGTAATACTTAAGAGACACTGGAGGAGATAGGCAAAAGGATATCTTGCACCCCAAACTCCATGTTAGCATTGACGGAGAGCCCAAGCTGCGAGAGAGGCCCCACATGGTCAAGGAGAACGTGGTCCTCTTGGTAGCAGCCGCTTACTGCTTTCCCTCTTTCCCTAACTTGAGGAATACAGTTGAAGCACAAAAGTAGAACAGAAGTCAAAAAACAGTGGGTTGACACTTGTGATTTCTAATCTTTTCAAGACAGAGTCTTGCTCTGTCACCCAGGCTGGAGAGGAGTGGCCTGATCTCAGCTCGCCACAGCCTCCTCCTCCCGCATATTGGCCCCAAAGGGCAGTTTCTTTTGCAACCTAATAGTAACCTTAAGAAGAACATGAAAGTTCACAACTGCAAGAATTTCAGCATTCTACTACACACTGCAGTGTTCTCTACAAAATGCTGTTACATTGTTTTTACTTGGCCTAGAGAGGAAGCAAGCAGCTGTGTGGTTTCTGGTAAAGTGGTGAGCAGCTGAAGCCACTGCAATTTTCCTGCCTCACTTCATTCTCTTACTTTTGCTGTCCTGTACACTGCCTTCCCCAATACATATTACAAACGCACGTAAGCTTTCTCAAGATCTTCCAGAGATCTGAGATAAGTAATCGCAAACACGCAAGTCCTGTTTCTAATGAGGTCGCACTCTTAGCAATAATATTCCACGTACTACTATGTAACTGCTATACCCAATAAGCAACATATCGAACATTGACAGGCCAGCATGAGCCCAGGCATCAAGGTACAGTGAACTGTAAATCCCTGCCTGCAGTTTGAACTCAAATGCAGAGACAAACAGGCAAAGGTACTATGAAGGAAATAAAGTAGGATATGGAGCGGGTTTGTGGTAGGAAAGCAGCAGTCCTATTTTCAGTAAGGTTGCCAGTGCGTACAGCACATCTTGGATTTGCTCAAATCTGCCATTAACTGAGATTGTGAAACTGGCCCAATTGTCCCAGAGAACTGATACCTATGTGTTTTTTTGAGCAGACATAAAAACTGACCCTCCAGTCTTAAAGCTTGAGAAATTTATCTTTGTCTTTTCTGAGTTCCCTCCTCAGGAAACCAACTGTCAGACAAGGAAAGTGAGTTCCTAAGAAAGGAAGTCTCCCCACTGACATCACCTGGGGTAAAGTGTGTCTTCCCTGGAAATACTCATTGTCTCAGTAGTTGGCTTTCTGTGTGCCAAGCAACCAGACCAAGGTGGAACCCCTGGCATTCAACAGTTGCATGACCACATTTTGTTTCTTCGACTTTCGTTTATCCTTATTTTACTTGACACACTAGCTTTTGTATACACAAGTGGTATCTATAGAGTCTACATATGTAGGTTAAGCTTTAGACTACAAAAACAAGTAAGCAGCTTTTGCCACTACTTTTCAGTATAAAATGTCCATGGTATACAACACACATACAGTTCTATTAGAATGTGGGTTGAGACTAATGTACGTGAATTACTCACTAGAGTCATTCATTATCCAGTCACAAAGCAAATTCTTCCAGATCTCTAAACAAAAGCTTAGGTTCTTAGGCTATCCTAGCAGCTTCCTTCCAGCATCTAATAGGGTCCACTCTCACATCAAGATTTATTTTGTTCAGCCGCAGGATCAGAAGAATGCCCAATTAAGGCAAGCTAGCAAGTTTTGGTCCACAGAAATAGTTTTTCTGTCATTCTTCCTTAAGCACGTATACCTGTCTGGAAAAAGATATAGTTCATTCCATTTGAAGTGATTTCCCATACATTCTCTTGCTCAGCCATTTTGTAGATGAGTTATGATGCCTGACAAAAATCAGGAAACAGGTTCAGAGAAAAAAACAGACTCCCTCCTCTCAAGCTAATAGGCTGACTCTTCATATTGGGACACTGCTTACACAAGGAGGGAAAAAATACTTGCACACGCATGGTTATAGCAGCACAATTTGCAATTGCAAAAAATGTGAAGCCAACCCAAATGCCCATGGAGTGGATAAAATAGTGTGTTTACACACATACATGATGCACTACTACTCAGCCATAACAAGGAATGAATTAGTGGCATTCACAGCAACCTGGATAAAATTGGAGACCAAGTGAAGTAACTCAGGAATGGAAACCAAGCATCCTGTGTTCTCACTGAAAAGTGGGAGCTAAATTATAAGTATAACAACGACACAATGGACTTTAGGGACTCAAGGAAAGGATGTGAAGGTGAGGAATAAAAGACTACAAATCAGGTTCAGTGTATATTGCTTGGGTGATGGGTACATCAAAATCTCACAAATCACCACTAAAGAACTTGTGTAACCAAATACAACCTGTCCCCCCAAAACCTATGAAAATAAAAAGTTTTAATGTAAAAGGAAGAAAATCTTCAAATTGTAGTATCTTCATGCAGGCAAGAGTCAACAGGCTGTTTTGACAAACGAACTACAGAGAAACATACCATTTTACGTCACATTCACACCAGCTGGAAAGAATCTACCATGGATAACATGGAAAAGGTACTTAAACTCTTAAGTTATAGATTCTACTAGTTACAGATGCTAAGGTAAGTAGCCGTGTATTTCATCACACCTAATCCACAAGAACTAGCATCTGAAATCAAGTTACACGACCTGGGAAAGACATTGGTTTGTGCCATCGCTCCTTAGCCCAATCCTGACAGGCATCTATCCTGCCATGCCTGACTTTTGGAACATGAAATTGGAGCAATCATGGGCATTACTGAGGAGAACCTGAAATATCCTAGGATTAGCCTGCTTTCAACTTCCAGTAAGTGAGAAACTATGCTTCAAGAATTTCATCAAGCAATCACAAATTTTCAACCCCTTATCCAAAGGGCCCCTTATCCAAAGGACCCCCTTATCCAAGGGTCCACATATGTCAGCAAAACCAAGTTTAGGTTTTTCAGGAATTTATAAGCTTTTGTCGGGAAAAAAAAAATGTGTTTTGGGATTAGGAGAGAGACAAACTTGTATTCCAAATGCTGAGGACCCTATTTCCAATTTGAAAGCATCTTACCTAGGATCTGTGGTTACAGCAGCCCTAAAAAAGCCTCTCAGGCCCCTATCTTTGAGAAAAATAATTGTCAGCTCAGGCTAGTTCATTATCAATCTACCTTAAGTGGAGTGACACGTGGCCCAAGAAGAGAATGTATACTGGTCTCTCAGCAGGGGCCAATGGCCTAGTCATCTGGTCAGTAGCCTGGATGGAAAGGACTAGAAACAAAGTCTATAGGGCATGCATATGGAAGACGTAAATTTCACATCAGATGTTAATACCCACTGTAGAGCACCGATCACAGAAGATTCAATGAACAACCAGACAAAATAGCCTTTCCAGTTGTCAGCCAATATTTGTTAAGACAATGGGAAGATGACAGTGACCATGGTGGCAGAGATTGAGGCTACATAGGTACCCCACACATGGACTGTATTTCCTCAAGACAACTTAGCTACTGCTACTGCTGAATGCGCAGCCTGTCATGACACAAGTGTTTAATCCCAATACAGCACTATTTAAGACGACTTGCCAGTTGGCAAGTTGACTACATTGAACTTCTTCCATTCTGGAAAAGCCAGCAATACAGATTCACAGGAGTGTCTGTTTGGGTATAGATTTGTCTTTCCTGCTTGTAGATTCTTAACCACAAACACTGTCTGGAGACATTTGCTCTACACTATTCACAGGTATGGAATTATACCCAGCCAAGGATCTTATGAATGGACTGTGATCGCAGAACTTAGAGAGCACCCCTGTTCATGAGGTCAACTGGTTATGTTAGCACCATTCAGAATCAGGTAACTTTAGTGTTGGAAGAGCCTTCAGAAAGTGCAGAAGCACTAAATCCAGGTAAACATGCTAAATGTGTGGAGTGTCCTACTTCATGATGCAGCAGTATATTACAGAAGCACCTACAGAGCCCTGTGTCCCAGTGGGAAGACAGCACAGCTGCAGTGCCCTGTGTTCCCCTACAGGCACCTGAATCCGTTAAACTCTTCCATTCACTAAAGTCAAGAACAGTTAATAAGCTGTTCTGATGCAGGGCCCAAAATTTAGAATACCCCATTTTCCATAGGTCTGAATGAGCCGCTAGTCAGTTAGGGTCTTCCTTGTGGCAGGGGTAAGTGGCCAATCAGTAAGAGGGTGTGCTATCTTGCAGTCAGAGAATTAAGAATATGGATGAAACCCAGGTGACACACTTGAGTATCTCCTCATACTTTTTTTGCCCTATCATAATCCCAACACTCAGCAGCCCTATCTCAAGAAGCACATGATCACTAAGGGTTCAGACACTTTAAGATGAAGGTTTGGGTCACAGCACCAGGTAAGTATTAAACCTCAGCTAAAGGGAAAGAAGTAGGGGGATAGTACAGGAGGCAGAAGATGAACATCTGTTGTGACCCCAGATCAGCTTCAGTGGCAGGAGCTTTATTTCATCTTAGTAGTATCCTCTTGAAATTCTTCTTAAGAATAGTGTCGTATGGGACAAGCAGTCTCTGTTCTGAACTCTGCAAAGTAGTAAGTCTGTGCACAACAAGGGCCAACTCTAGGGGCTACTAGAATGCTATGTTCCAGTGCCTCGTTTCCAACCAAGGCCTGAATGCAACCGGGTTGCTAAGGCAGCCCCATTTAGGACACTGGTGACTCCTCTGATGGGCAATTTGGGTTCTGGTATTTGTTATCAGCCTCGCCAGGACATTTAGTATTGCACCTCGGTCTAAGGTACTCCCCTAACCAACATCTTTCTTCTCTTTCCCTAACAAGCCCAGATCTACACTGTGGTCCAAAGACTCTTCTAGCTCCTGTCTCAGTTTCTCCCACAGCACTTTCTTCCTACCTCCACAACTCTCGAACATCGAATCCCACCTTAACATCTACATAAAAGAGGACAAAAGCCAGCAGCAGTTTCAAATGAAACTTGATCCTGTAATTCAGATGTGGAAGCAAGCTTGCATATCCCTGTAGATACAGACTACTCCAGAGGAAATGAAGTAGCAAAAAAATACCATCTAAGTCACGAGAGGTGACTGGGCCCATTCCTGCATTACCCTAACTGTGGTTATTAACTTTATTTCATATCAATAGGATGTCTGAGGTATATGGATCCTCCCTTCTAAAACTCAGTCCCTATTCCTACTCCCCGTATTTCAAAATATGTCAAGTTGTCACCTCCCATTTCACTCCGGGCCAATTTTGGATTCCTAGATATGGTTTTGTGTTCCACTACAGGCGATATCTTTCTACTCTTGACCCAAGTGAATTCATGACTTTCCTGGACAAAGCTCTCTTATGGCTCCCACTGATGCCTCACAAAGCTGCTCATCAATGAGAATCCAAAATTAAGTGGCCCAAGGGACCCAGACTGACCAGTGAGGCCAGAATTTCCATTTATTTTGATCAGAGGCTCACTGGAATTACTGACTCAGTAGGATCCAGGCAACTTTACCACTAATGCTAGCATAAGGGCTTGTAATTAACCACGATGCTACTGAGCTAGTCCTTCATTTTCTATTTTGTTTCATTTAAAGCCTCTTCATTGCTTTAACTTGTCTCATTTCTGGACAGTAGTCCCACATGTGGTGGGGGATACCTAACTTTTTAAAACTTGCATTAGACATTTAAGAGCACTATCTTGCCTTTATAAAGTGGCACATATGCTGGTTTTATTACGAACAGGATAGCCACACAGATATGGAATAATTTCCATATTATATTGGCCTTGGCAGCTTTCCAGCTCCCTTTAGGAAACTACCTTCCTCCATTTTAAAGTGCTTAGTCTGAGAAAGCTGAATTATTCAATTCACTCTCCCAACTTCAAGTTTATTAACTGGTGGTTAGTTTTAACCTTGCAGATGGAAGCAGTTTATTTACTCTAATACCTAATAATGCACTGGGCTGTAACTTTTAGGATTCTTTGGTCTGCAAGTGACAAACTCCTAACTAAACTAACTTAAGTAAAAAGAACTCATTGGATCAAACACAGTAATACCACATCATAAGTGGGCTTAGAGACATATCAGAAAGCTGAACTTCATTTTTGAGTAGGCTAACCAACGCTAAATGACCGGAGTTTTGTTTTGTTTTGTTTTGTTTTTAACACTATTTCTTGATTACAATCACATAAGGCAGCATGACAGGTTAGGTAAGAAAGTCTCTCATGTCAGTCACCTAGTACTTAAAGCTCCAATTCCATCTGAGGCTCAGTAGGAAAGGTAGGGCCAGAACAAGAAAGCTATGCCAAGCATACGCCTGTGTTAACCCAGGCTAGAGATTAGAAAGGGTAAACAATTCCACTAGATCACTGTATTTGGAGGGCATGGGAATGCATCAACCAGATCCCCTTCAAACACATGTTGCCCCAGCTGCTGGGAGCACTGCCAGCAGCCTCCAGTCAACTTCAGGGTTAGCCTCAGATCCAAGGGCATGCCCTTCCCATGCAGCCCTCATCCAATCACTGACTGCAGTAGGGGCATAAAGGTCAGCCATTTCAGGCCACCATGGAACAACCCAAAGGACCACATGAATGCCAACGCTGGCCAAGGCATTGCTGGGCCCATCCTGAAGTGAAGTGCTCCCATCACCCAATCCTGCTTCCTTTCCCATCTGAGACAGGATTTAATCTCCACATATCATACTTCCTGCCAAACTCCATTTCCATTTTTATTCTAAACTGTCTAACCTACAAACTCAGGCAAAAGGACCTAGAAAAATACGATTCCTCTGTTCTGTACCCAGAATGTCTGCTCATTACAACAAAGTCCTCCCCAGCTCTCAATATTCTCAAATTACATGTTCTGTCCAGTTCCGGCAACACTATGATCTGTCATGGCTCCTAGATTTCTATAATTTCAGTATTTTCATGCCAACTTTTCTACCTCTTTATGGCATTGGATTGCAATGATGTTACCTCTAAGCATGGCTTCTAGCCTAGTGTATGACTCTTCGCCAAGAACACTTCGTGTGTGGCTTATTTATCCAATCTAGCACATAAACATCGAAAACCTCCAAGATGGTTCTATCTCCTTGAATTAGTGTAAAGTGTTGCTCACTCTGACAATAGATAGGACTCAAGAAGTGGCTTTACACAATCAGCAACATTAGGGAGGATTCATACTCAAAACCAACAAGCTAGCAGGAAATGAAGGACCAGATAGTCATCTTCCCATCAGTAGAGTCCTCAGGAAAAAAAATGATAGAAAAATCAGTCACGTTGCATGCTTTGAGACCTAGGTGTAAATCCCATTAGATTTACATAAGCAGAAAATGTATAACAAAAGCCCAGTCAAGTCAGAACTGAGTTTTAAAAGCTGAGCTTCATTACCTTAGGAAGTTGTTTGCCTGTAAATTTCACATTGCAGTGCTTAGAATCACAAGTTATATCATACAGAACTCTAAGAACTTCCTTAACTAGTGTAAAAAAAAAAAAAAACACTTTTTAAACATTCTGAGCCAAAAGCTGGCTGAGTTTGTCATGAACCAAAGTACCATAGACTTGCTTTGCTATCTCAGGTCACCACCTGTAGTCATTGTTAAGCCTGGGAAAGTTTTCTAGGCAAGAGACACATGCAAATAGACAATGCACAAAATGACCCTGTGGGTGCTCACCAGCAAATCTAGCTGCACGTGAGTGCAAAGGAGGAGGTCGAGGGTCTTTCATGTGCTCTGTGTCCTCACCAGGCCCGCGTCTCATGCTCAAATTGCTTAATTCACTGCACTTTGTCACTGATAGTTACATAAAGGAAAATATTAAGTGAGCCTAGGAAAGTTGTTTGAATAAAGTTTTTGAGCAATAAAAAAAATACAGGGTAAAATCATAGATGTCTTACTAATTCATACATTTACACCTGAGATGCAGTTTTATGCACACAAGAGAAACGTGCTAACATGATGGATCCAGAATACCAGGGTCAGCCTGCTTTCAACTTTGAGAATCAAACTATTTCCAACATATTGTTCATTCCTTTATTAGAAGGGCCAAGTCACCAAGGCAGATATATGCTATTCAAGCACAGATCTCTGAGAAACATGCCATTCTCTGTGACCATCCACTCACCAAGGTGCTTATCATGGACGAAAAAGCTGACTCTGCCTCTCTGGATCTTTAGTCTTTCAGCTTCTGGTCCCCCACTGAGATGTTTCTCCAACACCTACTCTGGATCATCTGCTTTGAGACAGATTTCCTTTTCCATTTCTCTACCAAGATGTGCCTCCATACAGGACTATAACCCCATTTTTTTTTTCCAAAATGCTATCAAAATTTGACCTGGGAACCTTCAGAATGAAGACCCAAGGAGAAACAGAAAACTTCGTTTTCCTGCTTAGGTTTAATGATGCATGGACAGCCATGTAGGTCTGTGAATGGACCGAGGTATATGGCCTAATGCTAATAGACTCAGTTGGGAAAGCCGCCTATGCCTGTCTGTCTAGATTCTTTGTTTCTGGCACGTCTTCTGCCTGGGTTGGTAGCAGGACCCCTTCCGGAAGGTCAGAATTGCTTCATGGACAGTCCCGATACAGGAAGACAAGGAGAAAGTGAATAATCTTTCCAGGTTTTACAGCTGGCTTTGGGGAAGAGGGCTTCTAGTTTCTATGATTTGCCTTGAGTAAGAGGAAGTCAAGTTTCTGTGACTGCCTTGGAAAGAAAAATCAGACCGAAGAACAGAAGGTCAGAGAGTGACTTTTTTTCTGACACTGCTTCTGAGGCCTTCCTATCTCTTTGAGTGCAAAGTACTTAGCAGGCCAAGAGGCCACTCACTGCCCATTCTTTCTTCCCAGAAACATCAGGAAAGCTGCTCCTTTGAGGACCCCAACCCCTCTCCAAGCATTTTCAGGGATTGTTGCCTCTGAGTACGGATCCTCCCTGAAGTCACTGAATGTGTCAAGGTGTCCCACTGTATGAGTGCTGCTCTCTTCCGGCCAACACAATGCATTAGGTCCCAGAGTTTCTGCCCCTGCAGTTTACCTTTGGGACTTGTCCAATTCTTCCACACCCACCTGCACTTCCAAAAACCCTGGGAGGGATGCACAGGACCACTCATATCTCGTGAGGCACAGAGGTCAGCAAGTCAGTAACTATCAGTGTCCTATGGGCTCATCCTGGACTCCAAAGCTATCTCCTTCATACAGGAAGTTAACCACCGAGGGGTCTACATACGTGCTGTTTAGCTTTTTAGCACAAACTTGCTTTCACATGAAGACCTCTGCCGAGTCCCTCATTGATTAAAAAACAAAGAAACTCTTGGTTCCCCAAAAAACAAAGTGCCAGGCAACCTTTACCAAGGGCAAGGCTCTAACATACACTCTAGCCTGTCCCACAATATAGAAGATGACCAATTTAGAAGGAAAATATAGAATGTGTAGCTGTGCCACAGAAGAGCGATATCCCATTCCATAACCTGTAATACCACATGTAACTCACTAGCCACTCCCCCAGAACAGAGAGGCACAGCTGCTCCTCCAGAACTTGCAGGCGACTGCCGTAGTTGGCAGGTCAGGGCCTCCTATCGACCATCACTTAACGATAGGCCTGCCTGTACACTAGGACTCTTGTGACATAGTTTGACTCTGGATACAAATTGGGGACATTGAGACAAGGGGCTAGGAGGCAGGGCTGTTGTGCGTCCTCCAAGCACGAGTGTGTTTGGACATAACTCTCCCGGAGTTTTAAGCCTGGGAACTCTGATTAGGGAAGCGGGAAAGATGAGTCTTCATGCTCAATACCGGGAGTCTTGTGAAACAGATAAAGGTCTAAACTCACAACTGATTTCAATTCCATCCTAAAGACAAGAATAACAAAGTTTCACATTGTCCAAAAGGAAGAGGGCTTGAAGTGAGAAGATACCATCTGAGCAAGAAACCCATTTCTGCCACCACCCTCAGCTCAATGCAGACAGGTATTTCTTCCTCCTGGTCTTGACTCTTGGGACTCATGGCTTTGCGAGCAGGCCAAGGCATTACTGACCAGTACTGGGAATAACAGGGCCAGCCTGCTTTCAACAACTTGGAGAATCAAAATGTATTTCCAACAGTTTTAATCTCCTTAGTAGAAGAGCCAAGCCACCAAGCCAGGCATATTCCTGAGTCATAAAGCAATATTCTTCATGAGTTTTAGCTTAGGAAAACTAGTAACATTTTGGGATTAAAGACAAACTTGTTAAAATTGCTAAGTGAGGACACTATTTCCTATTCTAAAGCCTGTTGGCTGTGCTCTATGGCTATGACACCAATAAAAATGCCCCGCAGGCCATCACCTTTAAGTAAATGACAGCTCAAATTAATCTACTGTGAATCTACATCAGAGGCCCATGGCCTGACCACTTGATCAGTAGACCAGAAGCAAAAGGACTACAAAGTCAGACAAGATCGTCTGAAAAGGTCTGTGCATGTAGACATGTAAATTTCATTTCACATGTGAAGACTCACTACAGAGCACCAACCACAGAAAACTCATGGAACCACCCAGACAAAATGACTGCCAGTTATCAGCCAAACAGCAGATGAATACACGCCATAGTGGTAACAGACATGGAGGCGACACGGGCCCAACAGCATGCAATGCCCATTTCTATAGATACTCTAGTACCTCTGAATGCACAGCTGATCAGACAAACGTGGAATATAGCACTCTGATAAGGAGACCAACAGATCACTTGGCAGCAACTTCATTACATTGAGTCGTTTGCATTTAGAAGAGCCAGCCATATACACTCAAAGGAATAGATAACTATATTACTTATACACTCACAGGAATAGACAACTATATTACTATGGATTTCCCTTTCTTCCTGGAGGATCCTCAACCACCACCACCATCTGGAATCATTTACAATGTTCCTTCCACAGACATGCAATTCCACACAGTAGACATGTCACCAATAAATTGGAATCAGAAGTGGTACAAAATGGACTCCTACTCATGAGGTAACCTGGTACCATACAACACCATTCTGAATCAGGTAACCTCAGCACTGAGAATCTGAAAGCCGTGCAGAAGCACTGAGTGAACATGCTCAGCGTTTGGAGTGCCCTCCTTCATGACGCAGTACTATATTACAGAGCCTGCAGAATGACAACAGGGATGCTGAAACCTACAGTTGAGGAGAAACAGTCTCATTTTCTAAGCTTCAAGTGAGCTACTGACCACTTGGAGTCATCCTTGTGGTAGGGCAACAGAATGACCAGCAGGAGACTGGGCACACTGGAGCAGTAGGGAATGTGGATGGAACCCAGGTGTTCCACTTGAGTATCTCATTTCTTTGTCCCATTGTAAAAGATATTCAACAGCCCTCTTAAACGTCTATTCACACTAGAGGTTGAAATACCTCCAGATGAAGGTGTGGGTCACACCACCAGGTCAGCACCAATCCTCAGCTATGGCAAAAGCTGAGTGCAAAGGGAATTCAGGGTGGCTTTTGGAAGTAGAAGATGAGTAGCAGTTGTGAGCCAAGATCCACGTCAGCCACATGAGTTGCATTTCTTCCCTCTACCATCTTCCTGTGCAAGTTTCCTCTCAAAAATAGAGGCATGCGAACACGGAGTCACTGCTCTGTGGACTGGTGTGGGGGTGCCGATCTGTGCAGCACAGAAGAATGACGTAGAAAAGCCAGCCATATACACTCACAGGAATAGATAACTATATTACCATGGATTTCCCTTTCTTCCTGGAGTATCCTCAACCACCACCGCCATCTGGAATCATTTACAATGTTCCTTCCACAGACATGCAATTCCACACAGTAGACATGTCACCAATAAATTGGAATCAGAAAGAAGTGGTACAAAATGGACTCCTACTCATGAGGTAACCTGGTACCATACAACACCATTCTGAATCAGGTAACCTCAGCACTGAGAATCTGAAAGCCCAGGGGCCAACCGTGGGTCCATTAGAACACCCCACTTCCTGCCTGCTGCTTCCAGCTGATGCTTCAGTGCAGCTGGGAGGCTACGGCAGGCCCACTGAGGACACTCGGAACTCCAAATGGTCAAGTTGGGCCCTGGGACTTTCCATCTGCATTGCCAAAACTTAGTATTGTACTCCTTAGTCTAAGCCACTTCCTACCCAACCTTTCTTGAGAAGGTAAGACCTGCATGCATTGTGGTTTGATCCTCCCAGACTCCTCCAGCCCCCTCCTCAATTTCCCTCACAGGGCTCTCTTCCCACCCTTAAAGCTTTTGAGCACCCAATCCCACTTTGGTATCAGCAGGTAGGAGGACAAAAGCTAGCAGTCAAGATGTTTCACTTTAATTAAAACTGAAGCACTAAATTCAGGCATCAAAGAAAGTTTGTATGTCCACTCGACACTCCCTAAGGCTACTCCATTCAAAGGGAGACCATCTAAGTCAGGGAGGTGACTAGGCCCATTCCTCTGTTGCCCTAACACAATGGATACTACTGTATTCCATATCTGTTATCTGAAGTATATATAAATCCTTTCTTCCAAACAGTCCTCACCCTCTTCCCATCCTAGTATTTCAAGATTTGTCCAGTTACTATCTCCCATTTGCTCTGGGCCAATTATTTTGGATCCTAGTTCTGGTCTTATGCTCTATGAACAGTATCTTTCTACTCTTGACTCAAGTGAACTCATGACTTTCCTTGAGGCTTTCTACTGATGGCTCACATTGATGCCCCACAGAGCAGCTCAGCAATGAACATCCAGAACCGAAGTGGCCAGAGGAACCAAGACTGACCAAAGCTCAGGATTCACCTGTTTTGATTGGAGGATCGTTGAACTCAGAGTGACTGGGACCCACATAACTCTCAAAGGTGTTCTTTATCATGATGCCACTCAGCTAATCCTCCACTGTGCATGCTGCTGCCATTTCATTTAAAGCTTCTGCCAAACATTGTTCACTGACTTGATTTTTCTGAATGTCAGACTCAACCACAGCAGCAAGAATTTCAAGGAAAATTGGATTTTCACCTCGGTCCTAAGTCAAAGAGGAACCTGAGACAGCAGGTGAACCCAGTGTTTCTTCAACTGTAGATGTTAAGCTGAAGAAGCCCAGACCAAGTTTATCTTCCTCAAATGGGCAAATCAAAGCTTGTCTGAAACCAAGTTGTAAAACACTAATTCCCGCTTGCCCAACGTTTTGCCTCCCACCAATCAAGTGAAAAGATGAGGTACAACATTTTGCAGAACTGGTGCCGACAATTTACTTTGATGAGCAATGAACAGACAACAGGTTTGTCCGAGATTCGTGCTTTTGCTTACAGAAAGCAACACCACGTGGGAGGCTCATGGTGAAGGTATGAAGGAGTTCCCTGAACCACCACAGGGGGCCAAAGAATCATCTTATTTGATTGGCAGTGACCAAAACAGCAAGGCTTCAAAAAAGATGAGTAACAGGGGAAGGGACTAATAGATTCAAAGTTACAATATCAGCTCAGGTGGTCGTGTTGGCATCACAGACAAGGATGACTGCAAGACTTAGTCACGCTAAGGCTATAGATTCACGTTTCATTCCTTCCTAACTGAAGACTTCTTGATGCGAGTTTCTAGATCATGTGATGGTGTATGGTCCATGGCAAACGCCTTTCCACAAATGCAAAGGATTGGGTTTACCTGCAGTTTCAAGCATGTCAGTCTCAGAAGAACTTCTCTCCTTGTTACCAGCATGAACTTTCCCACCCCCAGACCTAGAATATGTTATGCCTGGAATATGCTAAGAGGATAAAGATGACGACATCAAAGACAATGGGGAAGGAAAAGCAGCATAGTTTTAACACACCACAGGAGACTCTTATAGGCCACCCCAGAAGATCTGTAAGCTGAAGTACATCATTGTGAACAGAAGGCAATGAAGCAGCAGATGTAGGGAGAGCTCACTCATTAAAACAACGTGTCCAGCTTTACTCACTAGCCTGTATCTACCATGTGTTAACCGTCCCACAACTTGCCACCCCTGGAGACTCAGGGTCCTGGTTCCATTGTCTTTCCACTTCTTTAGTTCTACTGTTCTTTGTTCCCGATACCACTCATCATCCAGCAAGGCCTCTATACTTTACACCTGCTACAGCTTAGACTCCTTCATGCTTAAGTTTTTAAGTTACAGGGGACTCAGCAATGTGTCCTGAAGAGGGACTGGCAGATCTACACTGATGGCCCCTCCGACATGCATTGCAATGCTTTTTGTTGTATTAAGAAAAAAAGCGGGGGGAGTCCTCTGGTCACCAGTAATCATGAACAGAGACCTTAAACCGAAGCATATAGTCATCTGGATACAAGCTTCCCTCAAGGGTAAGAGGAAACTGAGGGAGTTGAACCAACTAGAAGGTTAAAAGATGTTCTTGAGAACAGTATGCTAGGTATCAAGAAACAACATTCCCCTCAAGTGGTTTTCTGCCCATTGCTGGCTTGTCTCACATCTGACATGGTTCATTCTAACTTCTAGTCATTTCTTCCAGTGTTGTCATCCTAGACACTTATTTTATCTTCTTTCCTTGTTTGCTGCCTAGTGCTGCACCTAACATGGGGAATTTATGTGTCTTTCACCTGTGCAGCCCAAAGAGACAAATGTCTTGAAAGCCAAAGTCGGTTCTACCTCCTGAATTCAGGAAAAGCACTGCCCACTGTGGGTTTACCAGAGGTCTCGAGTCCAAGAGCTGGTTTTATACCCTCAGGGAGGCCAGAAAGGATCCCAACACAGTA
Source organism: Saimiri boliviensis (assembly GCF_048565385.1). Taxonomy (NCBI): domain Eukaryota; kingdom Metazoa; phylum Chordata; class Mammalia; order Primates; family Cebidae; genus Saimiri; species Saimiri boliviensis. The sequence goes on along the minus strand of NC_133451.1, from coordinate 70,721,231 downwards.
CCACCAAACTGGTCAAGGTAGAGAAGACACCAAATGTCTGTCTTCTCACCAGTGAGATGCTTGGAATCAAGTCATATTTCTCCATACTGGTATATCTTCTGTGAAGCCTGAAAAGACATCCACACATATTCTGCTTATGTAAATTTAATGTTTATGAAAAACACGTAAGATCAGGATAACTAGGTTCTAAACCTGGTCTAACAAGAGCTGAATTATCTTAAATCATCAGCCTACATCAGACTAAGTCACAAGGAGGAAAAATCAAGCAGGGTTTTATGACCAGCCTGGACTAGTACATCAAGCATTATAACCTAAGGTTCCTTAAAGTTTTCCAGCTGGAAGAGGAGACTCAAATTTGTTACAAAGCATTTAATAGTGATACTTCCTACTATCCGAGGTCACCTTCTGCATGTTTGTTGTATGACTTGCAGAATTTCTCTAACCAAAAGCCACTATACAAATAAAAAATGCACTGAAGTGAGCCTGTGGGTGCAAGCCAACACAATGAACTGCACTTACATGCAGAAGATGCCCTTGAGCTGCGGGTCTTTCCAGTTGTGTCCCTGCAAGACCCCACATCTCATGCTGACATGTAATTTGCTTTGTTTTATCACTTACCCCTACATGAAGATGCAATTTACATGTACCTAAGAGGTCTACAAACACCTTACATGAAGAGTTGTATGCATCAAGTCCTAATGACAGGGAAAGCATAGAAGACACACCAAGCCTCCCATTTATTCCTTCCAATGACCTATTTCTTTGCTTAAGAGAACAATGTGAACATAGTGGTGTTTGAAGCATGTTCTTAGCAAACATGCCATCCTCCCAGTCTACTCTGCAAATTTGCCTTGAAGAGCTGACTCTGGTTTCTCAGGATCTTTGCTGTGCTTTAGCCCTTCAGCATCTCTTTCCCCAGTTAGTTCCTCTTGCTCCTAATCACCTTCTGATGTGGGTCATCTGCTCTCAGATCCATTTTCCTTTTAGCTTAAACCCATTCTCCTTTCCACAACTGCCTCCATCCAGGCCTTCATACCCCAGGCATTCCTTTGGACCCTCCCAGTCAATCACTGCTGATTCCATTTCTCCAACATGGAACACTTCACTTGTTTTCTATACTTGCTTCCTGCATGAAGTTTTTCCATGCTCCTTGGCCCTGCTGCTGTGTGCCTGGTTGTGCCAATTTTCTACAAACTGGATCACATGTGTTCCTTTGTCATCTTGCTTCCAGTGGGATTGGACAACAAGAGGTACCCAGAAGATTAATGGGTGATGCGTCTCCAACCCCCTCATAGCCTCTAAAATCTGCATCCTTTTAGGACCACAGCTCCTGTGGCAAATTTCCTCCCACAACAACTCTTACCTGGCTGTTTACCCCTATGCCTTCCTCCTGTACTTTCAGGTCTATGAGAATAAAAGCTTCCACCTGCACCAGCCCCTCAGTGTTTAAAATCATTATGAGTTAGAGTAGACTAGTCCCATTCTGCAGAGTTCTCCCTAAGTCTGCAGAACGTGCCTCCTTCCTTCTGGGGCTCTGATCATCCTCATGAAGTGGCAATGTTTAATTGCTGTATCAAGTTGTTATCAAGAAGTAATACACAACATACCTCAACAGCTGGAAAAGAATGAGGAGATGTCAATGTTTCTAAAGTGCAGTATGTTCAAAGGTCTCTTTAGGGGAGAAATAATCTTTGTTTTCTGCCCTGGGATTTGTTCACTAGTGATCACAACATTCGTTGTGACCCTTCTGAAGATGTAGATCAATTCCTGCAGCCAATTGAGTTTCACAGCATGTCAAGACAAACCCTTGGATAGAAAATGATTTTCCAGATAATCTTTGTGTAATTTATAACCTAAAAGCATAGCAGTGGTCCTCAGAGTTCCCTACTCTAAGACTACCTTACTTTTCTTACTGCTTATTCTAGTTTAGTCATTAGACTTTATCACAATCAAAGTGTCTATCATAGTGACATTTTTACAGATGGAATGTAAGCATTGTTACCTTGTTTTTAAATGTTAAGCCAATATCATAACTATGCCTCTAGTAGTTAACCAGAGTAAAATTATGAGTATGCTTGTTAGACTGTGCTAAATGTTGATTAGGTTGAGATTGTTTTTAAGGGGAGAGACATAACCTAGAATATCCATAATTTATCATGTTACTGTGACTTAGGCCTATAAGCTTTACAAGTTGTGCTTTAGAGATGCAGATGAAATTGCTGTGCTTCTCAAATTAGCTCAGCTCAGCTCTACCAGCCATGCCTAGGCCCAGAGGGTATTAGGAAATAGTAAGTCCCTACTCTTCTTGGCTGCTTGCCTAATGGGGCGCGCTGGCCACACCCATCACCTCATCTCAGAGCCTATGCCTCCTTTGCCACTGGGACTCAGGCAGATCACCAACACCATAGAGAGCCAGCTTTTTCAACAGCTGCTTGGAGGGGACAACCAACCACCTCGAAATGCAGGGGGTTTGATGCACCTGGGAAAAGAAGGACAAGGACGCTGGCAGGTAGATTATGTGGCTTCCCCATCTCTCAGATTGGCCACAGGGAGCCATCATACTCTGGAAGCAGAGCCACTGTGGTAGCCATGCAGACGTTACATCCACATCCTCCTTCTTCAAGAAAGGGCTTGCTTCTCACTGTAAGAGTACTCAACCCCCAGGCCACAGCTGTTTCAGACACAGGCTCAGCTGCAGAGAGCTGCTTTGCCAGAGATTCCCCTGCTGCCTCCCAGGGCAGCCTGTATCTGATATGTAAGTGAGGTGGGCTACAGAGGCCCGACCATCATAGCTCGACGCAGGACAGTGAGATCCAATAGCAGCTCTGGAACTCCACCAGGGTAGTGCAGGCTCTCTTGGGCCTATGTCACAGTTGACCTCATCTCTGCCTAACGCTGTTTCTTCCCCTCGCTTCCACAGGCAGCCATTCCTTTGGCAAATTCCATCTCAGTAAGGACTTCATGGAACCTAAGCTGTAGGAGCCCCCATATGATCAAAGATCCACCCAGAACCCTTCTGCGTTCTCTTCCTGACTCAGGGCAAGCAGAGTTGAGGCACTACAGAAGAATAAACCAACCAAAACAGTAGATTGGCACTTGTGATTTCTAGTTTTTCTAGTTAGAAAACATTGCTGGGCTGGAATTTAGATGCTATTGAAACTTTTTTTTTTTTTTTTTTTGTGAGATAGAGTATTGCTCTGTTGCCAGGTGCCAGGCTGGAGTGCAGTGGTGCAATCTCAGCTCACTACAACCTCTGCCTCCCAGGTTCAAGCAATGCTCCTGCTTCAGCCTCCCAAGTAGCTGGAACTACAGACGTGTGCCACCATGCCCAGCTAATTTTTGTATTTTTTAGTAGAGATGGGATTTCACCATTTTGGCCAGGATGGTCTCAATCTCTTGACCTCATGATCCGCCCGCCTCGGCCTACCAAAGTGCTGGGATTACAGGCACGAGCCACCGTGCCCGGCTGATGCTATTAAGACTTCTAATCCCTTAAGTTTGTCACTTTTGGAGTAAAAAGCATAGACACTAGTAATAATTACAAAATCAAGATTACCTGAAAGTCATTATTGACCTTTAGTATCAGAAATAAGTTCCTACTAATCTAGTAACCTTAACATGTACCTAAAAAGTTCGTCCTCAAAGACATTCAGCAGTCCACACTGCATGATCTCCTCCAAATGTTAAGTAGTGTTTCTTTGACCTGACGCAATGAGCAGCTTTCATGTATGTGAAAGTATAGAAGTATAAAGTTCAGCAGTCCATAACTACAACAGAAGTTCTAAATACACCCCCTTTCACAAAATGTTATGTTTTTGTTTTACATAAGGCTAGCAGCTTTGAGTTTGCAGGTACAGCCATGAGCAGCTGAAGTCACTTAACTTCCTTGCTTTTTCTGCTTACTTTTTATCCCCTCAATCTTGCTGTTCCAGGGTTGGATACTTGTCTCTGCAATAAACGAATGGGCCCAAGTTGTCGTAGCATCTACTTCCTAAGAATCCCAAGTAGTATCAGAAGCACCAAAGTTCTGTTCCTAAGCAATGACAAAAGGTTGTACCGTTAGCAAGTCCATGCAACTGACTGCCTGACAATTATATCCATGCACCGTTAGGCAAGCATCCTAGGCCAGGAGGCTACTGCAGTAAACAGCAATTTCCTACCCCTCTGCAGTTTGCATTCAAATGCAGAGGCAGTCAAGTAGGGAGTATTACTGTGAAGGAAACAAAGCAGGATATGGAGCAAGTTTGTGATGAAGGAAGCAGTACTATTTTCAAAAACATTGCCAGTGAATATGGCACATCTTTAATGTACTCTCATCTGTCATTAACTGAGATTGTTACACAACCAGCTCTCACATTTACTTCCATTTCTCCTTGTTTTAAACACTCAGAAGCTTGTGCACACATCTGGCACTTGTAGTCTGCATGTGTGGGTTATACTTCATATAAAGAAAGTTTCATTTGCCACTAGTTTCAGTATGGAATGTCAGTTACATAGAACACATAGAATGTGTGTGGCTGGACACTAACGTATTGGAGCCATTAGACTGTCAAAGAGCAAATTCTTCCAGATCCAAGACAAAAGCTTAGATTCCTAGGCTACCATAGTAGCATCTTTCCAGCATGTAATGAGGTCCTGTCTCACTTTGAGATCTGTTTTCTACATCTACAGGGCCACAGGACTAACCCATCAGTTGAGGGAAGCCAGCACATTTAGATCCACAAAAGTAAAGCTTCTGTCATTCTGCCTTTAAAATCACGTGGACCTTTGGAAAGATGATACACTTGATTGTATTCTAAGTGCTTTGTCCTAGCATCCTCTTGCTCCTGTCTTGTAGATGAGATAAGATGCCTGACAGATCAAAACACAGGTTCAAAGAAACCAACGCCCTGAAAGCAACAGGGCAGTTAACTAGAAGTGGAACTTGAACTCATATACAGCCTAAGTCCAGATATTCACATTCATGGTTTTAAACTGTCATGACCAGTAGAGAAGACCTGTTCCTTCTTGCAGCATTAGTTTATAATAGCGATAGTATTCTTACATAAAGGAACTCCAAGATTTCCATAAATCTCAAACCCGTCACTTGTATTATGTCACCTTATTTGGATAAATGCTTACCCAAGCTGTCACTTATTTGTGTATAAATGATAGGATTGCAAAGCTGGCAGTGTAAGTCTTCTGGACTTCAGGAAGATGCCCAAACAAGTCCTTAACTTCAAAGGCATTTGAACAAGTTTGTTTAAATAGAGCACTGGATTAACCGAGGGTTTGATCTGGGCAGGTGCAACCAAGATTGACTCCTATAGAAGTCACTGACCCAGTGGGCTGTACTCATGTGACAGTGCTAATACAAGAAGGGAAAACGTCCAGTTATACCAAGTATTTCTGTACAGACATGAGAGCTGTTGCCAACAGGCTAGATATTTGTTTTGGCAAATGAGCGACAGGACTTACCATTTTTATCACACACCTACACCAACTGCAAAGATGCCACCATGGGAAACTTAATCAACCTCCAGGCTCAGACTCTGACTTGAGAGAATCCAAACACCCACAGGTAGTTGTGTGTAGAGAGGGGAAATATCTATGAGATACTAAAAAAAGATTTTCATTTGGTTTTAGTGTGGTAGGATAAGCATAAGCATAGTCTTGAACCAGAGTTTCCCCCCACTCCAAAATTTAAGAAAATGCATGAATGAGCCTTTTTCCTCAGTAATTCATCAATAGGATGTACATTCAAAGATACAAGGGATATGTACAAATTAAGAGCTTCAGGCAAGCTGGTGAAGAAAAATGTAGTCAGAGTCAGTTCTCAGTCTAAGTATTCATAAACCTCCTGCCAATAAGAAACCTAGAAGGCCAGGATGGGTATTTTATGAAAAGCACATTAGCCATGAACCATATAAACTTGAGCTGAACACACGAGTATTTTGAGCAAATATGTATGCTCCCTCATGTTTCAACTTCAAGAATGGCAAGGATTGAACAATGCTACCTAGTACTGGCTAGGATATACACGGCTGCAAGTTATGAAAATGATTGGCACACAGGGTGAGCAGCAAGACAAGCAGGGGCACTTAGGCTGAGGCAGCACATGCAGCTGCCATCTAAGGTGGGCTAAAGAGACACCTGAATGATTTAAGCACCCAAGCTGGCCAACAGCAATGCAATGAGTATAGAGATAGGGGTAGACAGACAAAGTTTGGCAAAGCCCAGGAGCCTGACAGGCATTAGGCAAAGGATGCCTCAGGAAGTACAGAATGTTAGACTTTTGTGTTCCTCACAGTTGGCTCTAGGCCCCAGAGAAGACATTCAGACAGTCCTAAGTCTCACTGGCAGAGCATACTAGGGAACAGTCAGGGGCCAAGACTTGAAGCACTTTCTCCTCCTCTCCCCTGGGACTATGCCATCCTGACCTGATGCCTCAGGTCCAGCTGCCTTTCACAGAAGGGGCAAAAACCCTCCTGCTGGCATGAGCTCTAGAGCAGCCAAAGCAGAATGTCACCGTCAAATGGGATCCAGGGTAAAAACCTTAGCTTCCAGGAGGTTCCCAATGCAGTCCTCTCATATCTGTAGCTCACACCTGCCACAGAGGGAGGGAAGGCGGCACGTGGGTTATACGATCAGTTCCACTCTAGGACACTGTCATGGGCTTTGAGCTCTGGATTGGGACTCCTGACCTACATTCAGTGCGAAAGCCAGTTCTGAGGAATTCTACATCCTGCAAGAAAGAGAACTCCCTGGATATGTCCTGCACAGACTCTGCCTGCAATAGACAGGTACTGCATCGTGGCAAGCATCGACCCTCATCCTTCACAGGCTGCCTAGCTTGAGTCTTCCCCTAAGATTGGTGGACAGTGAAACTTGCCCTCCTTCCTCATTTGGTAACGTTGCCCGTAAGTCCAAGGAAGTAATATCCTGATATCTAAGAACTGCTTTGACCTGTATACATTACTACAGTTTTGTTGAGCCAAAAGTCAAAACACTCTACATACTCCTGGAAAAATCTAAGGAAAATCCTTTGATAATGGTCTTGGCAAGAATTTATGGCTAAGTCCTCAAAAGCAATTGTAACAAGATTTGGTTAGTGGGACCTGCTTTAAGTAGCTTCTGCAAAGCAAGAGAATTATCAATAGAACAGCCAGCCTACAAAAAGGGAGCAAGTTTGGGGTAACGACGCATTCGACAATAGTCTGAAGAACTTAAATCAAGAACAACTCCATTAAATATTGGACAAAGAGCATGAACAGACACTTGACAAGATGACATAAGTAGCTCAACATGAAGCCACTGATCAGAAATGCAGGTCAAAACCACGAGATACTACCTTGCACTAGTTGGAATAGCTTTTATCAAGTAAAACACATTATCGAGGCTGCAGAGGAGAGAGAACATTTACCCATTGTTGGTGGGAATGTTAACTAGTTCAGCCACTGGACAACCGTTTGGAGACTTCTAACAGAAACTAAGAGTTGAACTATCATTGGACCCAGCAAGCCCATTACTGGATATCTACTAAAGGAAAAGAAATTACTCTAACAAAATGACACCTCCACCCATATGTTTATCACAGTACAATTCACAGTAGCAAAAATATGGGATTCACCTAGGTACCCCTAAGTGGACTGAATCAAGATGTGACACATCTACACCATGGAATACTACACTGTCACTAAAAATGAAAATGTCCTTTGTGGCAAAATGTATGCAGCTGGAGACCATTTCCCTCAGCAAATAAACAGTAAACCAAATGTCATTTGTTCTCACTTTTCAGTGGGAGCTAAACATGAAATACACAGAACCTGAAGACAGCAACAATACACACTGAGGACTACTAGAGGGAAGAAAGGGAGGGGGCAAGGGAAGAAAAAGCACCTGTTAGGCACTATGCCCACTACCTGGGTGAAGGGTTTAGTCCTACTCCAATCATGCCATATACTTTTGTAAGAAACCTGCACATATGCCTGATTGTAAGATAAGTTGAAAGACAAAAATTCTGCCCAAGAGACACTACACGGATGGAAAAGGCACCGAGATGGCCCTGTGGTGCTCATCAGCAAATTCAGTTGCACACAAGTGCAGGGGAGATTGATGAGCTGCCATGTCCCGGGAGGCCCATGTCCCACGCTCATTGTTTACTGCGCTGTATCACCAATACTTCTCACATTAAGGGAAACACTAAATGAGCCTCAGAGGCCTAGGAAGGCTTCTGTTTGAGTAAGACTTGTATGCAGTAGAACACACACAGGGCGGAAATGTGGCAGACGCCAGGACAGGAACTTACTCTTTGAAATGTAATGTTTTCTACATCCAAGAGAAAAAAATGAACATGCTGGTTCTGTGAGTGTACCATGCTGCTCTGGCATGGATCCTTCTGAAAGACATGCCAGCCTCTACTACTGTGACCCTCAGCCACTCGCGGGTGTTTGCTGTTGACACAGGAGAGCAGCTGACTCAGGCACTTGGCTCTGCTCTAGCCCTTCAGCATCTGTTCCCCATCTGACGTCCTCCAAGCACCTTCTACTTTGAGTTATCTGCTTTGAGACCATTCTCTTAACTTAACCCATTATATCCCCAAACCTGCCTCCACCCAGGGCTGTATGCCCCATACAGCTGTCTCAAGGAAAAAAGTTTCCTATCAATTATATGTGACATGGGAGTCAGAGTGAAGGCCCAAAGGGAGAAGTTGCTATTACCCATTTCCTGCTTAGGTTTAATGAAGCATGGACAGCCATGTCCAAATGTGACTGCATTAGGGCATGACCTGATGCCCACAGACTGAAACCCCAGCAAGGCCTGTCGGTTTTATCTCCCTTGGTCTCTCTTCAGCATTCCTTCTTTCTGGGTAGGGGGCGGGACCCCTCTAGAGTGGGCATTGTATGACCTTTTTGTCAAGTCAGAATTTCTGTATGGTCAGCTGTTACACAGAGAAGGAAGGAGTCAGTCAAGAGGACTTCCAGTTTTTACCACCTTCCTTAAGGTGCAAGAAGGGCCTAGCACAGCAGCAGAAGGCAGAGTTTGTTTTCCAGGCCCCGCGGCCCCCTAGTTCAGAGTACTGGGCCGGCCAAAGCCCCACTCCCTGCCTGTTCCTTCTCCACAGGGCGCCTTCTAGAGGCTGCGTGGCTGAGGCTCCAAACCCTCCAAGGTTTCTCAGGACACAGAGCTCCGCCTGTGATTCAGTGCTGCCCTCTCCTGGCCAACACTGCATTAGGTCCCAGAGCATCTGCTCCGGCAGTTCATTTTGGGGATTTGTCTTACTCCCAACACACCCCCTTGCACTGCCAGATACCAGGGGTGGGAAGCACAGAAGCAGCATCCACTTCTCACAAGGCATGGAAGACAGTGTCAGTTACTAGCAATGTCCTCGGGCTCACACACCTCATCCTGGACTCCAAAGGCTTCTCCCTCACAGGAAAATAAGCTCAAATGATCTGATCTACTTGAACCTATCTGATCAAATGAGCCACTAGGGGTCTAGACTTGTCTTCAGAGAATTTTCAGAGAATTCTAGCCTCCTCTTTCTACCAATTGGGATAATTTCGGGTTCTAGTGCTTGGGAGGCACACCTCTGTTGGGAGTCCCCGACTGAATGCAGAGATGACCTCTTAGTTCCCCATGGTTCCCCAAAACACAAAGTTAAAGTGACAGGCAATCTTTATGGAGGCCACGGCTCTTTAACCCTTACATCTAGCCTGACCCACAATATAAAAGGTGACTGGTTTAAAAAGGAAACTATAGAATGGATAGCTATGCCACGGAATACACCATTCCATAATCTGTACCAACACACAAGGCTCCCCTGCCACTCACCTGGGAACATCTAGGTGACTGCCATAGTTTATGGGCCAGGCCCCTCCACTCAATCATAGCCTGAGTGCTAGGAATCTTGTGACAGTTCCCAACTCTGGATACAATTTGACACACTGAGACAAGGGGCTTAAAGGCAGGACTCCTGTATGTCCTCAGAGCCCAGTCGAGTTTGGACACGCTGCCTGCTGTTCTCTGCTATTCTTAGCCTGAGATCTCTTCCTTTCCTTCTTGGATAACTGAAGGATAAGCCTTCATGCTCAGTCAATGTAAGGAAGCTTAGATAGCAAATTGAGATCTAATGTCACTACAGATTTCAATCCTATCCTAAAAACTAGAAGAGTGTGATATTGAGTGTCAACTTGATTGAAGGATGCAAAGTATTGTTGCTGGTGGGTCTGTTCCTAAGGGAGATCAACATCTGAGTCAGTGGACTGGGAGAGACAGACCCATCCTCAATCTGGTTGGGCACCATCCAATCACCTGCCAACCCACCTAGAATAAATTAGGAAGAAGAACATGGAAGGACTTGACTTGCTAAGTCTTCCAGTCTTTATCTTTCTCCCATGCTAGATGCTTCCTGTCCTAAAACATCATAGTTCAGCTTTTGGACTCTTAGACTTAGAGCAGTGGTTTGCCAGGGGCTCTCAGGCCTTCAGCCACAGACTGAAGGCTGAACTGTTAGCTTCCCTGCTTTTGAGATTTGGGACTCAGACTGGCCTCCCTGCTCCTCAGCTTGCAGACAGCATAGAGTGACACTTCACACCTTGCGATTGAGTCAATTCTCCTTAATAAATTCCCCTTCATATATACATCTATCCTTATATTAGTTCTGTCCCTCTAGAGAACCCTAATACAGATTTGGGTACCAGAAGTGGTTCTAGAGGAAGAAAATTTTAAGGATGGATTTCTGTAGTTGGTTTTTAGGTTTCTGGAGTTGGCTGTTTAATCTGATTAGACTCCAAAATGCGAAGGACTCTATTTCTAATAGCATGGAGAACGCCGATAGTCCTTGGCATAAACTGTTTAGAGTTATACAAAATAAATGCATTTGATATTCCTGTTTCACTGCTCCTGAGAGGCTAGGAGTTTAGTGACTCTACACATACCTTTGACCATATGTGGAGAACCAAGGAATACAATGAAGTTGGTCGATTGCTCTCATGTTCGCTGGACAAAATGAAGGAAAAATAGGATGAGCTCAGGGATTCTAACTCCCAGCTCCAGGAGCACATACTGAGCCTCAAGTCTTCTAAGATCACCCTCAGTGAGAGTCTTATCTCCTCTAGACAAAGGGCTGAAAGTGTGGAAAATCAGACAAGCTCTTATAAGAGTGACTGACCTGCAGTGAAAGGTGCACTCAGTCTTGCCAGATGTCTACCATTAAAGTTAGGGCACTGATTAAAAAGAATAGGATCCTACAAACTTGTAATGGGGATGTGTGTGAGGACCCCAATAAACCCCTTTTTGCCAGAGAAAACAGCCTCCCCACTCCCAGTGGTGGCAACATCCCCTCCCCCGCCCATGTTGCCATCAGCCTTTCCATTTTTATCTGAGGAAATCAACTATCCACTGCCCGAGGCAACACTGATGGCCTCCCCTGAGGCAGTTGCCAAGCAAGACAATGTTGATTCTCCTTAGGGCCCAGCCCCAACACCCGTTTGCTTCTAGACCTGTAACTACATTCCAGTCCCAGCGAGCCCCTAGAAGTGAAGTTGAGTGTGACCCATAAGGAGGTGCGCTACACTCAAACTGCTTGAGTTTTCTTATTTATATAAACAGAAATCTGAAGAACAGGCACGGGAATGGGTATTAAGGCTGTGGGATAATGGCAGAAGGAACATAAAGTTGAATTGGGCCAGGGAATCTGCATCTAATGTTGCAGCTTGGGGAGTTAAAAACGGTTCTAATAGTATATTTGCAAGGTTAGCTGAAATGTCGATTAAAAGATGGCCCACTGTGAGTTGGAAATGCCTGATCTCCTTGGTTTAATGTAGGGGAAAGGATCCAGTGGCTAAGGGAAATTGAGATGGTGGAGATGTTTAACTCTAACCAGTTCATGCCAAGGACTAACATTGATTTCAGTGGACCCAAAATGTCACTTTAGATTTACTCATCCCAGCTGGGAGGGTCCAAAAGATACACCCTTGAACAATGCCTTGTGAAAGAGATTTGTGAAGGCAGCACCTGAATCTTTCAAGAGATGTGATTGCTCTTCTGTAGATGCCAGATCTAACGGTGGGAACCACAGTCACTCAACTATAAAACTTAAATAAAATAGGAATTGGATCTTGAGGTTGCAGGGGCCAAGTGGCAGTACTCAACCATCAAAGGCAAGGTTGGCACAGTTACCATAACCAACAGGAGAGGCAAAGTGGCAATTAGAATAGTCTGACTCACATACAGCTCTGGCACTGGCTAATTAATCATGGTGTTCCCAGAAGTGAAACCGATAGGAAGCCTACTGCATTCTTAATTTATATGAGCAGAAAACTCCCACGTCTGTGTACAGAAGACTAATTTCAATTATAAAAACAAACACAGCCCCTCAATTTCCTTGAGTCAGTTTATGAAGCCAAAGCTCCTCGAATGAAGGGCAGGCAAGGTCTCCTTGAGGAAGGACCCCACTACACTACCCATGATTTATGCCATTAATCTTTCTCCCATCCGTTCCCAAGGAGACCTCCGGCCTTTTACCAGGGTAATTGTATTGGGGAAAAGGAAATGATCAGACATTTCAGGGACTATGGGACACTGGCTCTGAGCTAACATTGATTCCAGGGAACCCAAAATGTCATTGTGGTCCCTCCAGATAAAGTAGGGGCTTATGAAGCTCAGGTAATTAGTTTTTAGCTCAGGTCCAACTTAGAGTGGGTCCTCAGACTCATCCTGTTGTTATTTCCCCAGAATGCCTAATTGGCATAGACATACTTAGCAACTGGCAGAACCCCCACATTGGTTCCCTGACTGATAGGATGAGGGCTATTATGCTGGGAAAAGCCAAATGGAAGCCATTAGAGCTACCTAGAAAAATAGGTCAAAAACAGTATTACATCCCTGGAGGGACCACAGAGATTAGTGCCACCATCAAGGACTTGAAAGATGGAGGGGTGATGATTCCCACCACATCAGCACTCAATTCTATTTGGCTTGTGCAGAAGACAGATCTTGGAGAATGATGGTGGATTATCATAAGCTTAACCAAGTGGTGACTCCAGTTGCACCTGCTGTACCAGATGTGTGTGTGTGTGTGTGTGTGTGTGTTTTTTTTAATTGAGCAAATTTGCATGTCTCCTGGTACCTGGAATGCAGCCCATTGATTCAGCAAATGCGTTTTTCTCAATTCCTGTTTATAAGGCCCACCAGAAGCAATTTGCCTTCAGCTGATCAGGCCAGCAATATACCTTTAGTGTCCTTACTCAGGGGTATCTCAACTCTCTGGCTTTGTGTCATGATCTTATTCAGAGAGAGACCTTGATTACTTTTCCACTTCACAAGATATCACACTGGTCCATTACATTGATAACATCATGCTGATTGGATCCAGTGAACAATAAGTAGCAAACACCCTGGACTTATTGGCAAGACACCTGCACGTCAGAGGATGGGAAATAAATCTGACTAAAATTCAGGGACCTTCTATCTCAGCAAAATTTCTAAGGATCCAGTGGTGTAAGGACTGTTGAGATATTCCTTCTAAGGTGAAGGATAAGTTGCTTCACTTGGCTCCTCCTACAACCAAGAAAGAGGCACATTGCCTAGTGGGCCTATTTGGATTTTGGAGGCAATGCATTCTTCATTGGGGTGTGTTACTCTGGCCCATGTATCAAGTGACCAGAAAGGCTTCCAGTGTTGAGTGGGGTCCAGAACAGGAGAAGGCTCTGCAGCAGGTCCAGGCTTCTGTGCAAGCTGCTCTGCCACTTGGGCCATATGACTCAGCAGATCCAATGGTGCTCAAGGTGTCAGTGGCAGATAGAAATGCTGTTTGGAGCCTTTGGCAGGCCCCCATAGGGGAATCACAGCGGGGAGCCTTCAAGATTTTGGAGCAAGGCCCTGCCATCTTCTGTAGGTATCTATTCTCCTTTTGAGAGACAACTCTTGGCCTGTTACTGGGCTTTGGTCGAAACTGAACATTTGACTATGGGTGAGATCACCATGTGACCTGAGCTGCCTATTATGAACTGGGTGCTTTCTGACCCATCTGGCCATGAAGCTGGTTGTGCATAGCAGCATTCCATCATCAAATGGAAGTGGTGCATACGTGATAGGGCTCAAGTAGGTCTTGAAAGCACAAGTTACATGAGGAAGTGGCTCAAATGTCTCCACTTCTGCCACCCTGCTTCTCTCCCCCAGCCTGCACCGATAGCCTCATGGCAAATTCCCTGTGATCTGACAGAGGAAGAGATGACTAGGGCCTGGTTCACAGATAGTTTCTGCACGATATGCAGGCACCACCCGAAAGTGGACAGCTGTAGGACTACAGCCCCTTTCTAGGCCATTTCTGAAGGGTAGCAGTGAAGGGAAGTCTTCCCAGTGGGCAAAACTTTGAGCAGCACACCCAGGCGTGCACTTGGCTTGGAAGGAGAAATGACCAGATATGCGATTATATACTGATTCATGGGCTGTAGCCAATGGCTTGGCCAGATGGACAGGGACTTGGAAGCATAATTGCAAACTACTGACAAAAAAATTGGGGGAAGAGGTATGTGATGGTCAAAAACTGAATCTATTTATATCTCATATGAGTGCTCACCAAAGGATGGCCTCAGCAGAGGAACATTTTAATAATCAGGTGGATAGGATGACTTGTTTTGTCGATACCACTTGCTTCTCTCCCCAGCCACCCCATCATCACCTAACAGACCCATGAACAAAGTGGCCATGGTGGGAGGGACCAACGTCATCCATGGGCTCAGCAACATGGACTTACACTCACCAAAGCTGACCTGGCTACGGCCACTGCTGAATTCCCAATTTGCCAGCAGCAGAGACCAACACTGAGCCCTTGATATGGCACTATTCCTCAGGGTGATCAGCCAGCTACTTGGTGGCAGGATGTTAGACTTCTTCCATCACGGAAATCTTCCATCAGAGATTTTTCCTCACTGGAATACACTCTGGATGTGGGTTTACCTATCGTGCATGCAATGCTTCTGCCAAGACCATCCGTGGACTCATGGATGCCTTATCCACCATCATGGTATTCCACACAGCATTGCCTCTGACCAAGGCACTCACTTTACAGCTAAACAAGTGCAGCTGTGAGCTCATACAATTCACTAATCTTACCATGTTCCTGATCATCCTGAAGCAACTGGATTGATAGAATGGTAGAATGGCCTTTTAACGTCACAATTACAATGCCAATTAGGTGACAATACTTTGCAGGGCAGGGGCAAAGTTCTCCAGAAGGCCATGCATGCTCTGAATCAGTGTCCAATATATGATATTGTTTCTCCCATGGCCAGGATTCCCAGGTCTAGAATTCAAGGGGTGGAAGTGACATCAACTCATTATCACCCCTAGTGATCCAGTAGCAACATTTTTGCTTTCTGTTCCTGCGACATTACATCCTGCTGGCCTAGGTCTTACTTCCAGAGGAACACTGCCACAAGGAGACACATCAATTCCATTAAACTGGAAGTTAAGGTTGCCACCTGGCCACTTGGGGTTCCCCTTGCTTTAAGTCAACAGGCTAAGAAGGGAGTTATAGTGTTGGCTGTGGTGATTGACTCAGACTATCAGGATGAAATCAGCCTACTACTCCACAATGGAGGTAAGAGTATGCAGGGAATCAGGAGATCCCTTAGGGCATCTCTTAGTATTATCATACCCTGTGACTAAGGCCAACTGGAAACTAAAACAGCCCAATCCAGGCAGGACTACAAACGGCCCTGACCCTTCAGGAACAAAGATTTGGGTCACTCCACCGAGAAAAAAGCCATGACCCGCTGAGATGCTTGAAGACAAAGGAATACAGAATAGGTAGAAGGGAGTCATCAATACCAGCTATGACCACACAAGCAGTTACAGAAACAAGGACTGTAATTGTCATGAGTATGTCTTCCTTTTGTTAAGAACATGTTTGTGCATGTATGCACTTGTACTAAGAAAATATTTCCTTTTTACTTTATTATGTGACAAGATTTATCAACATATCAGCATTTAAGTGTTAATTTTATGTAATAGCATTTGGGTTGGGAATTGGTTCGTTTCCAGTTGTACAAAAGGATAGTTGTATTATGTTAGGCATAATTATGGCATTGTCTTAATTTGAAGATTACATATAATCTCAGGAGATGTGTATGGGTTCAAGTTGACAAGGAGTGGACTTGTGGTGGTTAATAGTGAATGTCTTAGTCATGAAGTCCTTGCCCATGCCTATGTCCTAGATGTTACTGCCTAGGTTTTCTTCTAGAGTTTTTATGGTGTTAGGTGTCATGTCTAAGTCTAATCCATCTAGAGTTAATTTTTGTATAAGGTGTAAGGAAGGGATCCAGTTTCAATTTTCTGTATGTGGCTAGCCAGTTTTCCCAATACCATTTATTAAATAGGAATTCCTTTCCCCATTGCTTATGTTTGTCAGGTTTGTCAAAGATCAGATGGTTGTAGCTCTGTGGCATTCCTTCTGAGGCCTCTGTTCTGTTCCATTGGTCTGTATCTTTGTTTTGGTACCAGTATCACGCTGTTTTGATTACAGTAGTCTTCTAATATAGTTTGAAGTCAGGTAGCGTGATGCCACCAGCTTTTTTTTTGCTTGGGATTGTCTTGGCTATGTGGGCTTTTTTGTTCCATATGAAGTTTAAGGTGTTTTTTCCCAGTTCTGTGAAGAAAGTCATTGGTAGCTTGACGGGGATAGCATTGAATCTACGAATTACTCTAGGAAGTATGGCCATTTTCACAATATTGATTCTTCCTAATCATGAGCATGGAATGTTTTTCCATCTGTTTGTGTCCTCTTATTTCCTTGAGCAGTGGATTGTAGTTCTCCTTGAAGAGGTCCTTCATATCCTTTGTTAGTTGTACCTCTAGGTATTTTATTCTATTTGTAGCAATTGTGAATGTGAGTTCACACATGATTTGGCTCTGTTTGTCTATTATTGGTGTATAGGCATGCTTGCAATTTTTGCACATTGATTTTGTATCCTGAGACTTTGCTGAAGTTGCTTATCAGCTTAAGCTGAGACACTGGGGTTTTCTAAATATACAATCATGTCATCTGCAAACACAGACAATTTGACGTCCTCTCTTCCTAGTCAATAGCCTTTCTTTCTCTTGGCTGATGGCCCTAGCCAGAATTTTCAATACTATGTTGAATAGCAATGGTGAGAGGGGGCATCCTTGTCTTGTGCCAGTTTTCAAAGGGAATGCTTCCAGCTTTTGCCCATTCAGTATGATATTGGCTGTGGGTTTGTCATAGCTATTATTTTGAGATATGATCCATCCATATCTAGAGTTGAGTTTTTAGCATAAAGGCTGCTTAAGTTTGTCAAAGGCCTTCTCTGCATCTATTGAGAAGGACTTCATGACAAACACCAAAAGCAATGGCAACAAAAGCCAAAATACTCAAGTGGGATCTAATTAAACTAAAGAGCTTCTGTACAGCAAAAGAAACAATCATTAGATTGAATTGGCAAGCAAGAGAAAGGGAAAAAATTTTTGCAGTCTACCCATCAGACAAAGGGCTAATATCCAGAATCTACAGAGAATGTAAATTTACAAGAAAAAACCAACCCCATCAAAAATTGAGCAAAGAATATGAACAGACACTTCTCAAAAGACATTTATACAGCCGAAAAATATATATAAAAAAAAGATCACTGGTCATTACAGAAATGCAAGTCAAAACCACATTG
This sequence comes from Saimiri boliviensis, assembly GCF_048565385.1. NCBI lineage: Eukaryota > Metazoa > Chordata > Mammalia > Primates > Cebidae > Saimiri > Saimiri boliviensis. The sequence goes on along the minus strand of NC_133451.1, from coordinate 70,703,565 downwards.
AGATCCACCTCATGTCAGTTAGAATGGCTATCATTAAAAAATTAGACAACAGATGCTGGAGAAGATGTGGAGAAAAAGGAACACTTACACTATTGGTAGGAGTGTAAATTAATTAACCATTGTGAAAGACAGTGGCAATTCCTCAAGGATCTAGAACTAAAAATACCATTTGACCCAGCAATCCCATTACTGGGTATATACCCAAATGATTATGAATCATTCTAATATAAAGACACGTGCACACGTATGTTTATTGCAGCGCTATTCACAATAACAGACTTGGAAACAACCCAAATGCTCATGATAGACTGGACAAAGAAAATGTGGCACATATACACTGTAGAATACTATGCAGCCACAAAAAAAGATGAGTTCATGTCCTTTGCAGGGACATGGATGAAACTGGAAACGATCATTCTCAGCCAACTGACACAAGAACAGAAAACCAAACACTGCATGTTCTCACTCATAAGTGGGTGTTGAAATGAGAACACATGGACACAGATAGGGGAACATCATACACTGGGATCTGGGGGAATGGGAAGCTACGGGAAGAATAGGAGGGGGTTGGGGGATTGGGAAGGGGTAGCATTAGGAGAAATACCTAATGTAGATGAGGGGCAATGGATGCAGCAAACCACCACCATGGCACGTGTATACCTACGTAACAAGCCTGCACAATCTGCACATGTACCCCAGAACTTAAAGTATAATACATTTTTTTAAAAATATGTCAACTTCATTGGATTGAAGGATGCAAAGTATTGTTTCTGGGTGTGTCGGTGAGGGTTTTGCCAAAGGAGATAAACATTCGAGTCAGTGGACTGAGAAAGACAACCCACCTCATTCTGGGTGGGTACCATCTAATCAGCTGCCAGCACAGCCAGAATAAAAGGAGGCAGAAGAACATGGAGAGATTATACTGGCTTAGCCTCCCAGCCTACATCTTTCTCCCATCCTGGATGCTTCCTGCCCTCAAACATCAGACTCCAAGTTAGTCGGCTTTGGAACTCCAACTGGCTTCCTTGCTCCTCAGCTTGCCGAGGGCCTATTGTGGGACCTCCTCTTGTGATTCTGTGAGTCAGGACTCCTTAAACAAATTCCTTTTATATAGATATCTATCATATTAGTTCCATCCCACTAGAGAACCCTAATACAGAAAGGCATTCCTGAAACACCACAGGAAGGCCAAATTGCAATCATATTTGATTGGCAGAGACCAAGACAGCAAGGCCATGAATAGGACTAATACTTGAATTGCTAACATCAGCTTGGGAGGCCATGTTGGCACCAAGGGCAGTAACTGCTCCAAGACCTGTTCACACTAAGGCTATGAATTCACATTTCATTTCTTATGTTGAAGGCTTCTTGCTGCAAACCTCTGGTGTCAGGTGGTAGTGTGTGGTCTATAGCAAACTCCTCTCTACAGATGCAAAAGCTTGAGTTTGCCTGGGGTTTCATGCAGGTCAGATCTGAGAATGCGACAATGCCCAGGAGAGGGATTTTTTCCTTTCCTGTTACCAGGCTACACTTTCCCATTCTTGGACCAGAAGATTGGCAATGGGGAAGAAAAAGCAACCTGGTTTAAACACTATAGGAGACCCAAATATGCCACCCCAGGAAATTCTTAAGCTGAAGTGCATGGCTGTGGGCAGAAGGCAATTAAGCAGATACAAGAAATACTCATTTATTATAAACTACTTGTCAAATTTTACTGACTAGCCTTCACTATATGTTTACCTTTCCACAACTTGCCACCCCTGGAGATACAAGAACCTGTCATTCTACTTTTCTGGAATTACGTTCTTTGTTCCAGATGTTACATGTAGTCCAGCAAGGTCCTTATGTTTCTCTGTGGCTTCTACAGCTTACAGTCTTCTCATGCTCGTGTTGTTATAGGGAACTAAACAGTTTGTCCTTAAAAGGGACTGGCAGATCTCTTACACTGACAGTGCCTCTGATACACACCACAGAAGTCATTAATAGGAGAAAGCCGTCTGGGTCTCAATAATTTGAGGCAGACTATAACCTGAAAAATGTGGACATCAGGATGCAAGCTGCCTAAATGCTTTTAGGACACCAAGGGAGCTGAACTCAGTTTAAAGTGATCCTGGACACAGTGCACAAGGCAGCAAGACATTAACCTAGATTCCTCCGAGGTGGTGTTCTGCCTCCTGCCAGCTTGTTTAACCTGTGACGTGGGTTTATTTTAATTTCTGCTCATCTCTTTCAGTGGTTTGTCACCCTCAATACTCATTTTATCCTCTGGTCTGGCCTCCTGCCTACTACTGGTTACTCAACTAGGACATCCTCTGTGTGTCATTCACCTCTCCAGCCCAGACAGACAATTCTAGGAAGCCCAAGTTGGCGATACCTCCTGAATGCAGAGGAAGCACTTCTCACTGCAGCCTTATCAGCATTGTAGATACAGTCCCATCACTGGCTGTGCACATTCAGGGGAGATCCTAACACAGCTACCAAACTTAGATGAGATGGCAGGCATCCATCTTCCCATCTGTGGTATGCTTGAAGTTGTCATTTCTGTCCTGGTGTATCTTCCCCGAATCCGGAAAAGATGTAGATACCTATTCTGCTTATGTAGACTTAATCATGTTTATGAAAGATACTAGACAAAGTTAATTGGATTCTAAACCTACTGGAAACAAAGCTATTTTGAGGAAGTTGTTGCCTATGAATTTCAGGTATGGCAACATGTAGACCTTATGTCCCAAGAAGGAAAAAGCATACAGGGTCCTATATTTGCTGTCTGGGCTAGTATAAAGCAGTAAGTTCCCATTCTTAAACTTTCCAGCATCTCCTGCAGAAAAAGAAATTTAGATGTTATGATTCAGTTTAATAGGGATACTCCTTGTTACCTTAAGTCACCCTTGGCAGATTTCTTCTATGACTGAAAGTTTTCCTAACAAAAAGCCACTATACTAATGTGAACACACTAAAACAAGCCTGTGGGTACACACAAACACACTGCTGCACTGTGCAGAAGGAAATGCTGTGAGCTCCCATACACTCTGCTGTGTCTCCACAAGTCTCCCGTCTCATGCTCACATTGTGTAATTTGCTGTGCTCCGTCACTTATACCCTGATTATGATCACATGATACCCCGATTATGATCACATTACATAAGTCTATGCGGCCTATAAATACCTCTATGTTACAGGAAAAGTTGTGTGGGTGAAGACAGGGAAAGCAGAGGACACATTAAGCCTCTTTTTTCCTTGCTACGTCTCATTTCTTTGCTTAAGAGAACAATGTGAATATAGTGGTGTTTGAAGCATGTCCTTAGCAAACATGCCATTCTCCCCTACTGTGGCCCTCAATCCATTCTGCAAGTTTGCCTTTACAAGCTGACTCTGGTTTCTCAGGATCTTTGCTCTGCTTTAACCATTCAGCATCTCTTCCCCCAGTTAGTTTCTCTTGCCACTAATCACCTTCTGCTGTGGGTCATCTGCTCTCAGATCCATTTTCCTTTTAGCTTAACCCATTCTCCTTTCCACAACTGCCTCCATCCAGGCCTTTGTACCCCCAACATCCCTTTAGGACCCTCCTCATCAGTCACTGCTGGTTCCATCTTTCCCATACGAAACAATTCCACTGCTTTCTCTACTTGCACCCTTCATGGATATTTTCCTCCCCCTTTTGCCCTGCTTTGTGCTCAGTTGTGCTGATTCTCTACAAATTAGACCACTTGTGTTTCCCTTGCCCACTTGCTTGCAGTGCAGTTAAACAGAAGACACCCAAGAAGAGATCAGTGAGTGACTAAGCCCCATATCCCCTCACATCCTCAGCTTCTCACTTCCTCCAGAGGCAGTATCCTTCCAGGACCACAGCTCTTCCCACAGCACTCCCTTTACCTGGCTATTTACTCCATACCTTTCTCCTGCACTTCCCCTTCCTACTGTGGTAAAGGCTTCCACGTGCATTAGACCCTCAGATTTCACAGCCTTGAGTTAGGGTAACCCAATCCCACCTCTGCAAAATTCTCCCAAGTCTCTGTAGAATGACCCTCTTACTTCTCTTACTTCCATCTGGCGGCTGTGATCATTCTCATGAAGTCATTATGTACAGCATGATTGGATGTCATGTTTCCATTGCCATATCAACTTGTATTGAAAAATTGATAGGCAAGAAGTATACCCAAATATACTTCTGGAAGAGAAAGGAAATTACATGTATCTGCTGAGATACTGTCATGGTAAAAGGTCTCTTTGGGAAGAAATACACTTGTATATGTTCTACCCAGGGATTTTTGTTTACTAGGGAACAATCTCTACCCATCACACAACATTCACTGAAATGTGACCCAACTAAAGATGGAGATTAATTCTAACAGCCAATTTTGAGTGTCATAGTCTACCAAATCAAATCCTTAGAAATAAGCGTTTTCCAAATGAGCTTTATGTTACTTGTGATCTTAAAGAGGCAATACTTGTCCTCAGAGACCATTGTTCTCAGACTGCTTTCTCTGCTCAATGCTTATTCTGATTAAGTATCTAACTTGACTCTACTGCAATCAAAACATGTCTATTGTAGATTGAAAAGCAGCAAGTTGCCTTGCAGTTATTTAAGTATTATGCCAATATGACTATTTCTACATGTTTAACTAGAAATAAAAGTGTAAATATGCAGAGTCTGACCAGCAGACTGAGCAACAGGTGACAGAAGTATGCAGACACAGATGTTTTGCCTGTGCAAGCATGACCAGGGGACCCCACGGCTCAGCTCTCAAAGAGGGAATCCAGCCCTGAAGCCCCATTATGCCAGAGACACTCTGCATTTATTCAGTAGACAAAATGACAAACCTCTCAAGCAAACACCATTAGTGAGTAATTAACATTGACAGCTTGCTCCTCCACCCCACCAAGCAGAGAGCAGTTCCATGTGCTGATGATGAAAGGTCAGTCTTAGGACAGTATGAGTAAATAAACTATTTAGATCAACTCCCTTACATTCCTTTGTACCTACTCCTTGCCTAATTGCCTCTGAGTAAAGACAGCCACCTTCGGCTCATTCTTTCCCAAAGCACTGGAAAATCTCTGGGCCTTCCAAGGTCTGCATCTTTCTCTTAATTTTTCCCACCACCTGACATATATTTGAAGACTAGTCAAGTTTTTAGAGAGAAAAGGAGCCTGGAATAATATCCATAATTGTTACCATTATCTTATTACCTAAATTCAGTCCTATGAGCTTTAAAAATAAGTTATGCTTTGGAGATACAGATGAAATTGCTATGCCTCTCCAATTAAGCTCAGCCATAGCTGCCTCATGGCTGCTTGCTCCATGTAGGGCCCTGGCCTCAATCATCTCAGAAGTTATGCCTCCCTTACCACTGGTGCTCAGGCAGAACACAGACCATAAGGTAATCAGTCATGTTTTCCAGCAGCTGCATGGGACAGACAAATGACAACCAGGAAATGCAGGGAATCTGATGCACACTTGGGAAGGATGAGAATGCTGGCAGGTGGATTATATGCCCTCCATCCTTCAGATCAGCCACAAGGAGCCATCATACTCGGCAGACTGCCACTGTGGTAGCCATGCAGATTTTCCAACCACATCCTTCTTTCAAGCAGTGACTTGCTTCTCAGCTGCAGGGTACTCAGCTAACAGCCCCTAGGCCACACCTGCTTTGCCAGAGGTCTACCCTTCCCTGGGAAGCCTGCATCTGGTATCTAAGTAGCCTATAGTGGCCTGACCATCATAGCCAGATGTAGGACAATGAGGAGAAATACTTCTCTGGAATGGTTCCACCAGGATAGTGAAGGCTCTCTTGGTCCAATGTCACAATTGACCTCATCTTCACCTAAATCCTGCCTTCTTCCCCTCCCTTCCACAGTCCACCATTCCTTAGACACCAAACTCCATCTCAGCGAAGATTCCATGGAGCCCAAGCTATGATAGCCCCTATATGAGGAAAGGCAACATGCCTTTAGTAGCAGCCCCTTTCTAGTTTCCTTCTTTCTATAGCTCAGGTAAAGTGGAGTTGAAGCACGCATACACACACACACACACACACACACACACACACAGCACAACAGAAGATGGTAGATTGCCCCTCTGATTTTTACTTTCTAGTTGGATAACATTGCTAGGCTACATTTTTAAGACACTCTTAAATTTCTAATCTCTTCACTTTTAAGTGTCACTTTTAGAGTTATGAGGGAATAGATATTAGCAGTAAGCCAGCTAATTTAGTTAAAAATCAAGACCAGATGACTACTGGAGATAAAGTAGCTACCCAATTTTAGCAAGTTTCAATTCACCAGAAGTAACCTTCTGTGAGTCTAACAGCTTAACATACATGAAAGTGAGGTTCAGCAGCTCACCACTACAATGACAAGTTGTGAATTTGCTTTCCTATACAACATGTTTTAAGTGTTTTCCTTTTGCCTGTGTAATAAAACAAGAAGCTGAGAGTTCTCTGGTAAAGCCAAGAGAGGCTGAAATCATCTTTCTGCCTCACTTTGTATCCCTTCAATCTTGCTGTCCTGGAGTTGCATACTTCTCCCCAATAAACAAATACATCCTATTCTTGTTGTAGGCTTTATTTTCTGGGAATCCCAAGTAATCTGAGGCACGAAGTCCTTTAACTAAGCAATGATAAAGAATTGTACTCTTTAGTAGTAATATCCTATTAATTAGACTGACTGACAACCACATTCAGAGTGATAGGCAAGTACCATTTTAAGGAACCTAGGGTAAGTCAGTCCCTACCCTTCTACAGTTTGCATTCAAATGCAGCAATTAACAGGGATAAGCACTATGAAGGAAACAAAGCAAGACACAGAGTGGGCCTGTGATGGGGAGGAAGCAGTTCTATTTTCAGTAATGTTGCCAAGGAAGACACGTCTTTGATTCACTCTCAGCTGCCATTAACAGATGCTTCATGACCACATTGCAACTTTACTTCTGCTTCCTTACGGGCAATCTCACACAGCTTGTGTGCACACATCTGATACTGCAGTGTCCATGAGTGGGTTAAGCTTTAAATGCAAAGAAATTATTTTTTCCACTATTTCAGTATAGAATATCAGTGATGTAGAACACATCATACTGTAATATCAGAATGTAGGTGCTTTAAGTCTAACGTATTAGAGTCATTCGACCATCAAAAGGCAAATTTCCCCGTATCTTGGAACAAAAAGCTTGGGATCTTGGACTATTACTTTGCTTCCAGTGTGTAACAGCGTCTTACGTTGATATCTATTTTGTTCACTGGTCAAGGGACTGCCAGTTGAAAGCCAGCAAGTTTTGGTACATGGAGGTCTAGTTTTTCTGTGATTCTGTCAAGATCTGCATACCTTTGAGAAGTTACAGTTCATTGCATTCGGAGTACTTTCTCTTACATTCTCTTGCTGTCATCTGGTAGCTTAGATATGCTCAAAGGATAAAAACAGTCAAGGAAACAATCTGCCTTCAAAGTAACGTGGCAGTTAAGTGGAAGCAGGATCTGAGTCCAAATATTCTCTAAGTCCAAATATTCACCATGTTCATGTTTTAAACAGAAATGACTGGTACAGATTTGTTACTTTCACTTTAGTTTACAATGGCAGTGTAGGTCTTCATAAAACAGAAGTCTAAGAATCTTACTGACTCCAAAACGAGTCACTCATACTAATTTGGGTAATTCCTCATGCAAGGTATATAACTGTATGCTACAAGAGTGAACAGTCCAAATTCTTGACTTAAAAGAAATGTGAGTGAGCTTGATTAACAATAGAGCACCTGATTAACTGAAGGATTACAGTTGGGCAGGTGCAACCAAGCTCGACTCCAGTAGAAGTAGCTAAGCCAGTAGGCTGCACTGTCACAGTGCTTACCCCAAGGGCAAACCTCCAATTACACCAGTATTTCTGCATAGACATGTGGGCTACAGCCAGCAGACTAGATACTTGTTTGGGGAAATGAGCAGAGGACCCTACCATTCTGCATCATACATTAATACCAACTAGAAAGCCTCCACCATGGGAAAGGTGATAAACCCATAGGCTCAGACTCTGCCTTGCTCTTTATGCACTGATAGAAAATATCTAAGATAAATCAAAGACATTCACTGTTTTTAAAAGGGGCAAGGTATGTTAGTATTAATACAGATTCTACTTGAAGAAAAATTAAGTACAAGCAGAGCCTCTGGACAGTAACAAGAGAAAGTGTTTCCTTTGGAGAAGCAGATTGTGTTTGTAGGGGAAAAAACAAAGGAGGAGACCATTTTGAGTAATTCATCACCATGATGCATATAGTGTAACATTCAAAGGGATACTAGAAGGGATGCACTAACAACAGTTTCGGGCAAGCTGGTGAAAAAAAGTTTGAGGTCTTATATTCCCAATACTCAATAATCTCACAAAATACCTAGAAAGTAAGCAGTAAAAGCCAGCATGCATATTTTATCAACAAGATAGAAGCCATTAAGCATATAAACTGAAGCTCAATTGAATGATCAAGTAAGCGCTCTCATGTTTCAACTTCAAGGATGGCAAGGATTGAAATAATGCTACCTAGTACCTGCTAGGATAAACAGTCACAAATTGTGGTAGAAAGTGGATGGCATGTATGGTGTAAAGCCAGGCATGAACGTAGGGGCACTTGGGCTGAGGCAGCACATGCAGTTGCCATCCAAGGGAGACTGACAGCCTTCTTTGGGCAAGGCAGGGTAAAGAAACACTTGAATGCTGTAAGTGCCCAAGCTGGTGAACAGCAGTGCAAGCAGCATGGTGACAGAGGTAGAGAGGAGGAGTTTAGCAAAGCCCAGGTACCTGGCAGGCGTTAGGCAATGGATGGCTCAGGAAGGAGAGGATGGCTGTGGGTGGTCAAATGGAACAAAGCCACGCTTATCTTTTCTGGCCTGTGGATTTTCCAGTACAGAATTCCCCCGGAGACTACAAATGAGACTTCAGGATTGGATCACAACCCAGGAATCCAAAAATCTGATAGCCAGACTATTAGAGAAAACAAACAATATCTGGGAAAAAAGAAACTGCATGAGCCCACATCCAGCTCTGTCCATTTGGGTAGACTCTTGTCTGAGTTGGCTCTAGGCCCCAGGGAAGACATTATCCTATAGTCCCACGGGCTCACAGGCAGAGAGCACCAGGGAATAATCAGGGGCTAGAACTCGAAGTACTTCTTCCTCCTGCTCCCCTGGGACCACACCAACCTGGCCTGAGGCCATAGAGTTCGGCAGCCTTTAACACGGAGAACAAAAATCCCTCCTGCTGACATGAGCTCTAGAGCAGCTAAACTCCAAGTAGAGTATCAGGTAAATGGAATCCAGAGTAACAAGAACCTTGGGCTTCTAGACTGTCACATAGATGTCCAAAGACAGATCCTTGATTTCCATAGCTCACATCTGCCATGGAGGGAGGGAAGGAGGTACATGGGTTATGGGTCAGGTCTACTCAAGGACACGATCATGAGCTTTGAGTTTGAGATTGGACCTCCCAATTTAGACTCCAACAGGAGGTAAACAAGTTTGCCTCTGGGTCATCTAGCATTTTTACTCAACAAACCAAGATCTACATTCTACACCAAAGCCATGTACTTCTGAGGAAGTCCATACACCCAGAATGAGTAAGACTTTCCTGGATGTATCTTGCAGACCCCAACCATGGCTGATTGACACTTCATCATGGCAGGCATCTCATCCCTCATCCTCCGCCAGCTGGCAATTATGGCTCTTCCCTGCAAGGGAAGTAGATGGTGGACAGTCTCTTCTCAGGATCCTTCCTACTGAGGACTGAGCACCCCCCTCTCCCCACCAAATCTGTGACAGCTGCCCCAGACAGCTGGCTGGGGTCCCTATTCTGATGTTGGCTGCTGCAGTAGCTGATCTAGCCCCTGCCACCACCTCTAGAACACTATGAAGAGATTAGTGTCTTCCACTAGGTGGCAGAAGAATCCACTTGCCCATTCTGCCAATTTAAAAACAATAGTCGCATTTAGGAACCAGAAAATCTCTAGGCTATTCCAACTTGTGCAGTTACAGTTCACTTTGACTTAGAACATTTACCCATTTCTGTAATAACTGGAAGGTTTAGTGAAAGCATTGAGATCTAACCATCTGATGCCCAGCAAGTCTACAGGGCAGAGTTCCCCTGTAGTAGGGGACCAGAAGACGAAGTTAGAAGCAGAGTGCAACTGACCAAGGACAATAGTAGGGACTTGAAAGCAAGTGTAACTCAACCCAAGAATCTTAATGTTACACCTGATTCGATTTTTAAAAACCTGTGATGAGAGATGAACATGTGACTTCCATAATACTATCAGACAGAACTGCCTAGAGGCTATTCACAGCTTTGTACTGATGGTGGGCAATCACCAAGTCTCAGGAAGATGGTCTCCAGGGTGGTTCTAAGGGGGGCCATTCTCAGGCAGTAGGATAACTCAAGGTCATGTCATGCCTGTACCTGCTAATTCTCTATTCTGGTATAAGAAAAGTTGTATTTCTAGCATTTTAACAAAGTGATTTATGGGCCAAACAATTGACCCTGAAAATTAACATGAGAGAACATTTAAACCTCACTTTTTCTAAGAATAAGGGCTGCAGGTAAAGCTCAGCTAGATGCTCTTGCTTCAAAGTCCCTCCTGACATCAACCTGTGAACTGAAAACATGTTCACATTTTAAGGCTCAACTAGCAAGAAGGGATCTACTCCAAGGTGGATTCATGGCAGTCATCACACCTCACAATGCTTGCTTCTAAGCTCACTAACAATTGGTGTTAATGATTATTTAACAGCCAGTTGTTCTAGTGACTTTTGTTCTTTGTCATGAGAAATGGGCTACTCAAGGGTCACTTTGCCTTATGGCTCAATTATGCTAAGGCCACACCTGTGAGACCTCAGAGTTAGGGACTGTGCTATTATAGGTCATGAAAGTATTCATCCCTGCAAAGGTCAGGATGCGATGGAGGTTCTGCTTGAGACAGAAGTCTCACGTGAATCAGGATATGGGCCAGGAATGATCACCACGTTCATATGCAGCTTCCCAGAAATACAGTCCATTACAAAGACACTATAAACTAGATAGATTTCACTGTCTTCAAGGCTGCCACTACTAGGCATCACAGGCTTCATATAAAAGACATCCCTACTCTCAAATCATGCTGATGTCTACACAGGCTACATTGCCCATCTAGCCTCCATGCTTATACAAATGCCTATTCCAACAGTAGGCAAGCAAAAGATTCAAGTAATGCCCTGTCTTGGGTAGAGCACTTTGGATTCTCTCTCTGCCCGTGAGAAGGCTGAAACGGGACTTTTCCTTCCTGGACACATACCCCATACCTGAGGAACCTAGGACAAGGGGCCTAGAACAGCTGTGCTGCAGCCACTGGACCCATTCTGCCTGGGTTGTGCTTCTCTGGAAGGGTTTAAGAGGCAAAATACAGAGGATAAAGATGAAAGGAGGCTTTGTAAGTTTTAAACCCTGGACCTACCTATGATCAAAGCAAGGAGTCTAGTGGGCCAAACCATCTGGGGTGTGGATGTAGCATGCCAAGCTACTTTGGTCAATTTTGTGAGCAATAGAAGTGACATGTGAGAGGCAAATGAAGTGGTTCAGAACATTTAGACCCTATAAACAGTAACTTCTTACATTAATACTGGGTAGGTTAAAAAAATGCAAGTGACAGTGTAGTGGCCTCAGAACAGAACACAGTCTTGTCCCTTCATGACTTCTGTCTTGTCAAGCATCTAGTGCTGAAGGAGCTCAGATTCCATCTGGGGCTTAGAAAGAAAGCCACACTGAGCATATCCACGCATGAACTCAGGCAAGAGACAAGAAAGGGTAGACAACTCCACCAGATCACTGGACTGGATTGAGGGCATGGGAATGCACCCCAGATCCCCTTCAACAATGGCCCATGACCCAGCTGCTTGGAGCACCACCAGCAGCCTCCCATCATCACCTCTACAGAGTTTGCCTCAGTTCCAAGGGCATGCCATTTCCTTAGCAGCTCTCATCCACTTGCTGACCACAGATGTATGCAGACCAGCAATCGCAGGCCACTGTGGAACAACCATGATGGGCCATACACATGCAGACACTGGCCAGGGCGTTGCTGGGACCTGCACTGCAGTTAACTGCTCCTAGAGCCCAATCTTGCTATCCCTTCCCTTAGACACAATTTGATCTCTAAATACCATACTTCATGCCAAATTCTACTTCAACCTGTTTCTAAAACAGCTCAACCTGCACCACAGGCAAAAGGGCCTTGAAGAGTATGAGCCTTCTCTATGTCTGGGATGCCTGAACATGTAGTCTTAACTGTGAAACTTAAGTGACATGTTCTGCCCTATGCTGACAACCCTGCCCTCTCATGGTTGTCAATTCCCATTTCTCTAGTTACACCCTAACTCTCCCACCTGTTCTGGCACTAAATTCCAGTTATCTTACCTATAAGATGGTTTTTTGCCTGGCGTATGGCTCTTCAAGAACATTTCCTGCCTCATTTATCAAACCCAATAGATACATCTGAGAAGCCAGAGTTTGTTTTACCTCCTGGAATTAGAAAGTACCACTCACTATGGGCTCAATGGCCTAGAGTTCAAGAAATGCCTTTGTACATGCAGTGATGCCAGGGAGAATGCACATTCAGCCACTCAACTGGGAGTGGGAAATGGAGGACAAGATATTCATCCTTACACCAGTAGAGTCCTCAGAGTGATAAAGTGATGTTACATAATCCATGAGACCTTAAACATTAAATTTACGTAAGCAGAATATGGACCTGTAAGATCAAAAAACCACACACTTTGCCAAGTCAGAACTCGGTTTTAAACCTAGACAAAAACTTGAGTTTAATTATCTTGCATAGTTGCTTGATTGTAAGTTCAACATATGGTAACATGGACCATAACCCCAAAGAAGTCTTAGACAAAACTAAGAACTGCCTTGACTAGCATAAGATACTGTTTCTTATATGCTCCAGACAGCATTTTCTAATTGACCATGTGCGTAATGAACCCGAGTGCCATAGATTTCCTTTGCCATCTCAAGTTACCAACTGCTCATGTTATTGAGGGAATGTGTTCTCTTTCTGGGTCCATGAGGGGGCATAGTTTTAAGGGCAAGAATTTCCCAGCGCCATGCCCCACTCCCATCTCTCTCAACCCAGGAGATTCATGGTTTATGTTTAAATTTCGCGGGCACAGTAAGAAACTAAAAGTCAATCAGTCCAGCCTGAGTTCTAAGGGACTCCTTTCATTGGCCAGAGAAACTTGGGAAGGTGGGAATTTCTCCCAGTATAAATTCCCCTGCTCCTTCACCCTTGCCAGATTTCCAGCTCTCTGGAATCCCCTCCCACATGGTGGGAGCTCTCTTTCCCCTCTGGAATCCCCTTCCACATTCTTCGTGAAAGTCTTTCTCTTCTTTCCTTCTCTTTTCTCTACCTTAATAAAAAAAATCACCTTTCTGCAACACTTCTTGGGTCCACGTTTACTTTTACGAGGCCAAGATCCCATAGCATTCTCTTGGGGGAGCTATGCCTCACCAGCACCCAAGAAAAAAACCTGGTTACATTATGTTTGGCAAGATGTTTTAAATCAGACACTGCACAAATACAATATGCACCAAGATGACCCTCTGGGTGCTCACCAGCAGATTCAGCTGCACCGAAGTACACAGGAGAAGGTCAGTGAGCTGCCATGTGCTCTGCAGTGTCCCTACATCTCAAGCTCATTGTTTACTATGCTGTATCTGAGCCCGAGAGGCCTAGGCAGGCTCAGTTGAGCAGGACTTCTATGCAGTAGAACAAACATAATGAAAATGTAGAAGACATCAGGACATAAGCTTATTCTTTCACACGAAGTATTTTCTATGCCCAGGCGGTAAGTGTAGACACAGTTCTGTGAATGCACCATGCTGTTCCAGCACAGGTCCTTCTGAAAGACATGCCATTCCACTACTGCATTCAAGTCCTGGATTTTCTTGTTGGTTTTCTGTCTCATTGATCTAATATTGACAGTGGAGTATTAGTCTCCCACTGTTATTGCACAGGAGTCTAAGTCTCTTTGTAGGTCATTAAGGACATGCTTTATGTATCTGGGTGCTCCTGTATTGGGTTCATATATATTTAGAATAGTTAGCTCTTCTTGTAGTATTGATCCTTTTACTATTATGTAATGCTCTTCTGTCTTCTGATTTTTGTTGGTTTAAAGTCCGTTTTATCAGAGACTAGGATTGTCACTCCTGCTTTTTTTCCCCCTCTCCATTTGCTTGGTAAATCTTCCATCCCCTTGAGTCTATGGATATCTTCACATGTGAGATGGGTCTCCTGAATACAGCACACTAATGGTTCTTGCCTTTTTATCCAATTTGCCAGTCTGCCTTTTGATTGGGGCATTTAGTCTGTTTACATTTAATGTTATTATGTGTGAATTTGATCCTGCCATTTTATTACTGGTTGGTTGCTTTGCCCTTTGGTTGGCATAGTTTCTTCATTGCATCGTTGGTCTTTACCATTTGGTTCAATGCTATTTCAAAGCATCCAGATGTTGAGTCCTGTTGTGTCTTAAAGAGACTCATGAATTTCCAAACTTAAGTATTTCATCAATTACTTCAGTAACTTAGGAGCGTAAGAGGCCTAAAAATGCTTTGTTGCAGAAGTTGTATGTGTTAAGACGTACTGACGGGGAAATCAAAGACACGCGAATCCTACTTTTTAAACTGATGTATTTTTCCTATGTGTAAGAAAAAATGAATGTAGTGTTGATTGTGAAAAACATACTTACAAAACATCCTCTACTGTGGCCCTCAAGCCACCCTCTAAAGGTATTTGACATTGACGTAGAAGCTGACTCTGCATCTTTCCATCAGCCTTCAGCATCTGTTCCCCTACTCATGTCTTCCTGCTCCTGAACACTGTTGATCTGTTTCTAAACCTAATTTCCCCATTAGCTTAAGCCATTCTTCCCCAAAACTGCTTCCATCCAGAGCTTTGTACCTTATATATTCCTTTAGGGTCCTTCTAGTCTACCACCACTGGTTCTCTCCCACATGAAATCCAGATGTTTTTCTCTACTTGTTTTCATAAACATTTCATCCTCCTTTGCCCTGCTCTATGCCCAGATATGCCAATTATTTATGAACTGCATCACATGTGGTCCTTTGTCCTGTTTCCAGTGGAGTTGGACAACAAGAGGCATTTAAGAGGTTAGTGGGTAAATGGTTCCCCATTCCCTCCTCAGAGCTGTAGCACCTCATTTCTTCCAGCAGCTGTAGCCTGCATGGTGAAGTGCCTCCCACAACACCCCCTTACCTGGCACTATTTACCCTATGCCTTCCCACTGTACTCACATCAATGTAAGGGATTCCATCTCTACTAGCCTCAGTCTTTTCTCATTCTTATGATTTGGGGTAACCCACTCCCACCTTTAAGTTCTCCCTGAAGCCTCTGCAGGATGTTCTTCCTTCCTGGGCCCAACCATCATGGTCTGATTTAGGACAATGGGGAATACTAGCTCTTGAACTCCCCACCAGCTCAGTGAAGACTTGGTTCAACCCCTTATCAGTTGACTTTTCTGCCTAATCCTGCCTTCTCCTGTATTTCATAGGCAGCCAGTCTTTACAGACACCCAAACTTCATCTCAGCAATGAGACCTTGAGAGCCCAAGCTGTGAGAGGTCTTACATCAAAAAGAACATGATTCCATTTGGTAGCAGCTCTTCCGCTTTCCTTTTTCATAAACTCAGGGAAGGCAGAGTTGACACACAAAAGCAGAACACAGAGCACAAGAAAGATGGTAGGGTCGAGACCTGTAAACTCTAGTATTTATAGAGAAATAACATTGTCAACCTGAATTTGTATAGTAGTATTCAAAATTCCAATCCCTTCAGTTTTAAGTATGTCACTTTTAGCGTAAGTTGACGGGATACTAGCAATCATCAAAAGTTACTATAGTTGAAAGTCAAGATTATCCGAGAATGTCATTAACAATCTTATCAAGTTTCAATTCTGAAATAAGCTTATCTAATAGCCTTATAGCATACATGAAGGTGTCAAGTCTAAGAAGTTTAGCTGTGTACTACTAGAATGGACAATTTGACTACTCCCCTTCATGACGTGTTTTAATAGTTTTCGTTTTAAGCTGAAGTTAACAGTTGTGTTTTTTCTGGTAAAGCTGTGAGCAGCTGAAGTCACCTTTTCCTGCCTCACTTTATTCCCTTACCTTTGCTGTCTCCTGTATACTCCTTTCCTCAATACACAGAAGCACACAAGTAGTTTCACAATCAACTTTCTGCGGAATCCAGGTCAATAATCTCAAAAGCACTGAAGTTCCTTTTCTAAGCAATGGCAAAGTTGGTACTTTTAGTGGTAACACATCTGACTGCCTGACTGCTACATCCCAACAACATACAACCTCTACAGCATGCCAGGCAATCATGATCCTGGGCACCTAGGGTACAGCACTGAACACTAAGTCCCTGGCCTCCTGCAGCTTGCATTCAAATACAGATGGGTAGGGTGAGTATTATGAAGGAAACAAGGCAGGATATGGAGTGGGCTTGTGATGGGGAAGGAAGCAGTCCCATTTTCAGTAAGATTGCCAAGGAAGAAGGCATCTTCGATTCACTCTCAGCTGCCATTAACCAAGATTACTGCATGACCATGTGTCACACATTTTTTCCCACCTATTTTACTTGACCTGCTCAGAGCTTTCATGCATGCCTCTGGTATTTGTGGAGTTTGCATGTGTGGTTTAAATTTGACCGTGAGAAATTTCATGCCTTTACCACTAATTTCACTGGAGTGTCAGTTATATAGAATACCACATACTACAGTATGAGAAAGGTGGTTTGAGACCAAAGCGTACGTTAGAGCTACTACACACAGGACTTAGGATCATTTGCTTTTTGAAACAAAATCTCAGGTTCTTAGGCTTTGACAGTGGCTTCCTTCCAGCAGGCAGTAGGGTCTTGTCTCACATTGGTATTTAACCGCAGGATCAACAGAATGCCCGATTCATTGAGGAAAGCCAGAAAACTGGTCCAGGTAATTTTCTGTCATTCTATAAAAAGCATGTGCACCTTTGAGAAATAGTTTATTGTATTTGAAGTATTTTTTCATATGTCCTCTTGCTCCTATTTTATAGATTAGGTCACTGAGCGATTAAAGAAACAGGCTAGAAAAAAATGGACTCTGCAAGTAACAAGGCAGTTCAGTAAAAGGGGCACCTGACCCAACCCAAATGTTCTTTAAGTCCAAATATTCACATTTGCAGTTTTAAACTGAAGTGACAGATATAGAAGACTTCTTACTTTCGCTAGCTTTATCTACAGTAGCAATGTATGTCTTACATATAGTCACAGAATTCTAAGACTTCTGCGAACTCCCAAACCAGTCATTTGCATTCCATTACTTTTAGAAGGAGTCTTGCTCTGTTGCCCAAGCTGGAGCAGAGTGACAATCTTGGCTCACTCCAGCCTCCGTCTCCCAGACTCAAATGAGTCTCTTGCCTCAGCCTCTGTGTAGCTGGGATCACAGGCATGCGTCACCATAGCCAGTTGATTTTTAGTAGCGATGGGACTTCACCATGTTGGCTAGGGTGATCTCAAACTCCTGACTTCAAGTAATCTGCCTGTCTCGGCCTCCTGAAGTGCTGTGATTGTAGGCATGAGCCACCACCACGTCCAGCTGTTACCTTATGTGGGTAATTGGTTACCCAAGGTATAACTTGTGTATATATAGGATTACAAAAGCTGGCACTCTAAGTCTTTTGGACTTGAGTCAGATGCCCAAACAAGTCTTTAACTTGAAAGAAATGTGACTGAGCTTGGTTAAATAAAGCAGCTGATTAACTGAAGGGTTCAATCTGGGCAGGTGCAACCAAGATCGACTACTGTAGAAGTTGATGGCCAGGGTGGGCTGTATTTCTCATGTTATGACAGTGCTTAGGCAGAAATATCCAATTACACAAAATATTTTTGTACTGACCATGTGGGCTACAGCCCACAGGCTAGATACTTGTTTTGGCAAATGAGGCAAACAGAGGACCTTACCATTCTGTATCACATATCAACTAGAAAGATTCTACCTTGGTAAAGGAAATAAACACCTAAGCTCAGATTCTGCCTTGGGAGAACTCCAACTTAGGTAGTTCTTTATGTACTGAATAGAAGCATCTAAGACACACTGAAAAGGTTTTTGTTTTTGAAGTGCTAAGGTCCATAGCAGTGTTCATATTGATTGTACTTTGAGGGAAATTACGTATAAGCATAGTCTCTGAAAAGAACCAAGAACAAGGATTTTCTTTAGAAAGCAAGATTGGAGTGCTAGCGGGAAGGGAAGACTACATTTTCAGTGTAATTTGACATGATATACAGCACAACATCCAAAGTTACTAAAAGGGCTGCAATAAAAGTTAGCAGTTCCAGGCAAGCTGGTGAACAAAATTTTGTTGCTGACTGGAGTTCTTATGTTTCCAATATAGAAAGACCTACCATGAATAAATCACTTAGAATGTAAGGAGTAAAAAGCAGGCATGGGTATTAATATGGTTTCGCTGTATCCCCACCCACATCTCATCCTGAATGGTATGTCCCATAATTCCAATATGTCATGGAAGGAACCCAGTGGGAGGTGATTGAATTATGAGGGCGGTTCTTTCTGTGCTGTTCTTGTGATAGTGAATGAATCATGAGACCTGGTGGTTTTAAAAAGGGGCCTTTCCCTGCACAAGCTCTCTTGTCTGCCTCCATGTGAGACATGCCTTTGACCTTCTGCCATGATTATGAGATGTCCCCAGCCATGGGGAACTCTAAGTCCAATAAACCTCTGTCTTGTAAATTGCCCAGTCTTAGGTATGTCTCTGTCAATACCATGAAAACTAATACAGTAAGTCAATACCAGCAGAGTGGGACACTGCTGAAAATATACCTGAAAATTTTGAAGCAACTTTTGACCTGGGTGACAGGCAGAGGTTTTAAGAGTTTGGAGGGCTCAGAAGACAGGAAAATGGAAATTTTTGGAACTTCCTAGAGACTTGAATGCCTGACAAAAAAAAAAAGAAGCTGATAATAGTAAGGTCCAGGCTAAGGCTGTCTCAGATGGAGATGAGGAACCTGTTGGGAACTGGAGCAAAGGTGACTCTTGTTATGTTTTAGCAAAGAGATTGGTGGCATTTTATCCCTGCCCTAGAGATTTGTCGAACTTTGAACTTGAAAGATAGTTTAGGGTATCTGGAGAAGTTTCTAAGCAGCAAAGCATTCAAAATGTGACTTGAGTGCTGTTAAAGGCATTCAGTTTTATAAGGGAAGCAGAGCATAAAAGTTCAGAAAATTTTCAGCCCAACAATGTGATAGAAAACATCCCATTTTCTGAGAAGAAATTCAAGCTGGCTGCAGAAATTTGCATAAGTAACAAGGAGCCCAATGTTAATCCCCAAGAAAATGGGGAAAGTGTCTCCAGGGCATGTCAGAGGTCTTCACAGCAGCTCCTCCCATCACAGGCCTGGAGGCCTAGAAGGAGAAAATGGTTTTGTGGACCTGGGCCAGGCCAAGGGTCCCTGCACTGTGTGCAGTCTAGGACTTGGTGACCTGTGTGCCACCCACTCAAGCCGTGACTAAAAGAGGCCAAGGTACAACTCGGGTCATGGCTTTAGAGGGTTGCAAGTCCCAAACCTTGGCAGCTTCCTCATGATGTTGAGCTTGCAGGTGCACAGAAGCCAAGAATTGATGTTTGTGAACCTCTGCCTACGTTTCAGAGGATGTATGGAAATGCCTGGACATTTTGAATTTCCAGAAGTTTGTTGCAGGGGCAGGGGTCTCATGGAGAACCTCTGCTAGGGCAGTACAAAAGGACAAAGCAACAGGGGTGGAGCCACCTGAGACCATGGTCAGGTCCTAGGACTTAAGCACATCCTCCTCCTGCTCCTCTGGGACTATGCCATCCTGACCTGATGCTACAGGGCCCAGCTGCCTAACAGAAGCGGCAAAAAGCCTTCTTGCTGGCATGAACTCTGAAGCAGCCAAAGCCCAAGTAGAATGTCAGTTAAAAAGGTTTCAGATTGGGACAGCAGGGGGTGAGGAGTTGGGGAGAGATAGCATGGGGAGAAATGCTAGATATAGGTGATGGGGAGGAAGGCAGCAAATCACACTGCCACATGTGTACCTATGCAACAATCTTGCATGTTCTTCACATGTACCCCAAAACCTAAAATGCAATAAAATAAAAAGGTTTCAGAGTAACAAGAACCTCAGCTTCCAGAGGTTCCCAATGCAGTCCCCTCATATCCATAACTCACACCTGCCATGGAGAGAAGGAAGGAGCCACATGGTTATAGGATCAGTTCTACTCTAGGATACTATCATGGACTTGGAGCTCTAGATTGGACTCCTAACCTACATTCAATGCCAAAGCTAATTGTTCTGCACATCCATCCAGAAGGAATAAGACTTCCTTGGCTATGTTCTGCACTGACCCTGCCTGCAGTAGAGGGGCACTTCATGCCAAGCATCACAACTTTTATCCTCTGCAGGCTGCCTAGCTTCAGTCTTCCCCTCAGATGGACAGTCGAATCAGAGATGGACAGTCTAAACTGCCCTCCCTGGGTCCCCTCCTACTCTGGGGATTGAGTGGCCCCACATCAACAACAGCTGCCCAGTTCTAACTGGGGTCCCTATTCTGACACCGGCTGCTGATACAACAGTTCCTGCCCAATCCTACCTCTGAAACACCCTGAAGACTTGTTCCCAAAATGTGGTGCAAGAATCTACCACTGTCCACTTCTTGCCAGTCTGAAGTTACTGCACCTTATAGGAGCCGAAAATCTAAACCACTTCAAATCCTGCACTTAGATCATCTTGCCTCAGCCCAACATTTACCAGTTTCCCTAGGAGCTAAAGAATTGCAGACAACATGAATAGTTTATCCTCTGATGCCCAGCAAGCCTACAGGACAGGTCCCTTACCAGTAGGGAGGGAAATTACTTCTGGACCACAAGATTCTAAGTTAGGATCAGAGCTACAACTCACAAGTGGGAACAATTGAGACAAATATACATCTAAGCCAGCCCAAGAGCTTTAAGAGTAGTCTCACCTGCTTCTTAGTTAGCAAACTGGCTACTAGCCTTGTTAATGTGGATCACATGCCTTTACAAGAGCACTGCACATAGGCTATGAGTGGGTAGTTCCCTGTACTGAGAGATGAATCCAGGTCTCAGGAGGATGGTCTCCAGGGTTGTCTTACAAGGGACCATCTCAGAGTGGATTCTTGAAGCCGTGGCATGCTTGTCCCTGCTACATCTTGTTTTGAGCCTGGTAGGATCTCTAGTACTATACCCACTTCTATCCTCCCCCACCCCACTTTCAGAAGACAGCACCTATAGTTCTTAGGTGATTTGGGAGCCCATTGTATTTTGATCCAAATACCTTTAACCTATTGACAGGCTAAAGGGAGAGTCAGGTAATTGCACGGAAAAAGACAGTGGAAGAAGATGTGGGCTACCCTTTTAGTTGTCTCGTTTACTGAGGAACTAGAGCATTCATGTTATCACTAGGATGACAGTGGTAAGAGAATAACATGGATTTACTTTGATCCACTGAGCAAAACATGTCTGAAGATCAAACTGAACCTAGCAGCATATGACTTGTACAATTCACCATTTAACAAGTTTTTGAATGCTTTTATAGACTGAACTTACCTGAAAAATTAGCAACATGGCATAGCAAACATTTGTCTTTGACAGCTACCCCCATTTAGGGACCGAGGGAAGGAAGCTAGAGGTACCTACATGAATGTCACATGTGATGATTTATCTGAGGTGGGATGTACTCATTTCAAGGCCCAACTAGCAAGGGAATTGGCTGCAAGGTGGACTCGTGGCAGTTTCCACACCTGACAATGTCTACTTCTCAGCTCACAGTTGATATTAAGCTTCAGTTTCTCACAGCCTGTCAAACGGGTTTCTCATTTTGGCCATAGTAAGTGAGCTGCCCCAAGGATTGGTTCACAACATAGCTCATTTCTCCTAGGACACATATTCAGACACCAATAAAGAATAGGGACTCCCAAGATAAACCACAGTCTTTTCTGTTATCCGTTTGTCAAGCATCAAGTGACCATATCCACCTTCAAGGGAAGGCTGACAATAGGAAGGACACCAGAAGCAAAGATTAATGGGGGCCAGGTCACAGGCTGTCCACCCTTCATGGACTTTGCCTTCTGTGCCCTGGGTTCTATCACTATTATCTTGCACTTTGTCTTGTGTCTCTTACTCCCTGTGCCACACCTTTGCAGACCTCAGTTAGGGACCTCTTCTATTGAGGACATTGTATTCAACACTGAAAAGGTCAGGGTCTAATGGAGGTCCTGCTTGACACAGAGGAGTCTGACATTGTCAGGATACAGACCAGCAAGTTGTTTTTAACAGTTAATATGCAGTTTCCCAGAACTCCAGTCCTTTACAGTGACAAACCAAAGAGCTGTTCTCACTGTTTGGAAGGCCGCTACTCAAAGAATCATAGGCTTCACCTAGGAGTTGCCTTCCCCTCATGATCAACTCTAGTACCCATACAGCCCATATTGCCCATCTGGCCTTGATTCTTGTACAAGCACCAGTTTCAGGTGGTAGAAGACCTTTTGGGTTTTTCCTTCTAGTCCCATCTGCTGAAGGCTCAGGGTCTAAGTGGAAGATATTCATATTGTCATGAGGCAAGCAAAGGGTTTGAGTACACTGTTTTTTCCTGGATAGAGTATTTTCCATTCTGTTTATTTCTGTAAGAGCACTGGCACAGGATTCTCTTGCCTAGACATCACACTCAACCTGAGAAGCCTGGGACAAGGAGCCTAGAATTGGTCTGCTCCAGCCAGTGACAAAGTTCTGGCTGGATTGTGCCTCCTTGGATACACGTCCATTAAAGTGGCAAAATACAGAGGCTCAAGATGAAGGGTAGCTTTAAGAAGTCCTAAATCCTGAACCTACCCATGATCAAGGCAAATAAACTCGTTCCTGCAGTCCAAACCATCTGGGACAAGTGTTGAAACATTTTAGGTTATCGAGAAATGCTGAGTATATGATAGGATATATTGTTTGCTAAGAAGAATCATGGCAAGGAAAACCTATCTGCCCTCCCCTCCCCCCAAGTAGAAAACTACTTGAGGCATTCTAAAGTGACAGGACAATGTTATACACTGGTTAAAACAATTCTTTAAGCATGGGACATCTGACCCTGCCTCTGTGGCTCCCTCATGGGGAATACTTTTTAGTTTATCTGTGATCGGTGGTAAGCAGGCACCAGCTGCCTACTTGGCATATTTGGTGTCTTGAGAAGATACAAAACATTTGTTAATAATCACCTGTTCAGAGAGAA
Organism: Saimiri boliviensis; assembly: GCF_048565385.1. Taxonomy (NCBI): domain Eukaryota; kingdom Metazoa; phylum Chordata; class Mammalia; order Primates; family Cebidae; genus Saimiri; species Saimiri boliviensis. The sequence continues at coordinate 70,680,238 of NC_133451.1, read as the reverse complement.
TAAATGCATAGGTCAGAGTTTACTCAAGGCCTTCAGCCTGGAATGCTGTCAGCCCCCTGAGGCTCTCAGCTCAGAAGGCTTCTGGCCCCTCAGATAGTCCCACTTTGTTCTATATGAGCATCTGCTTCTCAATTCCTCCAGCGCCAAGCTGGACTAGGTAGACAAGGAGACTGCAAAGTTGCTCAAGTAGTATGGCATGCTAACGATGGACATGACATTAAGAATCATAACCATCCTGCAGCCCGCCATCATATATGCTATGCAATTTTTCTGGAAGTTTAGACCCTGAAAAATATGAGCCTCCTACACTAACCCTAGTTAAAAGAATCACAGTTGACCACAGTGGTCTCCTGACAAAATCTAGTCACAGTGATGGCTTCCATCTCATCTGGTACCTGAAGCTCATATTTCATCTAGAAACCAGTAGGAAAGGCAGGGCCTGAGCAAGCAAGCTGTGCTGAGCTTATCCGTATGTGTGAAGAAAAGCCAGAGCCAAGAAAGGGTAGACAATTCTACTGGATTTGGAGGCCATGGGAATATACTTCCAGATCCCTCTTCAGTAAGGACTTGTTGCCCCAGGTGCTGGGAGCACAGCCAGCCACCTCCAGCCATCACCTCCTACAGGGTTTACCTCAGCTCCAAAGGCCTGCCCATCCCCTAGCAGCCCTCCTCCAATTATTGAGCACAGCAGATCAGTGAAGGCCAACTATCTCAGGCCACCATGAAACAACTGTGATGGGTCACACACTTGATACTGGCCTAGGAATTTCTGGGTTTGCACTGCAGTTAAGTGTTGCTGCTACCCAATCCTGTTTCCTTTCTCATCCTTAGATAGGGTTCTATTTCTATATAGAGACTCCATGCCAAATTCTACTTCAAGCTGTTTCTAAATAGCTCTATCTGCAACATAGGCAAAAGGGCCTTGAAGAATCCAAATCCTGTGTCTGGAATGCCAACAGGTGCCAGTCTCCAACTCCCAATATTCTGAACTTTCATCTCCAGCTCAGTAGAGTCCTGACATGTTCTACTCTATGCTTGCAACCCTGACCCGTCATGGTTATGAATTCTTGTTTCTGTAGCTACACCCTAACGCTTCCACTTGTTATATAGCAAGAACACCTCTAGCATGGTGTCTTGCCTAGTGTATTGTCCCTCACCAAGAACACTTCCCACATGGCTTATTTACCCAACCCAACACATCTAGCTGAGAAGCCAGAGTTGGTTCTACCTCCTAAGATTAGAAAGTACCATCCGCTATGGGATTAAAAGCCTAGAGCCCAAGAATTGGCTTAATTCATACAGTGTGATGCCAGGGAGGATCCACACTCAGACGTTCAAATGGTAGTGGGAAATGAAGGGCCAGATATTCATCTCCAGGCCAGTAGTCTTCAGAGGGAAAGTGATTTACAAAATCAGTCCTACTCCATCTTCTGTGAGGCCTGAAAAGATTTATATGGGTCTTAAACTTGTAGAATGTAGAGCTGTGCCACAGAAGTAACATCAATGATACACCATTCCAGAACCAGGAACGTCACATGTGGCTACTGGCCACTCACCTGCAACATCCAGGTGCCTGCCATAGTGGGTAGGCCAGGCCCTGCCACCCAGATTCAGACTTTCCTGTCCTCTAGAAATCTTGTGGCACAGAAGTTTAACTCTGAATACAAATTGGCATGCTCAGGCAGGTGGCTAGAAAGCAGGACTTTCATATACCCAAGCCCAACTATGTTCACACACACTTCTTGCAGAGCTCCTGCCGCCTGGGAACTCTGCCTTCTTAGGAAACCAGCAAGATAGGCCTTCCTGCCTTCTCAGTACAGGAAGCCTTATAAAAACGAATGGTACCAATAGTACCAACAGCCAGCTAACATTACATGGCAGTATTAAATTCACATATATTAATTCTAAATTTAAATCGACTGGATCCCCCATCCAAAGACACAGACAGGCAAAAAAAAAAAAGCCAAAAATCCATTGGTATGCTGCATCCAGACCCATCTCACATGCAAGGATACACAAAGACTCAAAGGGATGGAGAAAGATTTACCAACCAAATGGAGAGCAAAAATAAAAAGCAGGAGTTGCAATTTTTGCCTCAGATAAAATAGACTTTAAAGTAACAAAGATCAAAAGAAGCAAAGAAGGATATTACATAATGATAAAAGGATCAATGCAATGAGAGGAGCTAAAGATCCTAAATATATACGCACCCAATACAGGAGTACCCAGATATATAAGACTTATAAAGAGACTTAGACTCCCACACAATAATAGTGTGAGACTTCAACATCAATATTAGATCAATGAGACAGAAAATTAACAATGATATCCAGGATTTGAACTCAGATCTGGAACGAGTAAACTTAATTAACATTTACAGAACTCTCCACTTTAAATGCACAAAATATACTTTTATCAGTACCACACTACACCTATTTACAGGTTTAAATGAAATATTGGTTGGCTGCTTGTTTTTTTCTTCCTTTTTTCGTGTCTCTATTAATTAAGCACAATTACAGGCATACCCATTTTTAGATTGCATTCTAGCCTGGGCAATAAAGCAACACCCCCGTTCTCTCTCCCTCTTCCTCTCCATTTTTTTTTTCTTTTACTTTTATCTTTCTTTTAAAAAAATAAAAATTTTTCAGAGACAGAATCTCACTAAAACAAAAAAAAAATAAAACCAATAGTATCACAGGTCTAGTCACTAGATTTCAACCCCATCCTAAAAGTGATGAGATCAAGTTTCACTTTGTCCAGAAGAAAGGGCTTGAAGTCACAGTACTTCCTGAGCAAGAAATCTTCTGCCACTAACCTCAACCCAAAACTGACAATTATTCCTTCTGCATTTTAACTTGGCTCATGGTTTTGCCATCAGGCATAGGCATTACTGTCTAGCACTATGAATACCCCAGGGCCAGCCTACTTTCAAAAGTGTGGCAAGTAAATGAGACTCCTATTGCACTTTAAAGACTAATCAAGTGAAAGATCTTCATTTCTATCAAAAGGGCTAAAGACAGGTAAATTCCTGAATCACAAATTTTTGTTCAGGGGTTTACAAGCCTCTGTCAGTAATCCTATTACTGGGTAAAGAAACATGTTCCAAATGCTAGCTGAGGACACTATTTCCAATTCTAAAGCATCCTGGTTATGCTCTATGTTTACAGCACCAAGGAAAATATGCCTCTAGGCTACACCTTTGGAGATTTGAAAATGTTACCTATTATACCATGAATCTTCAAGGTAATTGACACAAGGTCCAAGATGAGAATATATCCTCATCTCTACAGAGGCCAACTTCCCAGCCATGTGGTCAGTAGACTAGATGGAAGGAGACTAGGAATTTTGAGACAAGGAAGTTTATGAAAAGGCATGTGCCTATAGAGAACAGGTAGATTTTATGTCCCATGTTAAGCCCCACTATGAAGCATCGACCACAGAAGACTCAGTTAACCAGACCCAATGGCTGTGCCAGTTTTCAGCAGCCCACTTGGATCAGCTAATGGGAGAATGTGTACAGTTGCCATCATGGCAGAGATGAAAACTACACAGGTGCCCAATAGCATGGAATGCCAATTTCTAGGGACAATCTAGCTACTGCCGCCTCCAAATGTCCAGCCTTGAGATAAACCTTTGGATCTAAATATGGCACTCTGATGCCAACAAACTACTTGGTATCAGGTTAACTACACTGAACCCCTTCCCTTCTAGAAAAGCCTGCAATGCAGACTAAGAATAAACAGCTATCTTGCTATGGGTTTGTCATTCTTGAAGAACCTTCACTACCACCATTTGCAACATTCCTTTTACAGGCATGGAATTAAACACAGCAAGACATCTCACCAATAGACTCACATCACACATAAGGTACAGTGGACTTCAATCATGGGATAAACTGGTGTCAGTACACCCTTCAGAGTCAAGGCAGCTTCACACAGCATAGAAGCACTCAGTTAATCTGAAAATTTGATGCCCTCCTTCATGATGTAGTATGTACATTATAGAAACATCTATTTGATACTCTACTGTATCCCAAGTAGGAAGACAGTAGGTGCTAAAGATACCCAAATGGCATTCAACAAGTTTCCTCCTGTAAACAAGGAATCACTGCTCTGTGGACCTTCATAGAGAAGAGCTGAGGCACAGGAGTCAACTGTGCTGGACATTAGAACACATTTCCCTTGGCTCTTTCCAACTGACACTTGCATTGGGATGCTAAGGCAGGCCCATTTAAGGCACTTCGAACTCTGGATGACAAGTACCAGAGCCCCAATCACCCATCAAACCTTGCCAAAACACTATGGGCACCTCAGTCTAAGCCACTTCCCATACAATACTACTTTCCTTCAGTGTCAAACCTGCATTGTAGTCTGATCTTCCCAAATTCCTCTAAGCTCCCTCAATTTCCCTCACAAGACCTTCTTCCTACTCCCATTACTCTTGTATACTTAATCCCATCTCAGCATCTGCATGTAAGAGGGCACAAGGCAGCAGTAGAGAAGTTTGGTTTCAACTAAAACTCAAGTACTAGAATTCAGATGTGAAGGCAAGCAAAGTAAACCTCTTGGTTGTAGGATGAAGGCTCTCCTGCAGCTCCTGTTTTCTCACAGGGGGGTCTATTCCAACAAAAAACTGAGACTAACATACAGAATACCTTGGCCAACTGCATGTTATTCCTGAGCTTGAACCAAAGCCAGGGTTCCTTGGATGTTCTCACTGATCAGCTTGTTTCAGCTGTTGCATCAAGCATGTTGATTAACATGTAGAAGCTAGCCCCACTCCTAGCCAGATTCTGAAGACTCAAACAGTAACCTGTCCCCCTCATTGGGGACATACCCAAGATGCCCTTTCACTATCCATACGGACCCCTGCATTTTGTAAGCAACCTCCCCAGCAAGTGTTTTACAATTATCCCCCGGCATTTAGTGCTTTTTGGATTCCCAACTGGTTCCAACTTGGGATGGTGGGCACGTCTCATGAGTGAACTCTCAGCTGATTTGGGGGCAAATCCAGGTGGGGGGTTGGCTGACAAAGCAAGTTCTCACAGCTTAGGTGGTATACTGGTGAGCATAGGTGCCTTCCAGTAAGTTCCTGCATGTACAATCCTGTCTCAGTATTGGCTTCTCATAGGACCCAACAATTTACTAGTTCTCTTCCAATCCTGACTCAAGACCCCAGAACCCAGCAAGGCCCTTACACTTCCTTTAAAACTCCATGTTTAGGTACTGCCTCTGATGGAGACAGTCTTCAGTTCATTTCTAACCAAGTCTCTGCCTTATACTGAAATACAATCCAAGCAGACCTAGCCTGGGAGCCCACACATAGATACAGAGAATTATCACCCAGATATAGGGGTGAAGCTTGAATCAGTTTGTGGAGATCAAAATGATGTTCACAGTTGTATTTCACATCCTACTCTGAAATATGTAGATTGTTTTATACACATATTATCCTTTGGGCATTGAAGAGATCAAACCATTTGAAACTTCAACAGCAACACTAAATCAAATATTGATATAAAGAAACAGGACCCAAAGACATAGCTGAAGTGACCTTCAGGAATAAGCAGAAGCTATTGTTAACATGTGGGACTCAATGTTGCTCCCATGAGGGACAGGACTAAATACAAAAACAGGCGAGCACTGGTAGCTCCAGCAGAAACAAAAACCACAAAATGTAAGCAGCATGTAACCAAGGCTTCTTCGTTCTCTCATCCTTCACTGATACCAAGAAAGATTCTACATCCTCATAGCACAGCACCAATTTGTACTGTGTCAGACCCTACTGTCCACCTGGGCCAGAGAAGGAGAGCTTCTGACCATCAGAGACATGTCCCACCCCACCCCATCATGGTGGTCATGATGCCCAAGATTCTGCAGCCTGCTCCAGAAGACCTGCCTTCTCACATGACACCGCCAAGCTTTGCACACAATGGGTCTGTGCCTTCTTAATGGCTGTCCTCTCACAAAAGCTGGTCTTAGATCCTCACAGACAGAAGAACAGTCCTAGTATGTCAGACAATGCTCATCCTTTGTTTTTAAGGGATGTAACACTTAACTCCAATTCTTTATAATCTTTCTATAAGGTTTAAATTCACGAGGCATCTGATGTAAAACTGATGTGATTGGAGAAGGTTATGAAGTGTAACAAATCAGCAAAATAAGCAGCACACTGATTTTAATACTTCATTATATTTACCTGATTTGTCTGGTAAGTGTTCTGCCTAGTATGGTTTGGACGGAACAGTTGAATCAGTACCAGGAACACCATATACCTATCTACTCAACACTCAATCCATGAACATACACAACTTCAAAGAGCAGAAGCAAATCCTTTGAGCATTGAAGAGACCAAATCATTTGAAACTTCAACAGCAACACTAAATCAGAACAAATATTGTTATAAAGAAATAGGACCCAAAGACACAGCCGAAGTGACCTTCAGAAATAAGCAGAAACTTCTTAGCACCTGGAACTCAACGTTGCTCCCACAAGCCCTTCCTTTGGAATCCACTAGAGAACAAGGATTTAGAATACCATTGATGTCTCTTATTTAAGACTGTTCCTGCCATAAGATAGTGCTAGGCAAGTACAGTGTACAGCAATAAACTGTTTACATGGCAGTCTGTCTACCCAGCCTGCACGATGATTCATCTAAACCTTCAACCGGCTGTTCTGCGTCCAGAGTGACCTGCCATTTTTCCTTCATTTCCTGACCTTTTGGAATGTAAGATCCAGCAGAAGCCCTAGGCATTATTGACAAGTACCTGGAATATCCCTGTGCCAGCTCGCTTTTAGATTTGCTACTAATGACTTCAAATATTTAATCAAAAGCTATTCTACTGAAGCTGGAGGCCATTATCCTTGAGTTAGTGCAGGAACAGCCAACCAAATATCACATGTTCTTCCTTCTATGTGGGAGCTAAACATTGGTTACTCATGAACATACAGATACCAGTAACTACCAAACGGCAGAGGGAAAGAGGGAGAGGACAAGGATTGAGTAACTTCGGGTGCTATGCTCACAACCTGGGTGGGGATCAATCTTACCCCAAACTGCAGTATGCATAAACCATGTAACCAACCTGTACATGTACCCCTTCAATCCAAAATAAGAGTTGGAGTTAAAGACATATTCCTCATACCCTTATCCAAAGGGCCCACCTCCCAAAGGCAGATAGGACATGTACAAGACTTGCAGATTTTTCATGTCATTTTAAGACCTACTACAAAGCACCAACCGTAAGTATTAAACCACCGAACAGACGAGACAGCTCTGATGGTATCAACCAAGCTTCAGCCACCAATGGCAAAGGAATACAGTGGCCATAGTGGCAGAAATGGAGGCTATAGCTGTGTCCAATAATGTGAATGGCCAAGGAAGGAGCCTCTAGTAGACTCCCAGTAAAATTCCATCGACAGTCTAGCTATTCTTACCACTGCCTGCTGTCAGACCAAAACTGAGCCCCCCATAGCACTGTGTTGTGAGGTCCAACTTGTCACTTTGTTGCAAGCTTATACCTTTAATACATAAGCCCCTACCATTCCAAAAAAAGCCAGGCGTTCCTGCTCATGACAATGCATATTTAATCCTGCTGTGTTTGTCTTTTCTGCTTACAGAACCTCAACTGCTAACATTCCCTGGAGTTCTGCAATGTTTTATCCACAGGCATGGCATTCCACAGAACAAGGAATCTCACCCATGGACCCATGTCATAGAAAGCAAAGTACAGAATGAACCCTTGATCATGATGTAATGGTGCCTTTCAAAAGCAGGTAGCCTCCTAGAACACAAAGACAGCCTTCAGAAGTCATGGTAGAAGCACTGAATAAACATGCTGAGATGCCTTCTTTCATGATGCAGTATGCACCGAGTCACATATATGACACTGTATCCATAGGCTAAGTATGCTACCTAGGTCCAAGAAACAAGACGTAAAAGCAAAGCACAAGTCGCTCCATTTTTCACAAGTCTGAATGAGCCTCTGGGATTTTTCCTGCCTCATCCTTCTGCAGGGATAACAGTCTGATCAATAGGAAGAGATTGTTTGCCAAACCGGCAACAGCTGAGAATATGAATGGAACCCAGGCAATCCACTCGAGTATCTCCTACCTCCTTGCCCTATTGTAACTCAGACATTGTGGGATTGTCTTAAAGCATCTAGTCACCAGGAGGCTCAGACCTCTTAAGATGAAGGTTTGAGTCACACCACCTAAGAACCAGCCCTCAGCTGAAGTGATCACTCGGAGAATTTAGAGTGGATACCAGGAGGTGGCAGAGAATGAGTTTCAATTCTGACCCAAGATCAACTGCAGCCACAGGAGCCACACTGCAGCCTGCTGTATTTCCTCAGTTTTCCCTAAAGAACAGGAGCCTGTGGGACAGTCACTTCTGTCAACTTGTATGGAGAAGTATCTGTGCAGCAAGCACAGTGGCCACCTGTGGAGCCATTAGAATGCCATACATCCCATGTGCTGTTGTTTCCAACTGATCCCAGGTGCAGCTAGGATGCTAAGGCCATCCTGTTTAGGACACTTGACAATCCTCTAATGCATGATCTGGGCTCTAATAACTGCCATCGGCCTTGCCAAGGCACTTAGTATCACCTCGGTCTAGGCTACTTCGTATCCAGTATTTTCCTTCACAGGGCCTCACCTGCATCATAGGCAGGTCCACTCCCAGATTTTTCCAGCTTCTTCCTCTTTATCTCACAGAACTAACTTCTCCCAAAACTCAAACATCCAATTCCATTTTGGCATCTCCACGTAGGAGGCCACAAGCCAGCAATAGGAAAGGTTTTAATTTCAACTAGAAGCACTCAGGTACATTCAGATGTGAAAGCAAGCTTGTATATCCCTGTAAATCCAAAAGGAATTGAATTTGAATACAAACAGCTCTGGGCATGGAGGTCATGCAACCCAAGGCTGCTTTATTCAAAAGGATAGGTGTTCAGAACCAGCTGTACATCATGAAACATGGAGGAAATCAGGGATCAGTTAATAGCCATGTCCTACAGACTCATATCACACCCTAGAGTCACTGTGTCTTTCAGAGAAATAAAAGCCCAAATACCCTCATCAACTATTTTTCCTTATCTGGTATAATAAGCCAGTAAAGAGACCTACAGAAGTGCATTCTAGCCTTTAGGTACAGACTTGCTTTCATGTGCATTTCTAGACTTATTTTGCCAGTTGGGATCAGTTGAGTTCCTGATTGTCAGTAATACGAAGGAAAAGTTTTTACTGAGCGGAATGGGTAGATCCATTTTGCTTCTCCATGCTTTCTAGAGAGACTGACAGGTCTCAGTCAACTTTTCACCAGGCCAAGGCTCTAATCCTTTCTTTCCAAGCCTGACACATATGTAACACAGTTGATCTGTTTGTGAGTCAAGTATAGAGCATAGTTTTGCCAGAGAAGTAGCATGAATACTTCATTCCACAATCTGTAGCACCAGAAATGGTTCAATGGAAGCTCCCCCTTGAAAGTCCAGGCAACTCCTGTAGCTAAGTGGAACCAGGCCCTTTGTCACTCAGAATCACTGGCTGCCTGTGCTCTAGGATGCTGTATTAACATATTTCCAACTCTGGATGCTGATTGGCAACTAATCCCCCAAGAGGCTCTCCATAAACGCAGAAATGTTGCATGAACTCCACGTCCAGAACTGTTTGAAGAACTCTTGCAGAGTTCTTCCTAGCTTTGGAAGGTGTCAGACAATTGGGAAGATCAACTTTCATACAACTTACACTATGAAAATCTAAGGTCTAAAATAAGATTTCAATCCCATCCTGAAAACAATGAGGACATTTCATTACACTTTGCCAAACAGTTTTAAATCACCATCTACCTGTTGGTGAAAGATACTCGCTACCGCCTCCTCTCCCCCAAACTATCATCATCCATTCCTCCCTCCCTGGCCCTTTGTAAAGTGACATTTGCCAGAAGCCTTAGATATTACTTACTGGGACCCCGAATACCCCATGGCCAGTTTTCAGTTTTTTCTAGTTAAGCGGTTTGCATGTATCAGTTGCTGCCTTAAGTGATCAAGTGTCTAACAAAGTCTTTATCAAATTAACCTTTTTCAAAAACATCCTCTTTGCTAATATACCTCCATTTCTTTATCAGAAGGGCACAGGCACAAAAGACCGGTATATTTTCACCTGCAAGTGTAGATACTTGAGGAGTTTAAAAACCTCTGTCAGCATCATTAATGCAGTTTTGAGAACAAGAAAGAGACCAAGTTATGTCCCAAGTATGGCTGAAGACATGATTTCCAATTGCAAAGTAGCTTGGCTATATGCTATGTGGCATCCATAAGCTTCTCTGGTCCCCTACATAGGGGAAGTAATTGACATCTCTAGCTGTTTTGTTAAGTCTGTTTTTCTGGAATAAAGAGTGGCCTAAGATGAGAATATATGCTCATCTTTGGCAGAAGCCAATGGCCAGGCCATCGGGTCGCTGGCCTAGAAAGTCCGTCTACGAAAAGGCACATGCACGTGTGTGGCAAGCGTTTATCTAAAGAGCCACTACAAAGCAGCAACCACTGGAGCAGCACTCAACCAAACTGGAAAAATTGGTCTGCCACTTGACAGCCCAGCTTCCTACAGTGACCACAGTGGCAGAATGAGAGGCTACGTGTGGGTGCAACAACACGGACTGTCGGTTTTCTAAGACAACCTAGCTACTGTCGTCTCTCAATGCCCAACTTGCCTACCACAGTCCAAGCTGAGACCCCACCCCCGTGGTGCAGTACTATTTAAGGAGACTAAATACCACTTAAGCAGTAATTTGACTACATTAAGCTCCTTTTGTACCAGAAGAGTCACCATTTTGATCTTACAGGCTTGGATATTCGATCTTAATATGAATTTCTTTCCTGCTGGCAGAATCTCAACTCCTATCACTGTCTGGGGGCTTCTGCCATGTTCCACCCACAGATAGGCAGTTCCATGCAGCAAAGCAGGTGACTAGTGGATTCACATCACAGGAAAGGAAGTACAGAAGGGCTCCGTGATTTAGGGTCTACTGGTTATCTTACATGACACGATAGCATTCAGAAGCAGCCTTATAGAACACTGAAATGAACTTCAGGAAGTACAGAAAGTTTGAGCTGCCCTCCTTGATCTATTATCTACAGAGGCATTTATGTATAGTACTGTATATCCCCCACAAAGGAAGACTACATGGGCCCTAGAACCATGAGATATAAGCAACATTGGTCTGTTTTTCCATCACCCTGATCTGCTGGGTTACTTTGAGTCATCCTTGCTGAAGGGATAACTGAGCAGCAGGAAGAACCTAGGCTAATTTTACATGATGGGAGCAGGTAAAGCTATAAATGGAATCTAAGTTATACGATTGGTATTTCCTTACACTTCATCGCCCCATGTAATTCAGACACGCTCTTTAAGGTAAGGTTCCTGAATATTTTCACTAGTAGCTGGAGTATTTTAGGATGAAGGGTTGGGTCATGCTCCCAAGACTGCACTAACCCTCAGCTCAGGTGATAGCTGAGGGCCAAGGGCAATGATGGAGGAAGAAAAGGATGAGAATCAATTGGTGATGCAACATCTACTCCAGCAACTACAGATGAATGCATTTTAGGTCACTAGCATTGCCCCGGAGTTTCTACTCAGGAAGAGAGACTGGGACCTCTCTGTAGTCATCGGTTTTTGGGTAGGGAAATTGGATACCCTAATAAGCTGGGGTCAGACATATGTCTGAGCATGACCAAGGACAGAGGCAGATGAGGAATAGACAATCTCTCCCAGCAGAGTCTGCGGTATGCTTTGGCTGACAATATGGGGATAAATGAAGCATCTATAAATGTCTCCCATAAGATTCAAGCCCAGAATAGAGTCACTAATCTTCTGATTTTATGCCACCTTGCTCATTGAGGAGTTCCCACTAGACAATCTCAAGCTTTTTCATTATTACCTACCACTTTGAGACCTAGCCATACAGTATACCTGGTTTTAAAAAAGGGTACAAGAAATTTCAAGAAACATCTAGCCTTGTGGCATTGATTTGCCTACTCAAATTTTAACCTTCAGCTTTGGGATCTGAGACTACAACAGGGGTGATACTGAAGCAACAGCTCCTTAGGGAACCAAGCAACTTGTTGGCATATTGAAGTAGCCAAGGTACTCTTTCCTCTCACTGTCAAACATTAAAGGAGCAACCTTAACCTATTCTGCAATACCTTCAGGGAAAAAAGACTCCATTGCCTTTCCAATCAGTTTCCCGACCAAGTACTGGGCCACTTGACTAGATTTTACAAAAGACTTGCCGAGTTGAAACCAACAATGCACAGAACTCGGGCAGTTAGGTCATCAGTAAAATCTCCCAATGCTGAGTGCTAGTGAGATCAAGAGCCATTTCAGCAGCTGATTGCCTTCACCCTGTGGAATCTAGACTAGCAATATGAAAATCCATGTCCTGTCTAAGACATAAGCAGATCCTAAAACACTCTTTGGGGGTTCCTGAGACCTGCACCCATATCACAGGCTTCTCCCAAGAGCTCTAATGACCAAGGAGAAAGGTCTACATAGATACCTGTAGAGGGCAGTATCATTGACTGACAGGCCCGGTAATGTGCCATGGGAAGCACACTAAGGCCAATCTATTTCTGCAGGATGCGAGACCCCTCTCAAACATCTTTGATTCAACCTTTTTGGCCTACTCCAAACTCTTGTAATAACATTACTCTTATCTGAAGCATATTAACCCTACTTCCTTCTCTACTTTGGAGAATAATGGCTCTCTTGCACTTACTTCCCTTTTTTCACAAACATCTTCTATAAGTTTCCACATGTCCAATCCTGTCTTAGCATTTAATTCTCATAGGACGCAGCCCAACCCAAGAACTCATTTCCCTCACTTCAACCCAGGTTCAAGGCCTTTGAACCCAGCAAGACCCTTATATTCCCCTTAGCTTCCATAGAAGGGTATGTGCCTCTGATGGCGCATCACACAATTTGATTCTCTGCATCTCTCTCTGCCTTATGCCAAATACAATACAGGCAGATTTAGCCCAGGAACCAACAGTTGGGTGCAAAGAAATGAGATAACAGACTCAAATCAGGTTTAGAAGACATGAGATCAAACTGATGAAGCCTCCAACAACTGCATTTTATTTACTCCTGCTCCACAACTGGTAGATGTCCAAAGATCTGATAGTCAATATAATGAAGAGGACTAAATACAAGGGTTAGCAGTATCTCAGAAGGAAGGAGAACTAGAAATCAGAAACAGGTCATATAGTCAAGGGCTCTTCCTCCATGCTTCTATCCTGTTCACTAGGAATATGCTCTGTACCCTGAAGGCCAAGGGTAGAGCTACACCCAGTCAGTTCCTGTCATCCACCTGGATCAGGGAAGGAAAACTTCTCCCTGACCACCATGTGGGCAGATGTCCCACCCCATTCATCACGGTGATGATGCCCACGATTCTTTAACTTGCTTCAGAGTGAAGCAACTGCCTCATCTCATGCAAGACTGTCACAAACTTCTTCCATTGTGTTGATGTACCTGGAGAACAGGGCTCATTGACTTTTTCCACAATAGCTGATCTTTCGATCCCAAGAGAGAATAGTTGTGTTATAGCAAATATTCTGTCCAAATTCACTTTCTTACATGTAAAGTATGTGTAAGATCTAACTATTGCTTCTAATTCTTCACATTCCTTCTATAGGGTTTACTCTTTGGCACCTGATCTGATGTGGTCTGAAAGGCCGATCAAGTGGTGTCCTAATAAGTAGAAGAAAACACATTTTGATTTTTTCCACTTACTGTTATATTCACCTTGTTTCTTCTATCCAACTCCCACCTGCTATGGTTCTCACCATTGGGCAGACCCAAGGTGGCAATTATTCAGTCATCACCAGAAATGCCATATTTCTGCCTTTTCATAATGTCCAAATACACTACACTTCAAAGTAGAGAAAGTTCAGTGACAATTTAAGAAATCAAATCAACTATAATCAATTTTAACACATCACTACCAGGAGACAATGAACCAACACCAGTCACTGTATCAAGGGAATCATGACCCAAAGACCTACCAGAATGGACCTTCAAGAATCAGGCTAGAAACTGCTGTAAACTTATAGGATTCAGAGTATTACTCTAATGAGCCCATTCTTTGAAATCCTCTGGAGAGCATGCTTCTAGACAGATGTTCACCTCTGATTTATGAGCAGTGTCCACACCAGGATGTATGACAGGAAATAACAGTCTACAGCCTCAGGACTCCCTCCAAAAGATCCTCAGCCCACTGTCTCTTCACTTTGCAACTCAGCTGGAATTGCAGAATGCTCAAAACAGAGCTGACTCTACTTCAAAACACAAAAATATATATTACAGCTGCTCTGATATGTCCTGCTTGCTCTTTTTCAAGGCACCATAAAGAAACACTAACTCCCGGCCTGCTCTGCATGTAGACAGACTAGTCACTGTTGAGGGGTGATTTTATTTTAGACTGCTGCATAGAAACTATTGCCATGGTGGATATCAAGGGGAAGCACCCATTTCCCCTTTCAGGTGCAGAGGATTTGTTCTCAGCTACTGGAAGCCCCAGGAATCTGTGTCAGCCCCTCTTGGGCTTAGCTCACCTGAAGAGAAACTCACCTAAGGCCACATCCCTTCCTGGGTGGCTGCCATCCAAAGCTTGTCAGCCTGAGTAAAACCACAGACCTCTTATCCCAACTCAGGTTAGCTCTAAGAGGTAGCCTTGGCTTCACAACTTCCCACAGGGTTGGCCAGGGTTTCTGTGGAGGCCACATCACAACTCAGCTCCTCCTCGCCGGGTCCTGCTTCCTTTCCTTTCACAGGTGGTGAGCCCATGACCACACCCTGGTGAGCTTCCCAAGGTTCGCCTCTACCCAAGGGTCTGCTGCCCAGAAGACTCCTTCATTCTGACAGTTATAGAAACACGCAATTCACTTGTCCGGTTAAACATGCCAGTCTATCTGCTGTCGTAACATGAAATGGAGGTTCAGCACGGAAGGGGCTTTAGTAGAACCCTTTTCTCTAGAACTTCTGTTCACTCTAGAGAACTTGCTGACTGTTCCCCCTAAAAAAGTCATGAACACATGCCCAGGAGGTATAAGTGACACTTAGAAAATAGCATAGGATGCCTGCACAGGTAGACCAGGTGGTCAAAGCCTATATATTACCAACACTGAGATTTTACGAATTTTAAAAAGTCAAACACAGGAAGTAGCTTAAAATTCTTTGTAATTGGCGATTCTTCAAGATGGTGACCTGTCAAGACAAGACAGTGACCTCAGTATGGGGGCACATGTGGATCTAGGTGAGTCAGGTAGACTTCACTCAGCTCCTCCTGCACATTTGCTGAGGCCGCCAGGAGGTCCCCTGCAGACACATCCACCTTGTAAGGCTCCATCTGTACCAATGTTCTCCTGCCAAGGAACATGCTTGCCTACATGCAGAACAGGCCAGGAGTGCTGAGAGTTCATCTTCAGGAAGAGCCCTCAGCCAGTGAGGGGCAGGAGCAGGTCACCCCAGGAGTCCACATAGACCATTCCTCAGGATTGTCCCAGAGTGTCCTCAGCAGGACTGGACCCAGCTGCTCACCAGGCTTACATTCTCACTAATAATTTCTTGGTTTACTTGCCTTCCCTGTCTCACTTATTCTTAGAGTCACCTGCAATCAGTTACTTGTAACCTAGTTCTTCTTGTCTGAGTCTCCCATTTAGAGAATTCAAACTAAGCAGGAATGAAACTCAAGTTAACTGAGCATATCAGAAAAATGTTAACCCAGGGACTCAAGTGCCTAACTGAGTTTAACTGGGCTCACAAGTTGAGGTTGTTTTAACAGAAAGAAAGCTGATTACATGTTCATCTGCTTTAAGATATAGGCATATTAGGCTATGCTGCTCACTTGGCTTTCATGCTTAAGCTTAGCCAGCAGGACAGCTTTGTTATGGCATTAAAGCAAGAAACTTGATCCCATTCCTCCTTTATGCCCTTGCAGGCTTTATAGAAACATTTTTGGCAGATGAAATTAAGCAGAGGTTTAGGAACTGAGTTTCAGAGTGATTTTTCAGTTAATTCCATTGTTTTTACATAGAATACCAGTTTGGCTTTAAGTAAATTGTAGGTCGTTTTCCACATAGCAATTCAGGTGGTAAGTCGTTTGAGTCCTGTGGTTCAGTGATGTCATCAGGGAACCCAGGTCTATAATTCTTTAGAATGTTGACTGTCAACATGCTTGTACCTAAGGCCCAAGATGGCTGCTGACCTGCAGATGTCACATGGACGTTTCAGAAGTCATTAGACATATGGCTCCAGTTATAGGGGAAATCTTTCCAGAAGCCCTTAGAGATGTTTATGCCACATTAGCCCTTACACTCTCACCCTCCTACTGAGGTTAGATGGAACCAGCTTTCACAGCCTCTTTGAAGACAGGCAATAAAGAGTAATTGGGTATGAATACTGGGGTTAGCCAACTAACACCATATGGTTAAAATGTAATACGCAAGGCTTAAGCCCAATATGAAAGGTTTAAGGAGCAGGACTCTACATCTTCTCCTAGAGCCTACAAAGCCCTACACTCATGACCTTCTTCAAAGCAGAGAAACCACACTTGCCACAACTGCTTATTGACCAAAGTTAATGGATTCAGGGGTGCTGAGAAGTAGGTTCACCGTATTCTTTTTCTACCCTCTTAGATCAAGCTTTAAAATGCTTATCTAGAAAGTCCCAGATCACAAAACGATAACTACTTGAGCTGTTAAAGCTGTTATCTCTATCTTGCTTCCACTAACCCCACACATGATTTAACATTACTCAAGCATCAGAAGCCAAGCTCCATGTCCACATAGTATTGCCAAAGGATCATGCATACAGGTACCAAGCCCACCCTCAGGGACTACAGGCCTACCACAAGACCCATAGCAGGAAATAGTTTACTTTCTGCTACTATGTCAGTGCAAAAGTAATTGCGGTTTTTGCATTGTTGGAATTTGCCATTTGATATTGGAATACATTCTTAAATGTGGTTATGTTATACATCATTTGAATGGGCATTTCTCAATGATTTTGCTCATAACTTATTTCTTGCTGTTTCAGACTATGGAAATGTTAGACAAAAAGAAAATGGATGATTTTATTGAAGTTCAAAATGGGTTATAAAGCAGCAGAGACAACTTCCAACAACAAATTTGGCCCAGGAACTGCTAACATACAATGCAGTGGTGGTTCAAGAAGTTTTGCAAAGGTAAGCCTCGAAGATGAGGAGCATAGTGGCCATTGTAAGTTGGCAACAAACAGTTGAGAGCAATCATTGAAGCTGATCCTCTTACAACTATAGAAATTGCCAAAGAACTCGATGTTGACCACTCTACAATCATTTGAAGCAAATTGGAAAGATGAAAAGGCTTGATAACTGGGTGCCTCATGAGCTGAAACTTTTAAAAAATTATTGAAGTGTCCACAAATGTTTAAATGTCATCTGAAATTCAAGAATGAAACTTTCTTGGTCAGATTGTGACATGTGATGAAAAGTGAATTTTACATGACAACCAGCAATGACAAGCTCAGTGGTTGGACTTAGAAGCAGCTCCAAAGCACTTCCCAAAGCCAAACTTGCACCAAGTAAGAGTCATGGTTGCTGTTTGGTGGTGTGCTCCCAGTTTGATCCACTATAGCTTTCTGAATGCAGGCGACACAATTACCTGAGAGGTATGCTCAGCCTATTGAAGAGATGCAGCAAAAACTAAGGCCTGCAGCTACTATTGGTCAGCAGAAAGGGTCCAGTTCTTCTCCACAACAATACTCAACTGCACACCATACAATCAATGCTTCAAAAGCTGAACGAATTGGGCTATGAAGTTTTGCCTCATCTGCCATATTCTCCTGACCTCTCGTCAAAATGCTTGAAGTGGTCAGTTGCCAATTTTTGCAGGGAAAATGCTTCCACAACCAGCAGGATGCAGAAAATGCTTTCCAAGAGTTTGTTGAATCCTAAAGTATGGATTTTTACGCTACAGGAATAAACTTGTAATTGGCAAAAATGTGTTGATTGTAATGACTCCTGTTTTGACCAAGATGTGTCTGAGCCTAGCTATAATGATTCAAAATTCACAGTTGAAAACCACAATGACTTTTTCACCAACCTAATACTCTTGAGCCCCTCATCAGAGATGCTTGGGCAACTTCACGCCCAATCCCTATTTGTATTCTTGGGCTATGGAGATGTAAAAACATCTTTCCTCCTACATCTTGCCCAGGCCACACAGCTAGATGACATGCTGCAGCTTTACCTAGATTCTGGTGAGTTCCTGAAGACACCAGCCTCAGGGGCCACAACTTGCACAATGTAATGGGTGCTCCATAGGCCCATGGATTCTTCGGGATGGTCTCACACGAGCTTCCCTTAGAATACTACAATCCTACCTGAACCTGCCAGTAGCCGACATCTAACCACTACATTCAAAGCCAGACTGAAATCTAAAGCAGGTACCCAACCTCAGAAGTTAGACACCATCAGCCTAGACAGTGGGTAAAGCAGAGGAAACCTGATCAGGTGACCTGGCATATCATTACTAGTTGAGTTTGGTATGAAATCTGGAAGATTCTCTTCTATACTGTGTGGTATAACAGACTAGTTACTCCAAATCCTTTCTCTCCTCAGTTTTGGTCAGAGTCTCAGGTTAGCTAGCCATACAGCTCGCCAAGCTAAAAACATGACCTGCATCTTTCTCATAGTTGTGACCACATGACTATTCCAAGACAATGCATGTGAGCAGAACTTGTGGGAAAATTCCAGTTAATGCCTTTAGAAAGGCAGCTTCAGGCTGGCCACCTTTTGTTCCCACTTCTGCTTATTAGCACAGATGGTGTCACAGTGAACCATCTGTCACAACTCAAAGCCTTGGGGGATTCTTGATCAAAGAAAGGGATCCCAAATCCACAGCTAACCTGAAGAAAATCACCCATGGACTACATACTTCCTTAAACTTAATCATTGAAAGACTAAGTCAGGATTTTGATGTCTATTCAAGCAAAGGAACATCCCAAGGAGAATGGATATGTAACATTACCTATCTCACTTATACTGGTCAAACTACTTGACAATACCTCGGTGATCCTCCAGTGCCTCCAACAGACTTCAGTAACTACAGGCCATGCTCCTTGCTCTAGGAGGAGAGAGGGGAGAAGATGGGTCTCCAATAGAACCTCACACCAATTAGATGAAACTGTGTCAAGGAGACTAATGTGGTTGTTTTAGTACCACTGGACAATAACTTCATGCCATGAAAATTCAACTAAACCCAACTCTTCCTGCCAGTTCTTTATCAGGTATCTGCAACACTGCAAGTTAAGTTCTGGGACCCACATAGATCACCTCACTGGTTTGGGTATCCCTGCACCCCAGGAATAGCATTGCTGCTCTGCTAAACAGGAGCAGCAGTTGAACACCAATACTCACTAGAGGTGAATATAAAGGAGAAAAACTACTTTGAATTCACAAGGAAATGAATGCTGAAGACACAAAGCTAAAGAAACACCATGTTCGGGCTATGGGGGAGGAATATGATCATGTAGCCTCAAGTTCTATGGTTTGATATCTAAATACAGGGGGTAGGAATCTGACCACATATAAAGTTCTATGGTCCCACATCTGAACGAGTGGTAGAAAATATTAAGTCTAACAGTATCAAGATGTAGCCCAGCCAGAACTAGAAGCAGCTAACTAGTTTACACAGACCAAAGAGGAGCCCACAGGTCAAAGTGAAGCAGAACGAGAAGGAACAGCATGACCTCTTTCAAAAAGGCACACAGACCCACTGATTCTCAGAGGCATCTCCTTCCATCTCCATACCCACTGAGTAGCGTCTTTGGAGCCTGCGACAAGATGGTGGGAATAGCCAACATCTCATGAGCAGCATCAGCGTGACAGACTCACTTGACTCATTTCAGGACCTCCTACCCGCTTTCCAGGTGGAGATAGGGTCCCAGACCTTTCTGTGGTAGAATGATAGCACCCAAAGGTGTCCTCATGTCACAGAACAATTAGGTTATACATGTCACCCTCACACTTGCAGCTCTCAATAGCATCCCATTGCATGAACGATACTGTCCAAAAACCCTTAGCAGTACCAAAGATGTTATCTAGTGCTCAGCTTCCTGTCAGTTCAGCAAATGAAGTCTGTTTCAAATGTGGAAGTACACATTAGAATCATAAAGGCCTAGAGATAGTTCACCTGTCCTCGCAATGCTTGGCCTAGTGAGGGATCAGTGTGTTCAGATTGTGACCAAGACTCAATGGGGATTCCACCTAGTGAGGTCAGGCCTGAGTCTAGTACAGGCACTTGGAGGAAGCCACCCTTAAGATCACGAATCTAGCAAGAAGCTTCAACCATTGGTTAAGGTAGGATAAAACTGTCAACCATGTCTGCAAGTGCCCACACTGGCCGATAGCCACAGGAAGTGGCCACCGTTTGCAGTAAAGGAGCACTGAAGCGAAGAGGCATGGGGGACAGTCACCTAGGGAAGCCCAAGGCTGGGACAGCATTTGAGAGGATGGGGAGGTGAAGAGTTAACCAGACTACATTGCCTTCTTTAATCTCTTATCTAGTACACGTAATCCCCCTCATAGACTCAATTAGTTGGTTCCAGCCCAATCCATACCTCCCCAACTATCGCAATGGTCAGCTCTAAGCTGCGTCTTAGAGAAAACTAGAGGATACCTTCTGAAGGAAAAGCCAACATTCCAATTCAAGCTGTGCCCTTCACTCAGGGAGGAAATATCTTTTCCTCAGATGGGCCCAACGACCAGGACATGGGACTTAGAAGATCCTAAGCCTCCCTGAGCAGAAACCACAAGCAACGATTCAAGAGGAAAGCATTTCAGTGCTTCTGCTCCCACTCCAGTGGGCCCATACCATCCTGGCCTGTTGCTATAAGGTCTAGCTGCCATTACACAGAAAAGAATAAAGTGTCATGCAGATTTGTTAGGTCTTCTCCAAAGTCTTCAGCAGTAAGTTGCAAGTCAGCAGTAACCAGAATCTCAGCTTCTGTCACATGACAGACACTCAAGTGTACAAGCCTCATTTAATATACCCGACATGGAGAGGGAGTTACGTGAGGTGTGGAAGCCGATCAACACCACGACAGTCCACCAAGAGCTTTCAACTCTGAATCGGGTCCTGTTCACAATCTCCAATCTTCACAATCTCTTATCTGTGAAGTGGCAGATAAGGTTTATTTTGGGTCATCTGGCATCAACCAGTCAGTTGTATGCCCATTCTACACCAAAGACAAGCAGCTGGGTAATTCTACATTCAGGATGAAAGAGTAAGACCTCCCTGGAGGCATTCAGCACAGACCCTGCCTGAGGCTGACTGTCACTTCATGGCAGGCATCTCCACTCACCCTCGTAGGCTGCCTAGCTTTAGTATTCCCCTCAGAGGGAGGTGGACAGTTGGGAACCTACCCTTACCCAGGGTCTTCCTACTCTGAGTACAGAATGCCATCTGGGATGGCTGCCTCAGTTCTAGTTGGGGTGCCTATTCTGATGCTGGCTATGGCCTCCGCTTATCCAGCCCCTCCACCACCTCTGGAACATACTCTAGAACACTGAACAGCCTAGATTGCTTCACCTGGTAGTACAAGAATCTCCAATTGTCCACTCAGACAGCCCATTTCTAAGCCACTGACAAACTAGTCCACTGGGAGGTTATTTTTCCTTTAGGAACACAAACCAAGTTCAAGAGATAGCAATTTAGGAAAGCATGGGTGACTTGTCATCTAATCCTCAGCAAGCCTATGAGGCAGTTCCTTCACAGGGCAGAAGACCCTAGAGTAGAACCAGAAATACAACTGGAGTAGGTGGGACTTGAATACACATGAAACCAAATCCAGGAATTTTAATATTAAAAACAAGAATCAAGTTAAATCAGCAAGACTAGTGTAGTGTTTCAAATATAGATGGCTCACATTTTACTGGACAGAGCAACCTCACTCAAGGTTATTAGTAGAGGATGTCCTGTACTGAGGAGGGCATGAATTCCCACATTCCAGGGTGATCCCCCTCAGGTGGTACTAAGCAGGGCAACTTCAGGCACTAGAAACTTTAACAAGACCTCAGCATGCCTGGTCCTGGCTCACTCCATTCTTTCCATCTGACCCTGGAAGGCTCTTGTAGTATTCCCAGCTCTCCCAGACCCTTCCCCCTGAAATAATGTTTTCAAAAGCCAGTATCAATACTCCTTAGCTGATCCAGGCCACCATTCTGCTGTAGTCCAGATACACTTACCCTGTTGATAGACTACAATAAGGATTTGGTAAGCAAAGGAACACTAGTCCAAGAAGATGTGGTTGTGACTTCAGCATACCTATTTACCGAGCATACAGCCTTGTTCTCAATCATCTGACCTTCTATGATAGGTACAACTAGAACACAATTACTTTATTAAAATGCTACAGATGTCAAACCAAACATGTCTGAAGGTAGACCTAGCTACCCGCATGTGACTTGGCTCTACAGGATTCACTTGAGTTGACATTTCCCACAGCTGTTTCTTGGCCAACACCACTGTCATTCCTTCACAGCAATCATTGGCTAAAGCCAAGTAGCAGCTTCCTGTTGCCATAGACATGTGGTTATCTTTTGCTGCTCCACAAGTCGACCTCGAACTTAGCAGCTTAAAATGTCACTTATCTTTCCAAATTCTAAGGGTCAGGAATGCTGTCATAGCTTAGCCAGTTACCTCTAGTTCAAGTTCTCATAAAGACACCATTAAGCTGTTAGCCAAAAGGTATTCTCATCTGAGGGCTCAACCAGCACATAGGAGGACTTCCAAGGTTATTCACAGCAGTTGGCCGACCTCAAGATGTCTATAGCGGTCCCCGACTTACGTAGCGGTTTTCTATGGTATTAGCTACCCAAGTACCCACAGGCCAAAATTAGAACTCCTGAAGTAATTTAAATTACATGTCATTGAGTAGTGTGATGAGATCTCACACCATCCTACTGTGGACATAGGACATCCCTTTTTCTAGGGTTTCTATACCTTGTATGCTACCTAACCATTAGTAACCGTTTCCATTATCAAATTGGTGGTATTGCAGTGTTTCTGTTTAACCCTTATTTTAATGGTCACCAGTAGTGATGCTAGGCATGTTGTTTTCATTGTTAGCCTTACTTTGACAAAGCTTAACTTACAAATTAGGCATAGGTGCATTATGTGTAGAGAAAAACAGTATACATGGTGCTTTAACACTCAGCTTGCCTAACAATGTCTTCACGGTTTTAGACATTTATGGTGGGGTCTTACAACATATCCCCACACATAAGGACTACTGTGCTTCCAAGATCAGCGATAAGCTTCAGCTGCTCAGACTGCTGAGGCCCCTAGCCAAGTTGGCCACTCCCTAGTGATTTACCACATAGCAGCTTGATTCTCCTAGGACACACATTGCAAAACAAATCGAG
This sequence comes from Saimiri boliviensis, assembly GCF_048565385.1. NCBI lineage: Eukaryota > Metazoa > Chordata > Mammalia > Primates > Cebidae > Saimiri > Saimiri boliviensis. The sequence continues at coordinate 70,656,778 of NC_133451.1, read as the reverse complement.
TGCAAGACCCAAGACAGAAGCCAGTCTCAATCTCATTTGAGGGGACAAAACACTTCCATTATCTGTTCAAGTCACTACATCCACCCTCAAGGGAAGGGGCTTAGCAGCACAGGCTGCGACACCAAGCAGCAAGGGTCCCTGGGGGCCAGCTCACAGGCTGCCTGCCCATTCGTGCTATGCTGTCTCCTGCTCACTGGGTCCTGTGACTCCTATTGTCTTACCCTTTGCCTTGTGGCTTTGTCGTTCTACATGCTACAACCTTCAGAGACTTGTTAGGGACTCTGCTATTATCGAAGGGCATGAAAGTATTAGGATCAGGGTACAATGGGAGTTCTACTTGAGACAGGTTTGCCACAAGCCAGGATATGGGCCAGCAGTTGTTTTCATTTTAACATACAGCTCTCCAGAACTCCAGTCCATTACAGTGGCATACACTGTGGAACCAACTTCACTATGAGGCTGTTACTAAGATCATAGGCTTCACAGGAGATCCCTCCCCACTCAGGATCACTGGTACCTACACCACAGCCCACGTTGCCCAACTGGCCTCCACAGTTATGGGAGTGCCTATTCCAGGCAGCAGAAACTCATTTAGACTTTACCTCCTAACTATTCTCATCTGCTGAAGGCTCAGGGTCAGAGGTAAGAATGTTAGGAAGCAAACAGTTAAAGTGCAGCCCTGTCCTGAGTAGATCACTTTACAGTTTCTCCATCTTGCACCTAGAAGACTTGGACGGGACTTCTCCTGCCTGGAGACATACCTCAAAGGAACCTGTGACTAGGGGCTCTGGAAGAGCTCTGCTTCAGCCACTGGACAGGTTTTGGCTCAGTTTTAATTCCCTAAAAAGGTTTTTATCCTTGTGGCAAAAGGGAGGGTAAGAGTCAATGGATTCCCTGTTTAAATAAGTGGTGCTGGGAAAACTGGCTAGTCATATGCAGAAAACAAATGGGACCCCTTCCTTATACAAAAATTAACTCAACATGGATTAAAGACTTAAATGTAAAACCCAAAACCATAAAAACCCTAGAAGAAAACCTAGGAAATACCATTCAGGACATAGGCATGGGCAAAGATTTCATGACTAAAACACGAAAAGCAATGGCAACAAAAGGCAAAATTGACAAATGGGATGTAATCAAACTAAAGAACACAGCCAAACAAACAGTGGACAGGCAGCCTACAGAATGGGAAAAATTTTGTAAGCTACCTATCTGACAAAGGTCTAATATCCAGAATCTATAAAGGAACTTAAATTTACAAGAAAACCCCATGAAAAAGTGGGCGAAGAATATTAACAGACACTTCTCAAAAGACACTTATGCAGCCAACAAAAAAATAACTGGCCATTAGAGAAATGCAAATCAAAACCACAATGAGATACCATCTCACACCAGTTAGAATGGCAATCATTAAAAAGTCAGGAAACAGGTGCCGGAGAGGATGTAGAGAAATAGAAACACATTTACACTGTTGGTGGGAGTGTAAATTAGCAACTTCAGCAACTTTGAGTCTGACTCACTTGTTGGCCTACCCAAAGCTCATTTCACCTCACTCCAATCTGAGGCTGGTTACCTGCCTTACTCCCTTACTTTATGAGATGAATGCTCCCCAACAGCTTCTCATCTCCAATGTCTGGTAAATTCCTCCATGTCCAATTCTGTGTAGATGTTTTCTCATAGGACCCAGCTCAATCCATGAACTTATTTTTCCCTTAACCCTGGGACCCAAGGACCTAGAAGCCAGCAAGGCCCTTAAACTTCCCCTTAACCTTCATGGTTGGGTACTTGCCTCTGATACAGCTGTTTCCACCATATTTCTGCTTTACACCAAACGATCCCAGCAGACCTAGCCCATGAGCCCACTTTATCTGGAAGAAATGTCCAGATTATAGGAGTGAGGCCAACAACAATCAGAGACATATGCAATCAAAGTGACAAAAGCACGAACAATTGCACTTTATCCCCTGCCACTTTCCGTAGTTCTATGTCTACACTAAAGGGTCCTTGATACTCAATATGGGACGGGATTACATAAAAGGACTGGCAGCAATATCTCAGGCAGAAGCAAGGGAAGCTACAGAAGAGGCCTTGGCTATGTCTTCTCCTGTATACTCCTATCCAGACTAGTTCCAAGGAAGAGCCATTCTACCATCTGAGGGCAGAACATAGGGTTGCACTGAGCCATTAGATTCTGTTGACAAGCTGCAAAAGGGGAAGGGAGCTTCTCCCTGATCACTAGAGAGAGTCATGATCCCCCCTCCCCCAGCAAGCCACCCATCATGGGAACGTTGCTTTACATGCTCCAACCTATGTCAAAGGAGCTCCCTCATCTCACGTATCACTATTCTGAAGGTACATCAGCATTGCGTGCTAAACTTGTATAAAGCTCTCTTACTGTTTCCTACAAAAGCTAGTCTTAGTTCCCTCCCAGAGCAGGGGCAAGAAATGTCATAGCAAAAAGTATGTTTGGACAGAGCATTGACACATAACGTGGTTTTCTAGAGAGATCCAGCTCTTGCCTGCAGTTTCTTCACATTCCTTCAGGTTCATTTTTCTGAGGCACCTGATATCAGACAAACAGTTGAAAAAGGCAAGAAGTGGAATTCAACCTGCCAGAAGGAAAACCATAGTTACTGCCTCCTATCACCTTGTTTTCTATCGATGCTGTCTGGTATGGCTCCACCGCTTGTACAGAAGCAGAAAAACTGTTCAATCAGCACCAAGAATACCATATACCTACTCCAAATGATCAATATGTAACTACATTGGACTTCAAAGCAATAAAGTCCAATGAGCATTTAGGTTAAGATCAAGTCAACCAACTTCAACAGCAACACTAGGTTAGAAGACAAACATTGTCCGAGAAAGGAATATGAGCCAAAGATACAGCTGAATTGAACCTCAAGAATAAGACCATAGGCTATCATAAACATGTAGGACTCATTAATTTCAGTAAGTTCATTTGAAATCTACTAGAGGACAAGGTTTAAGATAGTGCAATCTTGGCTTTTCCTCAGTTATCAGACACCGGTGTCCCTGCCAGGAGACAGTGCCAGGCAAGTACAGCAACAGGAAGGAGTGTTTCTAAGCCAATCCATCCCTTGCCCCAAAGGTGACGCAACTGAGCCTCCAAGCGGCATCCCTCAGAGGCTGACCTAGCTTTGTGGATGCTTCCACACAATTCTCATCCTGCTTTCTGTTCAAAACATTGCAGCTCTCGGCACAGACAAGTTCTGAAACTCCCTCAAGATGGGGCTGAATGCTGGACTTAAAAGTAACAACATGTATCTAACAATTCAGAAGGAGGTCGGCTCTGATACTCCCTGTTCACCCCTCCTTCAATGATACCATAAGAAAATATTCTGACAGTTTGATCTATATTAGATCTACACGTTCATTTTGTTCATTTTTATTGCTATAATTCTTTGACATACGTGATAGAATGCAGCCACTGTTTCCCCTTTCAGGAATGAAGGATTTGTTCTCAGCTACTGGATGTCCCAGGAGTCTGTTAGCTGTCAGCCCCTCCCAAGCTTAGCTCAGCTGAAGAGAGTAGCTCACGTAAGGCCACATCCCTTCCCAGGTAGCTGCCATCCAGTGCTTCTTAATCTGGAAATCAAACCCAAGACCTCTCAATTCCAACTCAGCTCTAAAAGGTCATCTAGGCACATGTGGATCCAGGCGAGTCAGACTTCACAGCTCCTCTTGCATATTTTGCAGAGGCCACCTGGAGGTCCCCTGCAGACACGTCCACATGGTATATTCTAAGACTGTCTGTACCCATGTTCTCCTGCCACAGGAACATGCTTACCTACAGGAAAAACAGGCCAGGAGTGCTGAAAGTTCATCTTCAGAAAGAGTCCTCAGCCAGTGAGGGGCAGGAGTGAGTGGCTCACCGCAGGAGTCCACAGAGACCATTCCTCAGGATCATCCCAGAGGGTCCCTAGAATTTGCCCCAGTTGCCCAACGGGTTCAAGGACACTTTCATGGTTTACCTGCCTTCCCTGCCACTTCTCTCACCATGCTTCCAGGAATCACCTCCAATAAGTTACTTGTGCCCAATTTCTTGTCTTTCTAGAGAACCCAAACTAAACAGGAATGGAATCTGAATTTACCTGAAAAGTCCTTAACACAGGGACTCAATTAAGCTGAGCTGGGCTCCGGTGTTGAGACCAGTTTAAGACAAAAGGGACTTACACTGGTTCACCTTAGTTTAAGATTTGTTCATGTTATGCTGAGCTGTTCATTTCTTGCGTCTGAGACTTCTTAGCCACAACAGTGCAGTTGTGGCATTGAGGCAGGGAACTTGACCTTGTTCCTCTTTTTCCCCTTATATGATTCATAGAAATATTTTTGGTAAAGTTAGAGGAAGATTTCAAAGTATTTTACCCAGAGGTTCTCATGTAAGCAACTCAGTTGTTTCTACATGGAGTACCCATTTGGCTCGAATGCATTAAGTTGTTTTTTTACACATGACAGTTCTGGTGGCGAGTAATTAACGAGTCCTGAAGCTCAGTGACACCAGGGAGCCAGGTTCTTTCCATGTTCCCATTCTCTCATCTTAAGATTGACTGCCAAGACACATGTACCTTAGGCCCAAAATAGCTTCTGACCTGCAGATGCCACATGGATGTTTTACCTACCATAACAGTGCAATGCCTCCAGCAGATCAGTCTTTCTAAAAGCCCTTCAGTACAGATGGTTGTCATGTTAGTTCTTGCCCCTCACCTCTTACTGAGGTTAGATGAAACCTGTGTTCAGTTTGACAGCCTCTTTGAAGTCAGGCAATAAAGAGTGGCTGGCTAACCCTCAGTATTCATACTCAACAGTGAATACCATACAGGCTTGAAATCTAATATGAAAGGCCACAAGCTCTAAGGAATAGAACCTACCCCTTTTCCTAGGGCCTATCCTGCCCTACACTCAGGGCTTAGTTACCCTTTCTTCAAAGAAAGGAGACCACAATTGGCACAACTACCTACTGACCAAGGTTAATGGACTCAGAGGTGCTGAGAAACAGGCCCACCACACTTCCTTCTACCATCTCAAATCAGCTTTAAAGTGTCTTTCTATAAAGCAGCAAACCAGAAAAGAAATCAAGCTGTTATGCTATTACCTGCGTCTTGTTTCCACTAACTCCGCACATGACTCAGCATGACTCAAGCATCAGAACACCAAGCTCTATGTCCACATAACACAATAACGCCTAAGGATCACATGTGAGTACTGAGCCCACTGCAAGGATTCTAAGTGTACTAAAAGGCCTACAGCAGGAAATACGAGGAAGTTCTTTTGTTACTTTTCCATCCCTCCTCACCAGGAGTGCTTAAGTAGCTTCACACTCAACCGCTATTTTTACAGCTCCATCGCCCGAGAATACACTACAAAATGAAGATTTTTGCTACTATACATTACCTAGGACTTGCAGCTAGGCAACGTGCTGCTGCTTTACCTCAATTCTGGTGAGGTACTGAAGACACCAGCCTCAGGCTAGGACGTGCACAAACACCAATGTAATGGGTGCTCCACAGGCCCATGGCTTCTTAGTGGTGGCTCACATGAGGTTCTTAATAACACTAGAACTCCACCTGAACCTGCCAGTAGCCAATGTGTGACCACTACACTCAAAGCTAGACTGAGATCTAAGCCAAGTAGCCAGCCTCAGAGGTTAGACACCATCAATCTACCACAGTGGGTGAGGCAGAGGAAACCTGATCAGGTGAGCTAGCATATTACCCATATAGTCACAGTTGGCACTAAATCTGAAGGATTCTCTTATCCTAGGTGGTGTAATGAACTAGTTATCCAATACTCATTTTTGTCCTGTAGGTAATCGAGTTCCAAGTTAGGTAGCCACAGAGCTCCACTAGCTGAGACTGTGTGACTGGCTTCTCAGCTAATTGTGACCACATGACTAAATCCTGGGCAATGGATGTGGACAGAACTGATGGAAAAGTTCTATCTAGTTCATGCCTTTAAAAGGAAGTTTCAATCTGTCCATTTTTAGTCTCCACTTGTTCCAGGAGCAGAGGACAGCCATGATGACTCATGTTTGACAACTCAAATGCCTTGAGGGATTTTTGGACCAAAGAGATCACAAATCCTTATCTGACCAAGAACCACATGGACTGCCTGCTATCTTCATGTTGTCTTACCCTCATTTATCAGAATTTGTCTATTCAAAGAAACATATTCCAAAGAGAGTGGATGTGTAACACCAACTGCCCATCTCACCTATATTGGTCACCCAAACAAATGGATAATACTCAAAGATCCTCCAGTACTATGGTTCAGTGACTACAGACCAGACTCCTTGCCCTGGAAGAAAAGACAAAAATTTGTCTTCAACAGAATCTCCCATAGCAATCAGATGAAACCCTTCCAGGGAGGCTCACCTGAGGTTCTAGAGCACCAGAACTCTGCCTGAACCTGCCAGTAGCCACTGTGGGACTGCTACACTCAAAGCCAGACAGATCTATGTCAGGTAGCCAGACTCAAAAGAGGTTGGACACCATCAATCTACTTGCAACAATTACTTCATGCCATGAAAATACTAAGCACAGCCCCCTTCATGCCACAAAACACAAACTAAACATAGCCCTTCCTGCCAGTTCTTCAGATATTGGTGGTGCTGCCCAATGAGTTCTGGGGCCCAAACAGATCACTCAGAACTGTGGTCTTGAATCACTCACAAACGTGACTGACAGATCAGTTTGGTTATGTTTGCATTACAGCTTCACTGAACAGAGGAATTGTTCCTCTGTTGAGCACTGAAGCTCTCAAAGAGGCAAGCATCAAGGAGAAAATTCACAAGGATGTGAATCCTGAAGACCACAAAGCTAGGACAATGATCAAAGTTATGGGGAAGGAATCTGACCATGCATCAAGTTCTATAGTTCCACATGTGAACAAGTGGTAGAAATATTAAGTCTAACAGTATCTGAAAGTATAACCAACCAAAACTAGGAGGAGCTAGCCAGCTAATGCAGATCACAGAGGAGCTCACAGTTCAAAGTGAGGAATCAGAATGAACACCATGATCTCTTTCCAAGAGGCACACAGACCCACTGGTTCTCAGATGCATCCCCATCTTCATACTCCACTGAGCACAGTGTCTTTGGAGCCCATGCTATAGTGGTGCAAACAGTCAACATCTCATGAGCAGCATCAGCATAATGAACTCATTTGACTCATTTCAGGACCTCCTACTCCTTTTCCACATGAAGATAGGGCCCCAGACCCTTCTGTGGTACGTAGAAGGATAGCACTGTAAGACATTCTCATGTAACCCTGGTATTAGGTTGTATACATCACCCAGCATAATTCACGCTCCTTGTCTTCCCCATTACATGGAGGATCCTGTCCAGAATCAACAGTACCATAGATGTATTCTAGTGTCTAAACTTCCCATCAGGTCAGCAAATGAAGTCTGTTTCGAATGTGGAACTACACGTCAGAATTGTAATGATGGCTTACAGTAGTTTCTGTCCTAATGTTCATCCTAGTGGAGAATAAATGTGGACACAAGTTATGAACGACTAAATGGGGATTGCCCATTCATTCACATGGAATAGAGGCACTTTCAAATGCCACATTTAAGCTAAGATCTAGAATCCAGTAAGAAATCTTAACCATGGGGTTAGGTAGCTTAAGTTCTAAACTATGTCTGCAAATACCCATGCTGGCCAACAGCCACAGAAACTGGTCCCCTGATTGCACTAAAGGAGCACTGATGAAGCCAAGAGACATGGGTAGCTGTCATCTAGAAAAGCCCACAGCAGGGCAAAGTTTGCACTTACGAATAGGGGAGGCAAAGTTAACCAGCCCAGTCATCTTTTCTAGTCTCTTATGTATGCAGTATACGCCATTCTTTCAATGAACTTTCAAGTCGTACCAGTCTAATCCATACCACTCCAAAATATCCCAGTGTGTACTTCTAAGCTACATCTTAGAGGAAACTGCAGGATATACAGTCAAGAGAGAAAAGCCAAGATTGCAAGTGAAGCTGTGCCCTTCACCTGGAAAGGAGACTCATCTCCCCATCTCACAGGTGGGTCACGGGACTCAGGTCCTAACTCAAGGAGAAGTACATCAGTACTTCTGTGCTTCTGCTCCCACTCAACCAAGGCCACACCATCCTGGCCCGTTACTACCAACTCTAGCTGCCTTTTCTACAGAAAGGGGACAAATATGTCCCGCAGGTAGGTATGTTAGGTCTTCTCCAAGGTCTTCGGGAATAAGATGCCAGTTAGCAGTAACTAGAATCTCAACTTCTGTCACATGATAGGCACTCAAGTGTACAAAGCCTCATTCAACACCCAACATGGAGAGGAAGGTACATGGGGTATGGGGGCTGGTCTACTCCAGGACAGTCCACCAAGAGCTTTCAACTCAATCTGCTTCTCTTCCAAATCTACAATGTGAGGTAGAGAGTAAGGTTTATTTTGGGTCAGCTGGCATTAGCCAGTCAGATATACCTCCATTCTACACCAAGGAGAAGCAATTCGAGATTTATACATCCAGGTTGAAAGAGCAAGACCTGCCTGGATGCATTCTATGCAGACCCTACCTGAAGTTGACTGGCACTTCGATAGTAAGGGTATCAACCTTCACCCTTACAGGCTGCCCAGCATAAGGGATGGCTTGGATTCCTGACTCAGAGATTCCTGAACAATGTTTGGATATAAACAAGTCTCGTGAATGATGTTTGGATATAAACAAACCTTGTGATTGTAGAAAATTTTGTTACTTTTTACAACCATTGATCACATATCTGACTTCTCTATTGTATAGGCCATGTGAGGCATACATTTACATTCCTCTTACTATGACGTAAACCAAAGCCAAGAAAGTGTATTTATTCCTGGCCTTTGAAAAATAAAATTTGCTGTTTAGGCACAGCCTATCAGCCCTCCAGACGCCTCGCTTTTTCTCTCTGTCTTTATTATTTTCCCAGGCGCACTCCCTCTTCAAGGTATTGGGACCCTCTTGCAGGTCGAGAGACCCCCGGGCAGACGTGCCTACCCGTCCAGACGGTCCACGACAAGTCAGATATACCTCCATTCTACACCAAGGAGAAGCAATTCGAGATTTATACATCCAGGTTGAAAGAGCAAGACCTGCCTGGATGCATTCTATGCAGACCCTACCTGAAGTTGACTGGCACTTCGATAGTAAGGGTATCAACCTTCACCCTTACAGGCTGCCCAGCTCTAGTCTTCCCCTCAGAGTGGGGGTAGACACTGAACCTGTCCTTCCTTGGGTCCTTCCTACTGAGGACTGAATGAACCTCATCTGACAGCTGCCCCAGTTCTGGCTTAGCTCCCTATTTGAATGCTGGCTGTGGCCTCAGCTTATCCAGCCTGACCCCACTTCTGGAATATGCTCGACAGTCTAGACTGCTTCACCTGGTGGCACAAGAAGCTGCAGTTGTCTGCCATCCAACCTACAGACAATGGTACTTAATCTGCAGTTTTCTGTCACCCAGCCTACAAACAATGGGTACTTCTAGAAGCTAGACAGCTTGTAAGCCACCTGAGCAGTCCACTGAGAGGGCATTTTCCCTTTAAGAACATATGCCAGGTTCCCAAGAGCTAGCAATTTTTAAGAAAACATGGTAATTGGTAATTTGTCATCTGATTTTGAACAAGCCTATGAGGCAGTTCCTTCATGAGTAGGCAAGGAATTACTGCCCAGGCTAGAAGATCCTAAATTAAGACCAGAGCCACAGCTGCATAGGAGTAGGCAGGACTTGAATCTATATCTAACCTGATCCAGGAATTTTAAGATTAAAAAATAAGTCAGGTGAAATGAGACTTAGTTAAAGTGTAGATAGCCCATGCTTTATTAGACAGTTACCCCACTTAAGGTTAGTAGGGAACTCCCTATACTGAGGGAGGGAAGTCTCAGAAATATGATCTCCAAGGTGGTTATGAGGGCCAACAGAAGCAACAGAAGCTCTAAGACAGTGGCATGCCTGGTCCTGCTTACTCCATTTTAGTCTGACTCTGGAAGTCTCTTTTGTCATCTTTCCAACTCTCCCAGACCACTAAATCCATGAAACCATATTCCATTGTCAAAAAACCCATGCCAATGTTCCTTAGCTGATCCAAACCACCATTCTGTTGCAGTCCAAATATGCCTATCCTGTTGATAGACGAAATGAGTGTAAGTAAAAGGGACACTAGTGGAAGGAGTACTGAAGCTACAGCAACATTTCTGAGTTCAGAGTGTTCTTAATCACCTGACTTTCCATGGTAGGTAGAATCAGAACATGTAATTAGTTAACATGCTGCAGATGTCAAAGCACATCTGAAAATAGACCGACTGACCTACCCGTAGGCAGCTTCTGCTGTACCACAAGATTCATACAGAAGTCTACATTTATGCTTTCAGATGTGGCCATTTCTTAGCCAATACCACCATTATTCCTGCACAGCCATCACTGGCTGAAGGCAAGTAGCAGCTGCCTATTGCTGTAGACATTATCTACTGCTGGTGCACAAATTAACCCTTAGCAGCTTAAAACACATACTTATCTTCCAGGTTTTAAGGGTTAAGGATGCAGTCATAGCTTAGCCAGATATCTCTGGTTTAGGTTCTCATGAAGACACTGTCAAGCTGTTAGCCAGTACGTGCTTCTCACTTAAGAGCTCAACTGACACACAGGATCTGCTTCCAAGGTTACTCGTAACAATTGGCTGACCTCAGAACATCCACAGCAGTCCCCCCTCTATGCATGGGCTTTGCTTTCTGCAGTTTGTTGTCTAGTCACCCACAGATGGAAGACATCCTTTTATAAATATACGTGAGTTTTAAATTGCATGCCATTCTCAGTGTCATAATGAAGTTTCATACCCAACCATGGACTTAAGTCATCCTTTGTGGCATTACAAATGCTACAGCATTTGTGTTCCAGCAACCCTTATTTTACTTAAGTCCCAAGGTATACCAGTAGTAATCCTGACATGTTGTAATTTTTGTTATCTTAGTGTGCCCAATTCCTCTGTTAAGTTTTGTCATAGGTGTGTATGTACAGAGAAAAAGACAGTGTATATAGGGTTAGGGATCTACAAAATGGTGTGCCATTCGTGGAACATATCCTTGACATCAGGAGGACTACTATGCTTCCAAGCTCACTCAGTGGTAAGCTCCAGCATTTCAGACTGTTCGGCTCTAGGTTTCTGCTCCTTGCCATGACATGTGGGTCACTCAGTGGGGTGGCTCAAACACAGCAGCTTAGTTCTCCTACAACACATGTTGTAAGGCAAGGAGTAAGGGAAGTGATGTGGTTTGGCTGTGCCCCCACCCAAATCTCATCTTGCATTCCCATGTGTTGTGAGAGGGATTCCATGGCAGGTAATTGAATCATGAGGGCAAGTCTTTTCAGTGCCAACCTCATGACAGTAAGTCTCATGAGAAGTGATGGTTTTATAAAGACGAGTCTCCCTGTACAAGTTCTTTGCCTGCTGCCATCCATGTAAGGTATGACTCGCTCCTTGCCTTCCACCATGATTGTGAGGCCTCCCCAGCCACATGGAACTGAGTCAATTAAAGCCTCTTTCTTCCCAGTCTTGGGTATGTCTTTACCCATAGCATAAAAATACACTAATACAGGAAGTCTAAGATAGTACCTAATATCTAACCACGTATTTGGAGGGACCTGCCACTTCTTCCATCATCACTTCATCAAGCAAGCCAGCCACTATACCTACCCTCAAGAGAAGGGGCTTAGCACAACAACTAGAATACCAGGAGGCAAGGATCACTAGGGGCGAGCTCATAGGCTGCCCGCCTTACATGGACTACGCCATCTTCCACTCACTGGGTCCTCTCTCTCCCTACTGTCTTGCACGTTGCCTTGTGGCTTAGCTATTCTAAGTGTCACACACCTTTGGAGACCTCAGAATTAGGGACACTGCTATTGAAGGGCATGAAAATGCTCATCCCTATGAAGGTCAGTACAATCGAGGTCCTGCTTGAGAAAGAGGGATCCGATATGATTTGGGATATTGGTCAGTTCTTTCAACCTTGTGTTAACATGCAGCTTCCCAGAACTCCCACCCATTACAGTGCTATTACATACTATAGAATGGATTCCACCATGAAGCTGCTACTCCAGGAATCATAGGCTTCACAAAGGAGATCTCTCCCTTCATGATTACTCCAGTACCTACACAGCCCACATTACCCATCTGGCCTCTATGCTTATATGGGCACCTATTCCAGGCAGCAGGAGCCCTTTCAGGCGTTTCTTCCTCTTATTCTCATGTGCTGAAGACTCAGGATCACAGCTGAGGACATCCTTGTTGTCAAGAGGCAAGCAAGGAGTATAGCACTACCGTGTCCTGAGTGGATCACTTTGGATTCTATCTTGTGCCTATAGAACTGGCACAGGATTTCTCCCGACAGACATATCCTATACCTGAGGAACCTGGGACAGTGGCCTAGAATAGCCTGGCTTCTGAACAGGCTTCGGATGGGTTGTTTCTTTCCTGCATAGTTCCCCCCTTCTCAGTGTGGCAAAAATACAGAAGATTGAACATAGCCATAAGGCAAACGATTCTTGAGCCTGAACCTATGACTTTACCAGAAGAGAAAGCCTACCCTGTGCTCCAAACCATCAGGGATATGGTGAATAGCCTGTTGAACTCAGCTCATTTCTTCTTATGGCATATGTGACATGAGACACACCACCTCTGCTATGTTCTCAATTTTACTGTAGGATGCCTACAGATTTATACTCAGTTCTGGTTACAAGAAACCAAGTTATTATAGTGGCCCCTTTGAATACTCCTTACATCTTACTTACAAGAAACCAAACTCTAGTCCCACCACATCTCAGCTGTCAAGCATCCAGTAACTGAAGCTCATAGTCCATCTTGGAGTACTCTAGGCAAAGCTGCATAGCTGTGATGCTGAACTGCTGAGTGCATCTACGTGGACAAGCAGACTAGAAAGGGCAGTCAAGTTTATCAGCTCACTACACACAAATGATACGGAAGTGTGCCGCCAGATCCCCGTTCGAGGAAGAACTTGTTGCCCCAGCTGTAAGCATGATTGCCAGTAGCATGTCACCTCCTTCAGGGTTTCTTCCAGGTGCAAGGGCATGCCTTTCCCCTCAGGGCCCTTCATCTAATCAGTGACCACAGTGGCTGTTTCAAGGTAGGTCATTTTAGGCTACCACGAAACAACTCTGCTAGCCACACATACCAGTAATACTAGCCAAGGCATTATGATGCCTACATCCCAGTTAACTATCTCTGCTGCCCAATCCTACTTCTCTATGTCCCTCTAACAGGTTTTCCGCCTCCAACAAGCATTCATGCTCAACTCCGTTTCAGTCCGTTTCCCAATAAGCCAACCTGTCATACTAGGCAATAGAGACCTGGATGAATGTGATCCCCCTTATCTGGAATTCCTGGGTCATAAATGGGACCAAGTCACACTCAATTCTATGAACGTTTCCAGGGTTACCTGCTGTCATCCAGCCTCTGGCAGGTAAGATGTCATTTCTACCCAAGGGACACTTTCCCCTTAAGATCACAAGATGTCAAAAATGACTTCTTGCCACAGCCAGCATATTTCTCTGCTATCTCTTCTGATTTGCTGAGCTGGGGAACCCAGGTAAAGTTGGCACATGCCATGCAACCCATAGAATAAAGCAATGCTGTGAGGATGTTGCTTGAGGTCTTCCATGGTAACATTCTCCAGCCTAATACTCTTGACTGAATTCCAGGCAGCTAAGGATTTGGGAAATGCTTAGGCATAGGCTGAGACTCAAGTAGATGCCCTGGAAGCCCACTGAACTTCTCACCAGCAAGATCTAAGTAGAAGTTAGTCTTGAGGCCACCCCCGCGATATGCAGGGTATCACAGGACAAGTAGTTGCAGCTGGACTTATTGCTACCCAATGGAAATGAGCAAAGGAAGAGAAGTTGTAAGCTCTGCAATTAAGTTTTCAAACCACCCCCTTGTCAGATTACTGAGTCACAGTCCAAGTAATAGTAAGACGCTTAGGGTCTATTAGTAGTGCCCTACTATTACTTAGGCTCTTGAATTCTACTTGGTGAGATCTCTGTGTCCCTGCTGTGCTGAATGGTAGATTCCCATGTCACTGCCATCCTGCCAGCCACAGTTACTTCCTCTACTTTCTGGATTTTCTTGGTATTACTCTATCCATGTTTGGCACTAAAAACTGGCTCAGGCTAGTATGCACAGCCCTTGAAGTGTTAAGACCTGCCATGTATGGCAACATAAGCTTGGCCAGGTTCTGACAAAGTTGGAGATCTGGAAGCAGTACACTAGTACAAGGTTAATCACATCCCCTTCTTGTTTCAGTGGCACAAGATGTTCCAGCATGGATAGTGGACATTGCTCATGCTTCATGGAGAGCTCTCTCCAAGTCAGGGCATTTAACCCCTAGTAGCTAAAGGCTGTTGGCTGCTAGTGGTTTACAGCTGTTTACTCTGGACAATGGCCCTCAGCCTAGTATTAACCTCCTCCCCCAAGCCACCTGCAGCCACTACGGACCCTGGGAATAAAGTATTTTCATAGCCAAAAATAAAAGCCTATTAGGCAAAAAACGCATACTATTAAATGCTTTAGAATGCAACATGAGGAGACGTAAGGACACAAAAAGGTGCACAGCGACACACGGCTATCAAAATACACTGAAGAATGTGCACTGCCTTTTCCCCCACTTTGCCTAGAAAGGGAAGCTCTCCTCCTCAGCACACTCCTCAAACAACTCCTCCTAGGCTTTGGCATCCTGGTACTGCTAGTATTCAGACCCCAGCTCATTCACATTGCTCTCTGCCTCTGTGAACTCCATCTCGTCCATGACCTCACCGCTGTTCTAGTGCAGAAAGGTCTTGCACCTGAAAATAGCTTAAACTGTTTGCAGATGCTCTTGAAGAGCTCCTGGATGGCTGTGTTGTTGCCGATGAAGAGGGCTAACATTTTTAGCCCCCAGGGTGAGAGGTCTCAGACAGTTTTTACATTGTGAGTAAGCCAGTCACCTATCTCAGTACATAGAAGTGGGAGTACGATTGCTGGCAAGATGGCCAATTAGAACAGCTCTGGTGCACAGCTCCCAGTGAGATCGATGCAGATCTTAACATGGTGTCAACTCGGTGCTTTTGCGCCCTGAGCTCCCATGGGGCCAAATGGAAGTTCAGTTCCAACACACCACATGCCTGCTTAGCTCCTTTGTCTCCCTCCAAATCCTGCACAGGGAAATTGATCTACAACAGCATGACCAACTTCTAATTTGTGGACAAACAGGGTTCAGGAAGCATCTCACACTGACCTGTGGCAGTTTTCACCCCCTTCATTAAAGGAACACGAGTTATGTCACAATAGACTTCTGACTGCTTTTAAGCTGACGGAAGTGAAAACTATAATAAGCTGTTTGATAGGCACTCAAGTGTTACTATCTAACCTCAATTTTATTTAATCACTTAGGAGCACATTAGTTTCCAATCTGTCAGACACAAATGCAGAGAATTCCTCCATTGTAGTGTTTTATCTGTTTCAACTGAAAAACGGCTCCTAGGAGACAGGTCACCCTGTCAATGCTTCAGTTCTCAAGATATTGAGGAAAACATCTCAAGTCATGTTCCTGGAAATAGAAGCCCAACTTCAACCTTTGAGTTCATGTCTCTACACCTCACTGTTGACTCATAAGTTACACAGGACCACAGCCTGAGGGTGTGCCCTGGCCTGTGAGTACAGCATCTGCATAAAACCCAGATCCTACACAATAGAACTCTCCCATAGGACTCTGAATAACCAAAGACAAGGTTCAGCCAAGGGTTAAGTTTGTGCCCGAAATTGTGTCTAGAATGTTACCTTCACTTGGGTCATTCTTTGTACCCTACCTGTGCCATCTATCACCTTGTAGTACCTGTGATATCACCTGTGCCATGCTGTAGTTGTGGTTTCTATAGCTTAGATTTCCCCTCATGCCAATAACAATTTCCAGGGTCTTCAGCAATGTGACCTGAAAGAGATCCATTCACCTAATACACTTAGAGCTCACCTCTCAAGACACCTGTCTCAGTATGTAAAAGTGGGAGTGGGATTGCCGGCAGATAGCCAGATGGGAGCAGCTCTGGAGCACAACTCCCAGTGAGATCAATGCAGAAGGCAGGTGATCTTTGCATTCCCAACTGAGGTATCTGGTTCATCTCATTGGGGCTGGTTGGACAGTGGGTGCAGCCCAAGGAGGGCAAGACAAAGCAGGGTGAGGCACTGCTTCACCCGGGAAGTACAAAGGACTGGGGAACTCCCTCTTGTAGCCAAGGGAAGCCGTTAAGGACTATCCCCTGTACTCCAGCCCAGATACTGTGCTTGTCCCATGGTCTTCACAACTGGCAGACCAGGAGACTTCCTCCTGTGCCTATAATACCAGGGCCCAGGGGTTCCATCACAAAAATGGGCAGCCATTGGGGAGGACACCAAGCTAGCCTTAGTCATTTTTTCATACCCCAGTGGCCTCTGGAATGCCAGTAAGACAGAACTGTTCGCTACTCTGGAAAGGGGGCTAAAGCCAGGGAGCCAAGTGATCTGGCTTGGTGGGTCCCACCTCTGAAGACCAGCAAAGCTAAGATCCACTAGCTTGAAATTCTCACAGCCAGTACAGCAGTCTGAGCTTGACCTGGGACTTTCGAGCTTGGTGTGGGGAGGGGTATCTGCCATTGTTGAGGCTCGAGTAGGCAGTTTTAACACAATGCAAACAAAGTTGTCAGGAAGTTTGAGTAGGACAGAGCCCACGGCAGCTCAGCAAAACCTCTGCAGGCAGCCTGTCACTGGACTCCTTCCTTGTTGGGCAGGGCATCTCAAAAAAAAGGCAGCAGCCCATCAGGGACTTAACAAGCCCCCACCATTCTGGGACAGAGCACCTGGGAAAAGAGACAGTTGATATAGCTTCAGCAGACTTAAATGTCCCTGCCTGGCAGCTCTGAAAAGTGAAGTAGATGTCTCAGCACAGCTTTTGAGCTCTAATAAGAGACTGCCTCAATGGCTCCCTGACCCCCATGTATCCTGACTAGGGGATACCTCCCAATAGGGGCCCAGACACCTCATACAGGAGGGCTCTGGCTGGTATGACAGGTACTCTTCTGGGACTAAGCTACCAGAGAAAGGAACAGGCAGCAATCTATGCTGTTCTGCACCCCGCCCCTCACCACCAGGCTTATTCACTAGCAGGTTGGCTTTAACCTTGCAAATGATAGAGAAAGCCTGGTTTATTCTAATATCCACATCCTTGGTTATATTCCACTGGGCTGCAAGTGTTAGGATTCTTTCATTCACAAATGACCAAGAATCCCACCAACTGGTGGCCTAGTAAAAGGGAAATTTATTAGCTCACTAACTTAGTCTTAACAGTGTTGGCTCCAAGTGAGGCCAATTCAACAGGCTCAGATGCATCAAGAACCAGATTTCCCTTTGTCTCTTCTACCCTCCATGGTATCAGGGTAACTCTTAGCCCCACAACCCTCTAGATGGGAAGTTCCAGGCACTCCCTTTATGAAAAATGCTTTATACTTATTCCAGTTTTCCCCTCCAAATGCTCTTCTGGAAATGTCAGTTCTAACAATATCTTCCAGTGTTTCAGTGGCATGTCCCCGTCCCTGAACTAGTCACTGTAGTCAGGGGATAAGAGTTGGGACATGGCATACCTTAAGCTGGGGTCAGATCTATGGAGAATGATCTATTTCTCTGTAAGGATGTCAGGCCTATTTGGCTGTCAGTGCGGGAATCAATATTGAAGTACCTGACAAGTGTCTTATATAAGATGCCGACAGTGTAGGATCACTAGGCCATCTGAGTTTTCGTCAACCTAAGGAGTTCCCTTCTCAACATTTAGGTCCTGTGTTGGCTTGGTATTGTCCCTTGAGATCTCACAACATGGACATCCTGATTAAAAATTGTGGGGACTATAAAATGTAGCTACACAGCCTTGGCATGTCTAGTCAAACAAGGCTCCACTTTCTAATCTGAACAACTTACGAGAGGAGTGTATCACATAACCAACAGCCTCTCAGGCACCCAAGGAAAAGGCAGGTAAACTCAAGTACCCGAGTGTATCTTTTTCCATGCTCCTACCAAAGGAGCAACCCTATTAACTGATTCTGCAATATGTCCAGGAATAAGTGACTCCGCTGAATTTCCAACAAGTTTTTCAGCCAGACAGAAGACCATTTGATCAGCCTTACCAAAGACTTGCCGAGTTGAAACCTACAACTCAAGCAATTCAGGCATTTAAGTATTTCAAGTTTCCCACTGCTCAGTGCAGCTGGGAGGAGTAGGGAGCCAATTTCCTTCACCCCATGGGATCCAGACTAGCAACATGAGGATCCATTCTCTGCTTCAGACTTAAGTGGGTTCTAAACCCTCTTGAGTGCCTTCGAATTCACAGCTAAATCCTAGGTTTCTTAGGTAGAGCTGTGGTGGCCACAGGAACTAAGCTCCACTCGGATGCTGGAGGTGAAGAGTAATTGACCAGCAGCATCCCTGTCATGGCACAGCAGCCGGGCCTAAGGCAAGCTCATTGCAGAAAAACAGGGGACTTTACTCTTGAGCAATGCTATGGTTAATACTTAGTGTCAACTTAATTGAAGAATGCAAAGTGTTGTTCCTGGGTGTGTCTGTGAGGGTGTTGCCAAAGGAGATTAACATTTGAGTCAGTGGACGGGAAAGACAGACCCACACTCAATCTGGATGGGTACCATCGAATCAGCTGGCAGCATGGCTAGAGTAAAGCAGGCAGGAGAAAATACAAGAGCAGACTTGCTGAGTCTGCTCTGGCCTTGATCTTTCTCCTGTGCTGGATGCTTCCTGCCCTCAAATGTCAGAATCCAAATTCTTCAGCTTTTGTACTCTTGGAATTCCACCAGTGGTTTGCAAGGGGCACGAGGCCTTTGGCCACAAACTGAAGGCTGCACTGTCAGCTTCCCTACTTTTGAGGTTTTGGGACTCAAACTGACCCACCGACTTCCTTGTTCAACTTGCAGACAGCCTATCATGGGACTTTACCTTGTGATCGTGTGAGTCAATTCTCCTTAATAAACTCCCTTTCATATATAACTATTAGTTCTATCCCTCTGGAGAACCCTAATACAAGTAATGTTGACTTTAAAACTTACCACTGGCCAAACCAAAGCTCCCATTTTACACTTTACACAAGTGAGGCTACCTACCTACTTTATTCTGTACTTTGTGAGTTGAAATGCTCTCCTGCCACTTGTCTCAGGAGTCTGTTCTGATCAGTTCCTCCATATCTAATCCTGTGTAGGTGATTGCTTCTCCTAGGACCCAGCTCAACCCAAGAATTCACTAGTTTTCCCTGTAAGCCTGGCTCAAGGTCCTAGAACCCAGCAAGACCCTTACACTTCCAGTCAACCTTCATGGTTCGATATTTGCCTGATACAGCAGCTCTGCAGTCCCTAGTTCCTAATATGGTTTGGCAATGTCCTCCCGCAAATTTCATCTTTAATTGTAGTTCCCATAATTCTCACATGTTGTTGGAAGGACTTAGTGGGAGATAAATCATGGGATGCTTTCCCCTATACTGCTTTTGTGGAAGTCTCATGAGATCTGATGATTTCATCAGGGGAAACCTTTTGCTTGGCTGTCGTTTTATTTGCCAGCTGCCTGTAAGATGTCCCTTCACTCTTCCTTTGTCTTCCACCATGATTGGTTGAAGGCCTCCCCAGCCATGTGGAGCCATGAGTCAATTAGACCTTTTCTAAATTACCCCATCTCAGGTATGACCATCAGCAGTGTGAAAATGGACTACTATGCCAATCTCTGCTCTTCACTCAAACACAAATCAAAGTTGACTTAGCCAAGGAGCCCATACTTTATCTGGAAGAAATGTCCAGATTATGAAAGGGCAACAAGAGACAGACGATCTAAGTGGTAAAGGCACCAATAGTTGTTTGTTTTGGTGGAGTCTTGCTCTGTGGCCAGCCTGGAGTGCAACGGCACGATCTTAGATCACTGCAACCTCCACCTCCCAGGTTCAAGCAATTCTCCTGCCTCAGCTTCCTCAGCAGCTGGGACTACAGTCAGGTGCCACCCTGCCCAGCTAATTTTTTGTATTTTTAGTAGAGATGGGGTTTTACCATGTTGGCCAGGATGTTCTCAATCTCTTGACCTCATAATGCAACCACCTCAGGCTTCCAAAGTGCTAGGATTACAGGTGTGAGCCACTGCACCCGGCCAACGATTGCATTTTATACCTTGCCAACATTTGTAGTTTCAAGTCTACAGTAAAGGGTCCCCGATAGTCAAAATATGGGACAGGACTATCCACAAGGGCAGACAGCAATAGCTCAGGCAGAAATACAGGAAACCACAGAAGGAGAGCCCTTGGCTAGGTCTTTTCCTTCATTGTTCTGTCTACAGTCATTCCAAAGAAAATCCATCATACCCTGAAAGGGCAAAGCATAGAGATGCACTGAGCCATTAGACACTGAGGGCTGAGGGTGTTTAAGGGCATTTCTCATCCTGTACAGTCACTTTATGCATCAGCTGCATTCAATATTGACTATGTATGATGACAGTGTGTAGCACTGTATCATTGCTCTGGAAGCATTTCCCTGTACCAGACCACCTCAGTAAGCCAGACAGGACACCTCTTACCCACTGGCTATTGGAACACACAAGTGCTGCATGGCCGTTCCACCTGACGACACGGCACACATGCGTGGGCTTTGCAGTGCTGATTTTTGCATCCTGATCAGATCGTACTGGGATTCACGGGACTACTCCCACATAAGAGTAGCACAAAATAGATTTGGTGCCTTTAAAGCTGCTGCTGGGATTAGAGATTCATGCAAATTGCCTGCAACTTGATGTCTCAGGCTATGTGTCAGATAGTTGGCTATAGTCAATGCCACAAAGCCCTTGTTGGTATCCTCACAGCTTCAGTTGTGGGCCTGGACAGACCCTGATGGTTCAAGAACATGTTATAGCCAAGAGTTGTAGATAGACTTGTAACAGCTACTAACTTGAGGTATTTTGAGTCTGCCCCAATTCTTATTTCCAGGCTTATTTGGCCAAACTCTTCAAAGTTCAAATGCTTGAAAGTCACTTCAAGAGGCAACTGGAACGAAAAGGTTTCCTTATGCCAAAGCCACATGTCAACCAGATGCATTATGGTGACTGCTTTTGTCACACCCATGTATGCCATATTCTACCACGCTGTCAAGTTCAACTATGTACAATTACCAGAAACACAAACCAATACCTGGTGGGATACCAGAGAAAGCTTAGAGATGCTTACAGGGGGAAATTAAGTGGCCTATCTACCTTCATGAATAAGCCGTGGAGCATTCTGCAGTCATGTGGAGTCACACACCGAATGTTCCCGGCAACTTCACAGGAGGAGAGAGGTGGTTTTCAAGACACTAAAAATTCAGGGTATTTCTGAAGATTTAACTCCTAGGAATTTCCACATCACTAACTTCCCTATAGGGCCTGGGAAGAAGCGAACAGGCAGCAATACCAGAAGGATAACCTGAAATACTTGTTTTGGGGATAAAGCCCCAAGGCAAGCCTGAAAACCCTAAGCAGTCACGTTAAGACACAGAAGCAGCAGAAGTGTTACTTGGAGGCAAGGAGAGCCCTGCTACCTATTCACCTATTCTTTTCTTCCTTTTCTTCCTGATAACGAACCCTATGGAGGCCACGCCCCTATCTTTTCAAATTCCTTTTTACCATTTCTCTAATCCTCAGCCTTGGACACCTGTGTCTTTAAGGGGCAGTACCTGCAGTTGTTCAAGCGCTGGAATTACTGGACCGATTTTGCTTGTACACCAACAGCTGGAAGTGCCCAAGATTTTTACCACCTCTTACCCTATACTAGACCAGGACCACCAGAAACAAATGGCTGTCACACATCCTCACCTAAGAAAGCCCAGCTCAAAAAGGTGTGACCTTCTCTGCTCCTGTGGGAGGCAGAAGGATGTTGTCTGATCACAGCCCTGCTTGACTTCTTACTACCTTCTCACCCCTGTCCTGCCTCCCCTACTCCTTCACTCGTTTCTCAGATATACGCTGGTATTTCTAAGATCTCTGGTCCTCCTGAGGAGTTCAGTACAATTACCACATACTTGGTTTCAACATTTGTGACAACTCAAGGCACTTCCAGGGTTGACTGTGTCCTTGATTTCAGTGTTTGGAAGAAACAGTTTTCCCTGCAGGCTCCCAGCACCTTCCCGTGGCTGTCCATTCTACCAAATACCTCCTGAGGTCCCTCTCTATCATAAACTAGAAGCTTCCATGGTGATAATCCTTCCTATCTCAAATCACCAGCTGCACATCTAACAGATGAATCAAATTTTTTATCCAAGGGTCACTATGAAAGTAGAAAATGCACTTACAGAACCCTGTGGGTGCTGGCCAGCAAGTTCAGCTGTATGCAAGCACGTCAGATCTGAACGAGCGGCAGTCATCTGTTCTACCAGGCACAAGTCTCGTGTTCACTGTTTAATTTGCTGTGCCTTGTCACTCATCCTCATGTTAAGAGGTCAGGGTGAGGTTTGACAGGCCCAAGAAAACTGCTGCAAGGAAAGCTCCACACTGCAAGCCACACTGATGGTGAAAGTGTGGACACCAAAGCTTTACACCCACTCCTTCAGTTGAGTTTACACATAAGAAACTTATCTTTGTTTGGAATTGGCACCTTGAAAGACATGCAATCCACTACTGTGGCAATCCACTCCAAGGTGTACACCATTCACATATCAAAAAGTTCACCGGCTTTTCTCTGGCACTTTGTCCTGCTTTACCCCCTTTTTCTGTTCACCATGGACTTCCTACTCATTCTGCTTTGTGTCATCTGCTTGGAGACCTGTTTTCCTTTTGTGTTAACCCATTCTTCACCAAAGTTGGAATTATCCAGGGCCGTACACCTCAGGTGTCCCCCTTAAGACCATCATAGTCACCACTGGTTCTTGTTCCCCAAAAGACTCCTCAGTTGCCCAGCCCAGGCTCCAATGGATGGAGGTTTCTCAGGGAACACAGTTCTGTGATTGAGTGCTGCCCTCTCCTGGCCAAAGCACTGAACTCAGTCTCAGCGTGTCAGCCCTTACAGCTCTCCTGTGGGACTCATCCCATTCTCCCCCAACGCACAGCCCAGCCCACCTCTTACTGACTGACAGGAAGGAAGTGCAGGACCACTCACATCCAAGGCAGAGGAGGCATTGCAGAATCAGTTAACAGCGATGTCCTCTGAACTCAAACCTCATAATACAATCCAAAGTCATCTTCCTCAGAGGAGGCTGAAGTGTTGTGATCCACTTTCTCACTCTCAGAGATGGTTCATTTAAAATGCAGGTTTTTCATAGTAGAGTGCATTGGTCTTGAACCTAACACCAGAGGCAGCTCACTGGACGCTCCCCTGTGGGCACCCTACAGCCCACTGTAGCTGATGTGATTCTGCATGATGGAGGTTGTCTGGTGCCATCTGCCTACAATTTAGGTTCTTTCCTCCGATGACATAGCAGTTCCCCACTCTGGACACATATCAGCAGCTGATCCAGGGGATAGGGAGGCAGGCATGCTGTGTCCTCTGCGTGCACACCTCTCATGAGCACTTCACCCTGGAATGTTAAGCTATTAGGAACTTAATACCGAGTCCTGTAAAAGGACATCAGACCTTTGATGTAACTTCTTGCTATAGATCTCTATCCCATCCTGAAGGCAAAGAATGAGGTTCCTGTCACCACACTTTACCCAACAGGTCTTCAGTTAAGGGTGTACCACTCTACAGGTTCCTGCCACCACCCCATGCACCGAAAGATGACAGCTGTCACTCTGCCTCATTACCCGATCCTCAGCATGAGGTCTGCCAGCAGGCCTTGGCATTTCTGACCCCATCCTGCAATACCCAAGGGGCAGCTTGTTTAACTTTGCCACTAAGACCCACAATTTTACTTCAACAGTATCTTCATTATCAAAGTATCTCCTAATATTTATCCAAAGGGCTCAGACACCAACAGCAGGTATCTTCCTGGGCCACCAAGCCTGGGCTCTCTAGGCATTTAAAAGCCTCTGGCATCACTGAAACTGTTGGGATCAGGAAAAAGATCCCTTTTTCTCTTAAGTGCTAGATGAAGACAATGTTTAAGGCATCTTGGCTGCACTCTGTGGCTGTGGCAGCCATAAAGATATCCCTCAGGCCATGTAGGGGAATGTAACTGACAAATCCAAATGTTCCACCAAGAATCAAATTTGGTGGCAAAAGCAGCAACTTGAGATTATAACACTTATTGATGCCTGGGCAGTGACCACTGCTTGGGCTCTCTGGTCAGAGCTCTGGATAAAAAGACTGGAAAAATCAGAAGTCTGACACAGGACATATGGATGCTCACGGCTTATGAATTTGTATATTACATGTTAAGACCCACAAGCCAGACATTTTGTCTCTTTGGTCAACAGGCAAAATAGCTCTGCCACTGGTTATCAGCCAGGCTTTTTCCACATCTAATGGGCAAATGCATATAGTAGCCATGGTAGCAGATACGGAAAATAACCTGTGTACCCGACCCAGACTGCTATTTCCTAGAGAAATTCTGGTTACCATTTCCTCTGAATGCCCCACTTGTCAGACAGACATGGAATCTAAGGAGACCAACTCACTACATGGTAGCAAGCCGACTACAGTAAGCCCCTTCCATTCTAGAAAGCCAGCGTTTTATGTTCACAGGAATAGATCTCATCTTGACATGGGTTTGTCTCCTGCTTCTGATGTCTCAGCTACCTCCCTCCCATTCTGGAGACTCCTATGCATCATCCACAGATATGGAGCCCCATACAGCAAAGTATGTTACCACTGGATGGAGGTCACAAAAGATAGGTGGGCCCCAGATCACAAGGTCTGCTGGTCGTATCACAAAACCATTTAGAGTTAGGGAGTCTCAGAATGGTGGCACATCCTTCAGGGAACAGAAGCATGGACTCCCAAGTAAACGTGGTGACATTTTGGAATGCCATTCTTTATGAGGCAGTGTGTTAGAGGCATCTGTGGTACTGTGTCCCCCGTTGGAAGACTACATGGGTGCAGAAATGTAGTCACACTTTCTATCATTCCCTATCAGTCACTGGGTCACTGAGTTATTCCTGTGGGTTAACAGGACGTGTTTTGCACACTGACGTCCTGTTATGAATGAAACCCAGGTGGATCTACTTGGTCATCTCCTAGGACTCCCTTGACCCATTAACTGGTTTAGCAACCTACCTTGAAAACAGGGTTTACTAGTGGTTCAGGCCCCTTAGTATGAAGATTTTTATCCTACTATAAGCTAATAACTAGCCCTCAGCCAAGGTCAAAGCTGAGGGCTAAGTAAATTTAGATAGTGGGTGTGGAAGAAGGTTATTATTCACTGCAACCTAGGTCAATCTAGACACAGGAGCTGCATTTCATCCCATTTGCATCCTCGAGTTTTCTCGAAGAGTCCTAAGGGACACAGGGTCACCCTTCTGTGGACCTGTGTAGAGAAGTAGAGCTGTATAGCACAGGAGCCAACTTTGTTTATTAGAATGTCATTCTTTCATGTGCTGCTTTATCCCATACTCAAGTGCAGCTAGGATGCTCAAGCAGCCCGGTTTAGGGCACTTGGGACTTCTGATGGGCAATTTGGGCTCTGGTATTTGTCCTGACCAAAATAGTGTCACAAGCCTCAGTCTCAGCCAATTCCTACCAAACATGTTTCCTTCAGAGTCAGACCTGCATCACAGTCTAATCTTTCCAGACTCTTCCAGCTCCAATTCCCCTCAGGGAACTTTCCCACCCCCAAGTTCTTGAGCATCTAACCCCACCTTTGCATCTATATTGCAACACAAGCCAGCAGTCTAAGTTTGGGGTTAAAACTTAAGCACTGGACTAAGTTCAAATGTGAAAGTCAGCTCGTATATCCCTATGGATATGCCCAAGGGTACTCCATTCAGAATAGAGACGACCACCCGTGCCAGGAGTCTAACACCAATCCTGACTTGCCACAGCGAGGCTGTTGGGTGTTAGCTGTTTACATTCCATGCTGATGTGTTGTCTGAGGTATATGGATCCTCCCTTCAAGAAGTTACCCCAACCCCTCCCAATCATTTTACTATGTACCAAGTTACCATCTCATAATTGCTCGGGCTGAGTTTTCTTCTGTTCTGGTCTTCTCATGTTCCATATGAAATTTTGTTCTGTTGACCCAGATGATCTCATGTTTTTCCTGGGCATAGTTATCCATTCATGGTCCACCCAAAGTCATCCTTAAGAGATGGTTCTGCAAGCACCCAAAGTGTAAGTGGTTGGAGGAACCCAGACTGAGCAGTGAGGTTAGAACTCAGATCTGCTCCTTTGAATTGGAGGCCCACAGGAACTAGGCTTCCCTGGAACCAGGTAATTCTAACTGGTGATGCCAATATGAGGGCTGGTGTTAACCGTGACAGTTTATCTCCAGTTTGGTATGTGTTGCTTATATTTAAGACTTAGTTATTTGCTTTAACACTAGTCATTGCTACACAGGTGGTAATAGCTTCCTGACCTTCTGAATTCTATTTGAGACATATTTGATAATACCTGGTCTTTATAGATACAGCGTATGCTTATGAGAGGACTGCCAAGGTAACGATCAAGACCAGTGTTCCTACCAGGAGGTAGTGGAAGGAAAGCAGTGTTCAGCAACAGGAAGGAGCATCTACACCAATCCATCACCCTTGCCTGCATGACCCAGCTGAGCCCTCAAGCCACCTCCCTCACATAGTGGTGGATCCAGTCATGGAGTTTCCTGACAATTCTCATTCCACTCCAAGTGAAAACACAGAAGCCCTGTAGCCCCAGAAGGTACAAGCATTCCAGAACTAAAACGAGGTTGACTTGACTTCAAACCACTTTCTCATTAGGACAGGCTGTGACTTCCTGCTGACCACAGAAAGCAGGAATATGTACTTCCTTATTACTGCTTTTGAGGCTTATACTGTATTAGGTCTATATGTTCAGTGTGTTTTTTGCCAAGTGCCTTTGTTTACATAAACCTTTCAAGAATGAAAGGTTTGTTCTCCCAGCTACTGGATGTCCCGAGGCAGGCAGATGTCAGCAGTCAGCCCCTCCTGGGCTTGGCTCACCAGAAGTTACACCTTTTCCTCGGTGGCTGGCATGCAATGCTCAATCAGAGATTAAAACCCCAGACCCCTCATTACAATGCAGGATAGCTCTAAAAGGACCTCAGCTTATGAACTGCCCCCAGAGTTGGCTGAAGCTCCTTTCGAGACGGCATCACAGCTCAACTTCCTTTACGTTCACTCACATTCCCTTTCTCACAAGTATGGAACCCTGGTTAGCGTCCCGAGGCTCATCTCCAACTGAGGATCCACTTCCTGGAATATCCATCCATCCTCTGACAGTTACGGAAACATGTGATTCACTTATTAAAATGCCAGTCAAGCTGTGTTCTAACACGAAATGGAGGTCAAGCACGGGAGTGTCTTCAGTAGGATCTCCAGAATTCTATTGCATTTCCACAGAAAACTCAGATTGATTTGCAAAGAACAGTCCTGAACTTGTGCCTGGGAGTTTAAGTGACTACGAATGCAGCACAGGACCCCTGCACAGATAGGCCAGGTAGCCAAAGGTTGCCAGTCATTACATGACTGATGCTAAGGATTTTTATCACTTGACGAGGAAAACCAGGGATAGAATGTTTGCAAATAGCCTAACTAATTCCCTTATCACCATCTTCCGAGATGCCAGTTGGGCCTTGGAACAAGAACAAAGATTCCCACAAGGCCATTTTCAAAGTTGTCTTGTTCTTGGAATAAAGCCCAAAGCTAAGCCTCTAAGCTGTGGGATGTTCTGAGGACAGGCAGGCATGTTGCAGAGGGTAAGAATAACGGACTTTGGGGACCCGAGGGAAGGGTGTGAGGGATCAAAGGCTACACACTGGGTATGGTTTATACTGCTTAGATGACAGGTGCACCAAAATCTCAGAATTACCAGTGAAGGACTCTTCCACGTGACTGGAAACCACCTGTTCTAGAAACCGTGGAACTGTTAAAAAGGGAAGAGTGCTCTACCTGCCTCCTACTACTGTTCTTTTCTTCCTAAGTACGGTGTTACTGCTGAACCATGTTTAAGCCATGCCCACATCTTCTGAATCCTTTTTACCATTTCCCTTCTCAGCCCTGGCTTCCGTGCGACTTGAAACAGCACCACCTGCAGCTGTTTTGCAGCACCGCCCTTCGATTCTTAGGCCCGTTTGCCTACACACACACATGGAGCCAGAATCGCCCACGGCAGACCTTCCAAACAAACCTGTTTGTAACAGGTCGGTTACTAACAAATGGCTGTCAGTATGAAGAGATACAGCCAAGGTGTATCCTGCAGTCGTGTGCGGCCTTGAGGGATCCAAGGAGTCTGCAGAGCCTGTAGATTGTGTGAGTTTTGCTAGACATCACAGCCTTGGCTTCTTACCAACCCCTGTCCTGCCTCCCCTTTTCCACTAATTTTTCCTGAGAATGTTTTCTTCATTTGTTTTACACGACTCAGGTTCTGGGAAGTTCACACTGAAACCACATGGCTTGGTCACTTTAAATTCGTGACAGCCTTTAATCTTGAGCTAACTTTTGTATGATGTTTAAGGAAGGCATCCAGTTTGTTCTCTGCATATGGCTAGCCAGTTTTCACAACGCCATTCAGTAGGGATTCCTTTCCCCATGCTTTTGTCAGGTTTGTCCAAGATCAGATGGTTGTAGATGTGTGCTGTTATCTCTGAGGCCTGTTTTGTTTCATTGGTTTATATGTGTTTTTATAACAGTACCATGCCGTTTTGGTTACTGTAGTCTTGCAGTAGTTTGAAGTCAGATAGTATGATGCCTCCAACTTTGTTCTTTTTGCTCAGGATTGTCTTAGGAACATCACACACACTGGGGTCTGTGAAGGGGGGAGGTGTGGGGGGTTGGCTAGGGGAGGGATAGCATTAGGAGAAATACCTACTGTGGATGATGGGTTGATGTGTGTAGCAAACCACCATAGCACATGTGTACCTATGTAATAAACCTGCATGTTCTGCAGATGTATCCCAGAACCTAAAAACTTATGACAACCATGGCACCTCATTTTGAGAGCTGGTTTGATTTCTTAGCATTTTGAAGGAACAGACTAGGCTTTCTCTCCCTTCAAACTCCAGGCTTCAAGACCCCCATAGAGGCTGCCAGTGTTCTCCTAACACCTCTGGAGGTCCCTCCCATCTCAGGGACAATAGCTCCTGGTGATTTTACTGCCAAGGGCTAGCATAGTTTCAAATCTTGGGAAGCCAGCCCAAGAAGAATTCAATAAACCTGGGGTACATCCCCCTGGTGAGCAGCTTTCTCCACTGACAGGGAGAGGGGGTGTAAGTACGTCTGCTCCCTTGCCACTTACATGTGAGGTATGAGCTGTTCTGGCTCCAGAGTTCTTCAGTCATGATGAACTAGAGTTACCACCCATGGGACTATGCTTAGTATCACTTTTGCTCACCTCTTGACCCTCACCCTTCTCTATAAACTTAAGGATTTTTATGTGGACTTAGACTATGTCTTTATTACTTACATTCTCATCCTAGGGTCTACTTTGAGAGCCCAGAACCAAATTGTGGACAGTGTTTTATAACATGTATCTGATCACAACTTTCCATGCACCCAGCATCATTCCACACAGGCCAAAGGTCAGCCCCTTGGCCCATTTGTGTCTGAGTAGCACCTTTTCCTATGAGGTTTCTGGGCTTCCATTTTGGCCACCAGGATGTGGCCTTTGTATTGTACTGAACCCCTCCTGACATGTTTGAAGGGAAAGTACCATGTTCAAGCAGGGTAAGAAGAAACCCAGAACCAGCCAACAAGACATGGTTACACTGGGGGCTTACAGGGAGAACAAGCAGCAGCAGGCTGGACAGAACTGCCTTACAGACAGTCCGGTGATGGTGAGCTGGAAAAGAGATCCACCTTCCTGTAGTCCAGTGGCAGGAGGCTGGACAAGTTAACAAAGCCCAGTGGTGGCGAGCTGGGCAAGAAAGCCACAACCACTTGCCAACAACATGCAGTTTATGTAGCACTTTCATGTAGCATCCTCCCCTTAAGGGCTTCCACCTGGCAACTTTCGTTTAACCCAAAACTCAGGGCCTCAATACCACCATATAGCCCATGCTCCAAAGGCCAGGGGCTCTGGTGTTTCTCACAGACAAGAACAAATCCAAGTTTGCCAGTCCTGGATTCCCTAGCTCTGAACACATTCAGGTGCATCTGCCATACTGTCACTCTTAGGATATGCTCAAGTTACTGCTGTTAGTGCACTTACCCTATTCCCAAAAAGCATGAGCCACGATCTGGCATAGACAAGTTGTGAAAGCACCAAAGACATCCTGAATCAGCAGCACCCTCTTCCCAGGATGAGAGGGGTTCACCCCCAGTAGGCCAACAATAGAAATCGAACCACTCTGTCGAGTCCACATGTACTGGGCTTCACAAGCAAACAAACCTTTGTCCCTGTGAGAACCTGGATAATCACTTTGAGACATAAAAAGCACCAAGAAAATGAGAGGTCACCCAGAGCCTGTTTAGACACTAAGTCCCAGATGAGCCAAGAAACATGAGAAGCTTGAGCACAGATGGAGCTATCTGATCTCAGCTGCCTTCCTTGCTAGTTTTCCCATTTTGGCTCTTTACCCAGAGACCTAGTGCCTTTTGCACCTCCATTAGGGAGATGTTTCCACTCTTTCCCTATCAACCCCCAAATATCCCAGTATCATATTAAGTTGTACTGTAAGTTCAATCAACAGCCATAACACAGTATTTTGGCCCCCAAAACTATGGTACAGTATCCAATAGCCAAGAAATACAGACATATGACTCCGTTGCATACTACAGACCCATGTGGAGACGGAATGCTTCCTATCTTACAAACTTACCCCCATAGGATCAGAACTGCTGATTCCCTAGAGGCAGATACATCCTTTAGGAGCAGTAGAATGGGTTAGGCATTTCATCCCAGTAGACCAGCAAGCAGAGTTTCCCTATTGGCAGAGGTTGTTGACCCCAATCATGCTCAGGTAGGTTGTATGTGCACAAGCAGCTGCTGTGTAAGGGAGGATTATATCTAGATATCTGGGGTTCACCACAGTACTTTGTTGCCACCATGAGGGGAGGAACCAGAGTATGCAGTTGTGATGACCTGAGAAGTGCCAGGTGCTCAGACCCTTCATGAGTCACCATCAAGGTCACTTTTCTGAGTAAGCAATCTAGGTTAGCATAAATATTAGCAGAGCAAAAGAAAGAATCTAGGATGTGGGGTCAGAAGAGACAGACATTGTCACCATCTCAAGATGAGTATAGCTTGCCACTTTTACTGCAGTTTCTCTCTAAAGGGTGGTTCAAGATGGTGCCCATTCAAGCTGAGAATAAGTGAACTCAGCGTGAGGCACAAGTGCATCTAGATGCAAGTTACACCAAACACTCAGTTCCTCTTGTATATTTGCTCAAGCCACCCAGAGTTCCCCTGCTACCAGTCCACCTCGACTGTTTCTCAGGATTGTCCCAGAGGGTCCTTGGCAGGATTGGGCCTGGTAGCCCACTGGACTCGCCTCACCAAGGTTTTACTTGCCTTGTCTTACTTCTGTAACTCCCTCAGTGTGCTCTGGCATCACCCCCCCCCCGACCCCCCAACCCCCATTGGTTACACCCAAGTCCTTGTCTCAGGGTCTGCTTTCAAAAGAACAAAAACCAAGCACATGAGACGAGTGAGTCATCTGGTTTTACCTGAAAATTCAATTCAACAAACCTGAATTTTGGTTAGGTGAAGTCACTTGAGGTAAAGAAATAAAGGGAGTACATCTTTGTCCATTTTAGACTAAGGATATTTAGGACTATTGCTTTTGCTTCGTATCTCAATGGCCAGCCTGG
Source organism: Saimiri boliviensis (assembly GCF_048565385.1). Taxonomy (NCBI): domain Eukaryota; kingdom Metazoa; phylum Chordata; class Mammalia; order Primates; family Cebidae; genus Saimiri; species Saimiri boliviensis. The sequence continues at coordinate 70,624,844 of NC_133451.1, read as the reverse complement.
AAAACTGTTACAGCACAAGCAGGAAGATTGGCCTCCTTCCTTTTCTGGACCACAAAAACTTTGAAAAAGAATGAATCAAGATTGGAAATTCAGAGTTATCCAGTGGTTCAGCTGCGTATTTTGTCTCGCACAGTAACTGTTGGCTTGAACATCAAGAATTGTTTTCCGGAGTTGCTGGAAGGCAGAGGCGGGGAAGCAGTCACTGGCAGCGAGCACAGGCAGCGGGCGGGGCGTGAAGTTGAGAGCAGTCCCTAGTCTGAGCCTTTCTGTCATCCTCCAGCACCACCAGTACCACGGACTCCATCCTGCCACGGCCCCTCGGCGACACGGTGTAGCTGATGCTGGACCAGAGAAAAGCTTCAGATCCGAATCTATTTACAAATAGGGGAGGAAATCTTCTAAAGGAACAACGAGCCAAGCTCCAGAAAATGCTGCCTAAACTGGAAGAGGAGCTGACGGCACAAATTGAACTGTGGGAACAGGAACATTCAAAGGCATTTCCGGTAAATGGGCAGAATTTTATGGAGTATGTGGCACAACAATGGGAGATGCATCGATCGGAGCAAGAGCCAGACAGGAAAGACAACTCAGGGACAAAAAGACAGACCACGATGCTCTATGGCAGTGCTCCCAGGACACCCAGCAAGCGGCCGGGACTGACTCCCAACACACCCGGAAAAGCACATAAGCTGAACACCACCACCATGTCCAATGCTACGGCCAGTAGTAGCATTCGGCCTATCTTTGGAGGGACCATCCACCACTCTCCCGTGTCTCAACTTCCTCCTTCTGGCAGCAAGCCAGTCACTACTTCTACCTGTTCAGGGAAGAAAACGCCCCATGCTGGCCAGGCATGGAGCCAACAAGGAGAAGCTGGACCTCAACGGCAGCATCCTGAGTGCGAGAACTTTCAAAGGCTTCCAAATCTGATGCTACTTCTGGAATCCTCAATTCAACCAACATCCAGTCCTGAGAAGCCCTGAGCAGTCAACCAGCTGTGGCTTCCTGTGCCTAGACTGGACCTAATTTTATCGGGGAGCCTTTAGTTTTTCTTGAGTTTAGGTGTGCTCAAAACCCTAGCCTTGGACAGGCTCCATGACTATGGGCCTATTTAGAGATGTACTGAGTGTTACAGATCAAAGTGTGATCAAAAGCTTGTTTTATTTCACCACTGTGTAGGAAAATTATTAACTGTGCCCATCCCTAGGGTAATTTTGGCTTGTGTACTTGTAATTAGTAATTAACATCTTTTGTTTAGGGATGTTCAATTAATGCTGTAGCTATCAGCTTTGCTCTCACCTGAAGGCTTGCCCCCCACCCCCTCCAAAGGACAGCCTTCCTCCTGATGAGAATGGCTGTGTGTGTCCGAAGTTGAGATGGCCTGCCATACTACTGCCAAAGAGGCGACAGGAAGGTGGGAGCTGCTTTGTTAGATTGTGTTCAGTTCTGCTGCCCAGTGCAATGCCCTTTGTTGGCGGTATGTATGTATGAACACACGTGCTCATTGCAACTCTTCCTCAGCATTTGTCCCTGGCTCCAGTCTCCCCATTTCTGGGCCTGCTATGCCCGAGTTCTTCTACCCTTGCAGTTGTCAGCCACATCGGGAGGCTGTTTGTTCCGATGGGTTGGGTTACCTTTGTCATGGAGATCTGGAAGTTTGCACGTGTCACTATAAGTGAGTTGTTTCTACTCTAGCATCTGCGACGAGGTGCCCTCTTTACCGACCTTTTCAATCACTGCTATTCCTCAAGCACTATTATTTATTCTTCTGTCTGCCTGAACCAGTACTACTGTCAACATAGTGTAAATAGTTCTCAAAACCTTACCAGTGTGGACTTGGTCTGTCACAGCCATGCTGTTTACTCATACATGTATGTGTCCTGTTTTTAAAATATCAAATTATTCTTTAAAATCTGTATACTTAAAATTTATTTTTATTTAAAAAAATTGTTTTCCATCTGTATCAGCTCTGAACATAGACAGTTACTGGTACTTGTACTGTACAGTGATGTCACCAGGTCCTTTTTATTCCCTATGATCTTTAGGTACAAACATGCTGACAAATATCCTAAGGCACAAGATGGTTAAGCTCCAGATATCATGGGTACTTCAGGTACAAATACAGTGTAGAGCAGTATCTGCTATGCTGTTTTTAGTCAGAAATAGCTTTTCCAGAAGCTCACTAGCAGACTTACGTTTGTGGGGTTTTTTTTAGAGACAGTTTTGCTGTCTCCCAGGCTGCAGTGCAGTGGCATGTTCTCGGCTCACTGCAACCTCCTCCTGGGTTCAAGCAATTCTCCTGCCTCGACCTCCTGAGTAGCTTGGATTATAGGCACCCACCACCACGCCCAGCTAATGTTTTCGTATCTTTTTAGTAGAGAGGGGGTTTCACCATATTGGCCAAGCTGGTCTGGAGTTCCTGACCTCAGGTGATCCTCCAAGCCTCAGCCTCCCAAAGTGCTGGGATTATAGGTATCAGCCACCATGCCCAGCCTTGTATCTTATCTCTTACATTCACCATCTCCAGAGGCTAGATTTAGCAATGTATTTGTTCCACAGCTACTTTGGTGATGGCAACGGGGTTACATGTGGGTACTGGGTTAGGTAGCTAATATACACCCATACTTTCTGGATCTAATATAAAAAGCCAGGGCTTAAGGGAGTAGAGCTTCACTTCTCCTAGGGCCCAGTCTTACTGCCATGGCTTTGTAACTTTTTAAGGCACAGAAACCACAGCTGGCCCACCTACCTACCAACAGGTGACAGTTCCCCACTCATCAGTTTTGAAATGCTTGCCCAGAAGATACCAGGTAAGAACCTCATCTTTTAGTGCTGTTGTACCCCTGCTTTGTCTTGACTGATGTCAGACACATCATGCAACTGATACCTCAAGTGGCAAGCTTCGTGTCCATGTAATATTGCCTGAGGATCAGCTGTGCAACTCAGTCCACCCCAGGGACTCCAGGCCTCCCCAGAGGACCCACACCAAGAAACAAGAGCTACTTGCTTCCTGCTACTTTTCCACCCTTCACCATGGCTGCTCAAGTAACCGCCTGCCCAAGCCCTGTATTTACATCTCTAGCCCAAAAGATCCAAGACAATACAAACGACTTTATTAATTTTGCCCAGGTCAAGCAGTTGGATAACAAGCTGCTACTTTACCTGGATTCTGGTAAGATACTGAATATACCAGCCTCGGGAGCTAGAACCTTCACAATGTGGTAAGTGCTCCATAGGCCTACATGTTCTTGGTGATGTGCTCACATGAGGTTCCTCAGCAGAATTCCACCTGAACCTGCCAGTAGCTGACATCTGACCACTACACCAAAGCCAGACTGAGGTCTAAGCCAGCTGGTCAACTTTAGAAGGGTTAGGCATGGTGGGATCACCCCACAGTGGGTGAGGCAGAGGAAATCTGATCGGGTAAACTAGCATATTACGGGTGTAGTTGAATTTGGCATCACAGCAGAAGGGCTCCCACTAAATACGAGGTGGTACAGACTACTGGTGATGGCCAAGATCCCTCTTGCAAGTACTGAACTCTTGCCCTACAGAACACAAGTAGACAAGAGCTCAACTGGTAGCACACTTGAGGTTGATAGAAGCTAATCTGCCAACACACACATCCTATTATGGTAGGTAGGGCTACAATCCGTACAAGGTTACAAGACTTAAGTATTAGCAGTATCACATTTTAGTTCTCACTTATGATTTCCTTTCCAAATTCCATCCTGTTTCAGTCCGATATATGGATATAGTTTTATAAGCTATACTTCAAGCTACCTGCTTGTGTTGTATTACATTATGCTAAAACACCATTTTAGAAAGCCTTGCATTTGCAAAACTATGTATTTTATGGTTTCGGTTAACAGTTTTACTCTGCAACTCAAGTTTGCATAGTTATATCCCAGTCATACTTCTGCAATGGTGAAATAAAACCCCTCAATGCCAGAGAATTAGTCCAGCACAAAAGAGTCTAATGTTAAAATTGAAGCCAATGGAACCTTGAAGCATTAGCCAGTGAGAGCTGAGTTACCTTTATGACTCTTTTGGCCTACCACAGCTACTCATGTCCCCTAAACAGGTCTCCATCATTGGGTACTTCTGAGTATGGCTATCTTTGGACCTGAAGACCAGATGCCCTCCATTATGCTGTTGTTATGTTTACCTGCATTCCTGGCAAGAATTTCAGGAGCCACCAAATCCTGCTGGTTATACCTCTTGTGCCCTTCCAACTTGTTTTTGCATTTCCAATCCTGCCACCCTATTCCATTTCTCACTAAGACTTTGACACTCAAAATGCCTTCCCCCTGCCAACGATTCCTAACATCTTTTTCTATAGAATGGCAAGTTTATAAAGTCTGACCACAAACACCTGCAAGTCACCTGTAACTCCTTAGGAGCTTCCCTATTACAGGTCAGGTCATGTCCAAAATCCATTGGCAGGACCAGCGAGAACGTCACCTAGTGTCCAGCTTCCCCTTCCCCTCTGCTAGGCTCAGCAAGTACACGTTACCAGCTCAAACTTGGAGCTACACATGAAGATTCTGAGCATCTTGGAGACATAATCTATCTTCATGATGCTAAGCCTAGTGGGATGAAGGTAACATGAACGTATGGTCACAAATTGTCATGAAGCAGGGATAACCCATGGGGTGACCAGCCATGAAGGAAGATGAAGTAAAGACTGAAGGTGAGACATTAACAGCTGAGCTTAAACTTAAAAGATAGCAAGAAGCCTCAACCCTAAAGCAAGGTTGGGTGTAAAACATGAACCATACCTACAAATTCCCAAATTAGCCAGCAGCTCTGGTGGCCCATTGTAGCAGATTTGAGGATGACTGACCAAGCCCAGAGGCATGGGTGGCAGTGTTCTACAGAAGTGTCAGGAGAGGGTCATCTGCTAATGGGTGGGGGCAGGTGAAGAGGTAAATGGGACACAGCTCTTCAGTCTGTATGCAATACACAGAATTGCCTCAGAGACCCTTAGTCTATGGTATGGATTGGACTGGAATTCCTAGCTATCAACCTCTTAGCTCCAAGGTACATCAGGAAACCTGGAGCATGTACTCTGAAAAAAAGCCTAGACTAAATCTAGCTGTGCCCTTCATCCAGTGAAGACCGATCTAGAGCTGACAGATAGGACCTTCAGAGCCCCGTGTCCTGCCTGAGCCCGAGATTCTTTGAGCTGTGCACAGTGAATACTTATGAGGAATGTACTTTAAGTGCTTCTATGCTTCTGCTTACACTCCACTAGGACCATGCCATCCTGGCCTGTTGCTTCAAGGTCTAGCTGTCTTTTCAAAGGAAAGGGAACAAGAATGTCCTACAAGCATATTAGCTTTTCTCCATCCAGGTCTTTAGTAATGAGAGTCAGGAGTAAATCACAACTTCTGTCACAGAAGCATACAAGTATATAAGCCTCATTGAACACCTGACATGAAGAGGGAGATACCTAGGGTGTGGGGGCAGTCTACCATGTTTTTCAACTGAGCTTTCAACTCTAAGTCATATCTTCAAAGTCTCCAATATGAAGTAGAAAATAAGGTTTCAAGTCATCTTGGAATTAGTCAAATGTACCTCCATTTCACAACAAGAAGTTCAGGCATTCTATATTCAGGATCAGAGATTCAGATGCCATCCTGAATACCTTCAGCAGACAGTGCCCATGGTTGACAGGTACTTCATAGGGGCCATCTCAACCTTCATCCCCTAAGGTTGCCCAGCTTGAGTCTTCCTCAGAGGGAGGTGGACAGTGAAGCCTGTCATCCCAGGGTCCTTCCTACTATGGGGACTAAAAGGTTCTACATCCATGGCAGCTGCCCTAGTTCTGGCTAGGATCCCTATTCTGAGGATATCTACTCCCACAGCTGATTGTACTCTGCCATTCCCTCTGGATCATGCATGAGACTAGTTTCCTCCAGATAGTATAAGAATCAATGGTTCACTTTCAGCCAATCTAAGAACCATACTGTAGGATTTTAGAGGAAAATGGCAGATAGGAGACAGCACTAATGTCCAACGCCCACTCAGACAGGGAGAACAGTGTGGAGATTCACATCTAGCTTTTACCCCAAGAGCCACTGCAGGGACACACCAGGAAAACAATTCAGACCCTTTCAAAGAAGCAGCTTGCTGCTGCACACTCTACAAGGCAGCCAAAAAAACTTAAGTTTCCCAAATGTGAGGAGAACACACATCCCCGCTGCAGAATCCAAAAATCCAGATTACAGTAGAAGGATTTAACCTTCCCTAGAGCCAAAACTGGTCTAGGGAGTGGAGTGAAATATGAAAATAGAAGAGGCAGCTGGAATAGTCCTGTAGGCACTACCAGTCCCCAGCTCAAACCCAGGGAAGACATTCCTGGTCCTCTCAGTCCTTGAGAAGGGCAGCCCGTGAAATTGGAGAAGGGCCACAAGGTCAAGGAAGTTCTAGCTGAAGTTTGTAGAAAACTTGAGCACAAATTTTCCTGAGCAGAATCCAGAGAGGTGAACAGGCAGTGCAGATACAAGTAGAAGCCACAGTCAATGGTTCATGAAGTGCCCAAGAGGCTTATCTTGTTTTGTCAGGGTGGAGGCTTGTAGCCTGGGGCAAGTTCTCAGCCCTGCATGCCCACTCTCTGGACATCAACTCAATGCTGTTGGTGGGGCACAGCAAGAGGAGCAAGACTGGCTGTGCTGCCTACACGGGGGCTAGGCGAGGCCTGTTGCTGCCAGCTTTCTTCCCACTTCCCTGGAAGCCTGTATGACACATCACAAATGGCCATAATCCCCCCTGGAAGTAAATCCATTGGCCCGCTAATCAGCCCCCATCCCCTCCCACAGTGGCTGCAGGAAGCCTCACTTCAAGTCCAAGCTAAAACTCACCTAGCTGTGACCCTACCTGATGTCTTTTCTACCTGCCCTGATAGCCAAAGACAAACTCTTGGGAGCTCTACGGCCCCACCCAACACCTGAGAAACCCAAGTCTCATCCTGGCCAGTGCAGGGCAACATTATATCCCCCTTATACCACTGCAGCTGGCCCTCTTCAAAGTGCTACCTCCTAGCTAGAGACAGAGGGGCAGGACACCACTTGGAATTTAGGCCAGGAGTTGGTTTTTCCACACTGCAGTAACAGGCAGTTCCTAGAACTCCAGAGTCCATCACATACTAACCAATTCAACTGTTTCAGACTGCTACTACTAATAAAGGCTGTACCTACGAGATCCATGCTCTAATGTATCACTCTGGTATACCTCTACACAGCTCACACTGCTCCTCCATGGCCTCCGTGTTTATACTAGCACCTGTTCCAGGCAGTTCTTGTCAACTCTAAAAGTTCATGGTCAAAGATGATGACACATCAGGCAAGCAAAAACAAGTTAAAACTCCCACCCACCCCCATGGGTAAGCCACTTTTCATCTCCTTATGTGTCAGAAGACTGGGACAGGACCACTCCTGACTGAGAAGGCACATCACCCCATGAACCTGCCACAGGAACCTAGAAAAGCCTTGCTCTGGGTGATAGACAAGTTCTGGCTTGGTTGTTCTTCCTTGGATAGGCTTTTCAGAGTGGCAGAGTGCAGAGGGTAAAGATGGAATGGCCTTAGGACTAGAGGTCTTGAAGCCTCAGGCTACCTTTGACCAAGGCAGAGAAAAGTCTTTCTTGTGGTCCAAACCATTTAGACTTATATTGACCTACAAGCCTTTCCTGCATCTGATAATTGAGGCATTTTACAGTTCAACATGTTTTCATGGAAAAAATGGAATTAGGTATAGAAGTGTTCCCGAACACACAAAGAGAGGCCATATATTGCAAGCCCACATGAACATCATACTCAACAGTAGAAAGCTGAACACTTCCTTTAGGATCAGCAACAAGAGAGTTGCTTCACTACTTCTGTTCAGTGCAGTAGTGGAAGTCCTAGCTAGAGCAAGTAGGCAAAGAGGACCAAAGGCATCCAAACCAGGCAAAGTAACGCTGCCATTGCTTGCGGACATCACATAGAAAACCCTCAAGTTCCACAGTTAGAACTAAGGAGTTTAGTCATGTTGCAGGACAAAAACATACAGGAATGTAACATTTCTATACACTACACTGTCCCAAAAAGAACAATCCCACTTAATCAAAAGGCTTAGAAGTGAACTGGAGAGATAGTATTTACTTTCTGTACAAAGATCTTCCGACACTTGAGACAAATAGGATGGTATCCCAGCTCATAAGACACATTAAAATGTCCATACTACCTAAAGCAACCCATACATGCAAAATTTTTTCATAGGAATAGGGAAGAAGAGTCTTAAAATTCACAAGATAGCCGAAGGGAACTTCTGCTAGACCAAACCTGGAGCCATTACACTACCTGGTCTCAGTCTACTGCCAAGTTAGTTATCTTAACAGTGCGATACTCGTATAAAAACATACCAATAGGCCAACGGACAGAAAGTCCAAAAATAAACTCAAGCATATGTAGAAAACTAGTTCACTGGTACCAAGATGACAAAGGGAAAGGTTAGATGTTTCAAGTAAGTGGCTTTAGGAAAATGATTTCTACATGCAAAAAAAATTGAACCTTTATATCATATGCAAGTGACTAATGGATTGTAACCCTAAATTCAAGCCTTGCCACCAATACCTCTGCAAGAAAACACTTAAGAGTTTGACATTGGTCTTGGCAATTATTTCTTCAATAGGATACCAAAAAGTATAGGCAACAAAAGCAAATTTAAGCCAGACTGCAAACTGAAGAGCTTCTAAGCAGCAAAGGAAACAAAAAGTCAGACTATGGATTTGCCACAGTATTTGCAAACCATATACTCATAATCAAGTTCACCATATGTATGGTTTGCAAAACACCAAGGTGTTAAGGTTTAGTCAGTTCACATATCAATAAAATAACCCCGTTTTAAAAGTTAGGAGCTCAATAGCCATTTCTCCAGAGATGACAAGTGGCCAAATATATATGAGGTGCTCCACATCTTCGGTCTAAAGGTGAATCAAAACCATGAGGAAGCATCTCACATCAGGATGGCTTTAAGGACAGGAAACAAGGTGTTGGCAAGCACGTAGAGAAGGGAAGAAAACTCTTGTCTACTGTGGGTGGAAATTCAAGTGTTATGGTGAACAATATGGAGGCAACTCATGAGAAGAGCTACCTGCACCCGAAGGAAGTTAAGTTACCACCTTGTAATGGTGCCTATACTCTAATGTTCATTACAGCATCATTCAGCCTTAGAAGGCAATCCTTTAATTTATGACACGGATGAACCTCGAAGACATTAAGTGAAATAAACCTGGCACAGAAAGACAACTCACAATCTCACTTATTGTGAAATCTAAGGAAACCAAAAATTGGATACATAGAAATATCAACACAGTGGTTAGAGCAGGGGGAGGTGAGATGATGTAGGTCAAAGGGTACAAAGTTTGTCATGTAGGTTAAGTCTGAGATGTAATATGTAACATGAGAGCTATAGTTAATGTTGAGATGGTCTCACTTTGTTGCCTAGGCTAGAGTACAGTGGGGCAATCTCAGCTCACTAACCTCCAGCTCCCAGGATCAAGCAATTCTCAGGCCTCAGCCTTCCAAGTAGCTGGAAGCACACCACTATATCCAGCTAATGTTTGTATGTTCAGTAGAGACAGTTTTACCATGTTGGCCGGGCTGGACCAAAACCACTGGCCTTAAGTGATCTGCCCACCTCAGCCTCCCAAAGGGCTGTGATTACAGGCATGACCCACCGCACCCAGCCGCACTGATTTGAGCTTACTGGTAGGTGTTCTATGACCGTTCTGAAAAAAGTGATTCTGACATTGTGTTTAACAGCCGTTCGTAGTATAATGGCCTCTGCACACTGTATCCAACTTAGAGTTGTGAAGTTTAGCCTAAAGCTGCCTCCTTAAGTTCAGCATAAAGGTTTTCTCTGTATATTGTTAATTATAGTAAGTGGAGGTATAACCAGACCACAGCCTACACTTGGGCCAGTCAGAGTTGGCCAATCAAATGTAGCCTGCTCCAACTCTTCAGACTACTCAAATAAGCAAATGCCAAGCTGCAACTGATTGGCTGTTTCTGTATCTGTTTTCTTTCGTCATTTTTTTCTGTCTAAGTCTACCACGTGGCTGCACTGGAGTCTGAGCATACTTTGGATCAGGAGGCTGCTCGATTTGTGACTCATTTGTTGTTCAATTAAACTCTTAAAAGAAATTTCAACCAACTTAAATTTGTCAGAAAACTAGTCCTCACTGCTTCTTTCTGTTGCCAGGTAAGCTCACTTCCATTTTGGGTAGGGGGTGGCAGGTGGCGGGTGACATGCTCAAAAAAGGCAGTGGGCCTACTAGGAAAGCTGTGCCGAGACCAATCATGTGTGTGAACAGGCTAGGGACTAGGAAGCATAGTGAAGTTCACCAGATCACTGGGTTTGGAAGTCATGGGATTACTTCCAGATCCCTCTTCAGTTAGGGCTTGTTGCCCTGGCTGCTGGGAGCACTGCAGGAGCACTGTCAGCAGGCACCTCTGAGTTTGTCAGCTCCAAGGGTGTCCCCTTCTCCCAGCAGACCTCATCCAGTTACTGATCACAATGGCTGTATGAAGATCTCTGGTTCAAGCCACTGTGGAGTAACTGATGGGCCACACAGTAGTGGCGATGGTTAATGTACTGCTGTAAGTAGTAAACAGTAAGACGTCATTTGATAGAACAGGGTGACTATGGTCAGTAATTGTACATGTTATACTAGGAGTGTAACTGGATTTTTTATAAACACAAAGGATTAATGAGAGGACGGATACCCCATTTATCATTATGTCATTATGCATATCACTGCATTCCTGTATCAAAGTATCTCAAGTATTTCATGTACCCCCATAAATAAACCTACTATGTACCCAAAGATAACAAAACCTGGTCTAATGTCTCAGCTTAATTGCCTTGGGGAAGTTGTTTGCATTTAAGTTGAAGCAGTAACATGCAGACTTAACCCTTGAGGAACTAAAGTGTACTAGACAAACCACCTGAACCAGTTAAAGCATTGTAACTAGTGTTCAAGTTTGAGCCTCTACCAAAGACTAGAGTTGGCCAGTTTCGTTATGAAGGAATTCATTCAATAGTGATAACCATTGCTGTAAGAAGTCACCACCTCTAAGTTTGGTAGTTACTGATTGGCAGAACTATCCAGAAGTTACTATGAAGTTCAAAGAGCAAATGGTGGGTACAATGGCAAATTTGGATTCCAGGGATTTCAAGAGGATGTGCATGAGCTGCTGTCTGTGCCTACAATGCTAACTCATGCTCACATTGTTTCATTTGCTGTGCTTTAGTCACCCATCTTCCCTTACATTAGAGGTAAAGTCAGATGAGCCTCCTTAAAAGTAATGGCAAGAACCGCAATTACTTTTGCACCAACCTAGAAAAGGTTCCAAGCTGCTCACACAGGTACTTTTGAAGAGCACATCATTCTCCATTACTGTGGCCTTCATCCATTCACCAAGGTGTGATCCATCGACATGGGAGCTCACTGGCTTTCCTGGCACTGCACTGTTCTTTAGCTGCTGTTTCCCAGCAAGGTTCTACTTCTGCTCAGAAAGCTTTTGATTCATCTATTTTGGTATTTTCCTTTTAACCTATTCTTTAAGTCTGCTTCTGTTCAGGGCTGTATACCCAAGGTATTCCTTCAGGACTATCCTAATTAGTCACTGCTAGGTTCTTCCCTGCAGGAAGCCCCTCTCAGAGGCTGCCCAACTTAGGCCAAAACCCAGAAGAGGCGTTTCAATAACAGCTCTGCTGTGTGGGGGCTGCCATCTGTTCACACAGAACTCAGTTCCAGCACATCTGCCCCAGCCATCAGCCCTGTGACTTGTCCCATCCTACCACCTGCACCAGTCAGAATGGGAGAAGTACTCAGCCACCCACATCTTACGAGACATGAGACTCAGACCGTCAGGTAGCAATGGCCTCTGGATTAACACCTTGTCCTACATTCTAAGAACAATTCTCACGTGAGGATCAAATGCTCTCACCTGCTTTTCTGACCTGGTCCAAAGACCCATGAGTGAAGTGTCTATAGTAATGCCTTCTATCCTTTAGGTCTATGCTTTCACATAGGATTCCAGTCTGTGGTTCTACTGGAAAAGGTGGAGTTTGAGCGACAATGCTTCAAGAGCCAGATCTTAAGGGAGACTCCCTATGGAGGGTGGCACTTTGATCTAAATGATTAGATGGATTCGTTTCCCCATGCTTCCCCTGAAGAAAAACCGACAACTCAACATGTCTATCAGGGATCTATAACCCACATAGGTTTGCATGTGGGCAACATGAAGTTACTGTTCTGTGGACCTGTGTAGAAAACTGGATCTGCACAAGACAAGGGCCAGTTATTTTAGTCACAAGTGACAACCAAGCTGCACTGACTTCAAAGGGAATTCATTGGTTCAGGAATCAATGAGTCTGAATATAGCACTGAGTCTAAGTGAAGCTGCTTTGAGAGGTTGTTTCACCAAAAACCAGGTCTTTTTCCTCTGTTTCCTCTTCCTGATGTCAGATTTGTAATCAGGGTCCACACAGGGCCACCACCCTCAGGGTGACAGATTCCAGATCTTCCTTTTATGACACAGCAAGGATGCTAGACTCCCGTTTATCATGTATCTTTTCTTCTAAAAGCACTTCTTGAAACCACCAATTCCTTAGGTTTCAGGGACGTGCCCCTGTAGAGAGGTAGCACACCGACCATCCCTGCACTAGCCACTAGTTATGGGGAGGTGGGTAGGCAGCTGGCATGCTCTAATCAGCTCGAGTGTCAGATCTAAGGGGAGTACTTTCAGAATGTCAGGAGCATATTTGGCTGACTGTGGGAATAGATGTCAAAGCAGCATCGAGTGACACTGGATTTTTCTTACAGAAGACATCAATAGGCCTTTTAAGAATCTACTCAAAGTGTCCCAGGTCCAGCTCTGACGTCAGCTGTTACCCTCCAAGATCTGCAATGTTGGTCTACCTGATAGAAATCTGGTAGCTACAAAAGTTACTTAATTTAGTGTTGAGTGACTTAATGTGAAGTTCTGCCCTCTGATCCATTTCAGACATCAGTGATCTTAACAGCTCATTAGAGCTATTTAGAAGGTTATGGATATAGTCAAGAATTACCTGAGGATACCCTCTTTCATTATTTGTACCACAGGAGCTACCCTGGTAACAGATTCTAAACATATCCAAGCAAAAGGTAATTTTGGCATTTCCACAGTAAGTTTTCCAACCCAGTCAGGCTACTTGACCAGCTTCACGAAAGACCTGCTGGATGAACTATAACTCATGGAACTCAGACATACAGGTAATAAAGTGTCCCAATGCTTTTGCACCTGGGATCAAAAACCATTTAAGCAGGTGATATCTATAGTTACTGAGGATCCATACCCTGGCTCAGACACAGACATCTAGAGTTTAAGACCTGCACCCAAATTCTAAGCTGCTCAGGTACCACTCTACTGCCCATGGAATAGAAGCCCCATTTAGATACCTGCAGTGGGAACTGTAATTGACTACCATGCCTAACTGAGGTGCCATGACAGGAATACTGAGACAAGGCCATTTCCGTAAGATAAGGGGAGAGTCCCCACATGTCCAATCCAGTGTAGTCACTTGCATTTCACAGGACACAACCTAAGAGCTTAGTTTTCTCCAACCCTGGCTCAAGGCCCTAGAACCTAGCAAGGCCCTTAAACCTCCCCCAAGCCTCCACGGTTAGGTGCCTCCCTCTGAGAGCTTTTTTGCAGCTTTCAGTTTTCACCAAGTCCCTGCCTTACACCAGATACAACCCAAGCTGACCTAGCCCAGGAGCCCACTCTTGGGTGCACAAGATTGTCCACATTATTGGAATGAGGCTTCGGATCAGTTTCAGACTGATCAGATCAAAGTCAAAGACACCAACAACTTTGCTTCCTGTCTTGCTCAGAAGTCTGTAGATCCATGTCCACAAGGAGTTCCTGGTGATCAGCATACAGAAAAGGACTAAATGAGAGTTGGCAGCAGTATCCACTCAGAATGAAGGGAACTAGAAAGAATCCCTTAGTCAAAGCCTCTTCCTCCCTTTGATACCAGGAGGGTCTCCTAGACCTGCCGATGGCAGAGCATAGAGTTATACCCAGTCAGATTGTTATCCACACAGAACACAAAGGCAAACTTCTCACTGATCACCAGGTGGATCCACATCCTACACCACCCATGATGGGAGAGATTCTCATCTTAAGTGATGTTGATACAGACAGGAAGCAAAGATATAGGGTAGAAGAGGGTGGTTCCCTGGCAAAGGCTCCACCCTCAAGCCTGAAAACCAACGGTACTAAATGCGAACAGGCATTCCTGTTTTCATGCCCAATTGTTGCCTTTTCTAACACCATCCCGGCCTGCCACACCCCTATCCAGTGCCCATATAAATGCACAGCAGAGCGGGAGGCAGAGGGTCCTATCATGTCATAGCCGACAATGGTCTGCACAATTCCATCTAGATACTGACACAAGAATTTTAAGAGGTGTAGCAATTGCTTATGTTCGTTTCTTAGCAAGATTACATTTCCTGAGTAATCTGATCTAAGATGTACTTGGAGTAAGTAGTATTCAAATACAGGAGCGTCACACATTGGTATTTTTTCTGTTGTATACATCTATTATGGATCCTCTGCCTGATATGGTTCACATACCTGGACAGAATCAAGGTGGCATCATTTTCTTTTTCAACTCAAGGAAAACCCTAAGCCGGAATAGGTTTACTCATAATGGCTAATGTATGTATATACCAAACTTCAAAATAAAAAATCCTCTGAGCATCTAATGTAATGACCAAATCATTTGTTTCCGATTTCAATAGCAGCCCTAAGCCACAAAACAGTGAAAATGTGACCCACATATTTTATGTTCAGCCAAACCGTTCCTCAGAGTAAGACCATGTGAGACTCAATATTGCTCTAATGAGCCCTTGTGGAATTCACTGGAGAACAGGTTTCATAACCAAGATCAGAGGTGAGACTCAGCAGCATCCCTGCCAGCAGACAGTGCTAGGAATCAGCAATATATGTCAAGAAACAAGACGAAGTGTTTCCCATGCCAGCCCATCTACCTAACCGTCATGACCCAGCCAAGGCCTTGAAGTTTTTTCCTCCGAGGGATGCTAATCCAGCTATGGGTTCTTGGAAATTCTCAACCTGCAGTTATCTGGGCAAAACTTGGGAGAAGTTTCCAGAAGATGCTGGATTGAGTATTGGGAGGAAAGCAAGCAAGGTTTCTTCGAAAGAACTTTTACTGGGATAAAGCCAAGAGGCAAGCCTGCAAGCTGAGAGGGGTCACGTTGCAAGGACGTGCCTGTAGCAAAGGCATTACTTAAAAAAAAAAAAATAGGAGAAGCGCCCTGCTTGACCTACTCTTCTTCCCCCGACCACAGAAGTCATTAGGGAACCATACTGAGGTTACCACCATATCCCACAAATTCCTTTCTACCACTCTACCCCCTCACCTCCTGGTCTTCACATGTCTACAAGTGCCGAAACCTTCACTTTTGCTCTTGGAGGACTGCCCTTTGAGTGTTGGACCCATCTTTCCCACACTCACAGGCCACCAGAACCACCTGCAAGTTTACACACACCCTCCTCAGAACCAGTGCCACTATTAACAAGTGACTGTCAGCTGCAAGGATGCACACAACCAAGGTGCAACTCAGCCCACAGTTTCCCTTTGGAATGCAAGGGGCCTGCAAAGCCTAGGATTTTTCCTGCCATCACAGCTTTGCTTGGCTTCTTACCAGCCCCAGTTGTGCCTCCTGACTCCTTTACTGGTCTCTTGGAAGTATTTCCTTCATTACTTCCACATGAGTGTTTCTGAAGAGCCCTAATACAGTACTTGGTCTTACTTGCACTTCATGACTCAAGGCACTTCATTTTGTGGATGTGCTCATTGGTTTCAGTGAAAGGAACTGATTGAGTTTTTCCCTGTGAGCTCCTGGCTTCTGGGGGACCCTCCATCAGAGGCCTTCAGTGCTCTGCCAGCATCTCCTTAGGCCTCTCACCCAATTTGTACTCCCTTCTCGGTAAAGGGACAGGAATGCAACTGCCAGTACCTGTGGTCTTTTGAGGCTGCCCTACGATTGGACATCGAAATTTATAGCCCTGCCATGGCTGGCTTTAGCCCGTGTCAGATGGGGTAAGAAGGTTTAAGTATCTCTTGCTCCATAGCAGATTAAAAGCTGAAGTATGAGCTATACTGTCTCCAGAGGGTCTCTGCCAAGTTAAGCTGTACTCCCCTCTAACAGGCTGTGCTATCACACCTTCGAGTCAGCACCTCATCCACCCCACTTCTGTCACTCCAGGGTGTTTTACTTGGGTATGTGGTAGCAACTCAAATTCTCATCTTAAGGTCTGCTTCTAGAAAACAAAGTATGAACTACTCCAAGTTCCTGACCAAGCCACATTTTCCATGACCACCACCCTGCTTCTGACCAAGTTTCTATATACAGCAGACTCATTCCATCCAGGTAGAGGATTATGTCTGGTCTGGTCAACTTTCATCTGAATACCTGTATCTCATCACCTGCTTGCTTCTTGTTTGGCCACAAGGATGTGGCCCTACAAAGCATGAACTTTTCTAGATCTGGCAGAAAATGTTGTAAACATCCAAAGGCATCCCAGAGTTACTATCTAGCTGTACTCTCTTCCAAGAATAAATGTGGGTCATACCCTCAGTGCTAAGAAGATCTGAACCAGATGCTACTGAGGCCACATGTTCTGGGCTCAGCAATCTGAGATATCCATCCATGTGATCTCAAGTGCCACTTCCTGGAGTTGAGAGGCCTTAGGAAAGTGATCACCTTACAACGCAGACAAGTGGCCCCAGACTAGAAAGTACCTTTCGGAAAAACTCTACCTCAGGCACAAGTGAAAGCCACTTGAGCTCAGCCGCCTTCAACACCAGTTTTTCCATCTTTAGCTTTGACCCAGAGTCCTGCTGCTTTTATGCCTCAAAACGATTAAGGGTTTGTTTTAGGTGCTTTCAGGTAAGTCCTTAACTTAAATGTCATCCAATCATACTTCAAGTTGAAGAAGTTTCCATATACTGCTGTCCCAAAAGTTAAGATACAGTATGCAGTAACCAAGTGGTAGATGCAACATGGCCCCTTGTCAGTACCTGTGACCTATTTGAAGTGGGTGTCCCACAGCTTTGGCATCTTCAGAATTAGAGCTTCTGAGCCCCTGAAGAGAAACGTGTCCTCTGGAGATAGAGTAGGTTCCACAGAACAAAAACCTGTAATTTGCTCACACAGAGACCAGAAGGCAGACAGAAGTTACCTTACTGGTACGGGTCAACAATCCTGGTTATGATGAAACAGGTCTCTGCTACAAAGTGAGGGAAATACACCTGGATGCCCCTTAGTGCCAGCATTAGTGGTGACAAAAAGTTATTGCAGCAACATAAGATATGGTATGATCAGACATGAGCGGGTGCCCAGACCTCTCGCATAAGGCTGAGTGACCCTACTGAGTAAGGAATCTCAACCAGCAGAAATGCTGGCTGAGGGTGGAAGGGAGTATAGAACCCACTGTTAGCAGATGAATATCCGTTAGTCACAGGATTAGTTGCAGCTGTGGGGAGAGTACCTCCTCATACCGTTATTGTAGTGTTTGGAAAGGTGGTGCTTCAGATGTTGACATGTCAAGAGGAGACAGTGAACTCAACATCGGATACACGTGGGTCAAGGTGTGTACAAGGTAGGCTGAGCAGTTTCTCTCACATATTTTCTGAGTGCATCCAGAGCTCACCCACAGACACTTCCACATGCTGGTCCATCATGAGCAAACGAACTCATCAACTCAAAAAAGCTATTTCTAAGCAGAATAGAATCCAGAGGCACATGATGCCACTGTCCACGGGGGAACATAAAGGCAGCTTTGAACATCTGAGTCAATCACACCTGCTTGATAGACAGTGACTCAGATGATTGCATTAGGTTCAGGCTGTCCAGGATACTCTTAGTAAAAGCTAGATTAGGGGGGCTTTAGCTACATCTGCAAGATACAGCTACATCATAAAACCCTTTCAAAGCAACACAGGCTAGTGCCCAGTCAGTTAGGAAGACACTAATCCATCTACTTTAACATAGCAAAAATGCCATCACATCTGGTGAGTTGTAGTTTGAGAGACAGAAGTCATCTGAAGTGTGTTAACATATTTGAGAATCAACTTAGAGCTTCAGAGTTTCTGAAAAGCTATTGTCATTAATTGAAGTTGTCCAACTACTCAACAGTAACTGGACATACATTAGCAGGCTGTTCACTTAAAGTGTGCCATTTGTGAGAACGGTATTGACAAAAACATGATTTATAAAGATGAAACCAACCTACATGCTCAGTGGTAGACTGGATAAAGAATGTGGTACACAGGTCATAGAATACTGTGCAGCCACAAAGAATGAGATCATGTCCTTTCCAGGAACATGGATGGAGCTCCTGGAGGCCATTATTCATAGAAAACTAAAGCAGGAACAGAATACCAAATACATGAATACAGGCTTGCACTTAGGTGGGAGCTAAGTAATGAGAACTCATGGCACAGGGGAACAGACACTGGGGCCTACAGAAGTGGAGGAGAGGAGCGGGAAAACTAATGGCTACTAGGCTTAGTACCTGAGTGCCAAGATCTGTACAAACCCACATGATACAAGTTTACCATAAGAAACCTACCAACAGTAATTAGCCCCATCAGGAGTTTGAGTTGCTGCTACTGAGTGGCAGCAGGAATTAACGTGTCTACAACTCAGGATTTGAAGGAGAGTGTCTCGGTGCTCAGTGAATTGGCAAACTGCAGCAGCCATGCCTATTCGTTGTGAAGTAGCCAAGGGCTCAGACCTCTCAGGGATGAAGATTTAATTTATTCCACTGGGCAAATCATCTAGATCAAAAGTGCCAGCCACGGATAAGCAAGATCTACCAGTATGATAACAGACATGTCAATTACATCTATTGGCCCAACAGCAGAGTATAACTTAGTTACATCTATTGGCCCAACAGCAGAGTATAACTTAGAACCAACCATATCATTGTCACTTTAGGGATTCTGGCTGGGAACCACTTTGACAGCACATAAGTTTACTCAAAGTCAAGGCAGGACATGGATGATCGACCCATTTGCATGTTTTCATCTCAAGTCTCCTCGACAAAGTTCACCTACAGCTGCAGTACAGTTCCAGCATGCACAAGCAAGCTCCACTTCAGGCACTTATGTTCGATTGTCTACCTACGGGCTTTGTCCACCACCATGAAGAGCTTCCTCAGCCTGCTTGCTAGACAGCCTGCTTGCAGAGACAACCAGTGAACAGGAAGCAGCAACTCAGTGATTAGTGCTCTTTCTTCCGATCCACAGTGGAACAAGTCCAAGAGTACAACATTCACTGTTTTAGTCCCCAATGGGATTGTGCCCTAGGTGCTTATAGCAGTTCATTAAAGTACCCTTATTAGCTCCGTTCAGTCCACTGTCTCACTTTCAACTCCTTCAACTCATGTTCACCGTGATCATCCCAAATTACTCTAGTCCTTATTTCCAGATCTGCTTGTGGAGAAACCAAAGCTACAATTCAAAATTGCAACACAGAAGTTTCATAATTCTTAAGATGCTGTTGACATTTCTGTTCTCACTCAGATTTTGCTTATCCTTGGGCCAATTAAACCCTTCATCCCCGAGAGGTCCGAGCCCATGGATACTTCACCTTGACTAGGCCATGGCTGCTACCATTTGCCAACCCAATGAGCACCAAGACACTCTCTCAAAAGCTGCCTTAACAATGGGACCACTAGGGGAATGACTTAGAGGCAGAACCATGCAAACTGAAGGTGGACAAAGTGGGAGAAAGCAGGTGTTTTATGGAATCAGACCTGGACTTCCTTCAGTCCTGTCCATTACTATTGCATTTGACAAATCATTCACCTTGGTAGTTCATGTAAAGTGATATTCTCTATCGAATCCCTCCTGAAAAATTAAGTGTAGAAGAAACATGGAAGAGCCTTAAAGCTTTAAGATATGAACACTAAACATTGAGTTTGATAAACTACAGCTCTGAGCATTGTACATGAGTTATGTTACTACATAGACTAGTTTTATGGCACCAAATGCCCTGGCCACAGGCATGATGTGAAGCACAGATGACCTCAGACTTGGCTGAACACCCTTGTGAACCTAGAACACAAGAGCATTAAGAGGCTTGTGAGGAGCCACTACAGGCCATTTCACACTAGCTTCCTTATCTAAGGAGTGTCATGAAACCATTTCATTGCTTTTAGGGTATGCATGAAGTAACAGACATCAGACTCTAAGGCTCAAACCACTTGACCTAGCTCTGAGGGCATGTCAGGTTCCTATCTGTCTCACAGGCAGTCAAGCTTGCATCAAGAATGGAGGGATAAAATATTAAAGAGGACCCAGTATCAGTCTTGGTCCTACACAAACTGAAGGAAGACAAGTGGGATGAACTTGACTCCTTAAGTGCAGGCCCAGATAGAGCCAGAGGCGGCACATCTCTCGGTAACAAACACTCAAGGGAGAGCTTTGATTAGGGCGAAGCATTTCTCATTACTCAGCCACCAAATGTGGCTTACTGCTAAGGGAACAATGTTAAGCCAGCCTCTTCTGCTTTTAAAGGCAACACGCAGTTGGATGTGCTACTTCAGTTTGTCAGCTAACACAAAAAGCTTTGAGACGCAAGAAAGCCTCCCAGCAGGTCCAGCTTGGTTGCTTGCACAACAGAGGATTCGACTCCTAAGATTTTATAGGCTCCAGGTCACTCACCTTCCCTGGTAAGGGGAGGCTCAAATAAGTTTTTGGAGACTTGACATGGTGATTGTAGTTAGCTGTGTATATTATACTTGATGTTTGGGAATAGATCAAGTGTCCCACACAAAACAAAGTATTGGAGGTGATGAGCACATTAGTTCAGTCACAGTAAACACCTCAGCATATATTGAAACACTTTGTACTTTGAGACTGAGTTTCTCTCATTGCCCAAGCTGAAGTCATCTCGGCTCACTGAAACCTCTGCCTCAAGTGGATTCTCCTACTTCAGCCTCCTGGGTAGCTGGGATTACAGGTGTGTGCCACCCCACCCAGCTAATTTTTAAGTAGACAGTTTCACCATGTTGGTCAGGCTGCTCTCAAACTCCTGACCTCGAACGATCCACCTGCCTTGGCCTCCCAAAGCAATTCCGGGCATCTTAAATGCCACTTTTATTTGCCTATTATACTTCAGTAAATCTGGGTGTCTGAGGAGGAGCCTTACACATTGGGTACTTGGCAGCAAGATTTAGGGGTTCTTTTTCTCTATAAATATGATTGGCAGAAGTTATACAAGTATGATAAATCAGCCATTTTTTCCACAAGGACCTTGTCCGCAGCAGCAAAGACTAGCTTCTGGTTTCAGAATATCCAAGTGTGTTCAGATCTAGTTAAAGAATGAGGAGTGGCCGAGACAAAGTGCCCTGAAGCAGAGATGGGCACAAAATGCATAAAGCAGAGCAAGCAAGCTGCACATCTTCAGATTTTGAGGGTTATGTTTAGCCGAGGAGTGTCCTGGCTTGGCACAGAAATACAAGCAAAATTCAAGAATGTCAGCAAAACTGGTATTCATGTGTGGCTTCATGGAGGTAACTGGTCATGCCGAGTCCACCTTAATTTTCAGGGCTCTTCAGAGGACCTTATCAACCAGTTTCATCTGTTTACTCCTTTGGATATTAGAAGGAATCGATCAGTCATGCATATTAATACTGGGATGGGCTGCATTTCCGCCTCTGCCTTGCTGTATCCTACCCGACATGCAGTCTTGAAACCCACAGTCAGGAAGCAGCATCACCCACAAGGAACAGCATCTACCCTAACTGGGAAAGAACACTTGCTTTGAGGGTACAAGGAGCTTGCCTCTTACAGATGGAAGGCCTTAAGGGCACTCCTTTTTTGACTCTGGCCACAAAGGCATTTGGGAAGTGCAATCTCGCTCTTGGCTGTCATCTTAATCTACTCTGGTCTGGCATTCCCGTTAATGGGACAACCTGGTGCCTCAAGGTCATGGAGGTGGCCATTCCTTCAGCAGTTCCACGTACTATGCCCCAATACGCTTACACCAGCTGAAGCTAGTAGAACCCAACTATGACAGGATAGAAAGTGATTAGTAATGCCTATCTTTTTCCTACAGTACAGCTGTCCCCAGAGTCACTAGCATACAGGAGTCTCAAGTGAGAGGTAAGTTCACAGTTGGCATTGTAGGTTTTGTGATCTAGAAGTTAAGGCTTAAGAACCCAGCTGGCTCTAGAAACAGGTTTACTGCACAAAAACTAGCAGCATATGAGGTGCCTCATACAATCTGGGGGATACTCTGCGAGCAAGCACTGCTGTAGAGACTAAGCAATCATACCAGACCTCAGCAGACACTTCCAACCTAGGCAACAACTACCTGGGCTCTAAAGCAGGATGGCATTGCCTTGGGAATGGTAATTTAGCAAAAGGTTCCCCCAGACTATGAAAGCAGCCTTTTTCCCTCTCCAGGAAGAGCCTGTCTCAGGGACTCACTGAGATCTTCACAATCGAAAGCACATTTCCACAGTGCTAGCTGAAAGCATTGACAGTCAGCACATGGTCTGCTGGGTCTTTTTGCTCAGACTCAAGTTTCTGGTTGGGTGCTCAGTGTTTAGCAGGGGTATCTGGGCAGGACACAGCCCGCATAGGTAGTGTACAGATTCCCTGTATTGGCTTCAGTGTTACGACCAGCTTTGCAATAGCTGTCTGCTTTATCTGGATACATCACAATGTGTAGTCAGCCAAGATGTGGAGAAAAGTTAAAACTGGAAGTCAAGAAAACTCAAGGGAAAGTGAGTGGAGTCAGAAGGGATTGGAGGGAGAGAAATAGCCAAGGCCTAGAGGTCAGAGGCCTACGTGTTTGAGGACATTTAGAAGGACAAGGATTAAATCCAAGTGAAATACGGTGCAGATAGTTGGCACTAACCATCTAAGGCAGTGTTTCAGACAGGGATGACCTTTCCCCACCCCCACCCTACAGCACATTTGGTAACGTCCGCAGCCATTTGTGGTTGTCGGCAGAGAAAAGGGAATGCTACTTGGTAACCAGTGGGTAGAGACCATGGATGCTGCTAAAAATTCCACAATGCACAGGACAGACCACCCCGCCTCCCAAGAATTATCCATCCCAGTACATCAATATCCAGCCTCCAATTTCAGATTGGGGAAATTGGCAAGTTGATGGCTTATTCAAATGGATAGTCAAGGACGGATCTCAGAGCAGAGGATCCTTTTCATTGCCTCAATCTATCTCATCTCCAGGCTGTTTTACCATGCTGGCCAACAGTAGAAATCGTTAATAGGAAAATCCTCAGTAAGAAAGCTGGTAGTGTTTAAAACTAGGTTGAATGAACTTCAGAACCATTTTTGATGAGCCTAAGAGTAAGCCCCTCTACTACCCTCTAGGGGTTTGTTGGACTACTTACTCTGATACGGCACTTGAGTCCGAGATGGCTATGAAGCTACAGGTAAGATCAGTATGGTCTTGCAGTTCTACAGCTTGTGTGCCCCTGGCTCAGATGTTCAACCTCACCTCTCCTGCGCACTCCAACCACTTGCTCAGACACATTGAAGCCATTATCCTTCTATATGCCTGCATGGTTTCAACCTGAGATCTCCCAATCCTGTGTGCATCCTCTAGGTTCTTCCTTCCATTCTAGCAGGAAGCACCATACCCTGACAGCCTCTGAAGGGTTTCATGTTATTAGTTCAACATGGATCACTCACGCGAAAGGGCGCACCAGGGCAAGTGCCAACCCAAAGCAGGGGCTCCATGGCCCTCAGTGTATTAAAGCATGAATTATTCAGATCCCTTATGTTTGGAAGAGATGCACATGCCTGTAAGTATCTAGTGCTAATGTAACATTCTGGGGAAAAAAATCATGGGTTCTTAAGAATTTTCTTCATGAGGATCAGGGCATCATACAAAGGGTTCATCCTGAGAATGTTGTCCATGCCTTGAGAAGTGCCATGGTTCCCCAAGCATCTAGTGAGCCTACTGATCCTTAAATCCAGGAGAAAAGCTTATCTGCAGTAGAGGTGCCCTACTGCTTGGGCTAGGTGATCTAACACATGGTGCTGGAAGTCCTTGTGATGCATGAAGATGCCACAACATCTCTGGGAAACAGTTTCTACAGCAAGGCAGCTGTGACAGAACTAGCCTCCATTTGAGAAATAGATCATGACTTAAAACTATCAGACCGCAAGGGAGACAGTCCTGAACGTTTCACATCAAGTAATATCCCAACTGGAGCTCTCCATCGTAAGCTACGTTTTACCAGATCCAAATCCTCACATTAGGTAGTACAGTATCCACTCACTTTTCCCCTTCCCAGATTTGTTCTTCCATTGTATCCTCAATAGGTGGCGGCACCACCATACACGGCAGTGCCCATACCAGAAACCTGGAAGCTGATGTCTATTGCTATGCATATCTCAAGCAGGAAACACCTATTCCAACCCCAAAGTCAGTTTTCCTGCTTGAGATGTTGCTATGTTTAACATGCAAGTCTGACCATGTTATTGTCTTGTATGACACTACCCAATGTCTTCTCAACCCATTAGGTATGTACTGACACTCCTGTAAGAACCTGTTCCCCTCCCTCAGCCTGGTACTGGGCAAAACCAAGCTGCGGCTTTTCTTAAGCTTTGTTCCATCTGTACAGAAGACACTTCTACACTTTCCCCTTTCACATGGAGCAGCAGGAAGATTTACTTTATGCTTTCCTTCCCTGACCCTACTCCCATTACTGACTTTGGTAACACCTTTAGTGCTAACCAGGTCGTTACTGCCACACTGAAGTTACTCAGATACAGTTCTACCTTTCAACGCTCCCAGAAGCAAGGGTTCTAGTGTCAAGACCTTGATATACCTGGAGGATCCAGTTAGCTCAGCAGACAAGGGTTCTTAGCAAGTCTATCTCTAGACATTCATGTTAAAATACACTGAATAAGGGAATTAACCATTGGGCATAGGATCTAGTTGACATTGCTATCTAGACACCCAAAGCATTATGGCCACAAGTTAAAGTACAGACATAACAGGGGTTTATAACTATCCCTCCATTTGTGAAGTAGATTCAAACTTGGAAAAAACTATACCCCGGTATACACTGGGGAAACAGTTCCTGCTGATGTTTGGCTGACAGTTGGTCTACTAGGTTTGAAGACCCGCCCAGAAGGGTTTCCTCTGAGTATACAGTTGAGATTGATGTGCCCATTTGGAATAATCTCCGAGTTGGGTCCATGGCATGTAAAGTAAGAGCATCCCAGCAAGTAAGGCCAGCTGGAGGCTTCTTAAACTGTCCCTACCCCAGCCAAAATACTAAATCACAAGTATTGTACCTCTGTAGGGGATGAAGATTAGTGCCATGCTCAAGTATCAAGCAAATAGGGTTGGTGGTCCTTATCTGTTTTATTCTGCATTCTAGCCCATGATGAAATTAGACAGGAGGGTTAAAGTACTGCAAGTTCAACCAAGTATCTGGCCTGGTTCCCGGTGGGTAGGGTTTTACAAGCAGTATACCTGGTCATCTACTTTGCGTCAGATAAATGGCCCAGGGTGAGAATGCACATACACAGGTGGGTCAGTGGCATAGCTTTCCAGTCAGCAGCCTGGAACAAAGGACTGACCAATCAGGCAAGATTCGGGTAGAGGAATGTGGATGGACATAGTAAGGATGTTATGAGGTGTGGAGCTGTGTCTCACATTAACACCCACCAGGAAGGGTCCATCATGGAATAGGCACTTTCTTGTCCTGACTCAGATTGTATTGCAGACCCATATTGCAGGCTGGGGCTCTACCTGTTCTTCCCCTTCCCTGGTTCCTTGCACAGGGAATTCTCCCTTGCTGCTCCTGTCCTATCTCCCTCCCACACCCTCCCCAAGTGTATTACCCCCATTAAGTCTTAACACTATTGCTACAGAAGATCCAAACCAACACCACAGAAGTTGTTCTTCCTACACCCCTGCTAGTACCGACTGCCTTTAAACGCATTCCCTGGGCCTACATTCAGTACTCCCCTAACCACAGACTGAGATGCAGAATCTAATCCAAGGCAGATTCATCCCTATACCTTGGAAAACCCCCACACAATTATGCTCCAGGTCAGAATGACAAACGAAGTTGGCCCATATTCCCTAGGGCTACTGGTAAAGGGTTACCTCTTGTTTAATGTTGGGGCCAAGAATCCAGCCACAATCCAGTCAGATTCTCATAAAGCTTCCTGAAATTCACCCATGTTTAAGAACTCCTAACCCTGTGCTGGGAGCTTCCTCTAAACCCTCAACATTTGCTACTTCCAGGAAAGCAGCAAGAGACTTCCAGCTGTTATCGTCCCACTCGAATTCCTCCGCAGACTTGGCAACAGAGGTATTGCTAGAAGCAGTTCCTTTCTTCCCGCAGTGTAACCCACCCAATCTGACATTCCCACCACACTAATACCTTAGAGAAGGTCCTTCCCTCAAACAATCCCGAGTTTGGACTCTGCAGGTACTTCTGGACAGATGCCCTAAGTATTGTTCGGAAAGGCTGTGAACGCCATCTGCAGTTCTATTACCAAGAACCAGCTTGGCCATAGAAACCCCCACCAAGGCAGCGCTGAAGGAATTGAGAAGCAGACACCCCAGATACAACAGCAAAGTGGGACTATCGGGGAGCCAACAGCCTTCCGAGCTGAGAGCCTCAGGGGACGGACAGCATTCCGGGCTCAAGGGCTTTGAATAGACTGACCCACGTATTCTCTGAACAGATTGTTAACAAGTGTTTGGTATTTTCTAATACAAAACTACACCAAGTAGGCAGCTGATGCCCACTTACTACTGATCAAACTAAAAAGTATTCTCCATGAGGGACCACGGGGGCAGGGTCAGATGTCCTGCGCTTGTTTAAACTGGTGTATAATATTTATATATTGTCCTGCCACTTTAGAATGCCCCAAGTAGTTTTCTATTTGGTGGGGTGGAGGGGTGGCTAGGTTTTCCTTGCCAGTTCTTGGCAAGTATGTTTTATACACTCAGCCTTTCTCAACATTCTATGAAACCTGAAGGTGCTTAATGTCCCAGGACCTTCTGCTTAGACCAAAATTATGGTCACTTATCTTTTTCAGGAAGTCAGGACCATTGTGTGCCAAACTAACATGTGTGGGAGGAGATGCTTACCCAAAGATTCTCTCAAATGGCTTCTGAGACCCCATTGTTCAAGATACTCACCTCCATACACAGTAGGACCTGGCTGAGGACTTCCACTTCTCACACCAGATACTGGTATCCCTCTCTGTAGTGAGGGGTGGGGGAGGGGTGACCAGAGAGACTGATCCTTTTGCTCCTAATGCCAGTCAGGGAACATAGAAGTCTTTGAGGACCCATAGACCGACCTGTACCTCTTACATGCCAGTGGGGGGCCCTGGATACAGGGCCAGCAACAATATGTAGCTAGTGTACCAGAGCAAGACTGCCTACTAAGGAGCCCCAAATTCAGAGCTTAGATATTTGAAGTACCACACTCAACTCACTTTGCCCACTGGGTTCTGAAAGTACTTGGGAACTACACCTGAAATCAATCGGACCAGCTTTGTTATGCTGGATCAGAGAACCAAAGTCGGAAGTGGGCCCCTGTACTAGGCTCGGCAAGTCTTCCACCATCGAAGTAACCCTTCCATACACATTTGTGAAGTAAAAAATTCAAAGTACTGTAAGGCAGATGTCTCTAGAAGGGTTAACTACATAGGTCCTGTGAGTTGAGACTAGTCTCATTAACCCATCCAAGTTCCTTTCCCTTGGGTAAAATTGAAGAGAAGCAGACACTAGTGTTTCAAAAATAGAAAGTTGCATAACTTCACGAAGTACCAATGAGTTTTGATATTGCACATTTACAAGACATACCCTTTTGAATTACAACCCTGGATTTTGCTTTCCATCAAAAGATCAATGTATAGGAAAAATTCCTATCTGGAATCTTTCAGGAAGTTAACTGTAGCCTTCTAAGATAAGCCATTGTAAGTAGCTGGTGATGCTTACAAATAAGTTTAAAATGAAGCATTACTTCATTTTAAGTTAAATATACCCTGAGTCTGCCACAATGGCTTTCAATTCTTCCATTCTGGTCAACACACTTCTGAAGGTATGAGATTGGCTTCTACTGTGAAAGCTATTAAAACAAAGCCTTTTGGTTTGTTTTCCTCTTTGAGTAGCATTGTTATCACTCCAACCTATATTCAGGTGGAACAAGCTCATTTGCCACAAGACCTCAGTACTTTAGTTACTGTATGTACAATAGTCATTCTGTATAAGAACGTTAAGATGTACTTTTTACCTCCAGATAACTTACTGTACATTCGTAGTCATCTGTCACCTGTATGTTCTTCCGATTAACCATGTATTTCTTCCCCTTTGTTGGCTAGAATGCAGATTTGACAAGATTTGGCATTTTCTTTTTATTGCATTTTATAAAGTCTTGGTCCATGGCAGATCAGAGCACCAAATTGGTCTTTAAGTAGTCTCAAAAGCTAGCCAGGGTCCATTTTAACCTTAACTGCAGTTGAGCGCTATTGACTAGAAGATCAGTCCTTTCTAGGCACCAGGGCCCGGTCCTAAACCTTCCATCCAAGCACAAGAAAGTGTTATTAGGGAAAAAGATCTCAAAACGAGCTCAATATTTCCAACTATGCCTCTTCTAAAATACCTTGAGCAAATGACAACAAAGCAATTAGTCTTGGGTGGAAGGGATGGAGGGATTGTGTTGATCATCAGTGCCAACCCTAGAAGCATCCTAGGAGAAGAGGCAAGAGGCCCAAACAATGAAGCAAAGGTGAAGGCAAAAGCTGCCAGGAGAGGACCTAACGGGGCCTACCCTCATGTTTGGAGCCTTGGACTGTGTTCAGAGATTAGATACACAGTCCTGCTGCTCTGAAGCATTACATAATGGTAAAAGGATCAATGCAACAAGAACTAACGATCCTAAATACATATGCACCCAATACAGGAGCACCCAGATATAAAAAGCAGTTCTTAATGACCTACAAAGAGACTTAGACTCCCACCCAACACTGGGAGACTTTAACACCCCACTGTCAATATCAGTGAGATAGAAAATTAACAAGGATATCCAGGACTTGAACTCAGAAGTGGACCAAGCAAACCTAATAGACATTTACAGAACTCTCCACCCCAAATCCACAGAATATGCATTCTTCTCAGCACCGCATCACACCTACTCTAAAATTGACCACATAATTGGAAGTAAATCACTCCTCAGCAAATGCAAAAGAACGGAAATCATAACAGTCTCTCAGACCACAGTGCAATCAAGTTAGAGCTCAGAATTCAGAAACTCAACCACACAGCTTCATGGAAACTGAACTGGCTCTTGAATGTTGACTGGATAAACAATGAAATGAAGGCAGAAATAAAGATGTTCTTCAAAACCAAAGAGAATGAAGACTACATTCCAGAATCTCTGGGACACACTTAAAGCAGTGTCTAGAGGAAAATATATAGCAATAAATGCCCACATGAGAAGCGAGGAAAGATCTAAAATCGATACCCTATCATCAAAATTTGAAGACCTAGAGGAGCAAGATCAAAAAAAAAACCTCAAAACCTAGCAGAAGACAAGAAATAACTAAGATCAGAGTAGAACTGAAGGAGAGGCTCAATTTCATACTGTCTTCAAGAGTACAGGTGAACCACGGCTATCTGCTGTACCAATTAGATATGTAGACGTGTAAGCTTTCCTTAGAACCAGTTCAGCTTAGTTGTGGAACTTTGTCACATTCTAAGGCCTCACGTCCCCAGTTTGAGGAGTTTCTCCCATCGAGACCCATTTACCAGGGCCCTCTCCCAGAGTCACTGCTGCTGCTAGGGACAGTCACAGGACTTAGCCACTAGCAATCAGAGGCACGAGGACTGTTTCAGAAAGGAGTCAGTGGGTGGAGCCATCTTAGAGCAGGGCAGCTGCTGAAGTTCGTGGGTTTAATAGGGAGGAGTTGGTAAGCATCAGAGACCAAAGCAAATTCATCAACTCTCCTGCTACGCTGAGTTGTAAGTAACTGAGAACCCACTTGGCCATAGAGATTGTTCTACAGACCCAGGCGGCATTGAAGGAATTGAAAAGCAGACACCCAGATAGAATAGCAAGGTGAGTCTGTGGGGGAGGGCCCAACAGCCTTTGGAGCTGAGCACTTCAAGGGCTGACAGCATTGCAGGCTGAAGGCCTGGAACGGACTGACCCACGTATTCTCTCAACAGGTCAATATTTGGCATTTTCTCAGAACACAAGAACACCAGGTAAGCAACTGGTGCCCACTTACCACTGATCAAACTAACAAGTATTCTCTACAAGGGAGCCATGGGG
This sequence comes from Saimiri boliviensis, assembly GCF_048565385.1. Taxonomy (NCBI): domain Eukaryota; kingdom Metazoa; phylum Chordata; class Mammalia; order Primates; family Cebidae; genus Saimiri; species Saimiri boliviensis. The sequence continues at coordinate 70,594,420 of NC_133451.1, read as the reverse complement.
ACAGAGTCACTGTATACACACTGTATATTTATATTGTCCTGCCACTTTAGAATACCCCAAATAGTTTTCTACTGGGGGCAGGGAGTTGGGGGCAGCTAGGTTTTCCTTGCCATTGTTCTTCCCAGCAAATATTCTATCATATGCTCAGTATTTCTTAACAGTGGGCATAAGACATGTTTTAGGCCGGGCGTGGTGGTTCAAGCCTGTAATCCCAGCACTTTGGGAGGCCGAGGCGGGTGGATCACGAGGTCAAGAGATCAAGACCATCCTGGTCAACATGGTGAAACCCCGTCTCTACTAAAAATACAAAACATTAGCTGGGCATGGTGGTGCGTGCCTGTAATCCCAGCTACTCAGGAGGCTGAGGCAGGAGAGTTGCCTGAACCCAGGAAGCGGAGGTTGCGGTGAGCCGAGATCGTGCCATTGCACTCCAACCTGGGTAACAAGAGTGAAACTCCGTCTCAAAAAAAAAAAAAAGACATGTTTTACTCTAGTTTGTGATCTGAAAGGAGAAACTTGTAAGAATGAAGCAAAACTACATGTTTAGAAGAGTCCAAATTCACTAAGAATGCCCAACACTTTCTGGTTTCTCTCCCCTCTGATATTTTGGGAGTCAGAAAAATATCAGAAGTCAATGTTAGAGACATGGTTCATACTACAGTCTAACTCAGCCAAGCCTTACCTTTCTATAATTAGAACAAAGTAGACACTTCACATTCATGAAGGGTTGAGATTTACCAGAGGGAAAACACACACACACATACACACAGGTTTTTCTTTTGAAGGAAAATTTGCATTGTTTTACAGAAAACAGTGTACATTTAACCCAGTTTCATGGCAAGTTCTTTAGCCTTTGCCTTTTCAAGCTTGGCAATGCGAGCCACAGGCTTGGGACCCAGGACATTGCCTCCCCAGTGACGGCGGATCTCATCGTATCTGTCATTGTAGTTGGTGCAGATGGCTTCCACCAGCTTAGCCAAAGCGCCTTTGTCTTCCGAGTTCACGTGTGTGAAGGCGACAGTGGTGCAGGTCTTCCTGAGGACTAGACGTCCCAGTCTTGCCTTCCCCGTGATAATGCAGTAAGGGACTCCCATTTTACGACACAGGGCAGGCAAGAAGACAACGAGCTCAATAGGGTCCACATCGTGTGCTATCGCCACCAGCTGGGCTTTTTTTTTTTTGAGACGGGGTTTCGCTCTTGTTACCCAGACTGGAGTGCAATGGCGCGATCTAGGCTCACCGCAACCTCCGCCTCATGGGTTCAGGCAATTCTCCTGCCTCAGCCTCCTGAGTAGCTGGGATTACAGGCACGCGCCACCACGCCCAGCTAATTTTTTGTGTTTTTAGTAGAGACGGGGTTTCACCATGTTGACCAGGATGGTCTCGATCTCTTGACCTCATGATCCACCTGCCTCGGCCGCCCAATGGGCTTTCTTGTTCTCCACCAAGGTGGTGGTTTTAACTCCTGCTCGAAGGACAGGTGGTCCCTTAGTGGGGATGTCCCCTTTGCCAGCCGCTTTCTTCTTGGCCCGGGCCAACAGACTGCTTTCCTTTCTTCGTCTCTGTTCTATACTTGTGGGCCAGCTTAAGCAGCTGAGTAGCTGTTTGGCGGTCCAGGGCCTAGGTGAACTGGTTAATTGCAGGGGGCACTTTCAGCCGCTTATAGAGGATGGCTCTTTGCCGCTGCAACCTGATATAGCGGGGCCATTTTACAAAGCGGGTGAGGTCTCTTTTGGGCTGGACGTCTTGTCCAATTCCAAAATTTTTAGGCCTTTTCTCATAGTGGATTCACCACTTTCTTGGCCTCCTGCTTCACGACAGGAGGGGCCGGAGCCACCTTCTTCCCTTTCAGCATCTTGGGCTTCAGGAAGAAAATGAGGTCTTTAAAGATACTAACAAGGAAATAAAGGCAACGGCTGGAATGAGAAAGTAGAGAAGTCTGTGGGTTGGAGATTTCTATCAAGGCTAGTTTTAGTAGGGCTAGAAGTGGAATGACTGGAACAATCTAGAGAGGAAGACAGGGGCAGTGAGACAACTGGGTTGTTTAGGAGGTCAGAGTACAAGGTGTCAACCACGTTTCATGAGGAATTAGAGTAGGAAGCCCGTGACAGCAAGGTGAGTCAGGGAATGCGGAAGGTTTTCACAACCATACCATCACCTTTTCTTGCAGAACTAGTATCTGGTTGTGGATCCAAACCTGAAGTTCAGGTCCCAATACACTTCGTATAAGGAAGACCTTGTGCAGATTAGCTTCAGAGCGTTATACAGGTGATAACCACAAGGACAGCGTAGTTGAGAGGTCCTGTTCCCGGCAGGTCAGGCCCATAAATACTTTCTCAGATACATCGGTTTAAATGGAAACTGATTATGTTAACAACTCCAAGATTTCCATCACTTCCGGTTCGTCTGGTACGTACTGATTGCCTCACTAATCAGACAAGTATCGTGCTAGTCTAGATTTTCACTGTTAACAAGATGGTATATGGATGCATTGCATGTATACAACATGGAGTCAACTGATTTTAAGGCACTCCAGAGAAATCTGTTAGGTGCGGTTATGGCACAGGCCAAGGAAAAAAGGAGAAAAAGACAACCCTTCTTGAATACCAACTGGCTGCTTTGTCCAAGATATGCTCCAAATTTTGACAGGTTGACTCCACCCTTTTATGTCTATTTGGTTTGGTCAATCACTTATATGACTAAGCTCATGACATTTAAGCCATTACACTTTGCCACACCAAAAGCTTTTCATAGAAGCTCCATGTTACATACGTGACATCTGAGTCAGTGTACTCAAGAGCCAGGTAAGCACAGGGGAACAATCATTTCCTGTAGCATGAGTGGTCTGAAGACATCTAGCTTTCTGTTGAGCAAGGAAAGAATGACACCCATCCGACTGCTTGCTTTTAATTTTAGAGCCTTAGCTTATTGATCCGAGTTATACTTAACCATTAACCACAAACCATTGAGACATTTGTTATCAAGGCAAGCTATAGCAAGTCACTCTAAGGGAAAATGTATATGCAAAGACTTCAAAACAACCTAAAATGGATAATTTCCTAGATTGAGAAATTGTGAGGGTGACACTCTGGCCTCAGATTTCTCTTTCCTCTATATAGTGAAACCCTATGAGGCAGTTACTCCTATAAGGAACAATGGCATGAAGTCTGGGTGACTTGTACGTACTATTCCTTGTCCACATTTGCAGATATTTTCCAAGTTGAGTTATGACTGGTCTGTTCCTGCTCACCAGTCCTACATATTCATGGAAATGTATATGGACTTAAATGCCCGCAACATTAACAGGGCATCAGATCACTATCCAACAGAACTTAAAGTGGTAGGAATTAAGGGTAGGGAATATAACCCTAATAGAAAGACAAGAGGTGGGTGGGAAGTGGTGTATGATTAGGTAGGAGTAACTAGTATGAACATGAGAATGGAACCATAATACTGAGAACCCAAAGAGGTAGCCATATATATGGACCAAGCTGTTCTTAATCCCCCTCGAGTTGACCAGAATCATGGTAACCAAGAGGTGTGAAACCACACAGTAAAAATTTGAACAAACTGCACAGCCGTCGGGAATTCACTATGAAGTACACCGACCAGTGTGGCTTCCTCAATCTAAAGAGGCTGTATTGGTTCAAAACGTTTACGTGGCATAGATTTGGGGGTACCTAAGATATTGTTTGAAGTTCTACTTCCAAGTTCATCTGGGACCGTGTGTCATCTGTTGATCTGACAAGTCTGTCTCAACCTTGAGATGTACGGAAATCTTTGAAAGACATTCTAAAATACCCAGTTCCCACCAATGGTGGGCGTGGGTGGAGAACAGAATAGCAAGCAGTGGCCAGCACTTGTGAGAACTCTGGTTTAACAGATCCATTAGTTCAAGATGTACGTGTCCCCACAGAACTAAGGGCATGCCTACTACCAGTCAAGCTGAAAAATGCAGTCAGACCACTTAGTACCTGATCATAAGCAAAACACTTAAATGTAATTCCACATGTTGACATTTAGGACCTCAAGCAAAAGCCCTCTGAATCATGGTTGCAATTGTCTACTGGAAGAAGCTTCCATTACTAGGGAGGGTCTTCACCTGTGCAAACACTATGGATTCTTGGACAAAGCAAGATAGTCACCCAACTATGACATGGCAGGTGACAAGCTGACAGCTGAGAGTTCAGCATGTTGTTTCTTCCAGCCCGAGTCAATCCAAATGGAACCCAGTGAGTTTTCCCCATACATTGTGCCCTTTGTTGCTAGGCTTTGTTTCCATCAAGACTGTTTCAATGTACTTAAAGCACACTCCAGCCTGCTTTAAGTATAATAGAAAGGGGAGCCATAGCCATTTCAGCTTTTGGGATAGAGAGTCAGGCACCCCAGCATACTAATTGTCTTCCATTAGGTCACACATCTGGCCAGTCTCAATCTCATCTTTGGTCGTGTTGATGTCACATTAACTCAAGACCAGGACTGGTATGGAGACTCTTCTTGCATAAGTGCTATTTATGCTGGAGTTGGCCAAAGTTTAGTTTGGGTAAAACATTGGTCATCTTTGCTGCTGGGTTGATGGAGCCATTGGTTTCTATCCCAAGACAAATTTTCCAAATGCTCCTTGGTAAGTGAAACATGGAGCAAGTTCTGCTTAACTGTAACATTAAGATCAAGATGACAGTCGTAGAAAGCACTGTTCCAGTTATCATGAAGTGTTAGTTGCTTCCCCAAGAGGCTGTTGGTGGAGACTCACAAGGTGAGGGCAACAACTCTTCCATATTTAAATTCAAGTGACAAGATAGCCAACTCTATTATACAACTTAATTGGTTACAGCAAAGCACTTGCCAGAGGAGCTCAAGTATTTGGCTCACTTAAGTCATGCCCAAAGCCAGACAGTAACAGATTCTTCATTACCCTCCGTATCAGTAACAAATAATCTAGCATAGAGAAAGCAGTGAGAGGAAGAGCACGGGAGCTTCCAAGGTAATGCCCTTAGTTAACTCTGGGCCTCAAGTGGGTTCATGAACAAGTTCATGTTCTGGTATTTTTGTCAACTGCTCCCAAGGGAACTACTTCAGCAATGTCAATGCTACTGATTTGACAGCTTCCTACCTCCTAGGTATGTCTCAGAATGTCCACATTCTCAGGGCCAGGTGAAGGTTGTTGAACAGACATGGTGACTGCTGCCTTTCTATTGCAGAGGCTGGCTCTGCAGCAGCCCAGCCCAGCGTCAGCCTGGGGCTGCCTGCCCTTCAGCCTCCCCACAGCTCTGACAGGTCAGAGAAACAGACACCCATCTATAGTCCTGTGGGCTTAGAAAGCTAATATAGCACATTGCCGAAAAGCACACACCAGCCTAAGCATAATAGGAAGGGGAGTCACGGCCCTGTCAGCTTTTGAGATAGGCAATCAGGCACTCCAGCATAGATGTTAAATGTTCTCAAGTACTTGATCTCTAGATACCAGTAACCTTTCACTGTGTTGGTCCAGGATCTGGATACCAGTAACCCAAACTGAAAACTGGAAGATAGTGAATGAGAGCTACTTGTGTTCTTCCCATTTCCTGTGCTCAGAACAAGTGACTAAAACGAGCTTTGGAATAGGTGCTTTAGATATGCCAGGACAAAGCTTATGAGCAATAACCAAAGCGATTGCTAGGGGCATGGAAATGGTCATATTGCTGACCTAGAATGCCTTTGTGTTACAACCATTCTGACAAAGTCCAAGCAGTACAAGTGGTTCCAGCGTACCAATTCCTGGAAATTTCCAAGGATTTGCATTCACAGCAGTACTGATGCCTCCCTCCAGTCATTTTAGAGCAGCATTTCCCTAAAGCTGGTAACAAGTGAATTAAGATGAAACTTAACACATTTAATCTAGAGCTGTACTCTCCAATGGGATAGGCCCTAGGCATGGAGCACTTGATGGGACTCATCAACTGATGCACTAAGTTTAAAATGTGTACCAGACTTCAAAGGCTCAGTAACAGTAAGCTGTTACATGTCTAAGTATCTCTTGGGTTAAAAGGTACTCATTTTGTCTTTAACCGGGCTGACTATATGTGGCTTGTACTTTTGGCTCGTGTATCTTGGCACTGTTCTAGAGGCTCCTATCAATTCCCTCTAAAGAGCATGCACAAAGCTCGTTTTGGAAGCATTCCAAGAATACTTTCAAACGTAAGTTGAGAGATTCTTGGAGAGAAGCATTTTCAGAACTAGACAAATCACAAGATTCCCGTTTATAACACCATATCCCCTTCTACCTGGGAGTTCCCAACCCCAGGCCCAAAGGCACATGGTCCATTAGGTCCCTTTGATTACTTGTCCTGTTGATCAGGACTAATTTTAGCATCTCTACAAAGTCTCTAGACTGTTTCAACAGCAGCAGCATAGACCAGAAGTCACCCTGGGCATTCCCAGGCTTCTTTCCCCATCTCAACTTAGCCATGCACCTCACCAGGCCACCACATCAAGACCACATTGTCATCTACAGGGCTTTCCTACTGAAGACAAGTTCCATCCCCCTCATTTTGTACTTCCTAGAGGGCCCGAGCCTGTCACCCTGTTGGGAAAGATTGTGTCAGATTAGACACGAGAATTTAGATACACAAGGGTACTGTAATAACGCGTTTAGGCCAGAGCTGAGATCTACTCTGCTGAGAATTACTTTATAGGAAAAAGCCCCGACTTGAAAGTCAGTTGGAATTAGCAGCCAGCACTCCCTCACCCATTTTCCATTGCCATTAAGTAACGTGAGCCACGGCTGGGTCTTTGTGTTCCTTCAAGCTATGTTTTAAGTTCCTGGAGGGCAAGGACTCCCCCCTGAGGAGTCTGCTCAGTGCACCAGGGTGTTAACTAATCCCTCCAGACCAGTCAGGCCAACCCGACACAAATGCTTCAGAAGGCTCCTTTGCTACCAGCAGTTACTGGCTCCATCACCTGCCTCATGAACATTGCTAGATAAAGCATTTGTTTGGATGGCAGCTGGAGAACCTTCCGGCCACCTGCTCTCACTCTTGGGCTATTCAATCTATTCCCCGAGGAAAAAGATCCCAGCCATTTAAGTCAGATCTTAGAAAGCCATTTGTAGACGTTACAGTTGCTTTATGGATCAAAGAATTCACAGTGAGCCCAGGCTCCCTAGTGAGAACACCTTAAGGCCACTCCCATTGAAGATCAGACCTACAGTTCTGAAACTATCACAGGAGCCATGAGACCCAGAGTAAGCAGTAAGCCGAAATCTGCTGCAGAAACAGGATTAGACCTAGATGTGGCATTTCTGTGACCACGGCTGCAAGCTTGAGGTGCCTCCCTCATCAGGGACTGATTCAGAGAACTCTAGTGGGCAAGCATCTCAATCAGAAGTATGTTGAGACCCCTCAGAGACCGTTCCAATGCCTCGGATTCTCTGGGTTCCTTAGGATGGTAGGTTAGTAAGACGGTTCTGCTTACATGCTTCTTGACACCCCTAGAACAGTCTTAGTTTGCCAGATTGTGTCAATTCCAAGGACTTAAAAGTTACTGGCCTAAATTAAACACGTACTACTGGCTACCAATGTGTAGATTGGGAGGAAGTGGGTCTTGCGAAGTTACCTTTAACAAATCCCTCAAGAAATGAGCAGCTTCTCCTAGAGGAGAGAGATTCAGTACACCCGGTTCCAATTTCTATCACTTAGTTCTCTCACTGTTGACCACTTAACGTCTCAGCTGAATGGCTTACGGTTAGGAGTACAGAGTTGTCTTCATCCAAGGACCGTTTTAGACACATTTGGGGCCAAGAAGTGATACAGCTAACATCAGTTTCCTGGTAAAGAAGCCACTGGCCTCTGGCATTGAGCAGCTCTATGTAGACACTAGACACTAGGCAGAAACCCAAAAAGTTGAACCTTTGGTGGTCTTGGCACAACTGAGGATTTTCAAAGTGAGGCTATCCCTGAGGGACAGCAAGGATTTGAGTTACTAAGATCTGGGTCTCCGGCAAGCTTTAAGAGACATCAGAAGTTCAGATTGGAGTGAGCCCAGTTGCAAGACAGATAATGCACATCAGGCCAAAGCTCAGAAGTACATAAGTGAAGCAGCCTTAGGAACGGCGGGACTGCCGCTGACTGGATTCTGCACTACTCCACATCTTGTTGTAAGAGGAAGTTGACATTTGGATGTTTCAGCCCCTTCTACACTGCTTCTCCAACCACAACTTTAAACTTGTCTCCTGAGCCATGTGAGTTTTTCTAGAACCACGTGGCATGCCCCAGAAGCCTATGCAGTAACACCTACCTAGGCAACAGTTCTATAGGACCCACCTGCAGTTGATACTACAGGTAATCGAATAGGAAGATAAGTTATTTTGCTGCCTTACATGGAAGAGATGGTGGAAAAGATGAACTTTCCAGTGTCTTCACTGTTAGTCTAGGTGTGAAGTCCTGTTCTTTCCTCAGCTACCTAGCAGTATTTCTTCGTTTTTTTGATTTTAGAGAGGGAGTTTAGCTCTTGTTGCCCAGGCTAGAGGGCGATGGTGTTAGCTCGCTGCAACCTGTCTCCCAGGTTGAAGAGATGATTCCCCTGCCTCAGCCTCCTGTGAAGCTGGAATTACAGGCACCTGCCGCCATGCCCAGCTAATTTGTTTTAGCAATAGAGTTTCCACCATGTTGGCCAGGCTGGTCTCAAATTCCTCACCTCAGGTGATCCACCCCCATCTCAGCCTCCCGAAGTACTAGGATCAAAGGCGTGAGCCACCACCCTGAGTATTAGTTTTGAAGTTAGCGTTTCTATTTCTCTTAGCTCTTGCAGTTAAGTTTACAAATAAGCAGGAAGAGAATTAGTGAGATAAGGCATCCATACCATGCACTTAAGTTTGACCAAACTCCTATTTGGCAGGATTAAGTCACTGCTCTATCAACTTCTGAAATTCCTATAAGCAGAGAAAAAGTTTTGCTATCAGTAAAAGGACATGAGTACTGGTGAGAATGCCACAGAATAATCAGAAGACTGGTTTTCAGTGTCAAGTAACTGGAAAAACAAGGCCATCTGCTGACAACCCTGACCATCCTGCAGGATCCTTCCCGGCCCCAGCACCCCACCCATGTTCTAGTTACAGCATTTAACACAGTATTGCAAAGTCTTGGGCTTCAAGATCCCAGATTTGTCAAGTGGATGGTCAGCCTAGGAGACAACCCTTGAACAGATTATCTACATGAAGCAAAGAACTCTGCTCTTCTCGAGTCCTGCTTTGCAAGGAGCATGTGGAGAAACTAACTCCATGCTGATGGGGATGAGGGGAGACAATGCTTCATGACCCTACCCGTATATTTACCCTTATTCAGGTTTTAAGGCACAAGAACCTACGTGGCTGGACATGGTTTTGAAGAGCACCTTCTATAACTGGCATGCAAGAATATTTGCCCTATGTAACTTGCTACATAACACCTGTGAAACTGTCAAAATAATGAACGTATCCATCACGCTAGGTGCTCTTAAGTCTGTCACTAAGATCCCACCTCATCTGTTCCATGACAGATGGTTTGCCTTTCCTAGTAAGGAAAAAGAAATGCCCATTCTCATGCTAGCCACCATCTGTTTAAGCTAGATGAAATTTCCTCACTATTGCAAAGTTTTGAACACCTATCAGAAGTGCTTTCAGGTGAGTCAGTCTGACATTACCCGAGGCTTGTCAGTCAACAAGTCTCACTTCCACATCCAGGTGGAAGGTCAGTTTAAAATTGCCCACAGGTTGAGTCTTCAAGGCAGACAGCTGCTTCCTACTGAATAATTAAGATCCTAACATCCTCATAAGGGATCTTAAAAGCCATATGCTTTTAGTTCATTTTAGTTTTATTCTTTACCAGTAAGTCACAAAAGGACAATTCCTACCCTCAAACTTAATTCAAGGTTTATCTACATTTTAAGGCTTTCATCCAAGTAGACCTAGTTTTTAGTCTCCGAAGATGTGAGAGGCTAGCTTTTCACTTTCCGCCATTACTTTAGACAGGCGTTTAAGAAAGACTTTGGGATTCCAGCTGAAAGCTAAAAGGAAGTCACTTAACTATCCCTAAAGATTGCTGCGCTTGCTTTAAAGATAGAACCTCTAAACCCGTGTACTTATCTTAGAGTTTGACTTCAGTAAGTTCGCTAGAAGAGCAGTTTGGAAAGTATAGATAGAGATTAGACAGATCAAGACAGGAGCCTTCCGAGAAAGTAAGACTTCAGCATAAGAGAGGAAACCTCAATTCAATATCCTATTTTAAGCTTCTAAAAGAACCAACCCCAAGAAACCACAGTAACTGGAGAAGTTTCTCCTATTTGTATCTTCAAGAGGAGACCAGCCTGCCAAAATGACTTCAGGGAGTTGCCGTGACCTAGGAGATATTTTCTTCTCACACACAAAGCCTAGTTCTTTCGAGTTCCTTAAGTCCGCTTGCTTAAATACCCTCCGCTTTTTTCTTTGTTCGGCTTTCACTTCTAAAGGAGGCTAACCAAAGTTTCCCTTGAGAGTTGTGGTCCTTTCCACCCACCCCTCCAGCCAGCAGAGAACTTCTTAGAACCTCACACGCGAAGAAAGCTTTGGAAAAAACACTACCCAACCGAGCCCCAACACCACCCACCAGCAAAGCAGCCAGCAGCCCACAGCCCTGCCAGGTTTCCTCTTTTTTATACCTGAAGCCACGCCTCCCCCTGGCTGCGGACCAATGAGAACTTGGAGCTGCTTCAGCTCCACAATTGGTCCCTGATGGCTGGCAGGTGAAACCAAGCCTCTGGATGCCTCAGGGCTTTCTCTTGTGGCTTCCCACTTTAGACAAGCATTTCTCCCCTCCACCCGCATTTCTTAAAACTACGTTGTAAAATAAAGGTTGTTGAGTATTTTGAGAGAAGAGTTTCGAGTCACCTTCAAAAAGTGGCTGAATCCATTTCCCTTCTAGCACTTAGACCACATGGAAGATGTTTAGTGTGCCCTAAAGAATTTAAGAAATAGGAGTAGCTGTTTAGTCAGACACTGGTGTTAAAGACAAACACGCTTACCGTCGGACAACGCTGATAATTCTCATGGCTCACCTGTGTGTTACCCGTCTATTCGTTCGTTCAGGAGTATTCTGGAAGCAGATGACTCAGTGGAATCAAGGAAGTAACCTAGTGAAGCTTCGGGTTTTGTGCTCTGCAAAGAGCAGGCTAGGAAGAATGAGTCTCCTCAGGACTCATATGTTTCTGGAATTCATTCCACTAGTACACTTTGTTGGTTGGGCCAGCTGGAATCGAGCTGAGCTCTAACCAAGTCTAAAGCAATAGGTCAGTAGATAAGGCACAAATTGACCTCATCTATTCCCGGGTCACCAGTGCTTTCTGAGAATTCACTGATGCTAGTTCCCCACTTTCATCTTGAGTTCTCACATATCTGTAGTCAGGAGAAAAGAGATAGATACTCTTTCTCTAAGGTAGCCAGGTAGAGTCAACAAATTTCCCAAACATGCTGGAGAAGAATGTGTTTTCAAAAAATCTTTTAGCTGGGTGTGATGGCTCACACCTGTAATCCCAGCACTTTGGGAGGCTGAGGCAGGTGGATCACTTAAGGCCAGGACTTGAAGACCAGCCATAGGCAACATGGTAAAACCCCCGTGTCTACTAAAAATACAAAAACATTAGCCTGGCGTGGTGGCACACGCCTGTAGTCCCAACTACTCGGGAGGCTGAGGTAGGAGAATCGCTTGAACCCAGGAGGTGGAGATTGCAGTGAGACCATATTGCACCACTGCACTCCACCCTAGGCAACAGAGCAAGACTCCGTTTTAAAAAAAAAAAAAGGCAAAAATGTAAAACGCCTATGACAGAACAGTGGGTAAGTAGTGATCAAGAATATAGACTTTACAGGTAGACAGAAAAACCTGGGCTTAATTCCCAACTCTACTACCTACTAGCTCTGTGATCTCACACTAGCTAACCTCCGTAAGCTTCTGTTTTCTCAGGCTGTGAAATGGGGATACAGATCGGGACACCTCTAAGCTTCTGTTTTCTCAGTGCTTTCTTATAAGGTTGTTGTGAGGGTTGGTTAATATGTTTGTAAAGCATCTAGAACTAGTTCATGGCACAAACGCACATAGCACTTACTATTACCCAGATCTGTTCCACATGCAATTCATATTGACTCATTGAATTCTCACAACAATCCTAATACTGGCCTTCATGTTCCACATGAGGAATTTGAACCACAAGAGGACAAAAAATTGGCCCAAGGTAGCACAGCCAAAGTATGGAGCTGGATCCAAACCTAAGCAGTCTAGCTCCAGAATCCTTGCTTTAGTCAGCACACCAGGCAGCATTGCCTCTTCTATCATCAGGAAGGAAGGAGAAAGGAGACATGGCATTCTGGAAAGCCCAGGAAAAGAGGTACCTTTATAAAAAGATAATGGTTAGCCCCACTCTGAAGTTGCAAATGCATGAATGATGCAGAAATGAATTTGGAACAATACCATGTTCATCTCCAAGGGCCAACAATGGTAGCCCCTGCTTCTGCAGGCCCAAAAGTCAGTGAGAATCTTCATCTACAAGTCATACAATAACACTAAAAATAAAGCTTAATAAGAGAAACCCACTCCCCACATGCTTATCCCAGTGTTTTCTCAGTTGACTACCAGCACAGAAAGCTCTAATACCTAATAGTCCAGTTCAAAACTAGACACATAACAATCCTCATTGTAGAGAAGCCAGGCAACATTCCACAATTAGTCATCATTCTTCAAGGCCAGTGGATGGGGCCCTGGACCGTGCCTGAGGCTGTGATGTTCAGGCTCCCACTGCTCCCCAACCTAAGTAGCTGGCAAACACAAAAGTGGAGGGCCGGCTTAGACTCCTAATTTGGCCATCCCATCTCTAATTTATGGCCCAAACATTAAAAGTTACCACCCTTTGGCCAGAAACAGTGGCCCATGCCTATAATCCCAGCACTTTGAGAGGTCCAGGTAGGCAGATCACTTGAGGTCAGGAGTTTGAGACCAGCTTGACCAACATGGTAAAATCCCGTCTCTATTAAAAATACCAAAAATTAGTCAGGCATGATGGCATGTGCCTGTAATGCCAGCTACTCGGGAAGATGAGGCAGGAGAATTGCTTGAACCTGGGAGCCAGAAGTTACAGTGAGTCAGGACTGTGCCACTGCACTCCAGCCTGGGCAACACAGCAAAACTCTGTCTCAAAAAAGGAAAAAAAAAAAATAAGTTACCGCTTTTTGCCTACTCTGAGCCAGGTACTCTACATACTTTGGCTTACTTAATCCCCCCATTTACTTCTATGGGATACCTATTAATAATCCCATATTATGAATGAGAACTACCTACAGAGGGATGAAGCAACTTTCCCCATGATACGCAACTGGCAAGAGGAATAGTCAGAGCCAAGATTTAATCCCAGGTTGTTTGAATTCCAAGGCTCTGCTCTTCAGCAATAAGTGCTACAGCCAGGATGGTCTGAAAAGTGAGTTCAGAGGGATGTATTGGGCTGTTAGGATTCTCACAACAGTCCTGTTATTGGCCTTCACGTTCCACATGAGGAATCTGAGCCACAGGAGGATGAAAAATGAGGGCCACTCACTGTGACCCTATTATCCTTTCTTTCCAGTGACAGATCCCTGAAACCCACCAGAGAAGAAATATAAAATGCTCCTCCTGCCACACGAGATATCCTTAGGAGTGGAGGCACAAAGAGAAGAGATGTGGTGAAAACACTCCAATTTTTCTTTTCAACAGCTTTATTTCAATTACATCACTTCTGAGCCAAGACAAACTGCTTCCGAATCTGGATCCACCCAACCCTTTTCTCTTCTGTCTCTTGATTCCCCCCAGCCACAACCTGAGTCTGTGGAGGTGGACAAAGGAAGGGGTAATGAGGTTTGTGCAAAGAACAATTCTAGTTCCAGTTGCCTGAACTCATATTCTGAGCTGGAATCATTCCAGTAGGTTATTTGCCAAAACTATCAGCCACGCTGGCTGCATTGTGAAGCCTGCCTGAATCCTAGGTCTGCCAGCACAGAAGAAAAGCATCCAGGGGAACAGGTGGTGAAAGGTGGCCACTGTCCGTGCCAGCACAGCAGGAAGAACCCTCTGTGTTGGTGCTCTGCCCTTTGGAATGTGGGATTTGTTACTGTCTAACTCATTATTTGCATGGAGTTGGTGGTACTGCGTAGACAGGCATATAGTAGTATTTATTCGATCTTCTACAACATTAATATGATATTGAACTCCAAAATGTACAAGCCTAATTTAGACTATATACAGAGCTAGAACTTTCCAATTCCCTGCCTCGGCTATATTTACATATCCCCAGTTTAACATGAGAAGCAGCTGCAAGTACTGTGGGGAAAAGGCTACCCACGTAGACCTTCTCCCGAGTTCTCCCTCATCAGCATCCACCCTGCAGCAAGCCTAGCTTAAGCCCTCTGAAGGCTGCACTGTCAGCTTCACTACTTTTGAGGTTTTGGGACTCAAAACGATCCACCACTGACTTCCTTGTTCAACTTGAGGACAGCCTATCATGGGACATTACCTTGAAATCCTGAGACACAATTTTCCTTAATAAACTCCCTTTCATATATACGTATCTATTAGTTCTGTCCCTCTGGAGAACCCTAATACAAGCAATGTTGACTTCAAAACTTACCATTGGCCAACCCAAAGCTCTGGTTTCACACTTTACCACAAGTGAGGCTACCTACCTTCCTCATTCTGTACTTTGAGAGATGAAATGCTCTCCTGCCGCTTGTCTCGGGTGTCTATTCTGATCAGTTCCTCCATATCCAATCCTGTGTAGGCATGTGCTTCACCTAGGACCCAGCTCAACCCAAGAATTCACCAGTTTTCCCCCGCAACCCTGGCTCAAGGTCCTAGAACTCAGCAAGGCCCTTAAACTTGCGGTCAACCATGGTTCGATATTGCCTCTGATACAGCTCTGCAGTCCCTAGTTCCTAATCAATATGGTTTGGCACTGTCCTCCGGCAAATTTATCTTTAACTGTAGCTCCTGTAATTCTCACACGTTGTGGGAAGGACGTAGTGGGAGATAAATTATAGGATGCTTTCCCCCATATTGCTTTCGTGGAAGTCTCATGAGATCTGATGATTTCATCAGGGGAAACCCTTTTGGCTTGGCTGTCATCTTCTTTGCCAGCTGCCTGTAAGATGTCCCTTCACTCTTCCTTTGTCTTCCACCATGATTGGTTGAAGGCCTCCCCAGCCATGTGGAGCCATGAGTCAATTAGACCTTTTCTAAATTACCCCATCTCAGGTATGACCATCAACAGTGTGAAAATGGACTAGTATGCCAATCTCTGCTTTACACCCAAACACAAATCAAAGTTGACTTAGCCTAGGAGCCCATACTTTATCTGGAAGAAATGTCCAGATTATGGGAGGGCAACAACAAGAGGCAGATGACGTAAGTGGTAAAGGCACCAATAGCTGGTGTTTTTGATGGAGTCTTGCTCTGTGGCCAGCCTGGAGTGCAACGGCACGATCTTAGATCACTGCAACCTCCACCTCCCAGGTTCAAGCAATTCTCCTGCCTCAGCTTCCTCAGCAGCTGGGTCTACAGTCAGGTGCCACCAAGCCCAGTTAATTTTGTGCTTTTAATAGAGATGGGGTTTCACCACGTTGACCAGGATGTTCTCAATCTCTTGACCTCATCATCCAACCACCTCAGGCTTCCAAAGTGCTGGGATTACAGGTATGAGCCACTGCACTCAGCCAACGATTGCATTTTATACCTTGCCAACATCTGTAGTTTCAAGTCTACAGCAAAGGGTCCCTGATAGTCAAAATATGGGACAGGACCATCCACAAGGGCTGACAGGAATAGCTCCGGCAGAAATACAGGAAACCACAGACGGAGAGCCCTTGGCTAGGTCTTTTCGTTCATTCTTCTATCTACACTGGTTCCAAAGAAAATCCATCATACCCTGAAAGGGCAAAGCATAGAGATGCACTGAGCCATTAGACACTGAGGGCTGAGGGTGTTTAAGGGCATTTCTCATCCTGTACAGTCACTTTATGCATCAGCTGCATTCAATATTGACTATGTATGATGACAGTGTGTAGCACTGTATCATTGCTCTGGAAGCATTTCCCTGTACCAGACCACCTCAGTAAGCCAGACAGGACACCTCTTACCCACTGGCTATTGGAACACACAAGTGCTGCATGGCCGTTCCACCTGATGACACGGCACACATGCGTGGGCTTTGCAGTGCTGATTTTTGCATCCTGATCAGATCGTACTGGGATTCACGGGACTACTCCCATGTAAGAGTAGCACAAAATAGATTTGGTGCCTCTAAAGCTGCTGCTGGGATTAGAGATTCACGCAAATTGCCTGCAACTTGATGTCTCAGGCTATGTGTCAGAGAGTTGGCTATAGTCGATGCCACAAAGCCCTTGTTGGTATCCTCACAGCTTCAGTTGTGGGCCTGGACAGACCCTGATGGTTCAAGAACATCTTATGGCCAAGAGTTGTAGATAGACTTGTAACAGCTACTAACTTGAGGTATTTTGAGTCTGCCCCGATTCTTATATCCGGCTTATTTGGCCAAACTCTTCAATGTTCAAATGCCTGGAAGTCACTTCAAGAGGCAACTGGAACCAAAGGGTTTCCTTATGCCAAGGCCACATGTCACCCAGATGCATTATGGTGACTGCTTTTGTCACATCCATGTCTGCCATATTCTACCATGCTGTCAAGTTCAACTATGAAAAATTACCAGAAACAGAAACCATTACCTGGTGGTATACCAAAGAAAGCCTTGATATGCCTCTGGGGGAACTGCAGCTGTGGAGCGTTCTGCAGTCATGTGGAGTCACACACCAAATACTCCCGGCAACCTCACAGGAGGAGAGAGGTGGTTTTCAAGACACTAAAAATTCAGGGTATTTCTGAAGATTTAACTCCTAGGAATTTCCACATCACTATCTTCCCTATAGGGCCTGGGAAGAAGCGAACAGGCAGCAATACCACAAGGCTATCCTGGAATACTTGTTTTGGGGATAAAGCCCCAAGGCAAGCCTGAAAACCTTAAGCAGTCACGTTAAGACACAGAAGCAGCAAAGGTGTTACTTGGAGGCAAGGAGAGCCCTGCTACCTATTCACCTATTCTTTTCTTCCTGTCACAAAGATAACGAACCTTATGGAGGCCACGCCCCTATCTTTTCAAATTCCTTTTCACCATTTCTCTGTAATCCTCAGCCTTGGACACCTGTGTCTTTAAGGGGCAGCACCTGCAGTTGTTCAAGCGCTGGAATTACTGGACCGATTTTGCTTGTACACCAACAGCCGGAAGTGCCCAAGATTTTTACCACCTCTTACCCTACACTAGACCAGGACCACCAGAAACAAATGGCTGTCACACATCCTCACCTAAGAAAGCCCAGCTCAAAAAGGTGTAACCTTCTCTGCTCCTGTGGGAGGCAGAAGGATGTTGTCTGATCACAGCCCTGCTTGACTTCTTACTACCCTCTCACCCCTGTCCTGCCTCCCCTACTCCGTCACTCGTTTCTCAGATATACGCTGGTATTTCTAAGATCTCTGGTCCTCCTGAGGAGTTCAGTACAATTACCACATACTTGGTTTCAACATTTGTGACAACTCAAGGCACTTCCAGGGTTGACTGTGTCCTTGATTTCAGTGTTTGGAAGAAACAGTTTTCCCTGCAGGCTCCCAGCACCTTCCCGTGGCTGTCCATTCTACCAAATACCTCCTGAGGTCCCTCTCTATCATAAACTAGAAGCTTCCATGGTGATAATCCTTCCTATCTCAAATCACCAGCTGCACATCTAACAGATGAATCAAATTTTTTATCCAAGGGTCACTATGAAAGTAGAAAATGCACTTACAGAACCCTGTGGGTGCTGGCCAGCAAGTTCAGCTGTATGCAAGCACGTCAGATCTGAACGAGCGGCAGTCATCTGTTCTACCAGGCACAAGTCTCGTGTTCACTGTTTAATTTGCTGTGCCTTGTCCCTCATCCTCATGTTAAGAGGTCAGGGTGAGGTTTGACAGGCCCAAGAAAACTGCTGCAAGGAAAGCTCCACACTGCAAGCCACACTGATGGTGAAAGTGTGGACACCAAAGCTTTACACCCACTCCTTCAATTGAGTTTACACATAGGAAACTTATCTTTGTTTGGAATTGGCACCTTGAAAGACATGCAATCCACTACTGTGGCAATCCACTCCAAGGTGTACACCATTCACATATCAAAAAGTTCACCGGCTTTTCTCTGGCACTTTGTCCTGCTTTACCCCCTTTTTCTGTTCACCATGGACTTCCTACTCATTCTGCTTTGTGTCATCTGCTTGGAGACCCGTTTTCCTTTTGTGTTAACCCATTCTTCACCAAAGTAGGAATTATCCAGGGCCGTACACCTCAGGTGTCCCCCTTAAGACCATCATAGTCACCACTGGTTCTTGTTCCCCAAAAGACTCCTCAGTTGCCCAGCCCAGGCTCCAATGGATGGAGGTTTCTCAGGGAACACAGTTCTGTGATTGAGTGCTGCCCTCTCCTGGCCAAAGCACTGAACTCAGTCTCAGTGTGTCAGCCCTTACAGCTCTCCTGTGGGACTCATCCCATTCTCCAACCCACAGCCCAGCCCACCTCTTACCGACTGACAGGAAGGAAGTGCAGGACCACTCACATCTAAAGCAGAGGAGGCATTGCAGAATCAGTTAACAGCGATGTCCTCTGAACTCAAACCTCATACTACAATCCAAAGTCATCTCCCTCAGAGGAGGCTGAAGTGTCATGATCTACGTTCTCACTCTCAGAGATGGTTCATTTAAAATGCAGGTTTTTCATAGTAGAGTGCATTGGTCTTGAACCTAACACCAGAGGCAGCTCACTGGACGCTCCCCTGTGGGCACCCTACAGCCCACTGTAGCTGATGTGATTCTGCATGATGGAGGTTGTCTGGTGCCATCTGCCTACAATTTAGGTTCTTTCCTCCAATGACATAGCAGTTCCCCACGCTGGACACATATCAGCAGCTGATCCAGGGGATAGGGAGGCAGGCATGCTGTGTCCTCTGCATGCACACCTCTCATGAGCACTTCACCCTGGAATGTTAACCTATTAGGAACTTAATACCGAGTCCTGTAAAAGGCTATCAGACCTTTGATGTAACTTGTTGCTATAGATCTCTATCCCATCCTGAAGGCAAAGAATGAGGTTCCTGTCACCACACTTTACCCAACAGGTCTTCAGTTAAGGGTGTACCACTCTACAGGTTCCTGCCACCACCCCATGCACCGAAAAATGACAGCTGTCACTCTGCATCATTACCTGATCCTCAGCATGAGGTCTGCCAACAGGCCTTGGCATTTCTGACCCCATCCTGCAATACCCAAGGGGCAGCTTGTTTCCTTTAACTTTGCCACTAAGACCCACAATTTTACTTCAACAGTATCTTCATTATCAAAGTATCTCCTAATATTTATCCAAAGGGCTCAGACACCAACAGCAGGTATCTTCCTGAACCACAAGCCTGGGCTCTCTAGGCATTTAAAAGCCTCTGGCATCACTGAAACTGTTGGGATCAGGAAAAAGATCCCTTTTTCTCTCAAGTGCTAGATGAAGACAATGTTTAAAGCATCTTGGCTGTACTCTGTGGCTGAGGGATATAAAGATATCCCTCAGGCTATGTAGGCGAAAGTAACTGACAAATCCAAATGTTCCACCAAGAATCAAATTTGGTGGCAAAAGCAGCAACTCAAGATTATAACACCTATTGATGCCTGGGCAGTGACCACTGCTTGGGCTCTCTGGTCAGAGCTCTGGATAAAAAGACTGGAAAAATCAGAAGTCTGACACAGGACATATGGATGCTCACGGCTTATGAATTTGTATATTACATGTTAAGACCCACAAGCCAGACATTTTGCCTCTTTGGTCAACAGGCAAAATAGCTCTGCCACTGATTATCAGCCAGGCTTTTTCCACATCTAATGGGCAAATGCATATAGTAGCCATGGTAGCAGATATTGAAAATAACCTGTGTACCCGACCCAGACTCCTGTTTCCTAGAGAAATTCTGGTTACCATTTCCTCTAAATACCCCACTTGTCAGACAGACATGGAATCTAAGGCATCAGTCTAAGGAGACCAACTCACTACATGGTAGCAAGCCGACTACAGTAAGCCCCTTCCATTCTAGAAAGCCAGCATTTTATGTTCACAGGAATAGATCTCATCTTGACATGGGTTTGTCTCCTGCTTCTGACATCTCAGCTACCTCCCTCCCATTCTGGAGACTCCTATGCATCATCCACAGATATGGAGCCCCACACAGCAAAGTATGTTACCACTGGATGGAGGTCACAGAAAGATAGGTGGGTCCCAGATCACAAGGTCTGCTGGTCGTATCACAAAACCATTTAGAAGTAGGGAGTCTCAGAATGGTGGCACATCCTTCAGCAAACAGAAGCATGGACTCCCAAGTAAACATGCTGACATTCTGGAATGCCATCCTCTATGAGGCAGTGTGTTAGAAGCATCTGTGGTACTGTGTCCCCCGTTGGAAGACTACATGGGTGCAGAAACGAAGTGTAGTCACACTTTCTATCATTCCCTATCAGTCACTGGGTCACTGAGTTATTCTTGAGGATTAACAGGAGGTGGTTTGCACACTGACACGTCAGAGTATGAATGAAACCCAGGTGATCTACTTGGGCGTCTCCCAGTACTCCCTTGACCCACTAACTCAATTAACAACCTACCTTGAAAAAGACAGGGTTTACTAGTGGTTCAAGCCCCTTAGTATGAAGATTTTTGTCCTACTACCAGCTAATAACTAGCCCTCAGCCAAGGTCATAGCTGAGGGCTAAGAAAATTTAGATAGTGGGTGTGGAAGAAGGTTATAATTTTTTTTTCCAAAATGGAGGACTATTTATTTCATTACTCAATCAAATTTAGATAGTGGGTGTGGAAGAAGGGTTTTTTTTGTTTGTTTGTTTGTTTGTTTGTTTTTTTCCCAAAATGGAGGACCGTTTGTTTCATTACTCAATCAAAACATTCCATGAAAGACTGCCTTATGTAATTTCAAATGCTTTACTTATACATATGGGGGTGGGAGGGAAGCTCTACTACCCCGTGCCACAAAACGATTTGATATAACTAATGACATGCAAACACAATTTGCAAAAGCAGTGCATTACCACAATACGATATTTCAAAAACTGGTTGAGTAAATAGATCTCATATCTTTAAAAAGAGAAAAAAGTTACACTGTGTTGAGCATAGGAAATCTGGGCAACATCTACAAACCTTCTCATTTACAGGTAGGAACAAAGGCCCGGAGACGTTAAGCCACTCATCCAAGTTCAATGAGCAAAGAGAGTCTGCATTTGCTATTTTGGAATAAGTTGTCTCCTTTCAAATGTTTTTAAATGGATATCACATACTTTTTGTTTGTACAGAACATTCATGTAAAATAGTTGCCCTTTAACTGTCTCCATTACTATTTATCCACTTATTTTTCTGTCATAATGCTATCATTTTTTTTCTTGGAATATTCATCTATTGCACCGAAAGGCTCTGCTGGATTTGAAATCTACAGATTCAGAAACATGGCACAAAGGTGCAATTCACAAACCACAATTTTTTAAAAGAATTAAGTATTCATGCCAAATCAAAATAGCCACCCACCAGTGCCCAGCACATGTTTATATTTCATTATCAAGACAACCACAAATTAAAAGTATCCGCCAAAATGTCGCTTTTCTGTCTTTATGTCACCTTTACTTTCAAAATGTACCTGTTGGCAAATATTTAGCATTCCCAGTACAACTGAATTAGTTACATTCATAATGGTCACAATCATTATTGTGTTCATGACTCTCCAGAATCTTAATTGCCTAAAATGAGGTATACTTTTAAGTTTGTTTGTTGAGATTAATTTCCTATAGATCTTGATCATCTATTTTTTAAACAGAATTCCAAAATATTTAGCAAAAAATTGAAAATGTCTGAGCACTTTGCCTAAAAGTAGAAAAATATAATTTCAAAAGGTTATTATGAAAGTTGCTTTACCTCATTTCAATTTAAAAACAGAATAAAAGCACCAAATTACAAAACCACCACATATCTTAAAGCTACAAGCTAACATCTTTGAACATTTAAAGAGACCCTTGCTCTAGTTCTGGCTTGGAATTGTGTAGATGCAGAGGCATCAGTTAACCATTTTGGGGCCAGACCAGCTGCTGCCCCTTAACCTTTGACCCTGGACTTCAAGTTTCCTCCAGCGTTCAGGCCCGTCTCCTGGAGTTCTTTATAGGAGGCTCTCAATGAGTTCTCAAATACCATCTCTGGAGATGGGTCATGCTTCAGAGAGAAGCTAGAAGTGCAGGCCCCTCTGGGTAAAACAGGCTGCAGTGGGCAAAGCTGGAAACAGAATGAGGCTGCAGGCATTGACTGGGCTGCAGTGTTGGGCACTTAGACTGCCAGGAGCAGGCCATGATAGATCAACCCGGTGGTAGCCCCAGGCACCTTCAGGTGGTTGGGGACAAACTGGGCACTAGACCAGCTAAAGGCACTGGAGTAGGTCGACGAGAGATTTCTGAGAAGGCTGGCAGACCACCGCAGATCTTTGTCTTTTTATGTGGAGCCATGGGCGAGGCGTTCAAGAACTTGTGGAAGGAGCTTGACTTCTTCAAGCCTCGGGCCAGGTCCTGGAGCATGAGGTCGTCGGCCAGGATGCCTAGAAATGCACTGGTGGTGGAACTGAGGATGGTGGCGGAACTGAGGATGGTGGCAGCCACTTGCACCAGATGCCTGGCTGCAAGACTGCTACTTCCACCACCGTACGCATCTAGCTCCAGTGGCAGGCCTGGATCACCAAGTAGGCAGCGCAGCATGTACGAAGAGCCAGGCCTCAGGTACTGGTAGGCGCATCATTCGCTGTGGTCACGCACATGCACCTGGGCACCCAGACACACCACCAGCAGCACAGCAGCATCCTCATGGCCATGCAGCACAGCCAGGTGCAGCGGCATGTAGCCGCCGTGAGAGCGCACATTCACGTCGACTGCCAAGGTAACAATCAAGACCAGTTCCTACCAGGAGGTAGTGGAAGGAAAGCAGTGTTCAGCAACGGGAAGGAGCGTCTACACCAATCCATCACCCTTGCCTGCGTGACCCAGCTGAGCCCTCAAGCCACCTCCCTCAGATAGTGGTGATCCAGTCATGGGGTTTCCTCCTGACAATTCTCATTCCACTCCAAGTCAAAACACTGAAGCCCTGTAGCCCCAGAAGGTACAAGCATTCCAGAACTAAGATGAGGCTGACTTGACTTCAAAACCAGTTTCTGATAAGGACAGCCTGTGACTTCCTGCTGACCACAGAAAGCAAGAAAATGTACTTCCTTATTACTGCTTTTGAGGCTCATATTAGGTCTATATGTTCAGTGTGTTTTTTGCCACATGCCTTTGTTTACATAAACCTTTCATGGATGAAAGGTTTGTTCTCCCAGCTACTGGATGTCCCCAGGCAGGCAGATGTCAGCAGTCAGCCCCTCCTGGGCTTGGCTCACCAGAAGTTACACCTTTTCCTCGGTGGCTGGCATGCAATGCTCAATCAGAGATTAAAACCCCAGACCCCTCATTACAATGCAGGATAGCTCTAAAAGGACCTCAGCTTATGAACTGCCCCCAGAGTTGGCTGAAGCGTCTTTCGAGACGGCATCACAGCTCAACTTCTTCCTTTATGTTTACTTACATTCCCTTTCTCACAAGTATGGAACCCTGCTTAGCGTCCTGAGGCTCACCTCCATCTGAGGATCTGCTTCCTGGAATACCCATGCGTCCTCTGACAGTTACGGAAACATGTGATTCACTTAACATGCTAGTCAAGCTGTGTTCTAACATGAAATGGAGGTCAAGCATGGGCGTGTCTTCAGTAGGATCTCCAGAATTCTATTCCATTTCTACAGAAGATTTGCTGAGTGATTTGCAAAGAACAGTCCTGAACTTGTGCCTGGGAGTTTAAGTGACTACGAATGCAGCACAGGACCCCTGCAGAGATAGGCCAGGTAGCCAAAGGTTGCCAGTCATTACATGACTGATGCTAAGGATTTTTATTACTTGAAGAAGAAAACCAGGAATAGGCTATTTGCAAATGTTCTTTCTAACTCTAAGGAATTCCCCTATCACCATCTTCCAAGATGTAAGAGGAGCTTGGGTGGAGAGCCTTGGCCAACCAAGGGCCAAGCACACTCCACCAAGGTTAGAGGTTCTGGCCTTCACTTGCTGGAAAGAAGGCTTGACACACAAGGGATTGATGATTTTTTGGTCTCTTTTAATGGGATCAAAAGGTTTGCTCCATTTGAGCACCTCCCCCAGGCTGTGGTTAGTACCCAACCAGGGAGGGGTGAACAGGGAGGGGATGGGGGAGGCACAGCATTCCTTCTAGTAGGATAGGAAACCAGACCCATTCAGGCAAGCAGGAATACTTACAGAAAAGAAGCTGGCATCAAAGTGAAGGAGGGTCATGAACATCAGAAGCAGCAAGACTCTGCCTCCAAGCTTCATGTGCTGTTTGGGGGAGCTCTCACACATGGTGGGGACGCCCGCGAACATGCTCTTCCCTTCAGAATGAGATTCTGCTAGGAGCAGCAACAGGCCTCCTCCCAGGGCCAGGTTCCTGAGGAACAGACACGCACGCTGAAGCGAAGCCTCACCAGAATCTGGCCTGCCTGTCAGAAGAAAGACCTTGGTGCACATATAGGAAGGCCCTTACTTCCCTTTCTCCAAACGCAGGAATCTGCTAAGCAGGACCAGGCAGGCATGCGCACAGGACCTCAGACTCTGGAGTTACACCCATGTAAAACCTTACATAGCTCGAGAGACAGAGGTGTCTTTACAACTTGACAGCGATGGGCTACCTGAACACACGCAGAACCCAGTCACAATTTCGGTGTTGACCAGCTGGGTCCCCGTGGGCAGCCATGTCCTCCAATCAGACCCTGAATCCCCACGCCCGTGAAATAAGGGGCGGAAGAGATGGCTTCAGTCACTACTATTCTAGGGGCTCTGCAGCATCCTCTTCAGAACCTGCTTCTAAGAGGCACAGTTCAGACCAGAGGGCCAATCTTTTGGCTTCCCTGGGCCACACTGGAAGAATTACTTGGCCACATATAAAATACCCTAATACTAATGATAGCTGATGAGCTAAAAAAATAAAATTTAAAAATTGCAAAAACTCTCATAAAGTTATAAGAAAGTTTATGAGTTTGTGTTGGGCCACATTCAGCCCAGGGACCACAGGCTGGACAAGCTTGATTTTGACCCAAAGATGTTAACTGAGTTTAGAAATACAGATTGAGTATCCCTTACCTGAAACACTTGGGACCCAAAGTGTTTCAGATTTTGGTGTATTTATAGACTTATCAGTTGAGCATCCCAAATCTGAAAATCCAAAACCTGAAATGCTCCAACGAGAACTTCCTTTGAGCATCATGTTGGTGCCCAAGATTTTTCCCATTCTGGAGCATTTCAGACTTTGGATTTGCAATGCTCAGCCTACACAAGGAGCGTATACTAAAACTCACTAACCAGAATGCACATACCTCATCAAAAAATTCAAGTCCCATAAAATGCTGTAGGCAATCGTCTGGGGGGAAAAAAGAGAGAGATACCTGAGTCTCAGTCTTTCCAAAGGCATTTCCACAGAATTCATAAGAGCCTTAAGCAATGTCTGCAGCCGGAGTCTAAAACACACAAAACCAACACAGAAGACCTAGCACAGATCTAGGCTCAAAACTGTGGTTCTGCATTTCTCAAGAAATGTGCTGTGATATTCCGGAGAACAAAGTGATTGAGACCACTGATGTGGATTCAGATATTCTGTTCCCAGCATTTCATCTGAATAACCAGGTATTCTTCTTTATGAAGCAACATGGTAACAAGACAGCATCCTGACTGCAGGCAAGCTCAGGACTTGCCCTTGTCACAATAATCACAGGAATGGGGCAAAAGATGGCCCCGTACCTAATGACCCACCTCTACAGCCCCGCTTGGGCTCACAACTTCCCCAGAAGAGAAAGGAGCTCCAGGTAGTCAGAGACGTGGTGAGGGCTGAAGAGGGAGTGACACTGAACCCTCGAGGATGTCTTTTGGGAAGCTCTGCTCCACCAGAGCAAAGAGAAGGGAGCCCCAACCACACGCCTGTGTACCTGCAGAGCTATGATTCCAAAGAGCCCGAAGCAGGCATACTGCACAAAGTTCCTGTTCAATACCAGGATGCAGCCAGCTGGAGAGAAGGAAAAGGGTTAGGGGGTCTGAGGATGGGTGCCGGGGGAGGAGCACCGTTTCGATACACTGCCACCTCACCTGGCCCTCCCGTCCAGAGGCAGGTGAGGAAAACCACCTACCCAAGCAAAAAGCAACTTCTGGGAGAATCAATGATAGGCAAGGACCACACATGGTAAGTTGCCTGGACTTAACACAAACACAGAAAGTGGAGCCTTTGCTATAATAAGGAACGGGTTGTTACCCGCAGTCAGCTCCCAAGTCAGCCGCCCACCTGAGGTGGGAAATTAACTGCTCTACTGTGGAGAGTTCACACATAGCCTCCCAACTGCTAATGATCATGGAATAAGAAGCCCAGTGAATCCTGCCCACTCTCAGAGCCACTCACTCAGCTGTCCCAGCAAGTTGAGGAAGACAAAGGACGAGGCCAGCAGGTAGCCAAAGTTCCAGGTGTTGGATATAGTCGTGCTGCCCGCTCCACTGGGACCACATGTGGATGCCGTCCTCCAGGAAAGTGCTGATCAGACAGAGGCGCGCCATGTGGGGCAGGTACTGCTTTGCGACACGGAGGAACTGCAAACCCAAAGGTGAGGTGACTGTGACGGGGAGCCCCAGACCGCAGCTGGGCACGTCCTTGGGTGGGGTGTGCATGAGGAACAGATGCTGTGGAATGTAAGAGCTCTGGTCAGTCCCGGTGCCTTCTGAGGACAGACTAGGGGGCTCTCAGTGCTTGCTCCCGAGTGCTACCCTATGAGTCTGGACACATGCGACAATCCAAGTATCAGTCCCAGAGATGCATGACATAGCGTTGGGCACTCTGGTACAGACCCCATAGGGCAGTAGCCCTAACACTCTGCCACTGTGATTTCCTCTGGTGCCTTGGCAGGCAACTACAGTCATCGAAGGTGGCACTATCACAAGATACAGAGCTTCTCTTTTCAGTCAAGGGCATTTACAAATTGGAATCAACAATGACATCTGAAAAGGCACTTAGAGGTTGTCTATCCAGGGTTTCCACACCTCGGCACTACTGGCATCAGAGAGTGGGCCACTCTTTGCCATGGGTCATCCTGGGTGCTACAGTATATGACACAGCAAGTCTGGCCTCTGCCCATGACATGCCAGAAGCAACCTCCCTCCTGAGGCACCACTGCACTTTACTAGGCATCCCCACTGCTCTGGTCCAACCCCTCACCTTACAAATGGGCATACTAAGCCCAGCGGGAAGGGGTTTCCCCAGGCCTCAAGGACCTGATGGTGCAATGCCAAAACCTGACCTCAGCCTGCAGGTCATACATGGCTGAGGTGCCAAGGCCTGGACCTCTCAGCCTGCCCGGTGATGCCCAGAACCCCCCTGACAGAACAAGGGTTGGCTTAGGTGACAGCCAGGGTCCCAGGCCTAGAGGACCACGTGGTTGACTGAATGGTAAGATCAGGTGTTTATGGTTAGCCAAAAATCTCCAGGGCAGGAGAGGAGGCCCCAGGCTCTGGACAGTGCATGTCGGGTCCTGACAGTCCCCAAGTGTACACAACAACTGTCAGTGCAGCATGAAGCTGGTACCACTGATGGCTAGAAAGCACTGGGATTTCGTCAAAGCCTGCATAATCTTGAGTAAATTAAAACACACTAACAAATGGGATGGACAGCTGTTTCAACAGCAATGAAATGCAAGTGTATGAAATTGCTGTTAAATGTCAAAGGCAAAGAAAACATTTATGACTTCCTGCTGTCCTGTGAGTCGGGTCATTTATGACTGCTGGGTTAGGTGGCCAACATGCACTACTGGATGCCTGGTACAAATGTCACACAGGTTTACCCCATGCACTTTTATCACTCACGCAAAACTGAGATATAAAGGGAAAGAAATCCTATAACACAGCAAGTCCTTTGGAGAAAGATCAGGGGACCCACCCACGAATGCCAGTTGGGAAGCCAGAGTCTAAAGAGCACCCGACAGCCTGACCCCCGCGGGCAAGACGTCAACTGCACAGTCCCTCCTAAGGCAGACTAAACCTACTGTTGGAACAAAAGAAGATGTGCCTATGTGCTTCTTTCTTTTCACCATCTTTCAAGTTGCTTCAAACTCCTAGACACTGCTGAGGCTCCCCACCTCAGTTAACACGCCCTAGCTGTTCAGATCACCCTCCAGCCTGTCAAGTGGGGCCCTGGCTAGGTCAGAACTGCAGATTGGCTCCCATGTGGCAGGGGGTGGAGATGGAGATTACAAACCAGGTGGCCATTCTCCCCAAACCCAGTGAGCCTGCACCCTGCAGTGTCAGTTCTACACAAATTTACTCAACCTTTGGCTCCACTGAAGTGATGGCAGACATCACAGTGACCGACAGATACCCAGGGAATCACCAAGCCATGTGGGAGACGCGGTTCAAAGGGCTTGGTGATTGACCCAAGGAATCACCAAGCCATTTGAGATAGCATCTCTACTACCCTACAGTAGAGTGAGGCCAGATGAACTAATGGTTGCTAAGATTCTTTCCAACCTCAGGAGGAGAAAGACATTGTTTTATTTTTTAAAAGACCCCAAATACTCCCCTGTGAATTTCGGAGCCAATGCAGAGGACCAGCACAAGATGCCCGTATCACACTGGGAGGTGGGAAAAGGTGATGCCACACACCCTCCCCAGGTTCTGCCTCGTGGCCCCATTGCTTTCTAAACGCCCAGCGAAAGTGTAATCACCCATATTCCATGGAAGAGATAAAGTACACTACCCTGCCATGTGATGTGCCACTCTTCTCAAGTCATGGCCTTTGTGTCGAGGCCTATCTGGGACACCCTGGCAAGGACACGGAACTTCACCTCATCTAAACCTGGGGAAAAGCAACCATGGGGAAGGAAGAGCTCAACAAGAGGCTGTGCAGACCTCTGAGAAGACATGGAGCTGTGGCAGGACTCCTAGGGTGTACACCCCACCAGCAGCAGAGAGGCAGACTGTAATCCACACCCAAGACAGACATCAGAGGTGTTCTGACTTGCTTCTAAAATGAGAGCTGTGAGCTATTCATTGACCTCAGATGAGCAAACCAGCCCCAGCCGTGGGCTGCAGTCTAAGCCTCCCCCAGCTGCAGGACCCGCATTTAACATGCTCATCGGCTATGTGCACAGCCCATGAGACTGAGACAGTGTTTAACGGTCTCTTTGATGAGTCTCTGGCTCTTAATTTGAGTGTCTGGGTCAAGAGGATTAAAGAACAAAAAAGAGAAGGTGGGACAGCCAATTCACACCTCCTTCCCTGCGCAAACGTGGCGAGACAGACACAGCTCTTGGCTTTGGGGGAAAATATGGGAAAATTTGGGTACTGCACTGTGTAACTGAGCATATCTACTGCTTAGCTGCTCTGGTTTTCAAAAGCAAGCCTGGTCCAGACTGAAGGCTGACTAGCTGTAAGGCTGAGGCAGTCTCCTTTAAACCAGTCACCATCTAATGAGCATCCCCTAACATGGGGAACTGTTTGGACTTAAACGTGAAAAAAACATGTTTAAAGACCAGGCCCAACATGAACCTCTTTCCCCACACACCTGTTGGTCACAACTTCAACTTGGCCACTGGACCCATGTCATGCCACTCTAGAACAAGTCCCAAAGCCAGTGTTCCCTCAGCCCAGCAGAAAAGAGCCCCCAACTCAGGCATGACACGCAGCACCCAGGGTAAGACAAGAGCAGCCACGCTGCAGGCACTCAGCCCACTGCCGGTAGCCAGCACACAGGTGACCTGTGTAAACATGGCGAGCACATAAAACCCGTGATAGTCCCCCTCCCCCACATCAGAGAACTGTGACAGCAGAGCCAGAGGTGGCTGCTGACCTGGCAGGCTGCAGGAAAGAGATGACACAGCTAGCTCACCTATGTGGCCAAGCTTCTCATTAAGTCTCTCGGAGAAACCACACCATCAAGCAGAATATGGCTCATAAGCAGTAACAGCATCTCAGGAGCTTAATAGGAAGACTGAGATTCCTCTCAGAGGGGTGGTTATTTCAGACGACTGAAGGGGATTTGAGAAACAGAATTATATCCACCCTGAGAGATGACTTCGTGCGCATACAGTGATCACCATCACAGCCACCTGCAGCTCCCACGCCACACAGAAAATTCCACTTTCTCTTCACACTCAGGACAAAAAACAATTAAGAAAAGCAGCCTGCAAATTCATGGTGAATGAGAACATCGAGGAAAAAGGCAGGTCACATTTCCTTGATCACCGAGGATTGGGGCTGCCTTGTTCAAGGCCCAACTCAGGTCCCACACATCCTAGAAATGAGGACACGGGCCTTCGCCTCATCTAAACCCGGGGAAAAGCAACCATGGGGACAGAAGAAGAAGCGGCCCAGCAGCTTCTCACATCAGGTTGCCAGGGCTGGCTCGACCTCAGTGGCTCACTGCAGCTCCAGAACTTCCCTGAGCCTCCCTCCCATGCTGCTCTAGAGGTTTACACTGCACCCTGCAGGGCCAGAGAAGGTGTCACACATCCCAACGTGGAAGATGATGGCCTGGCTTTACTAAAAATCTGTGATCAAAATCACAGTTGTAGGAAAGAAGTAGCTGAGCACAACTGGGCCCCATCTTCTGGGAGGAGCCCCACCAACCACAACCTCCCCTGCTTCTCCCCTACACTCCCCTAAAGAGTGGGGTGAATGTGTTTTAACCTCCCGTTAAGATCAGCACACAAAGAAAAGGGAGTCAGCTCCTCTTTCCCTTCTCTCCTTGCTCCTTCATAGTACACAGTAGGGTATGACAGAGCCTGCCACTGTCACCAGGACCCCACCACACCAGACAGCCATCCTCACGATGTTCATCAGGAGCCTCACAGTGCCTGTGCCACCAGCAGGTTCAGATGTCCTCAGGACCATCCTCACTTCCTCAGCACTTCAACTAGGGCCAAGGCCAGCTCCTAGGGCCCAGGACTAGCTCTGCCACTCTTGAGGACAGTAAAAATACCAAAGACCACACTGGAGAGGAAGGCCCCATAAAGCTTTTCTGTCACCTTTGTGAGGAGCTGCCAGGCAGAACCCATTAAGTGCTAATATTGCTGTTTATGGGTATAAATTGCTTTGAAGCTACATTTTGCAGAGTGTCTAACAGGCAGTGAGGAGCAGCTGCAGGCACGAACATTAGTTTGGATTGCTGAGTTCATTAGAGTTTCTGGCCCCTTCCCATGGCTTCCAAATGCCTAGCTCCTACATAGAGCACATCTCAGCAGTTTCTACAGAGCATGGCTCCCGGGAGCAGGAGGACACTGTCCCTGGCTGCCAGAACAAGGAGCTTGATGCTAGAGATAGAGAGATTAAGAGATGCAGCTGGGGGGAGCCTGCCAGCCCCTGCCAGCAGAAACTAGCTAGACTGCTCATCCCCGTGGACCAGCCTCTGCAGACCAGAAGGTTGCAGTCCACCAAGCAACCAGTCTTTGGGGTAACAAGACGCGATCTCAGTCTCCAGCCCACCACAAGCCAGTGTGGCCAGCCAACCTCTCTCTGCCCATCTGAAGATGGAGACGCTCTGGCCAACCTCTTGCAGTCGGGAAGGCCACACAAGGAATGTGTATCACGGACCTGGCCCACTGAAAAACTTAATGTCATTGTCATAATACCAGAGGACACTGGGCCTGGGAAACTAAGCTTATTTAGGTCTTGCTCTCAGCAGCCCACATTTCCTAGTCAAATCTTGTCACTTGGCCGGGCGCGGTGGCTCAAGCCTGTAATCCCAGCACTTTGGGAGGCCAAGGCGGGTGGATCACGAGGTCAAGAGATCGAGACCATCCTGGTTAACATGGTGAAACCCTGTCTCTACTAAAAATACCAAACATTAGCTGAGCATGGTGGCGCGTGCCTGTAATCCCAGCTACTCAGGAGGTTGAGGCAGGAGAATTGCCTGAACCCAGGAGGCGGAGGTTGCGGTGAGCCGAGATCGCGCCATTGCACTCCAGCCTGGGTAACAAGAGCGAAACTCCGTCTCAAAAAAAAAATCTTGTCACTTCGGTTTCGCTTTTGTTTTCTGAAGATGAGAAAAACTGGATTCTTACTTTATCTGATTAGTGACTTCCATGGTAATTCCCCATTGGGTTCAAATTAGGTCATTTGCACGTAAAGCCTGATCTGGCAGCTTTAAGTACTATGTGGATAAACAGAAACAAAGCTCCACCTGGGCTTCATCAAATTCTGTCCACGAGAAGCCACACTGTGACGTCGTGACCTGTTGACCGGCCTGAGTCTGTCTGATTGGAGTTTGGGCGAATACAAGTCACTGCCCTCCCAAGCTGCCCACAAAGGGGCATGGAAACTCCTGCCGCCACGCTCTGCCACCACCCAGGCAGACTCTAATGAGGTCATCTGACATCGGCAGCCTGCGCTGCCTGACAGATATGGTCCTAATCACTTGGAATTTGTATGTCAACAGGCTGCTCACCCCTTCACCTACTAGTGCTCTTCCCTTGACTTGGGACAGAAGACGAATACCAGGCTCTGGGAGTGCTGAGGACCAAGACCTGGGGTTTCTTCAGTGGCCCACAGGCAAGTCCGGGAGCCTGAGCAGGTTTGGCCTCTCCTCGGTAACCTGGGAGAGGTCAACCCTGCGCCCCCTCAAGAGCCCCTTTCCAGTTCCAAGCTACTGCTTCTTTCATTTAAAACATAACAAAACACATGACGGTGGCTAGGTGCCATGGCTCACACCCGTATTCTCAGCACTTTGGAGGCCAAGGTGGGTGGATCACCTGAGGTCAGGTGTCCAAGACCAGCATGGCCGACATGGCGAAACACTGTCTCTACTAAAAATACAAAAATTCACTGGGCATGGTGGCAGGTTTCTGTAATCCCAGCTACTCAAGAGGCTGAGACCGGAGAATAGCTTGAACCTGGGAGGTGGAGCTCACAGTTAGCTGAAGACTGTGCCACTGCACTCCGGCCTGGGCAACAGAGACTCCATCTCCAAAACAATAACAAAACATGAAGAAAAGTCCAGGTGCAATGGCTCACACCTGTAATCCTAGCACCTTGGGAAGCTGAGGCAGGCAGATCACCTGAGGTCAGGAGTTCCAAGACCAGCCTGGCCAACATGGCAAAACCACATCTCAACCAAAAATACAAAAATTAGCTGGGCATGGTGGTGCTTACCTGTAATCCCAGCTACTTGGGGAGCTGAGGCAGGAGGCAGAGGCTGCAGTGAGCCAAGATCATGCCATTGCACTCCAGCCTGGTGACAGAGACACACTCCATCTCCAAAAAAAAAAAAAAAAAGTTATTGGCAGATTAACCTAGGGACACGGCTAATATTTATTTATTCATATTTTATTTTATTTATTTTTAAGACAGAGTCCTGCTCTGTCGCCCAGGGTGGAGTACACCTACTTCAGCCTCCCAAAGTACTGGGATTACAAACATGAGCCACCACGCCTGGCCCAATATGTAAACTTTATGTTCTCTGGGAACAGATGTTCTAAGTTGTCAGCACCTGCATTTAGCAGTGAGTATTTGGGGCATAGACTCCCTATATGACCTGGGGCTGCTGACTTCACAGCTGAGGCAAAACTGGTGCTGATGCTCTTGGGGCAGCCACTATCCCTGAGGACCCCTGGACAGAGCAGCTGTGAGGCCATAATTCAGCCTGCCTTGCCTTGGGGTAAGGAGGGAGGGAACCTGCCCACTGCCCTGCAGCAGAGTAGGGTGCAAACCCAGGACAGATGTGCCAGGCTTCCCACGCCTTCCCCAACAGTCCCTCCGCTTCATCCAGAGGGGCTTCCAGGCCAGCCTGTGTCCCCTCCCGCAGGCATCCTGTCCACACCAGCGCCCCCGGTGGCTTCACACAGCTCCTGTGGCAGAGGCAGTTGCCCCCTCCTCTGTACATAGCCTTTAAGCAGCCAGGGCTGGGAAGAGTTTCCTCTGCCCCTGCCTGCTGGTGCCCCAAAGGGTGCTCCACTCCTCGCCCCGCCCCACATGAGCTGCACCTCTGTGCCTGCCACTGGTTATTCGCTCTTTCTGTCTCTGCCTCTCCTCCTCCACTCTCCTCAGGATGCCACTCTGTGCCCAGGATGGTTCTGAGACTGAACAAGGGCAGAAGCAAGGGAGGCAGGACACAGGAAAGCCAGGGCCCCTGCCTGCAGGTTAGAAGGAGGCGGGCATGGACCGTCACAGCTGTGGGCATGGGAAGGGGTAGCTGTGCCCTTCACCTGCATTCTGGCTGCTGAGAGGATTCCCCGTGTTGGGGGGGACACCTGCCGGAGGCCACCTGGCTGATATAGGAAATGCTGTCTCCTGTCTACTGAGTTAATGAGTATTGGGGACCAAAGACTCCCCCCACAACACCCTGGAAAACTCTAGAACTGCTGCAGCTGGCAGTGCCACTGAACCCAGGGCAGGGAAACGAAGCCCCAGGCCACGCTGGCTCTAGACATCTGTGGCTCCCAGCGTGGCCATTGGGCAGAAAGGGGCATTTTCAATCCACCACCAGGAAGGAAAGGTTTGCCCAGGAGAAAGCACAAGATGGACACGGACTTTGCGTCTGCTGGACTGAATCTTGATTTTGTAAGCTAATGGGGTCAGACAGGAAGGCCTCCCCGTCTCCAGCCTAAAATTACCCCTAGGTAAAAAACACATGGACTCTGATTTCTCAGGCCCTGCCAGCTCACAAGGTTTCAGGTTTCTGGCTTCTTACCTGGCCCCAAGAGGGTCAGGATGATGGGTTTTGACCCTTCTGCATCCCTGGGGCCCGGCATGGGCCTGGCACTTCGGCTGCCTCCAGCTCCGTGGATACAGCTCAGTGGGCCGGAAATCGGAACTCCAACAGCTTTCAAGGCCATTCCCTGCCTGGGCTTCGTCCCCCACAGTCCCATGACTGTCCCTGCCTCCACACTGGGATTTGGTGATATCCACATGGAATTGCATCCCTGATGTCCTGGATGTAGGTACGGACCTGAGGGCCCAGGAGGGGTTGGCCCAGCCTTGACCAAAATCTCTGAATATAGATTCAGAAGCTAACAGGCACAGCACTGGCCCAGAGGCACTGCCCGAGGAGGGAGGCTCTCAGGAAGAGGCCCTGCAGGGGATGCTGGCCAGGCCCTCCCTTCTCCAGACATGGCCTATGCAACTGGTGTGAGTCCTGTGGCTTTCATCACACTGCACTGTAGGAAAGGCCCAGGACCCTGGCAGATGCTTTTGAACTATCTGTCAATCAAATGCTCTGGCCAGGAGCTCTGCTCTGAAACCCAGGAACAGCTCCACTGCCAGCAAGGATTTGAAAAAGCAGAAGGCCCTTCAGAGTCAGGCCAGCCTTGCCTGCTGGCCAGGCCCAGGTAGGCAGGCTCCCACTCTGCACAGGGAGTCCAGCTCTATTTGTAACTAGATGAGTAATACTCCTCCTCCAGCTCGTAGAGGTCAATGGAGATCTCGTCCCGCAGCATGATGAGCTTCTGGTCGCACTCCTCCTACAGCTCGCACAGCTGCTGGTAGCGCTGGTCGATGGCCTCGTTCACAGAGGGGAAGTCTGAGGATCAGGAACTGCTTGAGGTCGGACACTAGCTTCATCAGGGACTCACCAGCTCAGACCTATGGCCATCGGAACCAGGGTGGGCACAAGGTGAGGGGGGACAGCGGCCCTGCCCTCAGGTGGCTGATGCTGGGCAAGTGATGGCCTCTCTGGGAGCCTCTGCTTCATCTGCAAAGTGGGACTCGATCCCTGACCTCCACAGGTTCATTTGTCAGAATTAAGTGAGAAAACTAGCATGTCAGTTTCAGAGGGCAGGCCCTCCCCTCCCCTCAGCCTCTGGCTTCCACTCTTGCAGGACTGGCCTCCAGTCCAATTATGCAGATGCACATTCTGCTCATTATAAACACAAACCCCACAGATAAAACCGCAATCCCTCTTGCCTCCTGCCCCCTGCTAGGGGTAGCACAGCTGCCAGCTGGGCAGGGCTCCCGTAGGACCTTTTCCAGTGCATTCTCTGCCTTGGACGTGAACCTGCAGGAATATCTGCTTGCTGTTTCTCCTGTGATCTGAAGGAATCAAATGGCGCCCTAAAGTTCCGTTCAGCTGTTTGCCTTTTCACTCACAACTGACCTTAGGAACTTGTGAGTTAGCAGGAAGGCCTGCCCTCTTCCTGGCACCTGCATAGCTACAAGACAGCATGGCTGGCTCTCTGCCCAGCCTTCCTCCAGGTACCTCACAGTCTCCTGAGAAATGATTTGCCCCCACCTCATTCTTTAAAGCATCTCTACATTCGACTCCTTCTGCTCCTTCTCAGGGGAAGAGCAGACCAGCCCCAGACCCTCCTACCCTCCACCCAGGAAACCCCAGCAGGGACTGATGCTCCTGGAGCCTGGGCTGTGCCCTCCACCCTGACCACTCACGATATTGGCGGCTGCACGTGCATCTCGTAATTGTCCTGTTCACCTTGAGTGGCCCGTGACACCTGTGTCTCATCCTCAATCTGGGGGCAAACAAGAAAATGTACAATCAACCCAGCCAAGGCATCCCACCCCTGGCTCAGCCCAGCCCAGCTGATGGTAACTGTCATCTGCCTGGGATGCCCACACTAGCCACACCCTGTCTGTGGTGCCTTCTACAGACCTGAGCGCTGTCAGCCAAACCCCTGGCAAGGTTCAATTCCACTCTCTCTTGTTCTGGCCATGGGAGACAACAGGCACCTTGCTCAAGACAAATGGAGGCCAACCCATGCCACTTACTGTGCTCGGTGCAGGGATGGGGTCTTAGCTTGGCCCGGTCTTTTTGGGCTGTGGGAGCCCTATTTGGGAGGAACTGTCGTCAGTTGCTTGGTATTTGGTAAACCATTAGATGGATGAGTGAAGGGATGATGTATCTTTCTTTTCAGCAACCATTTCCTGATCACTTCCCAGGTGCCAGTCACTGTGTCGCACACTTGACTACCATTAGCCTATGACATTCTCACAGAAGCCTTGTCTGCGACCCGTGGTTTATAGGTGGGCAAGCAAGGCTGGGACAACCGGTACAGTCAAGGAGTCTCAAACGGTAAACAGGGGCCAGGAGTCCAGCCAGTGCATTCGGCTAAGCTGGACAGGGCTTCCCAGTGGGCCTTTTGAAGGCTCAGCTCAGGGTGGGTGTCAGGTACCCTCAGTAGTTAAGAGCCAGACTTCGTGAGTTCAAATCTCCTGGGCCTGGGTTTCCTCCTGAAATGGAGAGGACAATGGTGCCCACCTCAGAGTCCCCATGAAGATTCAGCAGAACGGGCACAGATAGCCACACAAAGTGGCTTGACACATGGCGAGCACAAAGTAATGCTAGCTTCCAGGCTTACCATCGCTGCTTACCGAGCCTGCCAGGTCTGCAGCAGCCGGAAGGGATACAGCCCATTCTGGTGCAGCTGCAACGATCAGCAGGCCCCAGTGCTGACTGCTCCACCTGCCTGGAGGGGCCCCGCTTTCTCCCCTCAGCCTGCTTGTCTCCTGCTCACTGGCTCTGTGCCAAAGCCCGAGGTAACTGTTTAACACAGGTAAACTCACCAATGCAGGACCCCACCATGCAGGAGAAACTGAGGCACTAAAAAGTGAAATCTCCATCCAAACCCACAGCGACGTGGGGCCCCAGCAGTCCAGCAAGAGTCCCCTGCACTGCTGTGCCAGGACGTGCCATTATTTGGTTGATTTATCTGCTGACCGGCTCCCCGTGCACTGGGTGCTTCCTGCCTGGAACACTCTTCACTCACGCTGCTCAGTCCCTGGCCTCTCCTGTCTCCAACCCTCCCCAGACCCTGCTCCTCTTTGTGCCCCCTGCCCCACCTTGGCGGTCTTGATGATCTCAGTGAAGTTGTCCCTGATGGACTTGATGTCATCCTTCCGCCACTTGTTGTAAGACTGCAGCAGTGTCTCCTTGCTCTGGGGCAGGGCTCTCTGCTGGGCCATGGCACAGCCTCAGGTGGCGCAGGGGCGGAGACCAGGACCTAGAGTGCAGGACAGACTCCTGAGTGCAGGCAGAGCCCTCAGCCACCCTTTATGCCCCCACCTTAGCAGAACACCCAGATTTCTGGGGATTTACTTTCTGCCAAATAGTCAATCACTGAAACACAGATGAACTCATTCCATCAGCAGTCATCGCAGGGCGTGCGGAAACTCTCCTCTGGCCCCGCCTCCGCCAGAACAAGCTCATCCTAGAACTCCTGGCCAGCCCCCCGAGCCTTGTCCAGGGATCCAGTCCATACTTCATGTCCAGGCCCACAGCGTGTCCCAGAAAGGCCTGCAAGCTCAACACCAGCTCCCTGTCCCTAGCCCTGGCATAACTTCTTAGCCTGCTGCCACCCTCGCCACGCCCTCCCATCTGAGGAGTCCTTCCGATCCGACCCCTCAGCACGGCCTGCATCCACGCTTTCCTTCCACTCCTACTCCGACTCCTGACCTCATCCCTGTACTGCGGCCCCGCTCCCTCCAGTTTCCATGCGGCAGGTAAGAAGTCCTAAGAAGCTGTCATTCCTGCCAGGCGTGGTGGCTCACGCCTGTAATCCTAGCACTTTGGGAGGCCGAGGCGGGAGGATCACCTGAGAGGTCAGGAGTTCGAGACCAGCCTGGCCAACATGGTGAAACACCGTCTGCACTAAAAATACGAAAATTAGCTGGGTGTGGTGGCGGGCGCACCTGTAATCCCAGCTACTCGGGAGGCTGAGACAAGAGAATCGCTTGAACCCGGGAGGCGGAGGCTGCAGTGAGTTGAGATCGCGCCACTGCACTCCCGCCTGCGTGACAGAGCGAGACTCTTGTCTCAAAAAGAAGAAAAAAGCGGTCATTCCACTCCCTCGCCTAGCAGCCTTCATGGCTCCTCGGTGCGCCGGGACAAGGCCTCTCGGCCTCTACCCTGCAGCCGCACTGGACGGCCTCGGCGCTGGACCTGCCTGGCTCTCGGACCAGGTCTTTGGGCACAGTGCTCGGGGAGGGCTTGGGGCCCCCTCGGTTCGGGGCCTGGCGCAAGGCCTAGCGGACTCCTGGACGCACTCGCGTTGTTTGAGCCCATATTCGGCGGGATGGGGGAAATAAGTCACAAGTAGTAAAGCGGACCCCAACCCCAGTCCCCAGAGCCCACCTACCCACACACCCACCCCCGACACACCCCCTTCCCCACCCCCCCACCACACCCTCACCCCCAACCCAGAGCCCACGCACCAGACGCCGCGTCCCCAGGGTCAACCTGGAGCAGGGTGGACAAGTGCCTCCGGGACCCGCATTTTTCCGCGCCTCTCCCCAGGCCGGCCCGCCCGCCGCAGTCTCTCGGCCCGGACAGAGTCTTCCCGGTCGCGTCGGAGTCCGAAAACCTAGTCTGCCGCCGCGGCCTCTCCGCCCTGCGTCGATTTTTAGGTTTATAGTAGTCCTGTTGCTTTAAGTATGAAATCCCGCGCCGGCATCAACTCTCGCGATCTTCGAGGCCGCATACTTATTACCCACAGTTCCCTTTCCATTCTCTCTCTTCCCGACGGCCAAGATGGTGAGTGAGATGTAGTTCCGCGATGGGGTAGTCGGGTCCCGGATTTATCCGCTGCCATCCTCGTCTAGGCGTGGCCCCACAGGGCCTGCTGCTTTCTCTAGCTCTAGGAAAGCTGTACCCCGTGTGGCACGGAGACATTGAGAGGGACTAAAGCCCTGGGCGGCCGGGAGAGGGAGGCGTTGGGCCCGATGCCGCTGGGCTGGTGGAGAGCCGGGAGCGCCGCGGTGCTCGGAGCACTAGCTACTTCTGGTTTTTCTGAGGGCCGCCCCAGAGGCTTTGACCAACGAGTTCCGAGCCCGCTCCCGCTGCTTTTGGAGCCTGCGGGGCCGCGGTTCAGGCGCCATGAGTCCTGTCCCGGGCGTCTCCTGGGCGGGCGACGGGACGAGAACGTGGTCGCGGCCTTGGCCGGGCTCCGGCCACTCGGGGTTCGGGGGCTGCGTGCTCGTGCGGCTGATGAGAGATGCTACCGTTGAGTAAGAGCTAGGACGTTCCCAGCAAGCAAGGTCGCAGCTGCACAGGCTGGGGTGGCGCCGGGGGGCTTCAGGACGCAGCTCGCCGGCCTGGTTTCGGCAGGGGCCGTCGGTGCCCCTTGTTTTGAGGGAGCCAGCCTGAGACCTTCCGACGAAGGAGGCGGCGGTTTAACCGGGATTTTCTTTCTACCCAGCCGAAAGGAAAGAAAGCCAAGGGGAAGAAGGTGGCTCCGGCCCCTGCTGTCGTGAAGAAGCAGGAGGCCAAGAAAGTGGTGAATCCACTGTTTGAGAAACGGCCAAAAAATTTTGGGATTGGTGAGTAACAAACGGTAGAATGGAAACGTCTATGTTTTTCCCAGGGAAATGTAATGGGACTGACTTGGATCTTGTAGGTTTTAGTGGGTGTGACGTGGTCTCAGTCCTTAACCTGTGTCCCTTAGAGACAGGGGCAGAGATGGTGTGTCTCTTGTTTTCCTTGGGAGTTGCTGAGAGAGCATTCGGCTCAATAGGGTGGTGGCCTTATTTTCGGATGGCCAAGCTGAATCCAAGTACAGTAGTGTTGTCCCAGCGAGGCCCTGGGACTGCAATTCTGCTGTACTTGGTAGCACCTTGGCTTCTTGCTAGGAAAGGCGTGGTGCTCTCGAGAGCTCGCGTTCTCAGGTGTTTGTGTACAGATGATGTAAAAGATTATTTGCTATTTGAAAGATGTTGATGACGTTTTAAACCATCAAGATCGCTGATGCAGCAACACCCTTATGAGTGGCCCCAGACAGGAACTTGACACGGAATTTCAGCCTTGGTCAATGTCACCCTTTACTTCTCAGGACAAGACGTCCAGCCCAAAAGAGACCTCACCCGCTTTGTGAAATGGCCCCGCTATATCAGGTTGCAGCGGCAAAGAGCCATCCTTTATAAGCGGCTGAAAGTGCCCCCTGCAATTAACCAGTTCACCCAGGCCCTGGATCGCCAAACAGGTGAGGTTCTGTCACGTGGAAAGGAGTTTCTCAGGCAGGGACTCTGCACTGACAGTTCTAGATCTGAGGCTTTTGGGTGAGGGGAGCTTTTGAAGTTGATGAGTTTATTAAAATCAGTGATTTCCTTATTTCATCCAGAACGTGAGGGTCAATGGTTTGGTTTCTTGAACTGCAGTTGTCATTATAGTTCTTATATACCAGGACAGCGATCTAGCATTCATATTAAGTGATGAGGATTAGAACCTTGACTATAAGCCTAAACCGAAGAGTGTTTTACCAGCTACTCAGCTGCTTAAGCTGGCCCACAAGTATAGAACAGAAACAAAGAAAGAAAAGAAGCAGAGGCTGTTGGCCCGGGCCGAGAAGAAAGCGGCTGGCAAAGGGGACGTCCCCACTAAGAGACCACCTGTCCTCCGAGCAGGTGAGTAGACCCCACCTTAGGGTGAACACTGGGGGCAGGCCATTGCAGTGATGTAGAATTTCTTCACCTGAAATGACTGAAGAGTAAATCCCAGCTTTTTGTGACCAGAGCAGGCCCCATGAATGCTCACAGTGATTGTGTGTTCTAGGAGTTAACACCGTCACCAGTTTGGTAGAAAAGAAGAAAGCCCAGCTGGTGGTGATAGCCCACGACGTGGACCCTATTGAGGTGTGTTTGCCTGTTGACTGCTAATCCAAGGGCTTCTGTCAGTACCAGGAAGAGAATAGGCCTAATGGCGAGCGAGTGATGAGACCGAAGTGGGCGAGAACAGTACCGACAAGGGATCTAGTTCATGCGTGGCTCTTGCGATGATGTGAATCTCTCACTGAATTTAACCTTGACGTGCAAATCCATGAGCTTTTTAACCCTGAGCACTTGCTACCGAGCTAGCTTTGAAACGACTGCTTTTGGTCAAAATACACTCTTCAACTAATGCTTTCTTCTAGCTCGTTGTCTTCTTGCCTGCACTGTGCCGTAAGATGGGAGTCCCTTACTGTATTATTAAGGGGAAGGCAAGACTGGGACGTCTGGTCCACAGGAAGACCTGCACCACTGTCGCCTTCACACATGTGAACTCGTAAGTACACAGCCTGGCCCCAGACTTCCCCGGTGCATTTAATCCATGCCTCACAGTTGTTTTCCTTAAGGAAGTCTTTTAGTTTTAAGAAATAACATTTATTGAACTTTTGCCAGTGATGGTTAAGAATTTCTTCACCTGAGTAAACCGTGTGATCACACTGCATCTCAGGCAAAAGATGGTCTTGAGCTAAAAATGAAGACACTTACATGTTCTAAAAGGGAAACAGAAAACCCACTTTTGTGTTCTCTCCTGCCTTACTAGGGAAGACAAAGGTGCTTTGGCCAAGTTGGTGGAAGCCGTCCGCACAAATTATAACGATAGATATGATGAGGTAAGAGCAGCTTTACTTACACAAAATACTGTCATGTGCTAATCTTTTTCCC
This sequence comes from Saimiri boliviensis, assembly GCF_048565385.1. Taxonomy (NCBI): domain Eukaryota; kingdom Metazoa; phylum Chordata; class Mammalia; order Primates; family Cebidae; genus Saimiri; species Saimiri boliviensis. Next base: position 70,551,828 of record NC_133451.1, on the reverse strand, counting down.
AAACAACTGGCCGGCCTAACTCGTAAGCAGTTCTGTTTGGCAATCAGCTTGGAACAGCCAAACAGAACAACGCAACTAACCTTGAAAATCTCAGAAAACAAGAGGCTAAGCTGACTCCCTCTTTTTTGTCTTTTCAGATCCGACGTCACTGGGGAGGCAATGTCCTGGGTCCCAAGTCTGTGGCTCGCATCGCCAAGCTCGAAAAGGCAAAGGCCAAAGAACTGGCCACAAAACTGGGTTAAATTGTAAAATTTTCTTGTAAAAAAATAATAAAAATTTTCCTTCAGCCAGTGTCTGTTGGGATCTTGGATTGAATCTTACTTGGGGTTAGCAAGTATAGCTTTTTTTTGTTTGTTTGTTTTTTGTTTTTTCCATAAAGAGCCTCACTGTCTTCCAGGCTGGAGTGCAGAGGCATGACCTTTGCCTCCCAGGTTCAAGCTACTCTGCTGCCTTAGCCTCCCGGGTGGCTGGAATTACAGGCCCACACCCGGCCAATTTTTGCATTTCACAATGTTAGGCTGGTCTCAGCTCTTGACCTCAAGTGACCCGCTGCACCCAGCCCTTCTCACTCTTAAACATTCTTAAACCAGGCATTTTGCTCCTTAGATGTAATTTTCATGTTAAGTTTTAGGAAATTTCTTTGGACTGACTGAAAGGAAGCCAGGATTTTACGATCAACCAGTCATGAGCTCATGCAAAGTAGAAGGCCCAGAACTTTTATCCCAATTAACACATGATCAAGCATAAAGGTAGTCTTTTCAAATACGTCATTATTCAGGGGTATGGCTTTAGCAGCTGGTCTCACACACTGGGTGTTCCACGTACGAATTTCTTAAACCACAGGTATGATGTAGCTGCAGAGAGTCCATACCTGGGGTTGAAAGAAAGTGTTGGTGGGCTGCTGGGCTGAAGGGGAGGGAGCCAGAGGGCCGTCTGGGACTCCAGGTTATGATGTACTGCAAATGCTGCTTCCTCAGAGTGACTCTGGTTTGCCTTCTGATGGGTCCTCCAGGGACTCTTTCTGCAGAGATGGTGGACTGGTCCACTCTGCTGCCTGCCAGCCTCTGCACTACTTCCTAATGGCTGTCATTTTAATTGGAAATCCTGTGTGGCCTTTACCTTGGCCTTGACCCCTCAGTATTTGCCTAGCTAGGTTCCCTTTGCTGAATTGCCACCTCCGCCATATACACAGGGGAGAATGTATGCCACAGCAGGGACTGAGTAATGAGGGCTGGGAGGAGGAAGGACAGCATTCACACAAAAGCTGCTTGTTCTAGGGTGAGCTGGTCATAACCTACTGAAGTCAGCATCCATGAAGATGGGCTCTGCGCCTGTGATTCTGGCCATAGCCTCCAGGTCCCCATAATGCCAGTGGTTCCCTTCTGGATTGTTCTCAGGGACAAAAGACTTGCTGGTTTCTGTCGGCCTTGCCGTCCCAATGAGGTCCACTTCTCTCAATTTATCAAGGAAGGTGAGAGACCATGGAGCCTGGCTGACTCCCAGCGCCTTCCCTAAAGTAGAAAGAGTCCATGTCCCTTACCTGGCCCTTCTGCCCAATTTCAGAATTCACTTTCTTCCTGGGAACAAACCCTCTATTTACCAGGTGGGGAGGGTTTCTGAATAAAAACGGTCACTCGTGGTTACTCAGACACCCATAGGAACAACTACAGCACCAAGGAAGGCTTTTAAAACAGGACTGACTCAGTGGAGTGCTGGCAGTCCCACACAAAGTCTTCCCGTCTTGAGGCCACTTGGTTGGTAAAAGCTTCCCTGCCACCTCACCACCTTTGTACCAGTGTGGTTTCCCCTCTATCTCTGCTTTCCCACTGCAACGTGCAACTGGTGACCAACATTTCCATGCCAGAGCTGACACCCCACACCTCCCCTGAACGAGCAATGGCTGCCTCCATACCTCATAAAGGGGGCAGCCATGAGGAGAAGCCCTGGCACCCCAGCCTGCTGGAGGCAGAGCATTTGGGACCGACCCATCCCGGGCATAAAACAGGAACCCATGGGCTAACGAGCCCCAGGTATTTTCTTTTTTTTTTTTTTTTTTTTTTTGAGATGGAGTTTTGCACTTGTTACCCAGGCTGGAGTGCAATGGCGTGATCTCGGCTCACCGCAACCTCCGCCTCCTGGGTTCAGGCAATTCTCCTGCCTCAGCTTCCTGAGCAGCTGGGATTACAGGCACGCGCCACCATGCCCAGCTAATTTTTTGTATTTTTAGTAGAGACGGGGTTTCACCATGTTGACCAGGATGGTCTCGATCTCTTGACCTTGTGATCCACCCGCCTCGGCCTCCCAAAGTGCTGGGATTACAGGCTTGAGCCACCGCGCCCAGCCCAGGTATTTTCATTTGTACATTAATCCTCCAGTTCCTCAATGAATCACACAGGTGCTCCTGTACCTGTCACTTGCTTTGCCTGGAATGTTCTTCCTTAACTCCCAAATAGCCCGCTAGGGGGCCATCCCTGTCCCCACTCCCTGAAGGTAGGGCTGGGATACTTTCTCAAGTTCCTCTCCTTAGCCCCTCCTCATACCCTGCCATCATCTAATGTGTGGGCCACTAGAGAGTTTCTCCAGAGAAGGGGCCCCCATTTCATGAATCCCTCCTTCCCCTTGAGAGGTCAACATACAGAAATGGTTAAGTCATAAATGAGCTGGCTGAGAAGTCAATGTCACAATTAGGGATTTTAAAAACTGCAAGGAATCGAATCTTCTGGGTATCTTGGGTTTCCTAGGGTCTTACTCAGGTTAGGGACTGTGAAGGAAATGGTGATGTACATTAGTTTACCCTGACTGCCTCTGCCAGGACAGCCAGCTCCCACATGCCCTACTCACCCCAGGTCAGTGCAATGGAAGGGAGTGACCACATAGGCCCCAGTCTCAGCTGAGGAGGAGATGTGGCCGGACTTTCAGGCCTCTCAGGCAGAGTCCACCATATTCCGGGGCATCATATACAGCTCCTTGGAGTGGTCGAAGCACCCCCTGACTCACTGGCCTATACTCCAGATTTCTCAGTTCCGTTGGGCTGCATGGAGACAAGAAGTGCCCAAGCAAGGTTTGGCCAGAAAACGAATCCCCTAATGAGGGTGGCAGACTACACAGCCCACCAGGGCCAGACAAGAAAAGGAGAAAGGCCGTGCGCAGTGGCTCAAGCCTGTAATCCCAGCACTTTGGGGAGGCTGAGGCGGGTGGATCACAAGGTCAAGAGATCAAGACCATCCTGGTCAACATGGTGAAACCCTGTCTCTACTAAAAATACAAAAATTAGCTGGGCATGGTGGCGCGTGCCTGTAATCCCAGCTACTCAGGAGGCTGAGGCAGGAGAATTGCCTGAACCCAGGAGGCGGAGGTTGCGGTGAGCCGAGATCGCGCCATTGCACTCCAGCCTGGGTAACAAGAGCGAAAACTCGGGGCCGGGCGCGGTGGCTCAAGCCTGTAATCCCAGCACTTTGGGAGGCCGAGGCGGGTGGATCACAAGGTCGAGAGATCAAGACCATCCTGGTCAACATGGTGAAACCCCGTCTCTACTAAAAATACAAAAAATTAGCTGGGCATGGTGGCGCGTGCCTGTAATCCCAGCTACTCAGGAGGCTGAGGCAGGAGAATTGCTTGAACCCAGGAGGCGGAGGTTGCGGTGAGCCGAGATCGCACCTCCAGCCTGGGTAACAAGAGCGAAACTCCATCTCAAAAAAAAAAAAAAAAAAAAAGCGAAAACTCCGTCTCAAAAAAAAAAAAAAAGAAAAAGAAAGAAAAGGAAAAAGGTAGAGGGCATCCTCTCTAAAGGGGGACTGGCCCTTTGGTGCCATGTGGGAATGTGGATCTGCACTCCCAGATTCCAACTTTACAAGAGAAGCTAAAAATCTGGACGACTCCATGAATATTTTATGTGAAATGTTTTAAAACATGTGAGCCAAAACCTCATCCACAAGCCCAATCTGGCATACTGTTTGCTATGCTCAGTGGAACATCTGGTTGGATTTACCTGTCTGAGGAAATACTCTAGGGAGAGGGCAGTCAAGTCATTAAGGGCACTTTTTCAAAAGACCACCCTCGCAGTGAGAACTACAGGGCCTTGGGCCCTGTGGAGGATAAGTTCACGACACCTGCTGAAAAAAGAGTTACACGCAGGACCCCAAGTAAGGCTTTCCTCCGTATGTCAGGAGGTGGCCTCAGGTAGCTTCACAAGGGCAGTCACATGTCAACAACAAGCCCAACAGGATGACTGATACCGAGAGCTCTAATCTGAGGTCAAGGAAGTGACTAAAAGTCCTGCCAAGAGGGGCAGGCTGCCCAGCAGAAGCCAGGGCTCCACTGTTGAACTCAAGTGAGATCAGCCCTAGGGGCACAATCACACACTTCCTCTGCAGGCAGAGGAACAGGCTCGGCCGGAACTCTGGACTCCAACTCTGCAATCAGGTTCAGCTTCCACTTCCAACGCTGGACCCACAGTGACAGGGCATAAGCCCAAGAAGACGGCAGCAGGGTCAAGGGCCCAGAGTTACCCCACCAGGTGCTGGTCTTTACCTGCCGTGTCCCCAAGCCAAAGGCAGTCACAGGGATGAGGAGTGGGACCCACTGGAGAAAGGAGTCATCTTCCACTTTTGTAGCAGATGCGTCTGCTGCAGAACTGCCACACCTGCTTGGCCTCCAGGCCACCTCTGGAGAAAGTTTCACAACACTGATGTGGAGGCAGAAGCCCTTGAACAGAGACCTGGAGCAGCCAGTTCCAAAAAACACTCCAGTACTGCCTGAGAGAATGTGGCAGAGGAGGGAACAAAACCTGCCACCTGGAGCTTACTAGCAGCCCCTGTGTCCAGCCCAGCACAACCTAGTGCCTGGGACATGGCACACACCGAGTATGCTTGCCGACTGAATAAGTGATATCTAGGGCTCAGTGTCGACTTGACCACCAACTATGACCCTGAGTAACTCATGCCTTTTTTTTTTTTTTTTTTTGAGACAGAGTGTTGCTCTTGTTACCCAGGCTGGAGTGCAATGGCGCGATCTCGGCTCACCGCAACCTCCGCCTCCTGGGTTCAAGCAATTCTCCTGCCTCAGCCTCCTGAGTAGCTGGGATTACAGGCATGCGCCACCATGCCCAGCTAATTTTTTGTATTTTTAGTAGAGACGGGGTTTCACCACGTTGACCAGGATGGTCTCGATCTCTCGACCTCGTGATCCACCCGCCTCGGCCTCCCAAAGTGCTGGGGTTACAGGCTTGAGCCACCGCGCCCGGCCAACTCATGCCTTTTTACTCAAGAATATGCTAAGATGTGTTCCACTGGACTACGATGCACTATTCATCCACTCAAAGGGCATTTAATAAGCAGCTAGTTACTAAGTCTCTTAGCCAGGCGCTCGCTAAGATTTAACTCCTAGGAATTTCCACATCACTATCTTCCCTATTGGGCCTTGGAACAAAAGCAAACATTCCCACAAGGCCATTTTCAAAGTTGTCTTGTTCTTGGAATAAAGCCCAAAGATAAGCCTCTAAGCTGTGGGATGTTCTGAGGACAGGCAGGCATGTTGCAGAGGGTAAGAATAACGGACTTTGGGGACCCGAGGGAAGGGTGTGAGGGATCAAAGGCTACACACTGGGTATGGTTTATACTGCTTAGATGACAGGTGCACCAAAATCTCAGAATTACCACTCAAGAACTCATCCACGGGACTGGAAACCACCTGTTCTAGAAACCGTGGAACTGTTAAAAAGGGAAGAGTGCTCTACCTGCCTCCTACTACTGTTCTTTTCTTCCTAAGTATGGTGTTACTGCTGAACCATGTTTAAGCCATGCCCACATTTTCCGAATCCTTTTTACCATTTCCCTTCTCAGCCCTGGCTTCCGTGTGACTTGAAACAGCAGCACCTGCAGCTGTTTTGCAGCACCGCCCTTCGATTCTTAGGCCCGTTTGCAGCCAGAATTGCCTGCGGCAGACCTTCCAAAGCAGGTCGGTTACTAACAAATGGCTGTCAGTATGAAGAGACACACAGCTGAGGTGTATCCTGCAGTCGTGTGCGGCCTTGAGGGATCCAAGGAGTCTGCAGAGCCTGTAGATTGTGTGAGTTTTGCTAGACATCACAGCCTTGGCTTCTTACCAACCCCTGTCCTGCCTCCCCTTTTACACTAATTTTTCCTGAGAATGTTTTCTTCATTTGTTTTACACGACTCAGGTTCTGGGAAGTTCACACTGAAACCACATTGCTTGGTCTCACTTTAAATTCGTGACAGCCTTTAATCTTGAGCTAACTTTTGTATGATGTTTAAGGAAGGCATCCAGTTTGTTCTCTGCATATGGCTAGCCAGTTTTCGCAATACCATTCAATAGGGATTCCTTTCCCCATTGCTTTTGTCAGGTTTGTCCAACATCAGATGGTTGTAGATGTGTTGTGTTATTCCTGAGGCCTCTGTTCTGTTTCATTGGTCTATATGTGTTTTGATAACAATACCAAAATTTGTAGCCTTGCAGAAGTTTGAAGTCAGGTAGCGTGACACCTCCAACTTTGTTCTTTTTGCTCAGGATTGTCTTAGGAACATCACACACACTGGGGTCTGTCGAGGGTGGGGGACTAAGGGAGGGATAGCCTTAGGAGAAATACCTACTGTGGATGATGGGTTGATGTGTGCAGCAAACCACCATGGCACATGGGTACCTATGTGACAAACCTGCATGTCCTGCAGATGTATCCCAGAACCTAAAAAACTTAGGACAACCATGGCACCTCATTTTCAGAACTGGTTTGATTTCTTTTTTTTTTTTTTTTTTTTTTTTTTTTTTTTTTTTTTGAGACGGAGTTTCGCTCTTTTTACCCAGGCTGGAGTGCAATGGCGCGATCTCGGCTCACCGCAACCTCCGCCTCCTGGGCTCAGGCAATTCTCCTGCCTCAGCCTCCTGAGTAGCTGGGATTACAGGCACGTGCCACCATGCCCAGCTAATTTTTTTGTATTTTTAGTAGAGACGAGGTTTCACCATGTTGACCAGGATGGTCTCGATCTCTCGACCTTGTGATCCACCCGCCTCGGCCTCCCAAAGTGCTGGGATTACAGGCTTGAGCCACCGCGCCCGGCCCAGAACTGGTTTGATTTCTTAGCATTTGGAAGGAACAGACTAGGGTTTCTCTCCCTTCAAACTCAAGGCTTCAAGACCCCCAAGAGAGGCTGCCAATGTTCTCCCAGCATCTCTGGAGGTCCCTCCCATCTCGGGGACAATAGCTCCCGGTGATTTTACTGCCAGCAGCTAGCACAGTCTCATCTCTTAGGAAGCTAGCCCAAAAAGAATTCAATGAGCCTCAGGTACAACCCCCTGGTGAGCAGCTTTATCCACTGACAGGGAGAGGGGTGTAAGTACGCTCTCTTGCCACTTACATGTGAGGTATGAGCTGTTCTGGCTCCACAGTTCTTCAGCCATGATGAACTGGAGTTACCACACATGGGACTATCCTTAGTATCACTTTTGCTCACCTCTTCACCCTCACCCTTCTCTACCAACTTAAGGATTTTTACATGGACTTTTACTTGGCTGTATGTCTTTATCCCTCACGTTCTCATCCTAGGGTCTACTTTGAGAGTCCAGACTTAAAACCCACCCGAAATTGACAATCTTTCATAACACATATCTGATCACAAGTTTCCATACACCCAGCATCAGTCCACACAGGCCATAGATGCTGTCAGCCCCTTGGCCCATTTGTGTCTGAGTAGCATTTTTTCCTATGAGGTTTCTGGGCTTCCATTTTGGCCACCAAGATCTGGCCTTTGTATTGTACTGAACCCCTACTGACATGTTTGACAGGAAAAATACCATGTTCAAGCGGCGTAAGAAGAAACCCAGAACCAGCCAACAAGACACAGTTACACTGGGGGCTTACAGGGAGAACAAGCAGCAGCAGGCTAGACAGAACTGCCTTACAGACAGTCCAATGACGGTGAGCTGGAAAAGAGATTCACCTTCCTGTAGTCCAGGGGCAGGAGGCTGGACAAGTTAACAAAGCCCAGTGGTGGCGAGCTGGGCAAGAAAGCCACAACCACTTGCCAACAACATGCAGTTTATGTAGCACTTTCATGTAGCATCCTCCCCTTAAGGGCTTCCACCTGGCAACTTTCATTTAACCCAAAAACTTAGGGCCTCAATACACCCATATAGCCCATGCTCCAAAGGCCAGGGGCTCTGATGTTCCTCACAGACAAGAACAAATCCCCAAGTTTGCCACTCCTGGATTCCCTAGCTCTGAACACATTCAGGTGCATCTGCCACACTCTGTCACTCTTAGGATATGGTTCAGTTACTGCTGTTAGGTGCACTTACACTGTTCCCAAAAAGCATGAGCCACAATCTGGCAAAGACAAGTTAAAGCACCAAAGACGTCCTGAATCAGCAGCACCCTCTTCCCAGGATGAGAGGGGTTCACCCCCGGTAGGCCAACAATAGAAATCAAACCACTCTGTCGAGTCCACATGTACTGGGCTTCACAAGCAAGCAAACCTTCATCCCTGTAAGAACCTGGATAATCACTCCCTGAGACATAAAAAGCACCAAGAAAATGAGAGGTCACCCAGTAGACGGTTCAGACAGTAAGTCCCAGATGAGCCAAGAAACATGAGAAGCTCGAGCACAGATGGAGCTATCTGATCTCCGCCTCCTTCCATACTAGTTTTCCCATTTTGGCTCTTTACCCAGAGACCTAGTGCCTTTTGCACCTCAGTTAGGGATATGTTCCCGCTCTTTTTCCATCAACCCCCCAGATATCCCAGTATCATATGAAGTTGTACTATAAGTTGAATCAACAGCCGTAACATAGTATTTTGGCCCCCAAAACTATAGTACAGTATCTAATAGCCAAGGAATAGACAGGCATATGACCTCTGTCACATACTACAGACCCACATGGAGATGGAATGCTTCCTATCTCACAAACTTACCCCCATAGGAACAGAACTGCTGATTCCCTAGAGGCAAATACATCCTTTAGAAGCTGTAGAATGGGTTAGGCATTTCATCACAGTAGACCAGCAAGCAGAGAGGAGTTACTATATTGGCAGGTGTTGTTGACCCCTATCATGCTCAGGTAGGTTGTACGTGCTCAAGCAGGTGCTGCGTAAGGGAGGATTATGTCTAGGTATCCGGGGTTCACCACAGTACTTTGTTGCCACCGTGAGGGGAGGAACCAGAGAATGCAGTTATGATGACCTGAGAAGTGCCAGGTGCTCAGACCCTTCATGAGTCACTGTCAAGGTCACTTTACTGAGTAAGCAATCTAGGTTAGCATAAATATTGGCAGAGCAAGGGAAAGAATCTAGGATGTGTGGTCAGAAGAGATAGACATTGTCACCATCTGAGGATGAGTATAGCTTGCCACTTTTACTGCAGTTTCTCTCTAAAGGGTGGTTCAAGATGGTGACCATTCAAGCTGAGAATAAGTGAACTCAGCGTGAGGCACAAGTGCATCTAGATGCAAGTTACACCAAACACTCAGTTCCTCTTGTGTATTTGCTCAAGCCACCCAGAGTTCACCTATAGACACATGCCGACAGCCATCTGTCTGCCTGAGCTCTCCTGCCATAGGACCAGGCATGCCTGCACGCAGGACAGGCCAAGAGAACTTGCAGTCAGTCCTTGGAAAGGGACCATCAGCCAGTCAGAGGCAGGATGGGTAGCCTCCCCTGCTACCAGTCCACCTCGACTGTTTCTCAGGATTGTCCCAGAGGGTCCTTGGCAGGATTGGGCCCGGTAGCCCACTGGACTCGCCTCACCAAGGTTTTACTTGCTTTGTCTTACTTCTGTAACTCCCTCAGTGTGCTCTGGCATCACCCCCACGATTAGTTACACCCAAGTCCTTGTCTCGGGGTCTGCTTCCAGAAGAACAAAAACTAAGCACATGGGATGAGTGAGTCAACTGGTTTTACCTGAAAATTCTTAAATTCAACAAACCTGAATTTTTTTTTTGGTTAAGTGAAGTCACTTGAGGTAAAGAAATATAGGGAGTACATCTTTGTCCATTTTAGACTAAGGATATTTAGGACTATTGCTTTTGCCTCGTATCTCAATGACCAGTCTGAAAAACTTATGGCACAAGAAGGATGCTTGGCCTCCTTCCGTTTCTGGACTACAAAAACTTTGAAAAAGAATGAATCGCTCTCTTCCCGATGCCCAAGATGCCGAAAGGAAAGAAAGCCAAGGGGAAGAAGGTGGCTCCGGCCCCTGCTGTCGTGAAGAAGCAGGAGGCCAAGAAAGTGGTGAATCCACTATTTGAGAAGAGGCCTAAAAATTTTGGAATTGGACAAGACGTCCAGCCCAAAAGAGAACTCACCCGCTTTGTGAAATGGCCCCGCTATATCAGGTTGCAGCGGCAAAGAGCCATCCTCTATAAGCGGCTGAAAGTGCCCCCTGCAATTAACCAGTTCACCCAGGCCCTGGACCGCCAAACAGCTACTCAGCTGCTTAAGCTGGACCACAAGTATAGACCAAAGACAAAGAAAGAAACGAAGCAGAGGCTGTTGGCCCGGGCCGAGAAGAAAGCGGCTGGCAAAGGGGACGTCCCCACTAAGAGACCACCTGTCCTTCGAGCAGGAGATAACACCATCACCATCTTGGTGGAGAGCAAGAAAGCTCAGCTGGTGGTGATAGCACACGACGTGGACCCTATTGAGCTCGTTGTCTTCTTGCCTGCCCTGTGTCGTAAAATGGGAGTCCCTTACTGCATTATCAAGGGGAAGGCAAGACTGGGACGTCTAGTCCTCAGGAAGACCTGCACCACTGTCGCCTTCACTCACGTGAACTCGGAAGACAAAGGTGCTTTGGCTAAGCTGGTGGAAGCCATCTGCACCAACTACAATGACAGATATGATGAGATCCGCCGTCACTGGGGAGGCAATGTCCTGGGTCCCAAGCCTGTGGCTCGCATCGCCAAGCTTGAAAAGGCAAAGGCTAAAGAACTTGTCACAAAACTGGGTTAAATTGTACACTATTTTGTAAAAAAATAATACAAATTTTCCTTCAAAAAAAAAAAAAAAGAATGAATCAAGATATGAAATTTAGAGTTATCCAGTGGTTCAGCTATGTATTTCATCTCACACAGTAACTTTTGGCTTGAACATCAAGAATTGTTTTCCATATGTATCAGCTCTGATCATAGGCAGTTACTGGTATTTGTACTATACAGTGATGTCACCAGGTCCTCTTTATACCCTATGATTTTTAGGATGTTTGTCAGCATGCTTGTACCTAAGGCACAAGATGGCCAAACTCCAGATATCATGGGTACTTCAGGTACAAATACAGTGTAGAGCAGGATCTGCTATGCTGTTTTTAGTCAGAGAAATCGCTTTTCCAGAAGCTCACTAGCAGACTTACATTTGTGGGGTTTTTTTTAGAGAAGTTTTGCTGTCTCCCAGGCTGCAGTGCAGTGGCATGTTCTCGGCTCACTGCAACCTCCTCCTGGGTTCAAGCAATTCTCCTGCCTCGACCTCCTGAGTAGCTTGGATTATAGGCACCCACCACCACGCCCAGCTAATGTTTTTGTATTTTTTAGTAGAGATGGGGTTTCACCATATTGACCAAGCTGGTCTGGAATTCCTGATATCAGGTGATCCTCCAAGCCTCAGCCTCCCAAAGCGCTGGGATTACAGGTGTCAGCCACCACGCCCAGCCTTGTATCTTATCTCTTACATTCACCATCTCCAGAGGCTAGATTTAGCAATGTATTTGTTCCACAGCTACTTTGGTAATGGCAACAGGGTTACATGTGGGTACTGGGTTAGGTAACCAATGTATACCCATAGTTTCTGAATCTAATATAAAAAGCCAGGGCTTAAGGGAGTAGAGCTTCACTTCTCCTAGGGCCCAGTCTTATTGTCATGGCTTTGTAACTTTTTAAGGCAAAGAAACCACAACTGGCACACCTACCTACCGACAAGTGACAGTTCCCCACTCATCAGTTTTGAAATGCTTACCCAGAAGACACCAGGTAAGAACCTCATCTTTTAGTGCTGTTGTACCCCTGCTTTGTCTTGACTGATCTCAGACACATCATGCAACTGGGACCTCAAGTGGCAAGCTTCATGTGCATGTAATATTGCCTGAGGATCAGGTGTGCAACTCAATCCACCCCAGGGACCCCAGGCCTACCCAGGTCATTGAAACAAGAGCTAGTTACTTCCTGCTACTTTTTGACCCTTCACCAGCCCTGCTCAAGTAACCTCATGACCAAGCCCTGTATTTACATCTCTAGCCCAAAGATCCAAGACAATACAAACGGCTTTGTTAATCTTGCCCAGGCCAAGCAGTTGGATAACAAGCTGCTACTTTACCTAATTCTGGTAAGCTACTGAATATACCAGCCTCAGGAGCTAGAACCTTCACAATGTGGTAAGTGCTCCATAGGTCTACATGTTCTTGGTGATGTGCTCACATGAGGTTCCTCAGCAGAACTCCACCTGAACCTGCCAGTAGCTGACATCTGACCACTACACCAAAGCCAGACTGAGGTCTAAGCCAGCTGGTCAACATTAGAAGGGTTAGGCATGGTGGGCTCACCCCACAGTGGGTGAGGCAGAGGAAATCTGATCAGGTGAACTAGCATATTACAGGTGTAGTTGAATTTGACATCACATCGGAAGCACTCCTGTTAAATACAAGGTGGTACAGACTACTGGTGATGGCCAAGATCCCTCTTGCAAGTACTGAACTCTTGCCCCACAATTAGCCAGAACACAAGTAGACAAGAGCTCAACTGGTAGGACACTTGAGGTTGGTAGAAGCTAACCTGCCAACACACATATCCTATCATGGTAGCTAGGGCCAGGGTTACAATCTTTACAAGGTTACAAGACTTAAGTATTAGCAGTATCACATTTTAGTTCTCACCTTTATGATTTCCTTTCAGAATTCCATCCTGTTTTAGTCCAATATATGGATATGGTTTTATAAGCTACACTTCAAGCTACATGCCTATGTTGTATTACATTATGTTAAACCACCATTTTAGAAAGCCTTGCATTTGCAAAAATATGTATTTTATGGTTTTGGGTAACAGTTTTCCTCTGCAACTCACGTTTGCGTAGTTATATCCCAGTCATACTTCTGCAATGGTGAAATAAAACCCCTCAATGCCAGAGAATTAGTCCAGCACAAAAGAGTCTAATGTTAAAACTGAAGCCAATGGAACCTTGAAGCATTAGCCAGTGAGAGCCGAGTTACCTTTATGACTCATTTGGCCGAGTCCTACCACAGCTACTCATGTCCCCTAAACAGGTCTCCATCATTGGGTACTTCCGAGTATGGCCATCTTTGGACCTGAAGACCAGATCTCCTCCATTATGCTGTCTTTATGTTTACCTGCATTCCTGGTAAGAATTTCAGGAGCCACCAAATCCTGTTGATTATACCTCTTGTCCTTCCAACTTTTGTTTTTTGTGTTTCCAATCCTCCCACCCTATTCCATTTCTCACTAAGACTTTGACACTCAAAATGCCTTCCCCTGCCAACGATTCCTATTATCTTTCTTTTTTATAGAATGGCAAGTTTATAAAGTTAAGTCTGATCACAAACACCTGCAAATCACCTGTAACTCCTTAAGAGCTTCCCTATTACAGGTCAGGTCATGTCTAAAATCCTTGGCAGCGAGAACGTCACCTAGTGTCCAGCTTCCCCTTCCCCTCTGCTAGGCTCAGCAAGTACAAGTTACTAGCTCAAACTTGGAGCTACACATGAAGATTCTGAGCATCTTGGAGACATTATCTTCATGATGTCAAGTCTAGTGGGATGAAGGTAACATATGAACGTATGGTCACAAATTGTCATGAAGTAGGGATAGCGGATGGGGTGACCAACCATGAAGGAAGATGAAGTAAAGACTGAAGGTGAGACATTAACAGCTGAGCTTAAACTTAAAGGAGAACAAGAAGCCTCAACCCTAAAGCAAGGTGGGGTGTAAAACATGAACCATACCTACAAATCCCCAAATTGGCCAGCAGCTCTGGTGGCCCATTGTAGCAGATTTGAGGACGACTGACCAAGCCCAGAGGCATGGGTGGTAGTGGTCAACCAAAGTGTCAGGAGAAGGTCATCTGTTAATGGGTGGGGGCAGGTGAAGAGGTAAATGGGACACAGCTCTTCAGTCTGTATGCAATACACAGAATTGCCTCAGAGACCCTTAGTCTATGGTATGGATTGGACTGGAATTCCCAGCTATCAACCTCTTAGCTCCAAGGTACATCAGGAAACCTGGAGCATGTACTCTGAAGAAAAGCCAAGACTCTAAATCTAACTGTGCCCTTCATCCAGTGAAGACCGATCTCCAGCTGACAGATGGGCCCAGGCAGGACACGGGGCTCAGAAGGTCCTGAGATTCTTTGAGCTGTGCACAGTGAATACTTATGAGGAATGTACTTTAAGTGCTCCTATGCTTCTGCTTACACTCCACTGGGACCATGCCATCCTGGCCTGTTGCTTCAAGGTCTAGCTGCCTTTTCAAAGGAAAGGGAACAAGAATGTCCTGCAAGCATATTAGCTTTTCTCCATCCAGGTCTTTAGCAATGAGAGTCAGGAGTAAATCACAACTTCTGTCACAGAAGCATACAAGTATACAAGCCTCATTGAACACCTGACATGAAGAGGGAGATACCTAGGGTGTGGGGGCAGTCTACCATGTTTTTCAACTGAGCTTTCAACTCTGAGTCATATCTTCAAAGTCCCCAATATGAAGTAGAAAATAAGGTTTCAAGTCATCTGGCAATTAATCAAATATACCTGCATTTTACAACAAGCAGTTCAAGGCATTCCACATCCAAGATCAAAGATTCAGATGCCATCCTGAATATCTTCAGCAGACACTGCCCATGGTTGACGGGTACTTCATAGGAACCATCTCAACCTTCATCTGCTACAGTTGCCCAGCTTGAGTCTTCCTCAGAGGGAGGTGGACAGTGAAGCCTGCCATCCCAGGTCCTTCCTACTCTGGGGACTGAAAGGTTGCACATCCATGGCAGCTGCCCCAGTTCTGGCTAGGATCCCTATTCTGAGGCTGTCTACTCCCACAGCTGATTGTACTCTGCCATCCCCTCTGGATCATGCATGAGACTAGTTTCCTCCAGATAGTCTGAGAATCAGTGGTTCACTTTCAGCCAATCTAAGAACCATACTGTAGGATTTTAGAGGAAAATGGCAGATAGGAGACAGAACTAATGTCCAATGCCCACTCAGAGAGGCAGAACAGTGTGGAGACTCACATCGTTTTTTTTTTTTTTTTTTTTTGAGACGGAGTTCCGCTCTTGTTACCCAGGCTGGAGTGCAATGGCGCGATCTCGGCTCACCGCAACCTCTGCCTCCTGGGTTCAGGCAATTCTCCTGCCTCAGCCTCCTGAGTAGCTGGGATTACAGGCATGTACCACCATGCCCAGCTAATTTTTTGTATTTTTAGTAGAGACGGGGTTTCACCATGTTGACCAGGATGGTCTTGATCTCTCGACCTCGTGATCCACCCGCCTCGGCCTCCCAAAGTGCTGGGATTACAGGCTTGAGCCACCGCGCCCGGCCACATCAAGTTTTTACCCCAAGAGCCACTGCAGGAACACACAAGGAAAACAATTCAGACCCTTTGAAAGAAGCGGCTTGCTAATGCACACTCTACAGGGCAGCCAAAAAAACAGTTTCCAAAGTGTGAGGAAAACACACATCCCCACTAGGGAATCCCAAAATCCAGATCACAGTAGAAGGATTTAAACTTTCCTAGAGCCAAAACTGGTCTAGGGAGTGGAGTGAAATATGAAAATGGAAGAGGCAGCTGAAATAGTCCTGTAGGCACTACCAGTCCCCAGCTCAAACCCAGGGAAGCCATTATTCGTCCTCTCAGTTTTTGGGAAGGGCAGACAGTGAAATTGGAGAGAGGCCACAGGGTGAAGGAAGTTCTAGCTGAAGTTTGTAGTAATTGAGCACAAATTTTCCTGAGCAGAATCCAGAGAAGTGAACAGGCAGTGCAGATACAAGTAGAAGCCACTGTCAATGGTTCATGAAGTGCCCAAGAGGCTTATCTTGCTTTGTCAGTGGGAAGGCTTGTAGCCTGGGGCAAGTTCTCAGCCCTGTACACCCGCTTCCTGGATATAAACTCGTTGCTGTTGATGGGGCACAGCAAGAGAAGCAAGACTGGCTGTGCTGCCTACATGGGGGCTGGGTGAGGCCTGTTGCTGCCAGCTTTCCTCCCACTTCCCTGGAAGCCTGTATGACACAGCACAAATGGCCATAATCCCCCTGGAAGTAAATCCATTGGCCCGATAATCACCCCGCATCCCCTCCCACAGTGGCTGCAGGAAGCCCCACTCCAAGTCCAAGCGCAGACTCACCTAGCTGTGACCCCACCTGATGTCTTTTTTCTACATGCCTCGATAGCCAAAGACAAACTCCTGGGAGCTCTACGGCCCCACCCAACACCTGAGAAACCCAAGTCTCATCCTGGCCAGTGCAGGGCAACATTATATCCCCCTTATACCACTGCAGCTGGCCCTCTTCAAAGTGCTACCTCCTGGCTAGAGGCTACCCAACAACCCATTACAGAAACTCATACTGATCCACCCTGCTCCAAAAGGAAGAGAAAACAGTAATTCCACGGCTTCAACGCCCTGGCTAACCAGAGGTCCCAAGTCTGTCCATGTGACAACTTCACTGCTTGCAGAACCAGCATTAAGAAAACCATCCTACGGCCGGGCGCGGTGGCTCAAGCCTGTAATCCCAGCACTTTGGGAGGCCGAGGCGGGTGGATCACAAGGTCGAGAGATCAAGACCATCCTGGTCAACATGGTGAAACCCCGTCTCTACTAAAAGTACAAAAAATTAGCTGGGCATGGTGGTGCGTGCCTGTAATCCCAGCTACTCAGGAGGCTGGGGCAGGAGAATTGCTTGAACCCAGGAGGCGGAGGTTGCGGTGAGCTGAGATCGCGCCATTGCACTCCAGCCTGGGTAACAAGAGCAAAACTCCGTCTCAAAAAAAAAAAAAAAAAAAAAAAAAGAAAACCATCCTACTAAACAAAACTGTAACCAAGGATTTCATGAGTTCATACTTCACTCCCCTGCCACCTCCACTGGAGCAGGTGCTGGTATCCACAGCTGGGATATCTGAAAACAACTATCACAAGACTCTGTAAACATTCCCCTGCACCAGCCCAGAGTCCACAGATCCTGCCTGGTTGCTACACCCAGAAGGATAGTTAACAATCACTTCAGTCTAGCTCTCAGGAGGCCCCATCCCCAGAAGGGGGAGTGCGCTACATCACAGGGTCACCCTGTAGGACAAAAGAATCTGAACATCAACCCTTCAGTTCCAAGTTTTTCCACTGCAACAGTCTATCCAAATGAGAATGAACCAGAAAAGCACTTCTGGTAATATGATTAAAGGTTCTATAACACTCTCAAAATATCACACTAGCTCTCTAGCAATGGATCCAAACCAAGCAATGTTTGACTTACCAGAAAAGAGAATTCAGAAGGATTATTAAGCTACTCAAGGAGGTACCAGAGAAAAGTGAAAACAGACTGCATTTTAGAACTTTTTAGGCACCAAAAAGCCTTTAGATCACTACTGGTATGCTTAAAGTTCGTGGCTCCTTTTAAAATACATTCTCAGAGAGACAGAACATTTTAGGGAAACATGAATGTTTGTCATTTAATACATTCCCCCTTGTAAACAGGCAAGGAATTGTATGTAGGCAGGAAAATTCTGTTAGGATCCAGCTACAACTTAGTTGTGATGGACTACAAGTACAACTAGATTTCATATTCAGATTCACTTGCTTTGTTTCTTAATGTAGCTACTAAAAGTTCGAGTTACACAGGTGGCTCACACTATTTCTGTTGGACAGTGCTGGCCCCCAGGCTATCAATACGTAGGTCCCTGTGCTCAGTGAGAAGAGTTCTGTCAGGAGGGTGATGTCTAGTGTGGCACGCAAGGGCAGCCATCTCAGGGTGCAGATGCTCTAAGCCCTCAGTATGCCCGTCTCTGCTAATTGCCATTCTGGTCTGACCCTGGAAGGCTCTCCAATTATATCTACTCTATTACCATTTTTAAAGAATGCACCAAACTCCTCAGCTCATTCAGGCTCTCATATCTTGATCCATAGCCTTACCCTATTCATCAGGCAGAAGACGGGTTGCGTAATTGTAAGAGGATGGTAGGAGACAGACTTCCGTAGCATCTCAGCAGCTTCAGTTGAGACTTAGAGCCTTCGTTTTACCACTTGGCCTCCCACAAGGGAGACACAGAAGGTGGCATTACTTTGGTAAAAATGTCAGTTGATCAAACAAGACTAGAGTCAACTATCATGTAGCTTCTGCCGTATCATTTAAAAATCTAGGTTTCTAGTTCCTCAAGTTTCTTATTAGCCAGAGTTATTATTCTACCAGAGAAAATAGTTCGGTCAATCAGAATTTGCCTAACTCACATAAGCTATTGCTTGTCTGTTGCTGCCAAACAAATGATCCCAGATTAGCAGCTTAAGACAGTTTCCAAGGGTTAGGAATACAAGCACAGCCTAAACTTCCTCTGGTTTGTGTTTTCTTTTTTTTTTTTTTAATTAGAAAAAGGAGTTAGGATTTTATTCTAAGTATTATGGGAAACAACTGGATGGTTTTGAGGGGAGAGTGATAATACAATATAGATAAAAAAAGAAAAATACTGGCTGCAAATGAAAGTAGCTTGGTGTGGGGTGGCAGTAGTGGAGGTAGAAACGGGATTGGGGGTTAATTCTGGATGTGTTTGTAGGTTACCTTGACATAATTAATCTGCTGATACATTAGATGTGGGTAATGAGAGACAGTAATCAAGAGAAATTACCAGAATGTTTTGTTTGAGCAACAGAGTGCTGATGGTATTTACTGAGATGGGGAAAACTACAAAGGAACAGGTTTTTGGGGGAAGAAACCAAGAATTTCTTCCGAAGTTTAAGACACCAATTAGACATCCATGTGAAGCTGTCAAGAAGGCAGTCTGAAATTCTACGTAGTTCTCAGGTCTGAGAACTGGATCTTGAAATCTCTAGATATATCTAATACTTCAGCTATGTGACTGATTGCAATTATGTTTGAGTGTTCTTTTTCTTTCTTTTTTTTTTTTTTAATAGAGACAGGGTTTCACTATGTTGGTCAGGCTGCTCTCGAACTCCCGACCTCAGGTGATCCACCTGCCTCAGCCTCCCAAAGTGCTGGGATCACAGGCGTGAGCCACCACGCCCAGCCTTTTTTTTTTTTTTAATTTATTTTACTTTAGGTGCATACTATATCTGCCATTTCTCCCCATGTTATCTCTCCTCCTCCTCCCCTCCCGAGCATTTATTTCTTAACTATTCCTTCCTTTCCTGTTCACTCTAAGCGAGTGAGCCAAAATGGGAGCTGTCATGTAACCTTACCTCCTGTTCACAGCAACTGATCTATAAAGACTGATGTCTATTCCAAGCTGGACCAAGCAACAGTTCTTTCTCACAATTTTCTAAACTAGGCAGTATTTATTTTCCAGAAATACTCTAGCTAGCTCTCTATTGCCTACTCTAAGTATTATTTTAACAGTTGTAATTTATTATTTCCTCTCTAGGATGAAAGTGAGAAGGTGTGAATTAAGGTCTTGCTAGGAGTTATCATTCCAGGTTGGTGGAGAAAAGTGATCTGAGAGACTGAACACGACATGCAGAGAAAAGCAGCCCCAAATGAATAGACAGGGCTAGGTTTCCTCATTGTTACCCAGTAACTTATTAAACACGTCATTAAACCAAAAAGATCAAAAATCGTCAGATAAGTATAGGCAGTTAAAGCTATACTATTAGTAGAACTGCACCACATAAGCAGGAAGCCAGTACATACCAAGTTTATTACACCAAAGAGCAGTATCTTCCAGGACCTTCGGTCAGCTGCTACAAGTCTAAATTCTCGTAACAACTTGCCAAAAAACGATCTTTGTGGTTTTCGAAAGAGATGAATTGTCCCCATGATAAGGAGCTGCACAGCTCCCGCCGGAAGTCGTTCTAGGTGCTCGTGTTTTCCCCTCTGGTTTGTGTTTTCTGATGAAGTTGCAATCCAGCTATTAGACAGGTTTCCATTTGAAGGCTCAGTGCCAGGGGGGTCTGCCTCCTGTGTACTCATGGCAGCTATCCCATCTCAGAATATCCACTTCCAAACTCACTCACAGGTGATGAGCTTCAGCCTGCAGCCTGTTAGACTGAAGGCTCTGCTACTTAATGTGACACTTATTTCCTCCACGGGGTGGCTCACAACACAGCAGCTTGCATCTCCTCAAACAATGGATCAAAGAAAAATAGAAGCCAGTCTATAGCCTAATCCTGGAAGTAACGTACCAGCATTTCTTCCATTAACTATTCATCACAAGGGCATGTCACTACATCTACTCTCAAAGTAGGGTGCTTACCACAGGCGAGGATCACTGGGGCTCTCACAGGTTGCCCACCCCACCACATGGGCTCTGCCATCTGTGTCCTATCACTCAGTAATCTTGTACTTTGCCTCATGGCTCAGTTGCTTTTGGATGCCTCTTAGTTTTCACATCTGCTATTGAAGGGCATAAAAGTTTTCTTCTGAAGTCAAGGCATAATGGAGGTCCTGCTCGAGACAGAGGGGCAGGACGCCACTTGGGATTTAGGCCAGGAGTTGGTTTTTCCACATTGCAGTAACAGGCAGTTCCTAGAACTCCAGGGTCCATCATAAACTAACCAATTCAGCTGTTTCAGACTGCTACTACTACTAAAGGCTGTACCTACAAGATCCATGCTCTAATGCATCACTTTGGTATACCTACACACAGCTCACATTGCTCCTCCATGACCTCCGTGTTTATACTAGCACCTATTCCAGGCAGCTCTTGTCAGCTCTAAAAGCTCCTGGTCAAAAGTGATGACACATCAGGCAAGCAAAAACAACTTAAAACTCCCACCCACCCCCATGGGTAGTGCCACTTTTGATCTCCTTATGTGTCAGAAGACTGGGACAGGACCACTCCTGACTGAGAAGGCACATCACCCCAGGAACCTGCCACAGGAACCTAGAAAAGCCTTGCTCTGGGTGATAGACAAGTTCTGGCTTGGTTGTTCTTCCTTGGATAGGCTTTTAGAGTGGCAGATTGCAGACAGTAAAGATGGAATGGCCTTAGGACTAGAGGTCTTGAAGCCTCAGGCTACCTTTGACCAAGGCAGAGAAAAGTCTTTCATGTGGTCCAAACCATTTAGACTTATATTGACCTACAAGCCTCAATCATCAGATGCAAAAAAGGCATTTTACATTTCAACATCTTTTCATGGAAAAAAGGGAATTAGGTATAGGAGTATTCCTGAATACAAAAAAAAAGGCCATATATGGCAAGCCCGCAATGAACATCATACTCAACAGCAGAAAGCTGAACCCTTCCTCTTGGATCAGCAATAAGAGAGTTGCTTCACTACTTCTGTTCAGTGCAGTAGTGGAAGTCCTAGCTAGACCAAGTAGGCAAGAAGAACCAAAGGCATCCAAATCAGGCAAACTAATGCTGCCATTGCTTGCAGACATCATGTAGAAAACCCTGAAGTTCCACAGTTAGAACTAAGGAGTTCATTCACGTTGCAGGACACAAACATACACGAATGTAACACTTCTATGCCCCAAAAAGAACAATCTCACTTAATCAAAAAACTTAGGAGTAAGTTAACTGGAGAGATAATATTTACTTTCCATACGAAGATATTTTGACACTTGAGACAAATGGGATATCCCACGCTCATAAAACATATTAAAATATCCATACTACCCAAAGCAACCCATACATGCAAAATATTTTTAAAGAAATAGGGAAAAAGAGTCTTAAAATTCACAGTATAGCCAAAGGGAACTTCTGCTAGACCAAACCTGGAGGCATTACACTACCTGGTCTTAGTCTACTGCCAAGTTAGTTATCTTAACAGTGAGATACTCATAAAAACATACCAATAGGCCAACAGGACAGAAAGTCCAAAAATAAGCTCAAGCATATGTAGTCAACTATTTCAGTGGTAACAAGATGACATCAAAGGGAAAGATTAGATGTTTCAAATAAGTGGCTCTAGGAAAATGATTTCTACATGCCAAAAAGTTGGACCTTTATATCATACACAAGTGACTAATGCATTGCAGCCCTAAATTCAAGTCTTGCAACTAATACCTCTGCGAGAAAACATATAAGAGTTTGACATTAGGCCGGGCGCGGTGGCTCAAGCTTGTAATCCCAGCACTTTGGGAGGCCGAGGCGGGTGGATCACGAGGTCGAGAGATCGAGACCATCCTGGTCAACATGGTGAAACCCCGTCTCTACTAAAAATACAAAACATTAGCTGGGCATGGTGGCACGTGCCTGTAATCCCAGCTACTCAGGAGGCTGAGGCAGGAGAATTGCCTGAACCCAGGAGGCGGAGGTTGCGGTGAGCCGAGATCGCGCCATTGCACTCCAGCCTGGGTAACAAGAGCGAAACTCCGTCTCAAAAAAAAAAAAAAAAAAGAGTTTGACATTGGTCTTGGCAATTATTTCTTCCATAGGACACCAAAAAGTATAGGCCACAAAAGCAAATTTAAGCAAGACTGCAAACTGAAGAGCTTCTACACAGCAAAGGAAACAAAATGCAAAGTCAGACTATGGATTTGCCAGAGTATTTGCAAACCTATTCTCATAGTCAAGTTCACCATATGTATGGTTTGCAAAACATATGGTGCAAACCATAACACCAAGGTGTTAAGGTTTAGTCAATTCACATATCAATAAAATAACCCAGTTTTAAAAGTTGGTAGGAGCTCAATAGATGTTTCTCCAGAGATGACAAGTGGCCAGATATATATGACGTGCTCCACATCTTTGGTCAAAAATGTTAAGTCAAAACCATAATGAAGCATCACACATCAGGATGACTTTAAGGACAGGAAACAAGATGTTGTCAAGTATGTAGAGAAGAGAAGAAACTCTTGTTTACTGTTGGTGGGAATTAGGTTGGTTCAAGTGTTACGGTGAACAATATGGAGGCTCCTCAAAAGAAGAGCTACCTGTACCCAAAGGAAGTGAAGTCACCACCTTGTAATGGTGCCTATACTCTAATGTTCATTACAGCATCATTCAGCCTTAGAAGGCAATCCTTTAATTTGTGACACGGATGAACCTCGAAGACATTAAGTGAAATAAACCTGGCACAGAAAGACAACTCATGATCTCACTTATTGTGAAATCTAAGGAAACCAAAAATTGAATACGTAGAAATGTGGGGAACATTCCCATGTGAGACCCCCAAAAGACGTGAGTCTCACTATACGGTGAGTTTGATCCCAAACACAGTTTCCTACTGGAGGCAGTCAAGCTATCCGGAAAAAGGATCTGAAAGATGAATGATCAGTTTCTAATATCAACCACAATATCGTTTGGGCCTAAATCTATGCGGTGCTGCTAGACCGAGTGACCCCCTACCAGCAACCAGTTCCTGCTTTTAACTTTTTATGACTCTTTAAGAATAAGCTTTAAACCTTTTCTTTACTTACCTGACTGCCTGGTACCCTAGATAATGGTTTAACTGTCGATATTTGCAAAGCAAATGCCACCATAAGGGATGGCTTTGATTTCTGACTCAGAGACTCCTGAATGGGGAAGTTGAGATAAGTTGAGTCAGGAGTAGACAAAGGAGAATCCAGTTAAAAGATATTCTGATGAGCAAAACCAAAAAACCTTTTCACATCTCAGTTCTAAAACAAGATCAAACCAGAGATACCTGCAGCCAGGAGGAATAATGTCTGGATGTAAACAAGCTTTGTGATCACAGGAAATTCTGTTACTTTTTACAACCACTGATTGTGTATCTGACTTTTCAATTGTATAAGCCATGTAAGGTATAAATTTGCATTTCCTCTTGCAACCATTGTGTATCTGATTTCTCTCTTGTATAGGCCATGTAAGGTATACATTTGCATTTCCTCTTGCTATGACGTAAACCAGAGCAGAAGAAAGTGTATTTATTCCTGGCCTTTGAAAAATAAAATTTGCTGTTTAGGCACAGCCTATCAGCCCTCCGGATGCCTCGCTTTCTCTCTCTCTCTGTCTTTGTTATTTTTCCAGGCGCACTCCCTCTTCCAGGTATTGGGACTCTCTTGCAGGTCGAGAGACCCCCGGCAGACGTGCCTACCCGTCCCGGTCGGTTCCCGACATAGAAACATTGAAACAGTGCTTACAGAGAACAGGGGGAGGTGAGATGATGTAGGTCAAAGGGTACAAAGTTGCAGTCATGTAGGTTAAGTCTGAGATGTAATACGTAACATGAGAGCTATAGTTAATATTGAGATGGTCTTGCTTTGTTGCCTAGGCTGGAGTGCAGTGGGGCGATCTCAGCTCACTAACCTCCAGCTCTCAGGATCAAGCAATTCTCAGGCCTCAGCCTCCCAAGTAGCTGGAAGCACACCACTATATCCGGCTAATTTTTGTGTCTTCAGTACAGACAGTTTTGCCATGTTGGCTGGGCTGGTCTGAAACTCCTGGCCTCAAGTGATCTGCCCGCCTCAGCCTCCCAAAGTGCTGCAATTACAGGCATGAGCCACCGCGCCCAGCCCCACTGATTTGCGCTTACTGGTAAGTGTTCTATGATGGTTCCGAAAAGTTTGATTCTTACATTATATTTAACAGATGTTGGTAGTATAGTGTCCTCTGCACACTGTATCCAACTTGGAGTTGTTTAGCCTAAAGCTGCCTCCTTGAGTTCAGCATAAAGGTTTTCTCTGTATATTGTTAATTACAGTAAGTGAAGGTATAACCAGACCACAGCTTACACTTGGGCCAGTCAGAGTTGGCCAATCAAATGTAGCCTGCTTGAACTTCAAACTACTCAAATAAGCAAATGCCAAGCTGCAACTGATTGGCAGTTTCTGTACCTCACTTGTTTTCTTTACATCATTTTTTGTAAGTCTACCATGTGGCTGCACTGGAGTCTCAGCATACTTTGGCTCAGGAGGCTGCTCGATTTGTGAGTCATTCGTTGTTCAATTAAACTCTTAAAAGAAACTTCAACCAACTTAAATTTGTCAGAAAACTAGTCATCATGGCTTCTTTCTGTTGCCAGGTAAGCTGAGTTCGATTTTGGGTAGTGGGTGGCCGGGGACATGCTTAGGAAGGGCTGTGACCCTGCTAGGAAAGCTGTGCCGAGACCAATCATGTGTGTGAACAGGCCAGGGACTAGAAAGCATAGTGAAGTTCACCAGATCACTGGGTTAGGAAGTCATGGGATTACTTCCAGATCCCTCTTCAGTTAGGGCTTGTTGCCCTGGCTGCTGGGAGCACTGTCAGCAGTCACCTCTGAGTTCGTCAGCTCCAAGGGTGTCCCCTTCTCCCAGCAGACCTCATCCAGTTACTGATCACAATGGCTGTATCAAGGTCTCCCGTTCAAGCCACTGTGGAGTAACTGATGGGCCACACGCATACCAATGCTCTTAGGACTGGCCAAAGCATTTTTCACCCGCACCAGTTATCTCCTGATGTAGTTCTTTCCCATCCCTTGAACAGGTTATCTAAGTCGTCTTCATGCCAGCTCCACCTCAATCTGTCAGCCACCCAATCTGCAGTAAGCTGAAGCAGCCTTGGAACATGCGTGCTGACAGTGTGGGAACAGATGTCAAGGAAGCATCAAGTGTCTTCTGTAAGAAAAATCCAGTGTCATCAATAGGCCTTTTAAGTTTAAGAATCTACTCAAAGTATCCCAGGTCCAGCTCCAACTGCAGCTGTTACCCTCCAAGATCTGCGATGTTGGCCTACCTGATAGAAACCTGGTAGCTACAAAAGTTACTTAATTTAGTGTTGAGTGACTTAATGTGAAGTTCTGCCCTCTGATCCATTTCAGACATCAGTGATCTTAACAGCTCATTAGAGCTATTTAGAAGGTTATAGATATAGTCAAGAATTACCTGAGGATACCCTCTTTCATTATCTGTACCACAGGAGCTACCCTGGTAACAGATTCTGCAACACATCCAAGCAAAAGGTAGTTTTGGCATTTCCACAGTAAGTTTTCCAACCCAGTCAGGCTACTTGACCAGCTTCACGAAAGACCTGCTGGATGAACTATAACTCATGGAACTCAGACATACAGGTAATAAAGTGTCCCAATGCTTTTGCACCTGGGATCAAAAACCATTTAAGCAGGTGATATCTATAGTTACTGAGGATCCATACCCTGGCTCAGACATAAGTGAGTTTACAGACATCTAGAGTTTAAGACCTGCACCCAAATTCTAAGCTGCTCAGGTACCACTCTGCTGGCCATGGAATAGAAGCTCCATTTAGATACCTGCAGTGGGAACTGTAATTGACTACCATGCCTAACTGAGGTGCCATGACAGGAATACTGAGACAAGGCCATTTCCGTAAGATAAAGGGAGAGTTCCCACATGTTCAATCCAGTGTAGTCACCTGCATCTCACAGGGCCAAAGAACTTAGTTTTCTCCAACCCTGGCTCAAGGCCCTAGAACCTAGCAAGGCCCTTAAACCTCCCTCAAGCCTCCACGGTTAGGTGCCTCCCTCTGAGAGCTTTTTTGCAGCTTTCAGTTTTCACTAAGTCCCTGCCTTACACCAGATACAACCCAAGCTGACCTAGCCCAAGAGCCCACTCTTGGGTGCACAGGATTCTCCACAATTATTGGAATGAGGCTTCGATCAGTTTCAGACATGAGATCAAAGTCACAAAAACACCAATAACTTTGTTTCCTGTCTTGCTCAGAAGTCTGTAGATCCATGTCCACAAGGAGTTCCTGGTGATCAGCATACAGAAAAGGACTAAATGAGAGTTGGCAGCAGTATCCACTCAGAATAAAGGGAACTAGAAAGAATCCCTTAGTCAAAGCCTCTTCCTCCCTTTGATACCAGGAGGGTCTCCTAGACCTGCCGATGGCAGAGCATAGAGTTATACCCAGTCAGATTGTTATCCACACAGAACACAAAGGCAAACTTCTCACTGATCACCAGGTGGATCCACATCCTACACCACCCATCATGATGGGAGAGATTCTCATCTTAAGTGATGTTGATACAGACAGGAAGCAAAGATATAGGGTAGAAGAGGGTGGTTCCCTGGCAAAGGCTCCACCCTCAAATCTGAAAACCCACAGCGCTAAATGGGAACAGACATTCCTGTTTTCACGCCCATTGTTGCCTTTTCCAACACCACCCTGGCCTGCCACACCCCTATCCAGTGCCCATATAAATGCACAGCAGAGGAGGCGGCAGCGGGTACTATCACATCATAGCAGACAATGGTCTGCACAATTCCATCCAGATACTGACAGAAGAATTTTAAGAGGTGTAGCAATTGCTTATGTTCGTTTCTTAGCAAGGTTACATTTCCTGAGTAATCTGATCTAAGATGTACTTGGAGTAAGTAGTATTCAAATACAGGAGCGTCACACATTGGTATTTTTTCTGTTGTATACATCTATTATGGATCCTCTGCCTGATATGGTTCACATACCTGGACAGAATCAAGGTGGCATCATTTTCTTTTTCAACTCAAGGAAAACCCTAAGCCGGAATAGGTTTACTCATAATGGCTAATGTATGTATATACCAAACTTCAAAATAAAAAATCCTCTGAGCATTTAATGCAAAGAAAGACCAAATCATTTGTTTCCGATTTCAATAGCAGCCCTAAGCCACAAAACAGTGAAAATGTGACCCACATATTTTATGTTCAGCCAAACCGTCCCTCAGAGTAAGACCATGTGAGACTCAATATTGCTCTAATGAGCCCTTGTGGAATTCACTGGAGAACAGGTTTCAGAACCAAGATCAGAGGTGAGACTCAGCAGCATCCCTGCCAGCAGACAGTACTAGGAATCAGCAATATATGTCAAGAAACAAGACGAAGTGTTTCCCATGCCAGCCCATCTACCTAACCGTCATGACCCAGCCAAGGCCTTGAAGTTTTTTCCTCCAATAGTCGCTGATCCAGCTATGGGTTCTTGGAAATTCTCAACCTGCAGTTATCTGGGCAAAACTTGGGAGAACTTTCCAGAAGATGCTGGATTGAGTCTTGGGAGGAAAGCAAGCAAGGTTTCTTCGAAAAAACTTTTGCTGGGATAAAGCCAAGAGGCAAGCCTGCAAACTGAGAGGGGTCACGTTGCAAGGACGTGCCTGTAGCAAAGGCATTACTTAAAAAAATAGCACAAGCGCCCTGCTTGACCTACTCTTCCCAACCACAGAAGTCATTAGGGAACCATACTGAGGTTACCACCATATCCCGCAATTCCTTTCTACCACTCTACCCCCTCACCTCCTGGTCTTCACATGTCTACAAGTGCCGAAACCTTCACTTTTGCTCTTGGAGGACTGCCCTTTGAGTGTTGGACCCATCTTTCCCACACTCACGGAGCCAGAACTACCTGCAAGTTTACACACACCCTCCTCAGAACCAGTGCCACTATTAACAAGTGACTGTCAGCTGCAAGGATGCACACTACCAAGGTGCAACTCAGCCCACAGTTTCCCTTTGGAATGCAAGGGGCCTGCAAAGCCTAGGATTTTTCCTGCCATCACAGCCTTGCTTGGCTTCTTACCAGCCCCAGTTGTGCCTCCTGACTCCTTTATTGGTCTCTTGGAAGTATTTCCTTCATTACTTCCACATGAGTATTTCTTAAGAGCCCTAATACAGTACTCGGTCTAACTTGCACTTCATGACTCAAGGCACTTCATTTTGTGGATGTGCTCATTGGTTTCAGTGAAAGGAACTGACTGAGTTTTTCCCTGTGAGCTCCACGCTTCCTGGGGACTCTCCATCAGAGGCCTTCAGTGCTCTGCCAGCATCTCCTTAGGCCTCTCTCCCAACTTGAACTTAATCCCTCCTCGGTAAAGGGACACGAATGCAACTGCCAGTACCTGTGGTCTTTTGAGGCTGCCCTATGATTGGACATCGAAATTTATAGCCCTGCCATGGCTGGCTTTAGCCCGTGTCAGATGGGGTAAGAAGGTTTAAGTATCTCTTGCTCCATAGCAGATTAAAAGCTGAAGTATGAGCTATACTGTCTCCAGAGGGTCTCTGCCAAGTTAAGCTGTACTCCCCTCTAACAGGCTGTGCTATCACACCTTCGAGTCAGCACCTCATCCACCCCACTTCTGTCACTCCAGGGTGTTTTACTTGGGTATGTGGTAGCAACTCAAATTCTCATCTTAAGGTCTGCTTCTAGAAAACAAAGTATGAACTACTCCAAGTTCCTGACCAAGCCACATTTTCCATGACCACCACCCTGCTTCTGACCAAGTTTCTATATACAGCAGACTCATTCCATCCAGGTAGAGGATTATGTCATATCTGGTCTGGTCAACTTTCATCTGAATACCTGTATCTCATCACCTGCTTGCTTCTTGTTTGACCGCAAGGATGTGGCCCTACAAAGCATGAACTTTTCTAGACCTGGCAGAAAAAGTTGTAAACGTCCAAAGGCATCCCAGAGTTACTATCTAGCTGTACTCTCTTCCAAGAATAAATGTGGGTCATACCCTCAGTGCTAAGAAGATCTGAACCAGATGCTACTGAGGCCACATGTTCTGGGCTCAGCAAACTATGCAGATATCCATCCCTGTGATCTCAAGTGCCACTTCCTGGAGTTGAGAGGCCTTAGGAAAGTGATCACCTTACAACGCAGACAAGTGGCCCCAGACTAGAAAGTACCTTTCGGAAAAACTCTACCTCAGGCACAAGTGAAAGCCACCTGAGCTCAGCCACCTTCAACACCAGTTTTTCCATCTTTAGCTTTGACCCAGAGTCCTGCTGCTTTTATGCCTCAAAACGATTAAGGGTTTGTTTTAGGTGCTGTCAGGTAAGTCCTTAACTTAAATGTCATCCAATCATACTTCAAGTTGAAGAAGTTTCCATATACTGCTGTCCCAAAAGTTAAGATACAGTATCCAGTAACCAAGTGGTAGATGCAACATGGCCCCTTGTCAGTACCTGTGACCTATTTGAAGTGGGTGTCCCACAGCTTTGGCATCTTCAGAATTAGAGCTTCTGAGCCCCTGAAGAGAAACGTGTCCTCTGGAGATAGAGTAGGTTCCACAGAACAAAAAGCTGTAATTTGCTCACACAGAGACCAGAAGACAGTCAGAAGTTACTCTACTGGTACGGGTCAACAATCCTGGTTATGATGAGACAGGTCTCTGCTACAAAGTGAGGGAAATACACCTGGATGCCCCTTAGTGCCAGCATTAGTGGTGACAAAAAGTTACTGCAGCAACATAAGATATGGTATGATCAGAGATGTGTGGGTGCCCAGACCTCTCGCATAAGGCTGAGTGACCCTACTGAGTAAGGAATCTCAACCAGCAGAAATGCTGGCTGAGGGTGGAGAGGAGTATAGAACGCACTGTTAGCAGAGGAATATCCGTTAGTCACAGGATTAGTTGCAGCTGTGGGGAGAGTACCTCCTCATACCGTTATTGTAGTGTTTGGAAAGGTGGTGCTTCAGATGTTGACATGTCAAGAGGAGACAGTGAACTCAACATCGGATACACGTGGGTCCAGGTGTGTACAAGGTAGGCTGAGCAGTTTCTCTCACATATTTTCTGAGTGCATCCAGAGCTCACCCACAGACACTTCCACATGCTGATCCATCATGAGCAAACGAACTCGTCAACTCATAAAAGCTATTTCTAAGCAGAGTAGAATCCAGACGCACATGATGCTACTGTCCACAGGGGGAACATAAAGGCAGCTTTGAACATCTGAGTCAATCACACCTGCTTGATAGACAGTGACTCAGATGATCACATTAGGTTCAGGCTGTCCAGGATACTCTTGGAAAAAGCTAGATTACTGGGGCTTTAGCTACATCTGCAAGATACAGCTACATTGTAAAACTCTTTCAAAGCAACACAGGGTAGTGCCCAGTTATGCTGAAACTAATCCGTCTCCTTCAACATACCAAAAATGCCATCACATCTGGTGAGTTGTAGTTTGAGAGACAGAAGTCACCTGAAGTGTGTTAACATATGAGAATCTACTTGGAGTTTGAGTTTCTGAAAAGCTATTGTCATTAATTGAAGTTGTCCAACTATTCAACAGTAACTGGACATACATTAGCAGGCTGTTCACTTAAAGTGTGCCATTTGTGAGAACGGTATTGACAAAAACATGATTTATAAAGATGAAACCAACCTACATGCTCAGTGGTAGACTGGATAAAGAATGTGGTACACAGGTCATAGAATACTGTGCAGCCACAAAGAATGAGATCATGTCCTTTCCAGGAACATGGATGGAGCTCCTGGAGGCCATTATTCATAGAAAACTAAAGCAGGAACAGAATACCAAATACATGAATACAGGCTTGCACTTAGGTGGGAGCTAAGTAATGAGAACTCATGGCACAGGGGAACAGACACTGGGGCCTACAGAAGTGGAGGAGAGGAGCGGGAAAACTAATGGCTACTAGGCTTAGTACCTGAGTGCCAAGATCTGTACAAACCCACATGATACAAGTTTACCATAAGAAACCTACCAACAGTAATTAGCCCCATCAGGAGTTTGAGTTGCTGCTACTGAGTGGCAGCAGGAATTAACGTGTCTACAACTCAGGATTTGAAGGAGAGTGTCTCGGTGCTCAGTGAATTGGCAAACTGCAGCAGCCATGCCTATTCGTTGTGAAGTAGCCAAGGGCTAAGACCTCTCAGGGATGAAGATTTAATTTATTCCACTGGGCAAATCATCTAGATCAAAAGTGCCAGCCACGGATAAGCAAGATCTACCAGTATGATAACAGACATGTCAATTACATCTATTGGCCCAACAGCAGAGTATAACTTAGAACCAACCATATCATTGTCACTTTAGGGATTCTGGCTGGGAACCACTTTTACTCAAAGTCAAGGCAGGACATGGATGATCGACCCATTTGCATGTTTTCATCTCAAGTCTCCTCGACAAAGTTCACCTACAGCTGCAGTACAGTTCCAGCATGCACAAGCAAGCTCCACTTCAGGCACTTATGTTCGATTGTCTACCTACGGGCTTTGTCCACCACCATGAAGAGCTTCCTCAGCCTGCTTGCTAGACAGCCTGCTTGCAGAGACAACCAGTGAACAGGAAGCAGCAACTCAGTGATTAGTGCTCTTTCTTCCGATCCACAGTGGAACAAGTCCAAGAGTACAACATTCACTGTTTTAGTCCCCAATGGGATTGTGCCCTAGGTGCTTATCGCAGTTCATTAAAGTACCCTTATTAGCTTCGTTTCGTCCACTGTCTCACTTTTAACTCCTTCAACTCATGTTCACCGTGATCATCCCAAATTACTCTAGCCCTTATTTCCAGATCTGCTTGTGGAGAAACCAAAGCTACAATTAAAAATTGCAACACAGAAGTCTCATAATTCTTTTTTTTTTTTTTTTCGAGACAGAGTTTTGCTCTTGTTACCCAGGCTGGAGTGCAATGGCGCGATCTCGGCTCATCGCAACCTCCGCCTCCTGGGTTCAGGCAATTCTCCTGCCTCAGCCTCCTGAGTAG
This sequence comes from Saimiri boliviensis, assembly GCF_048565385.1. Lineage (NCBI taxonomy): Eukaryota > Metazoa > Chordata > Mammalia > Primates > Cebidae > Saimiri > Saimiri boliviensis. Next base: position 70,519,326 of record NC_133451.1, on the reverse strand, counting down.
CTGCGATTACAGGCACGTGCCACCATGCCCAGCTAATTTTTTGTATTTTTAGTAGAGACGGGGTTTCACTATGTTGACCGGGATGGTCTCGATCTCTTGACCTCGTGATCCACCCGCCTCGGCCTCCCAAAGTGCTGGGATTACAGGCTTGAGCCACCGCGCCCGGCAAAGTCTCATAATTCTTAAGATGCTGTTGACATTTCTGTTCTCACTCAGATTTTGCTTATCCTTGGGCCAATTAAACCCTTCATCCCCGAGAGGTCCGAGCCCGTGGCTACTTCACCTTGACTAGGCCATGGCTGCTACCATTTGCCAACCCAATGAGCACCAAGACACTCTCTCAAAAGCTGCCTTAACAATGGGACCACTAGGGGAATGACTTGGAGGCAGAACCATGCAAACTGAAGGTGGACAAAGAACCATGCAAACTGAAGGTGGACAAAGAACCATGCAAACTGAAAGGAGAAAGCACAGGTTTTAAGCAATCAGACCTGGATTTCCTTCAGTCCTGTCCATTACTGTTGCATTTGACAAATCATTCACCTTGGTAGTTCATGTAAAGTGATATTCTCTATCGAATCCCTCCTGAAAAATTAAGTGTAGAAGAAACATGGAAGAGCTTTAAAGCTTTAAGATATGAACACTAAACATTGAGTTTGATAAACTACAGCTCTCAGCATTGTACATGAGTTATGTTACTACCTAGACTAATAGTTTTGTGGCACCTAACGTCCTGGCCACAGGCATGATGTGAAGCACAGATGACCTCAGACTTGGCTGAACACCCTTGTGAACCTCCTAGAACACAAGAGCATTAAGAGGCTTGTGAGGAGCCACTACAGGCCATTTCACACTAGCTTCCTTATCTAAGGAGTGTCATGAAACCATTTCATTGCTTTTAGGGTATGCATGAAGTAACAGACATCAGACTCTAAGGCTCAAACCACTTGACCTAGCTCTGAGAGCATGTCAAGTTCCCATCTGTCTCACAGGCAGTCAAGCTTGCATCAAGAATGGAGGGATAAAATATTAAAGAGGACCCAGTATCAGTCTTGGTCCTACACAAACTGAAGGAAGACAAGTGGGATGAACTTGACTCCTTAAGTGCAGGCCCAGATAGAGCCAGAGGCGGCACATCTCTCGGTAACAAACACTCAAGGGACAGCTTTGATTAGGGCGAAGCATTTCTCATTACTCAGCCACCAAATGTGGCTTACTGCTAAGGGAACAATGTAAAGCCAGCCTCTTCTGCTTTTAAAGGCAACACGCAGTTGGATGAGCTATTTCAGTTTGTCAGCTAACACAAAAAGCTTTGAGACTCGAGAAAGAGCCTCCCAGCAGGTCCAGCTTGGTTTGCTTGCACAATTGAGGATTCAACTCCTAAGATTTTATAGGCTCCAGGTCAGAGTCACCTTCCCTGGTAAGAGCAGGCACAAATAAGTTTTTGGAGACTTGACATGGTGATTGTTGTTAGCTGTGTATCTTATACTTGATGTCTGGGAATAGATCAAGTGTCCCATGAAACAAAGTATGCAAGGTGATGGGTATGTTAGTTCAGTCAGGAGACTTGACATGGTGATTGTAGTTGGCTGTGTACCTTATACTTGATGTCTGGGAATAGATCAAGTGTCCCACAAAACAAAGTATGCGAGGTGATGAGCACGTTAGTTCAGTCACAGTAAACACCTCAGCATATATTGAAACACTTTGTACTTTGAGACTGAGTTTCTCTCGTTGCCCAAGCTGAAGTCATCTCGGCTCACTGAAACCTCTGCCTCAAGTGGATTCTCCTACTTCAGCCTCCTGGGTAGCTGGGATTACAGGTGTGTGCCACCACACCCAGCTAATTTTTAAGTAGACAGTTTCACCATGTTGGTCAGGCTGCTCTCAAACTCCTGACCTCGAACGATCCACCTGCCTTGGCCTCCCAAAGCAATTCCGGGCATCTTAAATGCCACTTTTATTTGCCTATTATACTTCAGTAAATCTGGGTGTCTGAGGAGGAGCCTTACACATTGGGTACTTGGCAGCAAGATTTAGGGGTTCTTTTTCTCTATAAATATGATTGGCAGAAGTTATACAAGTATGATAAATCAGCCATTTTTTCCACAAGGACCTTGTCCGCAGCAGCAAAGACTAGCTTCTGGTTTCAGAATATCCAGGTGTGTTCAGATCTAGTTAAAGAATGAGGAGTGGCCGAGACAAAGTGCCCTGAAGCAGAGAAGGGCACAAAATGCATAAAGCAGAGCAAGCAAGCTGCACATCTTCAGATTTTTCAAGGGCTATGTTTAGCCGAGGAGTGTCCTGGCTTGGCACAGAAATACAAGCAAAATTCAAGAATGTCAGCAAAACTGGTATTCATGTGTGGCTTCATGGAGGTAACTGGTCATGCCGAGTCCACCTTAATTTTCAGGGCTCTTCAGAGGACCTTATCAACCAGTTTCAACTGTTTACTCCTTTGGATATTAGAAGGAATCCATCAGTCATGCATATTAATACTGGGATGGGCTGCATTTCCGCCTCTGCCTTGCTGGATCCTACCTGACTTGCAGTCTTGAAACCCACAGTCAGGAAGCAGCATCACCCACGAGGAACAGCATCTACCCTAACTGGGAAAGAACCCTTGCTTTGAGGGTACAAGGAGCTTGCCTCTTACAGATGGAGGGCCTTAAGGGCACTCCCTTTTTGACTCTGGCCACAAAGGCATTTGGGAAGTGCAATCTCGCTCTTGGCTGTCATCTTAATCTACTCTGGTCTGGCATTCCCGTTAATGGGACAACCTGGTGCCTCAAGGTCACAGCAGTTCCACATACTGTGCCCCAATATGCTTATGCCAGCCGAAGCTAGTAGAACCCAACTACAACACGATAGAAAGTGAGTTGTAATGCCTATCTTTTTCCTGCAGTACAGCTGTCCCCAGAGTCACTAGCCTACAAGAGTCTCAAGTGAGAGGTAAGTTCACAGTAGGCATTGCAGGTTTTGTGATCTAGAAGTTAAGGCTTAAGAACCCAGCTGGCTCTAGAAACAGGTTTACTGCACAAAAACTAGCAGCACATGAGGTGCCCCATACAATCTGGGGGATACTCTGCGAGCAAGCACTGCTGTAGAGACTAAGCAATCATACCAGACCTCAGCAGACACTTCCAACCTAGGCAACAACTACCTGGGCTCTAAAGCAGGATGGCATTGCCTTGGGAATGGTAATTTAGCAAAAGGTTCCCCCAGACTATGAAAGCAGCCTTTTTCCCCTCTCCAGGAAGAGCCTGTCTCAGGGACTCACTGAGATCTTCACAATCGAAAGCACATTTCCACAGTGCTAGCTGAAAGCATTGACAGAGTCAGCACATGGTCTGCTGGGTCTTTTTGCTCAGACTCAAGTTTCTGGTTGGGTGCTCAGTGTTTAGCAGGGGTATCTGGGCAGGACACAGCCCGCATAGGTAGTGTACAGATTCCCTGTATTGGCTTCAGTGTTACGACCAGCTTTGCAATAGCGGTCTGCTTTATCAGGATACATCACAATGTGTAGTCAGCCAAGATGTGGAGAAAAGTTAAAACTGGAAGTCAAGAAAACTCAAGGGAAAGTGAGTGGAGTCAGAAGGGATTGGAGGGAGAGAAATAGCCAAGGCCTAGAGGTCAGAGGCCTACGTGTTTGAGGACATTTAGAAGGACAAGGATTAAATCCAAGTGAAATACGGTGCAGATAGTTGGCACTAACCGTCTAAGGCAGTGTTTCAGACAGTGACTACATTTCCCCACCCCCACCCTACAGCACATTTGGTAATGTCCGCAGCCATTTGTGGCTGTCAGCAGAGAAAAGGGAATGCTACTTGGTAACCAGTGGGTAGAGACCATGGATGCTGCTAAACATTCCACAGCGCACAGGACAGACCACCCCGCCTCCCAAGAATTATCCATCCCAGTACGTCAATATCCAGCCTCCAATTTCAGATCGGGGAAATTGGCAAGTTGATGGCTTATTCAAATGGATAGTCAAGGACGGGAGGATCTCAGGGCAGAGGATCCTTTTCGTTGCCTCAATCGATCTCATCTCCAGGCTGTTTTACCATGCTGGCCAACAGTAGAAATCGTTAATAGGAAAATCCTCAGTAAGAAAGCTGGTAGTGTTTAAAACTAGGTAGAATGAACTTCAGAACTGTTTTTGGTGAGCCTAAGAGTAAGTCCCTCTCCCACCTCTAACAAGTAACAGCCTTGTCAAGAGTTTCACAAGCAATCTGCTTACATTTTAATGACTTGACTAATCTTGGCAGTTGAAGAGGGTAGCTGGTTAAAAGCGGATGTGAGTTCTAGAGGCAAAGAAGTCAGAATGCAAGTACAGGACGGATGACTGAAGGCATATTAGGTACTGGCCAAGCCTGCTACTTGCACATCCTATTGTCGTCAGTTACCTCCAAGTTCTAGGGAAACTCTAGGGCTATATCTCACTACTTACTATGACATGGTACTCGAGTCCGAGATGGCTATGAAGCTACAGGTAAGATCAGTATAGTCTTGCAGTTCTTTTTTTTTTCCTTTTTTTTTTTTTGAGGCGGAGTTTCGTTCTTGTTACCCAGGCTGGAGTGCAATGGCGCGATCTCGGCTCACCGCAACCTCCGCCTCCTGGGTTCAGGCAATTCTCCTGCCTCAGCCTCCTGAGTAGCTGGGATTACAGGCACGCACCACCATGCCCAGCTAATTTTTTTGTATTTTTAGTAGAGATGGGGTTTCACCATGTTGACCAGGATGGTCTCGATCTCTTGACCTCATGATCCACCCGCCTCGGCCTCCCAAAGTGCTGGGATTACAGGCTTGAGTCACTGCGCCCGGCTGTTGTGTTTGGTATTTTCTAATACAAAACTACACCAAGTAGGCAGCTGATGCCCACTTACTACTGATCAAACTAAAAAGTATTCTCCACGAGGGACCACGGGGGCAGGGTCAGATGTCCTGCGCTTGTTTTAACTGGTGTATAATATTTATATATTGTCCTGCCACTTTAGAATGCCCCAAGTAGTTTTCTACTTGGTGGGGTGGAGGGGTGGCTAGGTTTTCCTTGCCACTGTTCTTGGCAAGTATGTTTATACACTCAGCCCTTCTCAACATTCTATGAAACCTACAGGTGCTTAATGTCCCAAGACCTTCTGCTTAGACCAAAATTATGGTCACTTATCCATCTCGGGAAGTCAGGACCATTGTGTGCCAAACTAACATGTGTGGGAGGAGATACTTACCCAGAGGTTATGGTATCCCTCTCTGTAGTGAGGGGTGGGGGAGGGGTGACCAGAGAGACTGATCCTTTTGCTCCTAATGCCAGTCAGGGAACATGGAAGTCTTTGAGGACCCACAGACTGACCTGTACCTCTTACATGCCAGTGGGGGGCCCTGGATACAGGGCCAGCAACAATATGTAGCTAGTGTACCAGAGCAAGACTGCCTACTAAGGAGCCCCAAATTCAGAGCTTAGATATTTGAAGTACCACACTCAACTCACTTTGCCCACTGGGTTCTGAAAGTACTTGGGAACTACACCTGAAATCAATCGGACCAGCTTTGTTATGCTGGATCAGAGAACCAAAGTCGGAAGTGGGCCCCTGCACTAGGCTCGGCAAGTCTTCCACCATTGAGGTAACCCTTCCATACGCATTGGTGAAGTAAAAAATTCAAAGTACCATGAGGCAGATGTCTCTAGAAGGGTTAACTACATAGGCCCTGTGAGTTGAGACTAGTCTCATTAACCCATCCAAGTTCCTTTCCGTTGGGTAAAATTGAAGGGAGAGAAGCAGACACTAGTGTTTCAAAAATACAAAGTTACATAACTTCACTAAGTACCAATGAGTTTTGATGTTGCACATTTACAAGACATACTCTTTTGAAGTACAACACTGGATTTTGCTTTCCGTCAAAAGATCAATGTATAGGAAAAAGTCCCATCTGGAATCTTTCAGGAAGTTAACTGTAGCCTTCTAAGATAAGCCATTGTAAGTAGTTGGTGATGAAGGATAGAAATGAGTTTCAAATGAAGCATTTTAAGTTAAATATACCCTGAGTCTGCCACAGTGGCTTTCAATTCTTCCATTCTGGTCAACACACTTCTGAGGGTATGAGATTGGCGTCTACTGTGAAAGCTATTAAAACAAAGACTTTTGGTTGTTTTCCTCTATGAGTAGCATTGCTTTCACTCCAACCTAGATTCAGGTGGAACAAGCTCCTTTGCCACAAGACTTCAGTACTTTAGTTACTGTATGTACAATAGTCATTCTGTATAAGAACGTTAAGATGTACTTCAGTTACCTCTAGCTAACTCACTGTACATTCGTAGCCACCTGTCACCTGTATGTTCTTCCGATGAACGATGTGTTTCTGCCCCTTCGTTTGCTAGAATGCAGATTTAACAAGATTTGGCATTTTCTTTTTATTGCATTTTATAAAGTCTTGGTCCATGGCAGATCAGAGCACCAAACTGGTCTTTAAGTAGTCTCAAAAGCTAGCCAGGGTCCATTTTAACCTTAACTGTAGTTGAGCGCTACTGACTAGAAGATCAGTCCTTTCTAGGCACCAGGGCCCGGTCCTAAGCCTTCCATCCAAGCACAAGAAAGTGTTATTAGGGAAAAAGATCTCAAAACGAGCTCAATATTTCCAACTATGCCTCTTCTAAAATACCTTGAGCAAATGACAACAAAGCAATTAGTCTTGGGTGGAAGGGATGGAGGGATTGTGTTGATCATCAGTGCCAACCCTAGAAGCATCCTAGGAGAAGAGGCAAGAGGCCCAAACAATGAAGCAAAGGTGAAGGCAAAAGCTGCCAGGAGAGGACCTAACGGGGCCTACCCTCATGTTTGGAGCCTTGGACTGTGTTCAGAGATTAGATACAGTCTTGCCGCTTTGAAGCATTACAGGACACAACCAGTTTTAAACACATCTGCCAACAGGGGGCACTTAGTAACCATAAAAGCTTGACAGTTGTGAAGCCATGACTTTTGCTAACTTTTGAAACTTGAGCTGCAAGTAAGGATGCTCCCTGTTTGGAGAGTGAATGCTTTACCACAGCGGCACAGACACGGTTGAGACATTTAGTCAAGTAGATAAGCTACTTGGTCTCAATTTCACAAAGGCTCAAAATAAAGGGACGGAGGACAATTTACCAAGCAAATGGAGAGCAAAAGAAAGCAGGAGTTGCAATTCTCATCTCTCATAAAATAGACTTTAAACAAAGATCAAAAGAGACAAAGGAGGACATTACATAATGGTAAAAGGATCAATGCAACAAGAGCTAATGATCCTAAATATATACACACCCAATACAGGGGCACCCAGATATACAAAGCAAGTTCTTTTTTTTTTTTTTTTTTTGAGATGGAGTTTCGCTCTTGTTACCCAGGCTGGAGTGCAATGGCGCGATCTCGGCTCACCGCAACCTCCGCCTCCTGGGTTCAAGCAGTTCTCCTGCCTCAGCCTCCTGAGTAGCTGGGATTACAGGCACGCGCCACCATGCCCAGCTAATTTTTTGTATTTTTAGTAGAGATGGGGTTTCACCATGTTGACCAGGCTAGTCTCGATCTCTTGACCTCGTGATCCACCCACCTCGGCCTCCCAAAGTGCTGGGATTACAGGTGTGAGCCACCGAGCCCGGCCATAAAGCAAGTTCTTAATGACTAACCAAGACTTAGACTCCCACCCAACACTGGGAGACTTTAACACCCCATTGTCAATATTACATCAACGAGATAGAAAATTAATAAGGATATCCAGGACTTGAACTCAGACCTAGACCAAGCAAACCTAATAGACATTTACAGAACTCTCCACCCCAAATCCACAGAATATACATTCTTCTAAACACCACATCACATCTACTCTAAAACTGACCACATAATTGGAAGTAAATCACTCCAGCAAATGCAAAAGAACGGAAATCCTAACAGTCTCTCAGAACACAGTGCAATCAAGTTAGAGCTCAGAATTCAGAAACTTAGAACCACACAGCTTCATGGAAACTGAACAACTGGCCCTTGAATGTTGACTGCATAAACAATGAAATGAAGGCAGAAATAAAGATGTTCTTTGAAACCAAAGAGAATGAAGACACAACATACCAGAATCTATGGGACATACTTAAAGCAGTGTCTAGAGGAAAATATATAGCAATAAATGCCCACATGAGAAGCAAGGAAAGATCTAAAATCGACACCCTGTCATCAAAATTGAAAGAGCTAGAGGAGCAAGATCAAAAAAACTCAAAACCTAGCAGAAGACAAGAAATAACTAGATCAGAGCGGAACTGAAGGAGATACTCAATTTCATACTGTCTTCAAGAGTACAGGTGAGCCATGGCTATCTGCTGCACCGATTAGGTATGTAGATGTATAAGCTTTTCTCAGAACCAGTTCAGCTTAGTTGTGGAATCTCTGGGACACATTTAAAGCAGTGTCCCCCAACAGCCTTCCGAGCTGAGCACGTCAAGGGCTGACAGCATTCCAGGCTGAAGGCCTGGAACGGACTGACCCATGTATTCTCTCAACAGGTTATTGTTAATATTTGGCATTTTCTCAGAACACAAAAACACCAGGTATGCAACTGGTGCCCACTTATCACTGATCAAACTAACAAGTATTTTCCATGAGGGAGCCATGAGGGCAGAGTCAGATATCCTACACTGTATATTTATATTGTCCTGCACTTTAGAATACTCCAAATAGTTTTCTACGGGGGATGTGGAGGGGGGGCAGCTCGGTTTTTCTTGCCTTTGTTCTTCCCAAATATATTCTATCATATGCTCAGCATTTCTTAACACTGGATATAATACATGTTTTACTCTTGTTTGTAATCTGAAAGGAGAAACTTGTAAGAATGAAGCAAAACTACATGTTTAGAAGGGTCCAAGTTCACTAAGAATGCCCAACACTTTCTGGTTTCTCTCCCCTCTGATATTTGGGAGTTAGAAAAATATCAGAAGTCAATGTTAGAGACATGGTTCTACTATAGTCTAACTCAGCCAAGCCTTACCTTTCTATAATTAGGACAAAGTAGACACTTGGCATTCATGAAGTGTTGAGATTTACCAGGAAAAACATGAGGTCTTTAAAGATACTAACAAGGAAATAAAAGCAACAGCTGGAATGAGAAAGTAGAGCAATTTGTGGGTTGGAGATTTCTATCAAGACTAATTTTAGTAGGACTAGAAGTGGAATGACTTGAACCATCTGGAGAGGAAGACAGGGGCCGTGAGTGAGACAACTGGGTTGTTTAGGAGGTCAGAGTACAAGGTGTCAACCACGTTTCATGAGGAATTAGAGTAGGAAGCCCGTGACAGCAAGGCGAGTCAGGGGATGGGGAAGGTTTTCACAACCATACCATCACCTCTTCTTGCAGAACTAGTATCTGGTTGTGGACCCAAACCTGAAGTTCAGGTCCCAATACACTTCGTATAAGGAAGACCTTGTGCAGATTAGCTTCAGAGCGTTATACAGGTGATAACCACAAGCACAGCGTAGTTGAGAGGTCCTGTTCCCGGCAGATCAGGCCCATAAATGCTTTCTCAGATACATCAGTTTAAATGGAAACCGATTATGGTAACAACTCCAAGATTTCCATCACTTCTGTTTCGTCTGGTACATACTGATTGCCTCACTAATCAGACAAGTATCGTGCTAGTCTAGATTTTCACTGTTAACAGGACGGTGTATGGACGCATTGCATGTATACAACATGAAGTCCTTAACTGATTTTAAGGCACTCCAGAGAAATCTGTTAGGTGTGGTTACAGCACATGCCAAGGAAAAAAGGAGAAAAAGACAACCCTTCTTGAATACCAACTGGCTGCTTTGTCCAAGATATGCTCCAAGTTTTGACAGGTTGACTCCACCCTTTTATTTCTATTTGGTTTAGTCAATCATGTACATGACTAAGCTCATGACATTTAACCCATTACACTTTGCCACACCAAAAGTTTTTCATAGAAGCTCCATGTTACATACGTTGATGTCTGAGTCAGTGTACTCAAGAGCCAGGTAAGCACAGGGGAACAATCATTTCCTGTAGCCTGAGTGGTCTGAAGACATCTAGCTTTCTGTCGAGCAAGGGAAGAATGACACCCACCCGACTGCTTGCTTTTAATTTTAGAGGCTTAGCTTATTGATCTGAGATCTGAGATTACCTGACCCTTAACCACAAACCATTGAGACATTTGTTCTCAAGGCAAGCTATAGCAAGTCACTCTAAGGGAAAATGTATATGCAAAGACTTCAAAACCTAAAATGGAGAATTTTCTAGATTGAGAAATTGTGAGGGTGACAGTGGCCTCAGATTGTTTTTCCTCCATATACTGAAACCCTACGAGGTAGTTACATCTATAAGGAACAATGGCATGAAGTCTGTGTGACTTGTACGTACTATTCTTTGTCCACATTTGTAGGTATTTTCCAGCTGAGTTATGACTGGTCTGTTCATGTTCACCATGGTCCTATATTTTCATGAAAATGTATATGGACTTAAATGCCTGCAACATTAACAGGGAACCAGATCACTACCCAACAGAACTTAAAGTGGTAAGAATTAAGGGTAGGGAATATAACCCTAACAGAAAGACAAGAGGTGGGTGGGAAGTGGTGTATGATTAGGTAGGAATAACTAGTATGAACATGAGAATGGAACCGTAATACTGAGAACCCAAAGAGGTAGCCATATATGGACCAAGCTGTTCTTAAAAATCCCCCTCGAGTTGACCAGAAGCATGGTAATAAAGTGGGGTGAAACCACCCAGTAGAAATTTGAACAGAAACTGCACAGCCATTGGGAATTCACTATGAAGTACACCGACCAGTGTGGCTTCCTCAATCTAAAGAGACTGTGTTGATTCAAAATGTTTACGTGGCATAGATTTGGGGGTACCCATGACATTGTTTGAAGTTCCACTTCCAAGTTCATCTGGGAACGTGTGTCATCTGTTGATCTGACAAGTCTGTCTCAACCTTGAGATGTACAGAAACCTTTGAGAGACATTCTAAAATACCCAGTTCCCACCAATAGTGGGCGTGGTTGGAGAACAGAATAGCAAGCAGTGGCCAGCACTTGTGAGAACTCTGGTTTAACAGATCCATTAGCTCAAGTTGTACGTGTTCCCATAAAACTAAGGGCATACCTACTACCAGTCAAGCTGAAAATGCAGTCAATCCACTTAGTACCTGATCACAAGCAAGACACTTTAAAATGCAATTCCACATGTCGACATTTAGGACCTCAAGCAAAAGCCCTCTGAATCATGGTTGCAATTGTCTACTGGAAGAAGCTTCCATTACCAGGGAGGGTCTTCACCTGTGCATATACTATGGATTCTTGGACAAAGCAAAATAGTCACCCAACTATGACCTGGCAGGTGACAAACTGACAGCTGGGAGTTCAGCATGTTGTTTCTTCCAGCCTGAGTCAACCCAAATGGAACCCACTGAGTTTTCCCATGCATTGCGTCCTTTGTTGCTAGGCTTTATTTCCATCAAGACTATTTCAACATACTTAAAGCACACTCCAGCCTGCTCTAAGTACAATAGGAAGGGGAGTGATGGCCAGTTCAGCTTTTGGGATAGGGAGTCAGGCACCCCAGCATACTAACTGTCTTCCATTAGGTCACACATCTGGCCAGTCTCAATCTCATCTTTGGTTGCGTTGATGTCGCATTAACTCAAGACCAGGACTGGTATGCAGACTCATCTTCCACAAGTGCTATTTATGCTGGAGTAACAGACAAAGTTCAATTTGGGTAAAACATTGGGCATCTTTGCTGCTGGGTTGAGGGAACTATTGGTTTTTATTCCAAGACAAATTTTCCAAATGCTCCTTGGTAAGTGAAACATGGAGCAAGTTCTGCTTAACAGTAACATTAACGTCAAGATGACAGTCGTAGAAAGCACTGTTCCAGTTATCGTGAAGTGTTAGTTGCTTCCCCAAGAGGCTAACTGCTGGTGGAGACTCACAAGGTGAGGGGAACAACTCTTCCATATTTAAATTCAAGTGACAAGAGAGCCAAGTCTATTATACAAGCCAATTGGTTACAGCAAAGCACTTGCCAGAGGAGCTCAAGTATTTGGCTTATTTAAGTCATGCACAACAAATCCAGACAGTAACAGATTCTTCATTACCCTCCGTATCAGTCACAAATAATCTAGTACATAAGAAAGCACAGTGAGGGGAAGAGCACAGGAGCTTCCAAGGTAATGCCTCTAGTTAACTCTGGGCCTCAAGTGGGTTCATGAACAAGTTCATGTTCTGGTATTTTTGTCAACTGCCCCCAAGGGAAGTCCCTGCTTCTGCAGGCCCAAAAGTCAGTGAGAATCATCTACAAGTCATATAATAACACTAAAAATAAAGCTTAACAAATAAGAGAAACCCACTCCCCACATGCTTATCCCAGTGTTTTCTCAGTTGACTTCCAGGACAGAAAGCTCAAATACCTGATAGTCCAGTTCAAAACTAGACACATAACAATCCTCATTGTAGAGAAGCCAGGCAACATTCCACTATTGGTCATCATTCTTCAAGGCCAGCGGATGGGGCCCTGGACCGTGCCTGAGGCTGTGATGTTCAGGCTCCCACTGCTCCCCAACCTAAGTAGCTGGCAAACACAAAAGTGGAGGCCCGGCTTAGACTCCTAATTTGGCCATGCCATCTCTAATTTATGGCCCAAATATTAAAGGTTATCACCCTTTGGCCAGGCACAGTGGCCCATGCCTATAATCCCAGCACTTTGGGAGGTCTGGGTAGGTAGATCAATTGAGGTCAGGAGTTTGAGACCAGCTTGCCCAACATGGTGAAACCCCGTCTCTATTAAAAATACAAAAATTAGTCAGGCATGATGGCACGTGCCTGTAATTCCAGCTACTTCGGAGGAGGAGGCAGGAGAATTGCTTGAACCCGGTAGGCGGAGGTTGCAGTGAGCTGACATCAAGCCATTGTACTCCAGCCTGGATAACAAGAGCAAAACTCTCAAAAAAAGGCAGAAAAAGAAGTTACCAATTTTTGCCTACTCTGAGCCAGGTACTCTACATACTTTGGCTTACTTAATCCCCCCATTTACTTCTATGGGATACCTATTAATAATCCCATATTATGAATGAGAACTCACCTACAGAGGGATGAAGCAACTTTCCCCACGATATGCAACTGGCAAGAGGAATAGTCAGAGTCAAGATTTAATCCCAGGTTGTTTGGATTCCAAGGCTCTGCTCTTCAGCAATAAGTGCTACAGCTAGGATGGTCTGAAAAGTGAGTTCAGAGGGATGTATTGGGCTGGTAGGATTCTCACAACAGTCCTGTTATTGGCCTTCACGTTCCACATGAGGAATCTGAGCCACAGGAGGATGAAAAATGAGGGCCACTCACTGGCCCTATTATCCTTTCTTTCCAGTGACAGATCCCTGAAACTCACCAGAGAAGAAATATAAAATGCTCCTCCTGCCACACGAGCTATCCTTAGGAGTGGAGGCACAGAGAGAAGAGATGTGGTGAAAACACTCCAATTTTTCTTTTCAACAGCTTTATTTCAATTATATCACTTCTGAGCCAAGACAAACTGCTTCCGAATCTGAATCCACCCATCCCTTTTCTTTTGTCTCTTGATTCCCCACCACCACAACCTGAGTCTGTGGAGGTGGACACAGGAAGGGGTAATGAGGTTTGTGCAAAGAACAATTCTAGTTCCAGTTGCCTGAACTCATATTCTGAGCTGGAATCATTCCGGTTATTTGCCAAAACTATCAGCCACGCTGGCTGCATTGTGAAGCCTGCCTGAATCCTAGGTCTGCCAGCACAGAAGAAAAGCATCCAGGGGAACAGGTGGTGAAAGGTGGCCACTGTCCGTGCCAGCACAGCAGGAAGAACCCTCTGTGTTGGTGCTCTGCCCTTTGGAATGTGGGATTTGTTACTGTCTAACTAATTATTTGCATGGAGCTGGTGGTACTGCATAGACAGGCATATAATAGTATTTATTCGATCTTTTACAACATTAATATGATGTTGAACTCCAAAATGTACAAGCCTAATTTAGATTATATACAGAGCTAGAACTTTCCAATTCCCTGCCTCGGCTATATTTACATATCCCCAGTTTAACATGAGAAGCAGCTGCAAGTACTGTGGGGAAAAGGCTACCCACGTAGACCTTCTCCCGAGTTCTCCCTCATCAGCATCCACCCTGCAGCAACCCTAGCTTAAGCCCTCGTTTCTTGCCTACTGCCTTGCTCTGCCCTCCCAACTAGCCCACTCTAGATCCTTCTGCACCCTGCATCCAGAGAGACGTTTCTAAAACACAAAAGCCTTCCCTGGCTCCCCATCATTTCAGGGTAAAGACAAATTTCTTGCAAAAAGAGTAGAGAAAAAGGCCATGTACTGCCTGAGCCAGTCTTCAAATTCCATCCCTGCTTGGAACCCCAGTTGTTCCACCTCCTAGTATGTTTCCAGTGCTATCCCCGCTTTTAGTACACTCTAATCTCTGTCATCCCCCCACCCTGGCTAATTCCCACTTTTCCATTTTGACTTCCAAAGGTCAAAGCAAAAGCAAAGTTTTTTGTTGTTGTTGTTTTGGAGATAGGGTCTCACTCCATAGACCAGATGGGAGTGCAGTGGCACAATCACAGCTCACTGCAGCCTTCACCTCCTGGGCTCAAGTGAGCCTTCTGACTTAGCTACCAGAGTAGATAGGACCACAGGCATGCACCATCACACCTGGCTAATTAAAAAAAAAAAAAATTCATACAGATGGGATTTCACCACGTTGCCCAGGCTCATTTGAAACTCCTGGCTTCAAGAAATCTTCCCACCTCAGCCTCCCAAAATGCTGGAACTACAGGTGTGAACCACTGCACCCAGCCAAGTTTTTTTCTTCTTCAGAAAGCGTTTCTCTGCTAGATCCCTTCTTAGTCCATTCTGACTGCTATAACAAAATAACATAGATAGGATAGCTTATAAACGATACATTTCTGTCTCACAGTTCTGGAAGCTGGGAAGTCCAAGATCTTTGTGACAATTTAGTATCCGGAGAGGGCCCACTTTCTCGTTCATAGATAACAACTTCCTGCTGTGTGCTCACATGGTAAAAGGAGCGGATGAGGTCTCTGGCCCTTAATCCCATTCAGGAGGGCTTCCCGCAGTGACCTAATCACCCCCCAAAGACACACCTCCTAATAGCATCACCTTGGGGGTAACGATTTCAACATGTGAATTTGGGGGGTGGGTGGGGGCACAAATATTCAGACCATAGCTAGCCCTTAAAGAGAATTAAGGACCTCCCTCATGTCCTTTCACAGCAAAAATGCTAACACTGCTCTTATTACAGCTCCATTGTCACCATCTGTTCATTTGTCTGTGTCCTTCGCCAGCAGTGAGCTCATGGAAAATAGAATGTATTATTTGCCTTTGTATCCCCAGTACCCACAATAGTTCCTGGCTAGAAACGGTAACTCAATCACGGTTTTTAAAGGAATGAAGAGTTAAATAAATGGCTAGGTTGCTGTAACTAGAAATAGACAGTACACTTAAATGGTGTAATTGAAGAGAGTTTAATAAAGGGACTATTTATGAAGGTGCAGACAAGTAAGGAAAACATGTAAGAAGTAATGTAGCATCCCAGGGGCCAGCTACGGCAGGAGCTATGACCACCTCTAGGCCTGAAAGTACAAGGAGAAAGAGTCAGTCTTACAACGAGAGAGGGGCCGGGCGCGGTGGCTCAAGCCTGTAATCCCAGCACTTTTGGAGGCCAAGGCGGGTGGATCACAAGGTGAAGAGATCGAGACCATCCTGGTCAACATGGTGAAACCCCGTCTCTACTAAAAATACAAAAAATTAGCTGGGCATGGTGGCGCGTGCCTGTAATCCCAGCTACTCAGGAGGCTGAGGCAGGAGAATTGCCTGAACCCAGGAGGCGGAGGTTGTGGTGAGCCGAGATTGCGCCATTGCACCGCAGCCTGGGTAACAAGAGCGAAACTCTGTCTCAAAAAAAAAAAAAAAAAAGAAGGAGAGAGGGTAACTTCAGGGAGGACCCACTGACAGGAGATGTGGCCTTCAGTAGAGGATGTGTCCAACCTGCAGTGACCTGGCAAGATGGGATCTGAGGTGATAAATATGCTGAACTTCTCTCCCATCCTCCAGTCTCCTGCTGCTAACAGTCACCAAAAGCAAAAGGCAAGGAGCCAATGATGCAGTCAGCGTGGGTCATCCTCCCTGGGTACACAGCAGGGTGAGGATGAGTGTGGGGTGAGAGGAGGGGGTCAGATCTGGAAGAGCAAATGGAAAATATCCAACACAGTTTCTCTCCAAGAAAAGAATTGCATTCTAAAGATTAAGGAGTTCAAGAATATAATCAGAAACAAACAAACAAACAAACAAAAAAACGTCTTATTAGCAGCTGATCAGAAACAGGAGAAATACTTTGATCAGCCCGTTGTGATTTAAAAAAAAAAAAAAAGGCCGGGCGCGGTGGCTCATGCCTGTAATCCCAGCACTTTGGGAGGCTGAGGTGGACGGATCACGAGGTCAAGAGATTGAGAACATCCTGGCCAACAGGGTGACACCCTGTCTCTGCTTAAAATACAAAAAATTAGCTGGACATGGTGGTGCACGCCTGTAGTTCTAGCTACTCAGGAGGCAGAGGCAGGAGAATTGCTTGAACCTGGGAGGCGGAGGTTGCAGTGAACGAAAATCCCGTCACTACACTCCAGCCTGGTGACAGAATGAGACTGTCTCAAAAAAAATAAATAAATAAATAAAATAAAGACCAATAGTCTGGCACCCAGGTTTCTTATGGTAGAAGCACACTTCTCAGGATAATAAAGGAAGAAAAGGGAAGGAAAATGGGAATTGGATGCATTCTTGGGGTAAGTTTGAGAGTAGGAGGAAGATGGTGGCTGAGAGCCAGGAATAAAGACTTAAAAGAGAGAAATCTAGTAGAGAATTTTCAAGTAAACATGTGGGCACTCTGAGTGATGTAATATCTCCCTAGGATCATATGAACCCACAGAAAGAATTTTAAAAAGCCTTGATATGCTCAGTGTGAACAGATTTCTTATGGAAGTTAATGAAGGAATTGAGTTTCTATCAAGATTGGAATGGTACAGGGCTGCTGAAGGCCAGGGTCCAAGAAGAAAGACGTATTACTTAAATAAACAGAGGAGGAACTGGAGTTTGGAGAGGTAAAGTAGCCGACCAAAGGGCACAAGGCCAGGAGAGAGAGCAAGATCAAAATCGGGTTGGTCTGACTGTAACTTCTGGGCATTTTCACTGTCAGCCTGCCTCCTTCTATTTTATCTCTAACACAAAGGCAGAGAGGTAGGCACGTACAAATATTTATGCCTTTCTGAATATAGAAACTATAACTGTATAATTCTAATAGCTCATAGATATATACTAGTATAAGGGCTAGAATTTATGGAGTGCATACTGTGTGCCAAGGGCTCTAAATGGGTTTTCCTATCTAATTAAAGAAACTCAAGAAAGCTTCTATTACCATCCCATTTTACAGATGAAGAAACATTCCAACAGATGAAGCAGCATTCCTAAGGTTGCATAGTTAGTAAGTTTGAATTCATAATTCAAATTTAGGCAATCTGTATTTCTAGATAATCTCAGCAGCTGTCCTGAATACATTTATTCCATTTAAATACCTAAAAAGAAAGGGTTTATACCTTCTTGAATGAAGACCTGCAAATTAAGCTGTTTTTTGAAGTTGGGTTGCTTCCAGCTCCAAAGTACTGTGGATATATTATCACAAGTCTCTTTTGAGTTTTAGTCCCAATTCCTGCTGTCTTGCATACCACATTAGCTGCTGCCATTAGATTTTCACATTTTGCTCTTTGAAATGAGACTACCAGTGGCAGCGTTGGAAGCCCAAGCACTTCCTCAAGACTTCATATTTTAGAAGAGGTCCCCTACGATGATCTCAGCAGCAGCTCGTCTCTGGCCTTGATCCTCTCTGCAGGTCTGCTTCAGGTCCAGCAGCTTAGAAATGGAGGAAATATTTTAATAAAGGAAAAGAAGAGAAAGCATTGTTATTCTCTGTAGCTCATGTTCCTAACAGGAATTTCTCCAGGCACTTAGACTTTGGCAGCATTTAATTTCATGTTACATCCAACAGGAGTGGTGTTCTGCCTTTATCTGGAATGTTCTTGATGAGCACTGTGGTCCAAAATGCTGGTTTGACATCTTAGACTTTTCCTTATAACATTGTATCCATGGTTATCAAAGCGTTTCTTAACATTATTATTATATTTCACATTATCTGTGGGTTTTGAAAAGGTATTATTCCATTTTATAGACAGTAACAAAATGTCACAGAGAAAATAAGTGACTTACCTAAGTTATAAGTCAGTGACAAAACTGGGACCAATAGCCTGTGTTCCTGATTCCAGGTAAAATAAATTCATCTCCTAGAAGAAATATTCTATTTTTTCTTCTCCATATGTCCAAAGCCATCCTTTCCTACAGGATAAACTACCAGTCTTTTAGTGCTACATGTTAAGGCAAGAAGCCAGCACTAGCCTTCCATTATAACTTTATAACCCAGTACACAAAAGCATTTGCTTTGGAGTCCAAAGAAGCCAAGTGTAAATATTAGCTCCATCACTTACTAGCTGTGAATTCTTGGGTCAGTTCCTTCACATATATGAGTCTTAGTTTTCTGTAAGAGAGGAAACACTGCTAATTGCCTGCCCAATATCTATTTCCATTTCTGTCTTCTACCAGAAGACAAAAATGTGATTTGGTTCAGGGCATCACTGTGCCAAGGTAGAAACGTCCATTCCTCCAGACTCGCTCTCAGCTGAGGGTGCCCAACTACCATGTGACCCAGTTCTGGGCAGTGAATCATAAGCTGAGGTTTCTGGAGAGCTTTGCTTCCCTCAATAAGTGCCTACTCCACCTCCTCTGCTTCTTCCTGCTTGGTCTGCTTTCCTTCCCCCATGCCCCCCAACACTTAAATACTCATTTCCCAATATATTTCCATTACGTTACTTCTTGGATGAAATAACTAGTTAACTGGTTGAAATGAGAACTCTTCTTCCTTCAATACCAGCCAAAGGTACGTTTTCAAACACTCTCCTCAGCACCTCCCGGGAGAGCTCACTACATCCAAATCTTGTTTGAAAGCCTGAAGTTATGATTTATTTATGTTTTCAGAATCTCTCAAATTCGTAGGAACAAATATCATCATCTGCAGATGTTTCAGACTTAGTTTTCTTCTCTCTCTTTCTGGTTTTAGTCCTAGAGCTGTCCAGCACCATCTCTGCAAAAGGATAAACAAGGGATTGGGCAGTGTCTTCTCTTTGTCCTTCAGACCCACTCTATGCTCTTCTCCATTGTGCTTTCCATGGGGGAAACTGAGTTCATGAACTACACCAAGAGGCTCTTGTGCTCCCTGCCTTCTAGTTGAGCCAATGGGGAGCCCTGGCAGAGACTGGAGGGAGGGAGGAGTATGGGTCAGTATATTTAGTTCCCTGGCTGTCAGGCAAGCTGTGTCCTCTCAACGAAGGTCATAGATCTACTCAAGTCATCTTTTCTATGCAACTCTTCCTTTTGGGTTCCAGCAGCCATCTATCCTGCTTTTATCACTTTGGGCCTAATTTAGTTATAGCTTTTCTGTTTCAAGACCTGACTTCACTATCCTTGTGGTTTCCCTCCACCCCCTTTTACCTTTGAAATTTTTCCTTTTATTAAACACTCTTTGAATTATCCTAATTTGAGCACGTCATCTGTTTCCTTGACAACACTGACTGATACAGATGAGAACATCAAAATGGACCATTTTTGCATCTGAATAGTGCTCCTCAGATTTCCCAGTGTCTAGGGTCCTCACACTAAAGGAACAGGTGCCCATAATTCCCACTAGTACAGCCCAGCAGCTTGGTATTCCCCACTCTGCCACTATTGTCCTCACTCCGTGCTTTCTTCAATCATGTTCAAAACTGACCTATTCTGTATCCTTTTTCATGACTGTCTTCCAACATGACAATGATTGAATTTGCTTATGGGTGCTAGTACATCAATGGAAGAAAGTCAGCACAGTGTGTATTGGTCTTCAATAAACAAATTGCATCTTTCTAGACAATGCTCATTGGTCCTCATAGTTTATATATTCCATTGCTGTCCCTTGGCCTATAATTAATCAAACAGGGCAGAGTCACCTGAAAAGTACAGGCACTGCTTCATTACTTCACAGCAGAATTAAAAAAAAAAAAAAACGGTGACAAGTTTCAGGCTTTTGATATTTAAAAATTATTGCCAACTGGGATGTATAGCCATAGTTTGTCCTGGGGCTTGAATAAATGCAAACCCTCTTGCTAAGATTAGAAAGCGCTGGCTCAGGAAGGACGCTGAGTGAATGCACGGTGTCACCCTTTTCCAGCCTTCGCCTTTCTCTGGCTTTTCAGGTCTTAAAACTTTTCTGAGAATGCTCTGTGAATATTGAGTTCACAAGGACCGGCTCACTCTAACCAAAGTATTAGGAAATTCATATGTAAAGCAGAATGACAACTTAATCATTTATAATAAGACCTATTACATGGGAATTTGCTTGTGGGTAAATTATATATATTCTTTAAGTACATAAATACTTTAAGTTACTTCAATCAGACAATAAATGTATTATCAGTTAGCTGCAGGTAACAGAAACCAAGACAATAGATTAAACCATAAGAACATTTGTTAATAACATATTATTTATTTATTTACCAAGAAGACAGCAGTCTCATCAATGTCATCAAGGAACTATATCCTTTAGCACATTTGCTTATGGCCTCTTGGCTGCAAGATGTCTACCCCTCCAGGTATCAAGACTACATTCAAAATTAGAAAACAAGTAGCTGGGTGTGTAAGCGTGTGTGTGCGTTCTTTGCATAAGGCTTTGTCTTTTTATCCAGTTAGCTTCTCAGAAGCCCCACTAGCCAGAACTGTGTCACAGTCATTCCAATTGTCAGGAAGGCTAAGAAAGCAGGTATCAAACTCTCCAGCCACTATTCTATAGTGAGAGCCAGCATGGAATAAGAGATTTGGATGGTGTGGCAGCTGAGGAGGTGTGTGAAGATCTCCCTTTCAGAAAGAACTCACTGTTGAGAGGAAAGGAGCATAGTTGGCCAACAGCCTCTAGCTACAGCATCTTCAAGATATGCCATGTGTGTGAGCTGAGGCCCATCTCTTCCTGGGTGGTCCCCAGCCAATACCATACAAGCTGGGAGTGCTCAGGTGTGGCCCTGTTTGCCCAGCATGGAACTCCTCTAATGGGTAGTCTTTGTTCGAGTCCCTATTGCATTGGCAGAGACTTATGCAAATCCACATCATGCTCTGACGCTCCCCCTGCCCAATTCTGCTCCTCTCTCTTTCCTTTCACAGGTGTCTATCTGCATAGAGGTGTGAAGGCTTTCATTGCCCAATCCTGTTTCCTCTCCCTTCTTCTGTCATGGCCGTTAGCCCCCAATAAATTTCTTATACTCTCAATTCCATCTTAGCATCTGCTTCCTAGAGGAGCTGAACTGACAGTAAAGGAAAACATCAACATGCTGGTTACCTATAACACAGAAATCAAACAATGCCCGTGCTAAGAGAATATAGGATCAGACAGTCAGGTGCAGGCCTTCTGATCCTATATTCTCTTAGCAAGAGCATTGTTTGATTACAAGCTCATGCTTGTAATCCCAGCACAAACTGGGATTTAGGAGGCAGAGGTGGGGGGATCACTTGAACCCAGGAGTGTCAGACCATCCTGGACAAAATAATGAGATCCTATATCTACAAAATATCACTAAGAAAGGGCTGAGTGTGGTGGCTCACACCTGTAATCACAGCACTTTGGGAGGCCCAGGCAGGAGGATCACAAGGTTAAGCGATTGAGACCATCCTGGCCAACATGGTGAAACCCCATCTCTACTTAAAATACAAAAAATTAGCTGGGTATGGTGGCATGCACCTGCAGTCCCAGCTACTTGGGAGGTTGAAGCAGGAGAATCTCTTGAATCTGGGAGGCGGAGGTTGCAGTGAGCCGAGATCGCGCCACTGTACTCCAGCCTGGCAACCAAGCAAGACTCCGTCTCAAAAAACAAAAAAAGAAAAAGAAAAAAAGAAAAATTAGCCAGTCATGGTGGCACCCCAAGCCTGTAGTCCCAGATATTTGAGAGGCTGAGGCAGGAGGGTCACTTTAGCCCAGGAGGTGGAGGCTGCAGCAGTGAACTGTGATTGCTCCACTGCACTCCAGCCTGGGCAACAGAGCAAGATCCTGACACACACACACACACACACACACACACACACACACACACACACACAAGAATATAGAATCAAAACAAGTGAGAATAAGTAACCTGGTCTTACCATAGGGTGTCCTAATTTGGTCTCTCTTCTCTCTTACTTCAGAAAGGACATCCATGCCCCCAGCCTCACACTTGTGCACACTGGCAGAGTTGGTCTTGGATTCTCTGACTTATTTTTCTGTTTCTGATCAAATCATCCTAGTTCTGTTGGCCTGTGCCTTCCTAGCCATGTTGATTCCACAGAGTACGCTACAATCAAGCCCTGTTTTTCCCACCTTGGGCCCAGAAGACATTGTTTCCTTTTTTGGTCAGTTGTTTGCTTGTTTTGTTTTGCTTTAAGGAGAATACTCCAAATATCTGCTTTCTTCTGTTGTGTGTTGACTGTATAATTTCAATTCTCAGAGTTCTAATGGAGCGTCACTGCCACCCCTTTCCATTCTACACTGTCCTTTAAAATAGCATCCGTTCTAGAGCATAATTTCCTCTGGGGAACCCTTGGGTAGCTTCATGTGTTTGTTATTTCAAACTTTATTTATTGAGCATCTATCTGTGACAAGCTCTTTACTAGGAGATGGTCATAACAACAATGAACAAGACATAGGCACGCTCCTAAGAACCTCACAGCTGTTTTAAGTTAAACAAAACTATCATGAAAAGGCAGAAGAGGCTGGGCACGGTGGCTCATGCCTATAATCCCAGCATTTTGGGAGGCTGAGATGTGCGGATCACTTGAGGTCAGGAGTTTGAGACCAGCTTGGCCAACATGATGAACCCTGGGTTAAAAATACAAATTAGCAGGAGGCTGAGGCAGGAGAATTGCCTGAACCCAGGAGGCAGAGGTTGCGGTGAGCCGAGATCACGGCATTGCACTCCAGCCTGGTTAACAAGAGCGAAACTCCGTCTCGGAAAAAAAAAAAAAAAAAAATACAAATTAGCCGGGCCTGGTGGTGTGTGCCTATAATCCCATAATCCCAGCTACCCGGAGGCTGAGGCAGAACTGCTTGAACCCAGGAGGCAGAGGTTGCCGTGAACCAAGATAGCGCCATTGCACTCAAGCCTGGGCAAAAAGAGTGAAACGCTGTCTCCAAAAAAAAAAAAAAAGGCAAAAGAGGTGAGATTCAAGCCAAAAGAGAAGTGTATCACTCATCAGACCCTTTCTCTAACCTGAATATTTTAAGCTTTCCACCCTCCAAGAGACGAAACTGCAGCGATTGTCAGAACAGCATAAACTCTCTGCAGGCATACACTGGACATTAAATATGCGTGTGGCTTACTGTCTGCCAATTTATGCTGCTTGTCACTGTCTGGTGCCACCCTCAGATCCCTACTGCTGATTGCTGCCTGCCTAAGATGGCCTCTCTCTCGCCAGGCTTGAAAAATGGCAGAGCTGCCCAAATGGTGGTTCTTTCTCCACCCACTATCGTTGCCACACATTCCCAGGTACATTCGCCTCAAGGTCTTTATCTTTGTCTTGGTTTCAGAATGTATTTATGTTGAATGCCTCATTCCTATTAATTAATGCCCATTATTTCATTTTGCCACCATAATTATTTATACAATCATTCATCAGTTCTCTCCTTCTAAAGTAAAAATTAACACAGCTGAAGACAGACTTGACTGGATCACAGCCTGGATGTAATCTAAAACATTGAACCTAGAAATAATGACAGCCCTCTAGTCTGGGAATTCAATCTAGTCTGGTCTTTTCCAAAAGACAAGAGTCTTGGGTGCTTCAGCAAAGCTACAGCGGACCGCAGAAAGTCACCTAACCCAAACCCCTCGTTTCATAAAGAACAAAACTGGGGCCGAGCGCAGTGGCTTAACCTGTAATCTCAGCACTTTGGAAGGCCAAGGTGGGCAAATCACCTGAGATCAGGAATTTGAAGACCAGCCTGACCAACATGGTGAAACTCCATCTTTACTAAAAATACAAAAATTAGCTGGGCTTGGTGGTGCCTGCCTGCAATCCCAACTGCTCTAGAGACTGAGGCATGAGAATCACTTGAACCTGGGAGGTGGAGGTTGCAGTGAGCTGAGATGGGGCCACTGCACTCCAGCCTGGGCAACAGAGCCCGAGTCAATTAAAAAGAAAAGAACAAAAGAACGAAATTAACTCCAGATCAGTTAAGTTACTTGCCTAGGTCAGATAGCTGTGGACAAATCTGGGACTAAAACCCAAGAGCCCTCTTCCTGCCCAGGCTCTTTCCAACAGCTGTCCTACACAGAACTCGCCTGGACTCTGGACTCACCGGCTCCCACAGCTAATTCTCCTTCCATGTTTTCATCCTCATTGTGTTCTCTTTCTTCTCATGTCAGCCGCAGCTTCCTTTCTTTCCTTCTTCCTTCTCTCGCCGCAGGATTTTTTGCATTCCTGTCAGTCCTGTGTTGCTCCCTCTATGCAGAGTCTGTGTTTTCTCTCTGTGTTACTAGTTACTAGTAGCAAAACTAAAAGAAGAAAACCAGTATGCATGTCTATCTTTGTTTCTTCTACATTCAGTGCTTAAAAAAATAAATAAATAAAAGCTTGATATCTATGAAAATTCTGATCTTTAAAATTACAATTCTACAAATACACTATCAAATCTACTGGAAAAATAATACCACCCAATTCCCAATACCAAATACTTAATACTAAAGCACTTCTGGTATAGCAGAGTCATTTTTTGAATGATTGCATTAGGAGCTCTCAGGATCAAGAAAAGATATAAAGTTTTATACAGGAATTATAGTCTCATGTAAGTAATCAAATCAGAATTTAAAGGATGATATTAACTCTCTGTAGAAGCAATAGAAACGGCTGGGCGTGGTGGCTCACGCCTGTAATCCCAGCACTTTGGGAGGCCAAGGCGGGTGGATCACTAGGTCAAGAGATCGAGACCATCCTGGTCAACATGGTGAAACCCCGTCTCTACTAAAAATACAAAAAATTAGCTGGGCATGGTGGCGCGTGCCTGTTAATCCCAGCTACTCAGGAGGCTGAGGCAGGAGAATTGCCTGAACCCAGGAGGCAGAGGTTGCGGTGAGTTGAGATCGCGCCATTGCACTCCAGCCTGGGTAACAAGAGCAAAACTGCATCTCAAATAAAGAAAAAAAAAAAAAGAAAGAAGCAGCAATAGAAACAAATGACTGAGAGAGTGAAAAACAAGCAACAAAAACACCACCACCTCATGACCTTAACTGGGAAGCTGTTTGGGGACAAGTAATGCACTGTATTTTATCAGGTCTGGAAGAGACAATGCTCAGAGTTAAACCCACTGTTCTGTGGCCATGCTGCCCCCCAAGCGTGGACGAACCATTCAATTTCCCATGTATTCTGCCAACAGAAAAAGCATGTTTTTGACGGCAGGCATTAATACTCCAGATCCAAGGAAGGAAAATCCTCAGTATAAATTAACTACTTGGTATCCCCATTCTCTTTCACTAACAGGCTGTTCCACTCCATGTGATAGACTCTAGCTCTGGGCTGACAAAGCTGAGGTTCTGACTTTGAAATCTGGTGACCCCACAAAGGTGCTGTTACCATGAGCTCTGCCTCATGTCCAGCCAGCCTCCCTTTTGAGCATTTTAGGTCTCTCTCTAGCTTCTTCAAGTTGATAAAATGATGCATATCTATTGAGCACAATTGCAGGCCTTGAATACAGTAGGTTACTTGCTCTCTAAGATCAGACAATCTTGTTGGCTTCAACAAACCAGGAGTATGGGTATTAAAGATTTTAATATGTGGATAACTAGGTCTGCCTCTCTGTGCCATCTTTTTCATGTTTTTCTAACAGCATCAAGAAAGGGAAGAAAAGCAGTGTTGAGAGCCTGCTGGGGCTGGCCCCGGGTGAGCAAACGCAGTTCTCTCTGTGTGCCTCAGACAAAGGAGAAGCGCCTCTTGTGGGTTCATTTCATTCTTGCTTGAGCAGCCCTGTGTGTGGTCTCAGAACTCAGGGTCCTGGAAACTGCTTAAAGGAGTCAAATCATTCAACCCCAAAGAGGGCTCTTGCCCTAAGTCCAGACAACAGCTGTGAAGCAGCTGCACCATTGTGCTCTAAAGCTGCTTAGTGTGCGATGCAAAGGAAAAAAGAACTAGCCCTTGGAAGCTATGTGAGAATTACAACCCCCTGCAACAACAGCTGGCGGGTAACATATACCATGAAGACATTTGTGGCATTAGAATGGATACATAAAAGATGAGAATTTGAACAGTATTTTAAGGGTTTTTTTCCCCATGAAAGTTAATGCACTCAAATCTTTTTAATGTAAGAAAATTAATAAGAAAAAAATGGAAAGAGAACTACAGCAGCTGGTACAACACAAACACGAAGGCAGGTAAAATATGACTCTGTGCCATCTTCACGTTTTTTCCGTGCTCCAATGCCCCACCCAAAAATAGCATGAAATGTTTCCCTGGAGCAACCAAAGATGAATGCCTGCTCCCCGAGCCAGGCTCCAAGTTCAGGCACAGCACCACTTCTTAGAGCTGGCAGCTTTACTAGCCTTTGATGATTACTTTGTGGGACACATCAACCTTGCTCCTCTTTCATGTGCAAGACAAGGCAAGAGCTGAGGCCAGGCAGGTATAGCTGCAGGCAGGGCTTTCTCCAATGCTGTGCAGAAGGGCTTCTGCCTGCCCAGGCCTGCGGGGAGCCATTGCAGTCGCTTGCCGCCCACATCCTATGGAAAGGAGTCCCCATGTTCTGGTGGCTTTGGATGTGCGTTGCCCAGTGGTGGGCGAGCTAGAACCTGGGACCGAAAAGAAGTCAGGCACTGGGTACTTTCTGAGCCCAGCTTTCGGGGTCTGTGCTTTTTCCTCCCATCCCTGTTTGTGACACCTTCCTCTAAACTCTTTAAAAACCAAATTGACCCCATTTGCTTTTCTGACCCTCCTCCCCTTTCCCCATCAAAATTATCTGTCACGGAAGTAAGGAAACTATCACTGACACACATTATTGATGGGAATATAAATCCATATCCCCTTTCAGGGGTGCAGGTTAACATGGTATAAATTTTAAATGTACATTCTCTTGGACCCAAGATTTTCACATCTAGAAATGCATCCTAAAGAAATTATTACCCAGGTAGGCAAAAATATATGTGCAAGAATGTTTACTGCTGCTTTGATTTAAAATACTGAACAACTGTCAATAACATAGGCTCCATCAGAAAAGGATCAGTTAAATAAATTATCACAGAAGCATCCATTGAAACACTTTTTTTTTTTTTTTTTGAGACGGAGTTTCGCTCTGGTTACCCAGGCTGGAGTGCAATGGCGCGATCTCGGCTCACCGCTACCTCCGCCTCCTGGGTTCAGGCAATTCTCCTGCCTCAGCCTCCTGAGTAGCTGGGATTACAGGCACGCGCCACCATGCCCAGCTACTTTTTTGTATTTTTAGTAGAGACGGGGTTTCACCATGTTGACCGGGATGGTCTCGATCTCTCGACCTCGTGATCCCCCCGCCTCGGCCTCCCAAAGTACTGGGATTACAGGCGTGAGCCACCGCGCCCGGCCCCTGAAACACTCTTTAGTCTTTAAAAATAAGGAAGTAGGTTTATATCTATTGACACTGATGTATGTCCCTAAAACATTGTTAAATGAGGAAAGTGGGTTATACAAGCCTACTTAGAGTAGGATCCCTCTTACATATTTTTTTGTTTATGTGTTTGTACTTGTGTAAAAAGAATGAAATTATAAATGTCATTCTGATGACAATAGCATCTCTGAGGAATAGCAGTAGAGACATTATCTACTTGCTCTATATTGCTTACATTTTTACAAAGGAGATATATTAACAGAAAAATATTTTGATGTATCTTTTTAAAACCTTCTCTAAGAACAATATATGCAAAGCCTTCACATTGATAACTACTTGCATTTGCAAAGAGCTTTGCAGTTTTATTTTCCTCATTAACTTATTCAGTCTTCACAGTCCTGTGAGGTAAGGAAGATAGATCTTAGTATTTATTGTCAAAGATAAACAAACATCCGTTAACTCAGTGAAACCAGATTTTATTCAGTAACTGCTGAGAGTAAGAGAAGGACTACAGCTTGATTCTGATTTTTGCACAGGTGACTGGGCATTTTAAAGGGGAAGATGGAGAAGGAGAAAAGAGGAGCCAGTGGGACTCCGGTGAAGCCTTACAAAGGGTTGGTGGGAGGGGGTCACCATGATTAGGCCAGCTGCATCTCCTAGCTGGCAATTAACACCAGCTGGGAGCCAGGGCCCAATCCTTCCTGATAATTACATCTCAAAGGAATGGCTTTCAGATTCTTGAGAGACTCTCCTGACTTGCCGGAGATACATATACATCTCAAAGAGACAAAGAAAGGATTCACAATTGTAAGCCCTGCTTGATAAATGCTCTAGGTAAGGAGGCTGGAACAAAAAGCAAATTCTTTTCACAGCCCTGAGCTTTTCCAGACAAGAACTTAAAACGAGGCTCGGTTGTCCCAGGGGCGCAACTTTATAAGGGCTGCAGAAGCCATGTTAAGGTTTGGTCAAGTCTGTTAGTGCAGAGGTTTGAAGGAAGTGTTTGTGCTGAAAGTTTTTGGCGTTCTCAGTATCCTTTTTTCAGGCTAAAAAACTAGTTCTCAGCTGGGTGCAGTGGCTCATGACTGTAATGCCAGCACTTTGAGAGGCCAAGGCAGGTAGATCACCTGAGGTCAGAAGTTTGAGACCAGCCTGGCCAACATGGTGAAACCTCATCTCTACCAAAAATACGAAAATAAGCCAGGCATGGTGGTGTGCATCTGTGGTCCCAGCTATTCTGGAGGCTGAGGCAGGAGAATTGCTTGAACCCAGGAGACAGAGGTTGCAGTAAGCCGAGATCACACCATTGCACTCCACTCCGGGCAACAGAGCAAGACTCCATCTCAAAAACAAACAAACAAACAAACAAACAAACAAAAAACTAGTTCCCAGAGAATTTACATGGTGTGTCAGCTGAGATCTGACACACGGCTCTCCCTTCCAGAAACATCTTACCATTCCACCGCCAGGAGGGCAGCAGCTCCCAGCCTCCAGCTGAAGCATCATCAAACCCCATCTTAGCTTTTGAGCCAAAGCCAAGCTCTTCCTGGGTAGCCCTCAGCCTACAAACTCTAGCACCGAGTGCTAGGAAGTATGCAGTCAGGCCATTTCTGCCCAGCATGGGGCTCTTCTAGTGGGCAACTTCTGCTCCAAAGTCCTGGGTTAGTTGTGCCTTTGTCAGATCTGCAATACAGTTTCAGGATCTCCTTGTCCAACTGTTATATATAAATTTTCGGTGCCGCAAAAGAAGTAGGACTTGAATATAAATTTCATCAGCAAGGCAATTTACTTCTATAAAGAATGCAGCTCACAGATAGAAAAATGGCGAGCGCACACCTGGACAAGGCGGGGGAAGGGGTTCTTATTCCTGATGCAAGTATCCCATACTGCTGTGTTATTCCCCATTGGCTAGGGTTAGATCGCACAGTCTAGGCTAATTCCGATTGGCTATTTTAAAGGGAGCAGGGGTATGCGAGCCAGAGTGGCGGGGTAGGTAGTTTGGCGAGAAGGAAGGTTATGGGACAGGACAGAGCAGGTAGCCAGGGGTGACATCGGTCAAAGCAGGTGACTGGAGCAGTTGACTAGGGCAGGTGACTGAGATGAGTCAGGACAGAGCAGGGGACCACAGAACAGATGTGAACTACTGATTGGAACTGGTAGGAAGGTTTTTTACTGAAACTACAAGGAAGTGAAACTTTAAAATGGAGAATTAAAGAATAAGAGAGCTGAACATACTGACATACTGATTCTTTGAAGAGAAACTTGGAGTTCACTGTATCTAACGCAACCCTCTTGCCTCCATCTTTCCCTTTTATGAGCATCCCTCCAAGAAACCTCGATACTCCTGGCCTCATCTCAGTATCTGCTTCATGGGGTACCTGAGCTAAAACGTGGCTTGCCCAAAACTACATTCATCGCTAACAGATGCTCAAACCAGTTTCTGAATCCCATTAAAATGTAAGCCCTGTTAGAGATGCTTGTATTTTAACCACACTCAAAGTGTTAGCTAAAATTCTAAAAGTGGGAATGGCAGAATGAGCTGAAGGGTAACAAGGATGTGAGGGGAACTGGGGAGAAGCCAGAGCCCTTAGGGCCTCCTTCTGGAATGACCGGAATCATACTACATGGCCTTTTACCTTCATTCATAAGATTAGGAACACAAGCAGAGGCAAGGCCAGAATGCTAACACAGCACTGTAGACAAATTTCTATTCCTGAATTTCTTACATTACATGGTAATTGATATGTCTGCCTCTCTCATCAGATCATGAGTTTCTTGAGGGTAAGAGCTGTGCTTTAATTCCTTTTGCCATTCCCGGTGCCTAGGACATGAGTCTGTCCATCATACTAGTTCAGTAATAGTTGAATAAATAATTGAGTCTTAGCAGAAAGAGAGTAGAGACAAAAATGGGATGATAATTGTTATAGTCAGTATTTACTGAGAGCATATCAGCCACTGTACAAATGCTTTATCATGTATCATCATATTTAAATACACAGTAACCCCAAGAGGCAGTGCAGCAGGTGGTGGTGTCCAGAAGCAGACTCTGAAACAAAGTTTAGGATACACGATATTTTTGTGTTTATTAGGAAATACTTAGGATCAATACCCACAAAAAGAGTAAAGAAGTGAGGTTGGGCCAAGTGCGGTGATTCATGCATCTAATCCCAGCACATTGGGCGGCTGAGGTCAGAGGATCACTTGAGCACAGGAATTCAAGACCAGCCTAGGCAAGATAGAGAGACCTCATTCCTACAAAAAAATTTAAAAATTCGCAGGCCTAGTGGCACATGCCTATGGTCCCCGCACTCAGAAGACTGGGGTGAGAGGATATTTGAGCCTGTGAGGTCAAGGATACAGTTAGCCGTGATCATACCACTGCACTCAGTCACCAGATGACAGAGTGAGACCCTGTCTCAAAAAAAAAAAAAAAAAAAAAAAAAGTGAGATTGGACGGATTCATTTAGGTTGTCCTGTGTGGGCACCAAAGTGACCAGGACTTTATACATCCTCCCACTCAGTCACTAGATGTGAGCCCTCCTCGGGTGAGTCCATACTCTGCCACTGAGACAGTCCCCAAAGGAGCTGTCCACAGAAGGCTGCCTGCCAAGGGCATTCCCAGCAGCTGGGGCATCCACAGTACACTTCTGGGTCCCTCACAAGTAGCCGTTATTAGCTCCTTTATGCAGATGAAGAAACTGAGGTACGAACACTTTAGTTAACACATCACCAAGTCAAACAGTGAGTGGCCAAACCAGGACTCAAACCCTGGTTGTCTGATGCCCATGCCCATCACTACATCTTACTCTCAATAGATACAGGTAATTGTAGCAACGGGCTATGGCCTCCCACAAGCCCTGTTAAAGATCTGAAATCCTAACTTTGGAGAGTATAAATTTGTCCTCACATATGTGTTTACCTTTACAAACTATGACTCACTGCAGCCAAGAATGGAAAAAAAATTGTCAGGTATGTGATCCACGTAGAAAAATGTTAGCACACATTTTTACCCAGCATTATGCTGGGCATCAAAGAATATAAAGGAAGGAGAATGTATGGTCTCTTCTCACGAGAAGCTCAGAGCTTAGACAAGGGGATAAGCCACAGACATGAGAAATATTTATTGCACGAATCTCAGAGCAGTAAATGTGTGAGATGATTGCTACGTTGAATAATAGTAAAACAGCAAAGGACAAGCATGCCTTTAACAAAACAGTTGTCTGGGGTTGCAAGTTCCACCCCCATTAACAGAGAATGACTGTGAGTATTGGAACCCAGAATAATGATCCAGCAAAAACTGTCACCACAGTGTAAAAGAACTAGACATACAGGGGCTGGGAAGACCCAAAGGCTTGAGTACCCAGAGGTCCAGGGCAAATTACAGTCTCCAGCCCTCGAGGAATACCTGTCTTCTCTTCCACTATACTGACTTAGATTTTTACTTGTCTGTTCTATTTTGGCTTCTGAGAAAAGATATTTTAACTCTAAAGCTTAGCCACTTTTCCTTTCTATGAGTGAGCGCACTTAAGCATTGAACAAAAGAATACTGTGATTTATTTTACTGCTATTATGTGAATTTTCTTCATAAGAATTTTTATTATTTAATTCATTCAATAATTGTTTGGTAGTATCATCATCTTTTGGGTAATAGCTTAGCATTGTGGTTAGCAGGATAGTGTTTGGCAGAGAGATTTGGTTTTTTTTTGTTCTTTTTTTTTTGAGACGGAGTTTCGCTCTTGTTGCCCAGGCTGGAGTGCAATGGCGCGATCTCGGCTCACCGCAACCTCCGCCTCCTGGGTTCAGGCAATTCTCCTGCTTCAGCCTCCTGAGTAGCTGGGATTACAGGCACGTGCCACCATGCCCAGCTAATTTTTTTTTAGTATTTTTAGTAGAGACGGGGTTTCACCATGTTGACCAGGTTGGTCTCGATCTCTCGACCTTGTGATCCACCCGCCTCGGCCTCCCAAAGTGCTGGGATTACAGGCTTGAGCCACCGTGCCCGGCGAGATTTGGTTTTAATTAGGACCCTGCTACTTGTTAGAGACCTGTGTCAAGGTACTTATCTTCTCTAATCCTTAGTTTCTTCATATGTGAAATGGGACTAACAGTTCCTGACTAATATCAGTGTGGTGAGTATTAAATCATTCATGTAAGGTACCTGAAACATATTAAGTGGCCAGCAAAGTTACTTGTTACCAGTAATAGCAGCAGCAGCATGAGGAGTATGGGCCAGAAAATGTGCTGGGTGCTAGGCATTCAACGAAGAACAAAAGAGACAAAAGGCCCCATCCCAGAGCAAACTGGTAAGGTTAGAGGGTAAGTAGAACAGACAAGCAAGATATTAATTTCTAAGATAAGAAAAAATGTAGGGTTTTATGGAAACATGTAATACTGACAAGGAGAGGAAAGTCAAGAGAGTTCCCAAAAGATTTCTTGGAAGAAGAAATCATCACAACCTTTAAATAGTTTATTTATTTATTTGGTGGTGTGGTTTTCTGAGATGGAGTTGCACTCCGTCACCCAGGCTGGAGTGCAGTGGTGCCACCTTGGCTCACTGCAACCTCCTCCTCCTGGGTTCATGTGATTCTCCCGCCTCAGCCTCCCGAGTAGCTGGGATTACAGGCATGTGCCACCACACCCAGCTAATTTTTGTATTTTTTTGTAGAGACAGGGTTTCGCCATGTTGGCCAGGCTGGTCTCAAACTCCTGATCTCAGGTGATCCACCCACCTTTGCCTCCTAAAGTGCTAAGATTACAGGTGTGAGCCACCACGCCTGTAACATCAGCCTGAACATTTTATTATTTGCCATGAATTTTTAGGTTCTGCTACTAGACTGTAAGTTCTTTGAGAGCAGGGATAGGGTTTGCTGTGTTTGGCATTCCATAGCAACATAGTGTGGTGTCTGACACACAACGCATTCAAATATCTGATGAGTGAATGAGTAAGTCAATGAAAGGATTCCTAGGGTAATACATAGGTTTGCCAGATGAGGGTGACAAGGTGTTCTAGCCAGAGGAAACAGCATCAAGACACTGAAGTGAGCAAAAGCATGGTGAGTGGGGGTGTTATCAAACCAAACTGGGGTCCACCCACCCGGCCCAGTAAGACCAGATAGCCACATCAAGGTTCGCAGCAGCAGAAAGGAAAGCATTTATTTGCAGGGCACCAAGAAAGAAGATCGGGCAGCTAACACTTAAACCGCAATTTCCCAGATGGCTTATAGGTAAGGGTTTTAAAAGGCAGAAAGCCAAAGGTTACAGGCAAACTCAGAAATCAATACATAGAGACCATACACTGGTTTGACCTAAAAAGGCAAGGCATCTCGAAGTGGGGGTGGATTTAAAGATTTTCAAATGTGCAATTGGGTAAGGAGATGGAGTTTTGTCTAAAAATTTGATATCTACAGAAAAAAAAAAACCATGTTATCTCAGCTGGGCATGGTGGCTAACGCCTGTAATCCCAGCACTTTGGGAGGGTGAGGCTGGTGGATCACAAGGTCAGGAGTTCAAGATCAGCCTGACCAACATGGTGAAACCCCATATCTACTACAAATACAAAAATGAGTTGGGCGTGATGGCACATGCTTGTCATCCCAGCTATTCGGGAGGCTGAGACAGGAGAGTCACTTGAACCCAGGAGGCGGAGGTTGCAGTGAACCAAGATTGTGCCACTGCACTCCAGCCTGGGCGACAGAGTGAGATTGTCTCAAAAAAAAAAAAAGTAATCTCTGGCTCATGGGCATGACCTCCTCCAGGATCATCAGGAAGAAACTTAGAACAAAGAACGGTGATCAGAGTTCAATCCCCAGCTCCCCTTCACCTAAGGTCTTTGTACCAGTGCATCCATTTGCTAGGGGTTCAGGTTTCTGGAAAACAATTCAAGGATATATAGTAAGATGTTATCTATAGTTTCTATAGGGAAACCAAACAGCTCATGATTCTAACTTCCTTGGCTATTGTTTTAAGCCACTATCCCTTGCTTGTCACATTTCTTTTACTTCTCAGGGCTAGCCAGATTTCTGTAATTTCTCTTGGAAGAACTCAAGATTTTATTTCCATGTTTGGGGATAGGGGACAGGTCCCTAAGAGGGGTCTCTGACTCATCTCTCATCTCAGGAGAGATGTGGATATGGATGCCATGAAGCAAGGCTGAAAAGGGGGCCGGGAATAAATCAAGTTGGGTCTCATAAGCCACAGTACGGAGTTTGAACTTGATGCGAAGGAGTCGTGACAGCCATCAAGGATTTTAATTAGAGGAAGCATATAACCAGTGTGTGTGTTTTAAAGTTCACTCTTTATTCTGTTAATACACTAACAATTCAAATCAATTTTAAGAAAAATAGAAACTACAGATAGGCATACCTTTTGAAAAAATCAGCTGTAATCTCACCAGAGATAATCACCATTTGACCATAAATAGCAAGCCTTCTGTCTCACTTATCTATTGCTTTTAACAACCCTCCCCCAAAACCTAGTGGCTTAAAACAATAATTTGTTATTTCTCATGAGTCTGTGGGTTGAATGGGATAAACTGAGTGGTACCTCTATTTTCTGTGGTGTAGCTGAGGATACACCCACATTCAGCTGGGAGCTTAACTAAGGCTGGAACATCCAAGATAATCTCTCATCCTCAAAAGTCTCTCTCCCCATGGCCTCTCATCTTTCAGTAATCCAGCTGAGCTTCTTTGCAGCATGGCGGCTGGCTTTCAAGAAGGATAAAAGGAAAGCTGGCAGTCTCTTAAAGCCTAGGCTTGGACATATACTGAATATCTCCTGCTGCACTTCAGTAGGCAGAGACATTCACAAGGCCAGGCAAAACTCAAGAAAAACAGACTCCACTTGTTGGTGGGAAGAGCAGCATGTAGGCACAGGGATGGGAAGACTTACTGGCCACCATACTGGGAAATTACCACACAATGTGATTCGCTAAACACAAATAAGTTGTTGACCATTTCTGGTAATAAACAATGAGGAAAACTGAATTCCAGTAACAAATGCAAAGTACCTTGTCCTTGTCCATATATGAATCTAATGGGTTGTTTAAATAAGCCGACAATTTGCATGTGTGATGAGGGAGGTGGGAGGTAGCGGGAACACCATATTGGAACCCAGTGTTGAAATGAAAGAAATTGTAAAAAAGAAAAAGGCAGACTCTAGACAAAGAAAATGGTTAAAATGTTCATGAGGAGTGTTCTGCAGCCAATGCCTCTATAGTTAACCTGAGTACATATTAATTATGAGTGTAACAGGTAATTAAAACATGCCATTTGTCTAATCACACTTCCTGGGAGGAGGAAACAGCAGACCCAGGACCTAGGCACAATACTTCAGCATGCACAACAGCAAAGTGCGAACACCACATCCTAGGAAATGACAGGATCAAAACCTGAAATGTCTTATCTGTTGCCAAGTCAAGGGGGGTAAGGATGAGGCCAAAATGGTAGCTTTCTCCTCACCCTCTGCTCTGAAAAGGGCAGGGGCTTGAGTCTCAATTTTATTCGTCAGGGGAAAGCTACCTGGCTGAATGGGGTGCAGGAAGGCGTAACCAGGCTCCTGGACTTGTCTGTGAGCCTCCTAATAATAGCCAAAGAGAAAGGATAGTGCTTCTCAATTTTCACCTGTCTTCCTCATCCACACTTCACTGCCTTAGTTCAGTCCTGACTGGTCTCCTTGTTACTTCTCTATATTGCTCCAGTTCATGTTCTGTATGGCTATCAGAGTTCTCTTTCTTAATACACATTTTTGAAGGTCTAGGAAATGGCAAGAAAAAAAGGCCAGAGACAGGTGCAGTATTCAGATTAGACAGAGACATGTATGTTATGATACAGATTTTTTTTCTGGTTGTTAGTGACCTACTGAACAATTTTCAGGAGAGATTGTTAAAACTTTATTTTAAAAGGATATGCAGGCAGCAAGCAGAGACCAGGAGTAAGCCTGAAGCTGAGAGATCACAAATATATTACAGTACCTCTGCTGATAAAGAGTACAGGTCTAAACCATGACGCAGAGAGAGAGTGGACAGAGTAGAGATACAACAGTGTAAATGAAATCATACAAATGATAGAGGCTGGTGACCTCCATAAACAGGCAAAGGAGATGAGCATATCACCTAAGTTTCTAACATGAATAGACGGAATTATTTGCTGAGAAAGACATAAAGAAACAGCAGGTTTGGAAGTAATCAGAAACATCCAAGTGGCATGGCCTGCTGTGAATAAACAGGTTGCAAGCTTGGTAGAGAGGTCTAGACTAAATATACTGAAAACCGGAGGGGGAAGAGATGAAGTCACGAAGGTACCTAACCAGAAAGAACATCCAGTAAGAAAAGCCATACAACCCTGCAGGAACTGAAGTGTGTCTTGAGATTTGGTAAGCCACAAATCAAAATCTCAACAAATCAAAATCTGAAAGCAGAATATATTGCCCACTATTTACTATTATTTAGTGAGAGAGGAAAGGTCATCCTCAAGTAGAGTTTCTCCACCAGGAGGGTAGGAAAACATACCCCTACCTCCAGAGAAGAGGTGTTACATGAAAACCATATTCAGTATACCTGACTTTCTAACCAACCAGAGAGAACAAAGGTCTAAAAATCAAACTAGATGGATGGGGAACCTATTGAGGGGGAGAAAAAAATGGACCACCATTTGCAAAACAACCTGATACTTTGAGGTCCACAAGAGCCAGAAGCTGGAGGGACCCTATCACAGCCAATACCTCATAATTATTAACCAAACAACTTTCTGATTAAAACTTGGTTTGTCTCCTGAAAGATGGTTCTAATCTGCCAAACTGAGCATTCTGGTCTACTTAATACCTGTTGCCTCTCACTGTAAATTAATAAGCATTCCGGTAATATACCAGACTCTGAGAACATACTTAATGAGACCATCCCAGAACGAGGTCAATTCTCAAATAACAGATTCTCTTTCGTATCTCCAAGGGAAAGGGCCAAGCCTAGAGAACTTCTGCTAGCCAGTTAGAAGGCTCACTCTGGAATCACTGCAGCTTCACCTAAAGTCTTCTCATTAAAATACATCAAGCACTTTTACCAACAGATTAAAAATTAAGCTGTGATCCCAAACAAGGAGAATTCATTAATAATTTTATTTTGAATTATAATCTATTATCACTTCAAAAAGAGCCACTTCAGAAAACATCCAATGGATGTTGACTTACCAGTAAAATTATAAGTCATCAACGTATAATTTATACTACAGAATACATAATAAATTATATTTACATGCAATGACTAGACTATCACACACCAGGTAAAAAAATACAGTATTTTATGTACATTTTTAAAGATTTACATGTTCATATACAATTTATAAAGTTAAAAATTCTCTGTACAAAATCTTACATGTACAGAGTTTATATAAGCCCCATTCTTATGGCTGTATCACCACAGATTTGCTTAAAACTTTAACACTACAAACACTCAGGTTCTTTTTACTTCATATTCAATCTTGGCACCCATATAGCAATACATTATTTTGAAATGTAAATTACTAAAGAAATAAAATGTAATCATGCAGACTTTTTTTTAGTATAAGAAAATCAGATAAAAGGTACTACCAGATCAACATTTATCAATTCCATACTGAGTTTTCAATCTACTGCACTGTTTTCATACAAGTACATGCAAAACTAGCAGATTATGGATTTTCAAAGTAATGTTAAAATAATACTATAGTTTGACAATACTTGGGCAATAGGAATGCAACTAACAGCCCTAGCCTCATTATTTCTGCTAATTTCTCAATTAGGACATTACATAATATTAAAAAAAAAAATCACAGAAATAGCAATATTATAATTCCAAATTTGTAAGATCTGCATCACATCAAATACACACTGATCATTTAAAAAACAACGCAACAACAAAAATGTGTTTGACATTTAAGAGCATATTCACCCTTCTGAGAAGTGGGGAGGGGAAAATCTATGGAAAACCATTAAAGGATTATCCACCGTCCCTGCTAAGGAAGCACTTGCATGCTTCCACTCTGCATAAATAAAGACATCTAAAGGCTTCATAAAATGTTTAGGATAAGCTACACTAGTTATCTTTAAAAATCTTGAAAAGTAACAAATTGAAGTATCAGCACCTTCCTCCTCCCCAAAAGTAGCTAAAGAGCAACGAGAAAAATAAAGTGCCAATGTCTAAAGTACTGTTAATGGTTTAAGAGGCACTACCCCAATTGATGGCTTAGGATAAATACGAAAATAGGCCAGATCTTATCTGAGTAACAAAGAGAAGGTAGGTATTCCAGTATATGTAATTCCTGACTAGATGGGGGCTAAACCAGAAAACTACCTATTCCCCCATTTATTGCTTTGAAACCTATCCATATAAACTGACACAGAACAATCAGATTTCTAAGATGGAAAGCACAGTGTCTGTGCCACTTTGAAGCTGAAAAAGAAGGTGCACTCTTGATCACTGGGAGGAGAGCTGCTGAGACTCTCCTCTCCACAACTCATATCTTCACAAGAGTCCTCACTAAAGAGAAAAAGAGACAAAAACGAGGATACCATTACTTAAAACATACTGAAATTGTTTCATAGGCAAAATAAAGCTGCATATGAGTATCTCTAGTGAGGATTTTTATACTCAAAATTTATGCTTTACAGAGAAAATCTGTAAGGACTTCCTAAATGAAGTCTATAGTAATCTCATTAGAAAATATAGATTTTTTTTGGCTGGGTGCGGGGGCTCATCCCTGTAATCCCAGCACTTTGGGAGGCCAAAGTGTGCAGATCGCTTAATCCCAGGAGTTTGAGACCAGCCTGGGCAACACGGCAAAATCCCATCTCTACAAAAAATATTAATACAAAAATTAGCCGGGCATGGTGGCACATACCAAAAAGAAAAGAAAATAAAGAAAATATAGATTTTTTAAAAGAAGTTTAAACAACTTAGTATTTGCCAAACTATTATTCTTATATCAATTAATAACTCTTATCGGCAACTAACTGTAGAATTCTAAGTATTTTAAATCCAGTAATGAAGACTAAAGACAACATATCTCCTAGTACATGGTCTATTTAGATGTCTTTCTTGCATCAGTGATTTCTTACATCACTGACAACTCTCCAATATCAAAGTAAATTAACAAGCTATGAAAATAAAACTTCTGACCCTTTATTTCTATAGCATAAAACAAATTTGGTAAAATTATTCCCTTTACAAACAAAATAATCAAATTCTAAATAAGATGACACCATTTGACAAACCTTTGAGAGCATCTATAGAAGTCTTCCCCATTAGTGGTAGATTCCCTTTATTTTCCAGGCACCTTCCCCTCAATCTCTTCCCCACAGCATGATATTAGGAATTCATGCTAACATTAAAAAACCCAGAATTCTTTTTCAGTTTTGGTTTGGGTTTTTTTTGTTTTTGTTTTTGTTTTTTTTTTAGCTGTATTTCAAGAGCCAGGGAGGTAAGAGAAAGATGTTTAAAAAGGTTTTAAAAGGGAAAAGAGGCCAAGTACAGTGACTCACACTTGTAATCTCAGCACTGTGGGAGGCTGAGGCAGGAGGATCACTTGAGCCTAGGAGTGTGTAAGACCAGCCCTGGGCAACACTGGAAGACCCCATCTCTACTCAAAAAAATATAAAAAAGAAAAAACTCAAAAAATAAAAAGGGAGAGGACCTCATAAATCATTACACATTTTAACAAAACTCTTTCTGGTTAATTTGCTTACGTGAAGAGTAGGGGCTTTAATTCTTAGCTCTTAGTGTAAGGGCTTTCTCTGATGTCTTATACTATTCCACAGTTCTGAGTATAAACTCACTAATACTTAGTCTCGGGAAGTTTAATTATTCAAGGAGCCCGCCTACCTTTCACTTTCATCAAAACAACCCCCCTCAGGTATTGTTGGCAGCTCAGGAACACTATAGTAGCTGTTGTGGAGGTTCTGGGCTGTGCGCCTTGAAACAATCCAAACCAACTTCTTAAGATCAGGTTTGCAACATTCAGGAGAAGAATATTCCACTAGGCATTTAGAAACTAACTCCCTCCAGTAAAAGAACTCGGTGTCATTAATCTGAAAAAGAAAAAATGTATTTTTATGAAGAGGTTACAGCAGTGTCTCCCAAACCTTGCTGCACCTTGGAATCTAGATGAGATATGAAAATATGGGTCGGTGGGTGCATGGGTGCGTGGGTGGGTGGGTGGGTGGATGGATGGATGGATGAATGGATGCCTGGCTCCCACCACTCTCCTCCACCCCCGGTATTCTGATTTAATTGACAAGGGGTGCAACATGGGCATCAAGAGTTTTCTAGGTTCCCCAAGGATTATAATGTGCAGCCGAACTTTCAAAATTTGGGAAGCAGTGGTTTAGCGGAGGAGCACCCTAAATATAAAATGATATAGGATTCAATACACAGAAAGCTTTGCCTATTCTAAGAAAACACAGGGGCTGGGAGCGGTGGCTCACGCCTATAATCCCAGTACTTGGGAGGCCGAGGCAGGCGGATCAGGAGGTCAAGAGATCGAGACCATCCTGGCAAACACAGTGAAACCCATCTCTACTAAAATATAAAATATTAGCTGGGCGTGGTGGTGCGCGTCTGTAGTTCCAGCTACTTGGAGGGCTGAGGCAAGAGAATTGCCAGGAGGCAGAGGTTGCAGTGAGCTGAGATCGCGCCACTGCACTCCAGCGTGTCGACAGAGCAAGACCCTATCTCCAAAAAAAAAAAAAAAAACCACAGACCTAAAAACACTCTGTTTGGTAATAAATAAAGTACAATCCTAACAGTCACAATGCAAAGGAATTTAACATTCCTTTTGTTACAGAAACCAATTTAGATTTCTGTAACAAGGCATTGTTTGGATTGCTGGCAATACACACTTATAACACCAGATGAAAACTAAAGAAGTTAGCAATATGAGAAAAGAGGAATTTCCAAAAAATGACATAGTTCTTCCACCACTGGGGAGTGCTCCAGTTTATTTCTTTTTTGTTTTTCTTTTCATGTATTTTTCCTTCCTCCTTCAGAATGCCTTCAGTTTATTTCAATGAATCAATTTTCAATGAAGATGTTTCCAGCTATCACTATCAATAAAAAGTTCCGATAGAAACTAATAAAATCATGATTAAAACAAAATCAAAAAGTTATCTGTTACAAACAAAATGCTTCACATTGCATGTACTTTCACCAGAAAACAGAAGATATTATTTTTTCTTGGCCTCCTGTTTTCACCTATATCTAGCTACATCTTAACTCACTCATAATCTGGTTTCTACTACTTTCTTCTAACTGCTCTACTGACATCCTCTGACACATCCAATGACTTTCAACTTTCATTATACTGGATCTCTTATAAAAAGTCAATGCTCTTGACCACCTCCTTCTTAAAAACCTCTTTCCAGTCTGACAGTGCTCTTACTTGCGGTGATGATGTACCTTTCTTAGCCTGGCTCCTAATGTTGGAGGAAAAAGTCAATGCTGAAAACCCCAGAGCTTCAACTGACCCCTACAAAAAGGATTCCACAAGCTTCTTATGGTTTCAACTACTGTTTCTTCATGAGAAAATTCCAAATTTCAATCTCCAACTACAGTTTTCTTATTCCATAATGCCAAACACATATTAGACACCTACCTACCTGTGTACAAAAGTATCTAAAATCATACTTCTCTCATCACAAATTAACTTATCCCAAATTTCATGCAAATTATACTAATATTGTCTCCACTATTAGGTACAAAGACTCCTTGCCTCATTTCCATGCCTGGCTTCCAAAACCACTGTTTGAGTTAGACAGCCTTACTCCTGCTTGTGACTATCACCTAGACACTGTACCTGCAAGTCTACCCTAAAATGACTTTTAAATCTGTCTAGTCCACCAGTTTCTTGGCCATAATCCTTTGCTGTCCAAACTTTTACTGTCAAAGACTCTTTTGCTCCAAATAGGCTCCCAGTTACAATGCTTCTCCTGGTCTGCCCTATTGTTTTGCTTAAAAAAACCCCAAGTAGGCTAGGCACGGTGGCTCATGCCTGTAATCCCAGCAATTTGGGAGGCTGAGGTGAGTGGGATCGCTTGAGGTCAGGAGGTCAAGACCAGCCTGTCTAACATGGCAAAACTCCACCTATACCAAAAATTTAAAAATTAGCCAGGTACAGTGGTGTGCGCCTGTAGTCCCAGCTACTCTGGAGGCTGACACAGGAGAATCACTTGAACCCGGGAGGCTGAGGTTACAGTGAGCTGAGATCGTGCCACTGCACTCCAGCTTGGGCAACAAAGCAAGACTCTGTCTCAAAAAAAACAAAACACCAAAGTACTCTCTATATTCACTATTACCCGGCACCAAGACACAATAACAAATGACAGAACACACCATTTCATGTTAAGTTCCTTATTTTCCCAACTAGACTAAGAGTTTGAGAAAAAGGACTGTGCTTTTGTTTTACACCTCTTTGTGACTGTTTACTGAGCTGGCCCTAAAGGATTTGAAAAGACATTGGGGTTTAAAACAACATTGCTGGTGTTATCTGATGCTGCTGCTAATGAGATGACAGTTCAGCCC
This sequence comes from Saimiri boliviensis, assembly GCF_048565385.1. Classification (NCBI taxonomy): domain Eukaryota; kingdom Metazoa; phylum Chordata; class Mammalia; order Primates; family Cebidae; genus Saimiri; species Saimiri boliviensis. The sequence continues at coordinate 70,475,998 of NC_133451.1, read as the reverse complement.
TACAGTTGTGATGAGATCCCATTCTATTCCATTAGTGTTTGTTCTGAGTCTACTTCCTAGTATGCATTTTAACAATGCATATGTGGCAATGTAACAGCTACGCTACCACATGGCATGATTACTACAGAAAGGGCACCTGTATGCAGAAAGAAGCTGGGCTAAGTGACCAAGTTCCCTTCTGGATTAGTATTGTCTGGGTCAAAGCTGCATTTTGAGAACTTTAACATTAGAGATACAAGAAAAAATGAATGTAAAGTTAAGAGTCCCATAAAGTATTATTTAATGTTTAAGTCACCATAGAAAAAAATGAAACATTAGGAAAGAAATTTGCTTTAAAAAATAAGGCCCATAATTACCTTGGTATGTTTTTTAACTAGCAAGAGAATTTCCAGTAATTCAACAGATTTCAAGGTTTCTACTTCCAAATTGAGAAGGCACAAAGCTAATACAGACGGCTGTAAGAAAAAATATACATATTTTTTAAAAATTCAAAATAGAAACTGTGAGATAGACATGTAGGCAGGGAACTGACTTACTTTTGCTTTTGAAAAGATGAGTCTGCAGTTGCAAGCTTTCAGCTGAGCTTCTAGTTTATCAAGGCTCAGTATTTCTTTCCTATATAACGCAAAGAACAAAGATTTATTAAACTTCCAAAGATTTAAATGATTTTAAATTATTTTAAAGATTTGCCATGGCTGGGCGCAGTGGCTCATGCCTGTAATCCCAACACTTTGGGAGGCTCAGTCGGGCAGATCACCTGAGGTCAGGAGTTCAAGACCAGACTGACCAACATAGAGAAACCCTGTCTCTACTAAAAACACAAAATGAGCCAAGTTTGGTGGCACATGTTAATCCCAGCTATTCGGGAGGCTGAGGCAGTGGAATTGCTTAAACCCAGTAGGCAGAGGTTGCAGTGAGCCAAGATCGTGCCATTGCACTCCAGCCTGAGCAGTAAGAGTGAAACTCTATCTCAAAACAAACAAACAAAAAAGATTTGCCACTGAAAGTCCAAGTTGAAAGTCTGAAGAAGGTAAAAATACAAATTTAATTGGCATTCCAATTATTTACTGTTAGCTATAGCAATACTCAAAAGTACAAAATTTATCTTTAATCCCACTGACCTTTCTGAAGTATGATAAAGTATAATAGCATGGTATAAGTGCAAAAAGTTTAAGGCAGTAGTAGCTTCCAATTCATAGTGCAATTTTTCTGAAATTATTTTTTCCATCCGTTTTATGTCAGAAGCAGTACATTTACATTGACTAATCCGGATCACATCATGAGTGGATGGAATATTGCAGTCTTCTTCAACTATTCTAGCAGCCAGCAAAAAAGAACAGACTCCAATGCAAGACAAATGTTTAGGTTTCACCTGAGAAAGAACAAGAGGCTTCTTTTAACAATTGTCACTTTGACTTAGCAAAGCAGACACTTAGAATACTGTAATGATGCTCCTATTCTTAAGACAGAACACAATCAAGCAGCTTCTATTGTATGTACTGGCCCTTTACTCACAATTATATACATTTTCACATTTTAGACCTTCTCAACCTCCCCCACAAAAAAAAAAAAAAAAAGCAGCCGGGAATGGTGACTCATGCCTGTAATCCCAGCACTTTGGGAGGCTGAGGTGAGAGGACTGCTTGAGGCCAAGAGTTTGAGAACACACTGACCAACATAGCAAGGCTCCATCTCTAATTTAAAAAAAAAAAAAGGCTTTTTGAACCTTTAAATTACGTAAATTCAAATGCAAGTACAAAAACATCCATGCAGGTTGCAGGTTCAAAACCCAGAGTTCTAGCACTAAAGTATAATTTGTCTTTCAGACTTAGGAAATTCATAATATAATCTCCCACAAAAATAAAGCTTTTTAACACCAAAAAAAAATGTACTGGAATACTAAAGTATTTCATACACATCTTTTTACATAAAAATCTTTAAGAATCATTCCATACTTCAACGTAATTTTGCCCAAGATAAATATGTCAGTTGTAAAGAGTGGAACATATGTAAAAGCTGCCATGGACAGATGGCTGCCCTTTTCTTTTCAATGCCCTGAAAACTGACCCGGCAGCTGACAGCAATCCTACTGGCAGAAGATTCACCACATTTTTCTAGCCATTGCTGGTGACTCTTAATAAAACTGTGGCTCCCTGCTTTGAAGAGACTTACAGAGAAGGCAGCCAGTCATACTTAATCAATTGTTATACTTCATTTGTCATGTTTCAGTATTTTTAAAATCTAGGCTTCAAGAGAAGCATGATAACAGATGAAAATCTTGTTTTGAGGACTGTATAAATATACGGCAAATACCTAAAAAACAGTAGTCTCCCTTTTGTCACGTCTTCAAAGAGAAAGTACTTAAGAGGTACAGAGAAAGCTAACATACAACAATTAAACTTGCAGTCTTATTCCGGCACTAATGATCATAATTATTTTTATCATAATTTTTTTTTTTTTTTTGAGACGGAGTTTCGCTCGTTACCCAGGCTGGAGTACAATGGCGCGATTTCGGCTCACTGCAACCTACTCCTACTGGGTTCAGGCAATTCTCCTGCCTCAGCCTCCTGAGTAGCTGGGATTATGGGCACACGCCACCATGCCCAGCTAATTTTTTTGTATTTTTAGTAGAGATGGGGTTTCACCATGTTCACCAGGATGGTCTTGATCTCTTGACCTCATGATCCACCTGCCTCAGCCTCCCAAAGTGCTGGGATTACAGGCTTGAGCCACCGCACCCGGCCTTATCATAATTTTTTTTTTTTTTTTGAGACGGAGTTTCGCTCTTGTTACCCAGGCTGGAGTGCAATGGCGCGATCTCGGCTCACCGCGACCTCCGCCTCCTGGGTTCAGGCAATTCTCCTGCCTCAGCCTCCTGAGTAGCTGGGATTACAGGCACGCGCCACCATGCCCAGCTAATTTTTTGTATTTTTAGTAGAGACGGGGTTTCACCATGTTGACCTGGATGGTCTCGATCTCTTGACCTCATGATCCACCCGCCTCGGCCTCCCAAAGTGCTGGGATTACAGGCTTGAGCCACCGCGCCCGGCAATCATAAATTTTTATGTACAGTGGACATTACACCCACTTAACAAATATTTCTTGAACCCTGTGTGCTAGGCATAGAAAAAGAAAGACATATTTATAAATATGACGAAATACCTTCATAAGGGCCAAGAATCTGTCCAAAATATTGACAGCCAGGACAAAAGTTTCAGTGCAAGATCCAAAAAAGTTGGCTAAACTCCTTAAATCTTCAACTTTGGCATTTCTCAATCCTGGACACAAAGTGTTATCATTCTGCAATAAAAACCAAGAACCAAGGTTTACGATTTTCTTAGAACCAGATGAAAAACACATATAATCCAAAGAATAAATTTTTTTCCCAAGAATAAGGTAAATTTTTTTTCCTCAATCTTCAAGAATATGGGTGGAAAGCGTGGTATTACTTAATTAAAGCCTATACACTTTATCATCTGTAAGATGTAAATCACTGCTTCTTAAAAATACACATCATAAAAGAGCTTCAGCAGTTCAATATAAGGTCAACTGTTGCAAGGTTTCAGAAGGTTATAGGAAATACAATTCAATTCCCTTGGAATGCAGAAAAAGAGTTCTTTTGTTTGCTTTTGTTTTTCCGAAGTCATTTAAGATCCTACTATAAATACATATTTCACAGGCAAAGGGTGTTTCCAAAATGAACTGCTCAATTCACCGGAGTCTCCCATCCTGAAGCTGCAGGCTGGAGTGGAGGGAGTGGGGGAAAGCGGGGAGGGTGCCACATTTAAAAAAAAAAAAACACTTCTCTAAAGTATTACTTTCATTCTTGCTAAGAAAAAGCATGACCCTATAATAAGGTTTATCTTGGTACTCCAGAAAGAACTTTGATCTTAAGAAATTTTGCAGGCTTTAGTCATGATTCAACGGGGAAGGAGGGTTGTTATCTCCTCCAGCCCCATCAGCTGCTTGAGCAAGTTATCTTTTCTGCCAACTTACCTCCGGGGTAGCCTCAATCAAACTCAGTCCTTTTTCTCGAGGTTGGAATCTCTGTTCTTGTTCCAGGTAGAGGTTCAACAATCCGAGGAGCTGGACCCCTTCACGATCTGCCAAGTGTTCTGCCCCCAAATCCTTCATCTGCAGCAAAGACACCACATAGAGAATGTAACCTAGGGGTAAGAGGGGTGGAGAAGCGGGATAGAAAGGGCTGAGGCCAGTACCTCCAGCGAGGGTATCCCCAGTACACCCCGACGAGGAGCAGGTGAGGGGACTGGTCACGTCCGCCAGAGCCCCAGGGCAATCCCCACCACCGCCAGGGAGGTGTGGCAGGAGGAGGAGCCGTGGTCAGGTCCGCCGGCCAGCGCTGGGTCAGACCCGCCAGCCCTGGCCCCTCGGCGATTCATAAACAGGAAACCGTCCGCGGGCGGTGGAGTCCCCACGGTGGGACGGTGGGACTGCAGCGTGGCCAGCGACTGCAGCGGGTCCCGGGGATGGGGCGTTGCACAATAGGGGGGAGGGGAGGGAAAGTCTCGCGACTGAACAAAGAAGCGGAAGGAGGAGACTCCCGAGCCCCGCCCGCCCGGGGCGTCCAGCTGCAGAAGCCCCTCTTGTAGAGACCAGCCCCCGGCTTTTCCCATTCGCTGCGGCAGCGCGGATTCCAGACGTACCAGTGGCGGACACCCCTGTCCCAGAGAGCCGTGAGGTGGCGCGGCACACCCGGCTGCGGTCGGGGGGCAGAAGTCCAGCCCGCCCGGCGCCCCGACACCACCCGTCCACCCACTGATGCCGGAGCCCCCCAGCTCTGCGGGGCTCCGGAGCTGTCAACCCGAGAAGCACCACCCCAACGAGCCCCCGTGACTACACGAGCGGGGGCGGGGGGCACCGAGGCGGAGACTGCCCTTAGCCTCATCGCCCCCTCCGTTCACCCCACTAGCGCATCTGTCCATTGTGGACGCCAGTTCCCCACAGGGCTGGGGCTGAGGGCAGCCCTGGTCGCTCTAGCGGATGAGGGGTAGTCAGCACCGAGGCTCTCTGATACCATCCTCCCCGCAGCCGGCAGTCCCCACCACGAACAAAGAAACTCACGGCGCCCCCGGGCGGGCCCACTCACCGTGCCGGAGACGCGCCTCCACCCGCCCGCGGCCACGCAGTCCGCAGGGGACAGGGCGCGGCGGGGGCGTCCGAGCCTGTCTTGCAGGTCGGGGACCCACCTCCTCAGCGGCGCCCCCGGCCCGGCATCCGACCTTTCCTCCCAGCCACCGCCGCCGCGGCCTCACAACTCCCGCTCCATGCCGCCCCCCGCGCGCCCACCCTCCGCCGGGCGCAGCGCCGGCCGCCGGAGACCAGCCCTCCACCACACCTCCGCCGCCTCAGCGGAGGCCCCCGCGAGCCTCTTGTTTTTGTTAAGAGTTTTCGACGCCCCCAAGGGGGCGGGGCACGTGACTCCCCGCGGAGGGATCCTGCACTTCCGCCACAGACTTTGAAAAAGAGTCCCGCCCATAAGCCGTCTCTAGCCTCTCTCGCGGCCTCCCCAGCTCTCCTAGGCTTTGCCGAGCCAGTCCTCGCGCCAGGCGCCAGGGCGGAGGGTGGAATCTGGGCATCGGGCTTGTCCCGCGATAGATCCGGGTTGGAAGACGGGGGATGACTGCTGGGCGGAAGGAGACTGTTTCTGGTCTCATTACGCCTTTTAAAGGTCCCCGATTTGTTTTGTTTTCGCTGTTTTGAAAAGTCCGCCCAAAGTAGCCGGCTCTCTGATTGGATGCGGGAGGGGCGAACGGAAAGCTAAGGTCTTGATCCACCCTCGAATCTGGATTGGCTAACTCAATAGTCTTGGAGCCCTCTGATTGGCTTTCTCCGTATCCGGAGCCTCTCTCTGCCTTGGGGCCTTAGCAACTCCGGGGTCTGGATTGCGCACGCCTGGGTTGGCAGAGGGGAGGGCATTCCGTTACCTGCCCTACGGAACCATACCTTCGCTCCCGGTTACCTCCGCCCGTCTTGGGGGAATGCCATGCTCGCGGAGTATCTACAAAGAGCTAACCTTTGTGACAACCCCTTCAGCCATGGGAGGGTTTTCTCCATTCCTTCTTTGTCTTGCAGTTCCGTTTTGCAATAACCCATCACATTGTAACATTGTCCTGGAGTTTACTAAAATATTCAATAAATGCTACATGTTTGGGTATTTGTTTTATAAATCTCCAACCCAAGAGAAAGAAGGGAGGAGAGAGGTGAAACAAGATAGGCAAAAAGTTGAGGGTTGAAGCTGAGTGATGGGTACACTAGGCTTCATTACACTATTCTTTCTGCTTGTGTGTCTTGAAATTTTTCCATAATTAAAAGCAATTCAGGAGGGACTTTTTAATAAAAACTTGGCACGCTGATGAGGGTACATAAACATCTAATAATTATAGCGTACCTCCGGAGGTTGTAGTTGTGCTGTTGTTTTAATGAAGACTCCCAGAGCTGCTTGGTCCTTAGTAACCCATAAATTATCATTTATTGTTCATTATAATTAGCGTGGTTGTTATTATAGGCGACACCTCTCCCGGGATGGGACAAAAAGCAAACCAGGTGCCTTAGGCCAGAGAAACTTTCACACAGAGTATCACTGGGAGATGTGGTTGACTCCCCTGGAACATTTATAGTTTGTTTACTTTCTCCCTCCTAAATTAGTAAATACCGCATTCATGAGTTCTAATCTACATAATCAGCCCCTGGAAACAGATTTCTCTTTTCTGCTCTTCTGTATGTTTTCTGTGAATTATTTTGTTACTTGTGAAATATGGGAAGGAATACAATATAGCTTTGGCAGCGTTCTTCTTTGCAAAACAGCTAATAAATTTTAGAAGTAGGTTCTTGTGCATATGAGCTCGGACTAAACACAGGCATCTGTTTGGAGCTCAGAGCAACTGGGAGAAGGGAGCCCAAAAAGCTAACAGTTATTTCAGAGTGGTGTGACGTTGGTGAGGGTTTTGAAAAATAAGATAAAATTAGCATTTTTTTTTTTTTTTTTTTTTTTTTTTTTTTTTTTTTTTTTTTGAGACGGAGTTTTGCTCTTGTTACCCAGGCTGGAGTGCAATGGCGCAATCTCGGCTCACCGCAACCTCCGCCTCCTGGGTTCAGGCAATTCTCCTGCCTCAGCCTCCTGAGTAGCTGGGATTACAGGCACGTGCCACCATGCCCAGCTAATGTTTTGCATTTTTAGTAGAGACGGGTTTTCACCATGTTGACCAGGATGGTCTCGATCTCTTGACCTCGTGATCCACCCGCTTCAGCCTCCCAAAGTGCTGGGATTACAGGCGTGAGCCACCGCGCCCGGCTAGCATATTACTTTTAAATTATTTACAGGCTACATAATTTTATCCAATGCCGATTTGATCTTTTAAACGTTATTTAAGTGATAACTTTTATTTGACATAATCATCTTGCTGGAAATCTATGCTGATAAACATAAGAGGAACATGAAACTCACTTGGAGAATAGAGCTAAGAATAAAATTACAGCAATAACAGCTCATTGTACAGTGTCAAAAGGCTGAGTGAAGAGAGCCCACGGACAGAAAGCAGCTCGACCAACTGTCCACTACCAGAGAAATGAGGGTTTGTGACCAAAGCATGAAGGAGACTGGCAACGTTTTTCTCAAGTAAGAAGGCAAAGGTAAAAAAAGAACATATGTTATTTTATAAGTGATGTGAAAGAGGAAATGCAAATTTATGTGGTAGAAGACTTTAAAAATAACAGACTATATAAAACAAAAAGAAAAAGATTTAGAAATTGTTCTTTGCTTAGGCTACATAATTTTATCCCATGCTTATTTGATCTTTTAAGCATAAATAAGTGATAACTTTTATTTGACATAATCATCTTGCTGCTTAGATCACTAAATGTCATTAAGCTATACTAAATGTGTACTCTGTATTTCCTAACTGGTATTTTATATGTCTTTTTGCAGACAGCCTCTTGAATGATGTGAACAGAATGATGCCTTTCTCTGAGAGTGAGAAAAGAAAGCTTTGTAAATGGTGTTGAATTTCCTGCTCTTGGCAGGCCTTGCTCAGCACAGAAGAAAAGACTGATCAGGTCCAAGATGGAGTCCTTTATCCACTTTAGTCCACTTATCTCTTTAAAATTAAAGGAACGCAGTCATTAAAAATATTGGTCTAGTAGTTATTAATATAGCATCCTTTTTTTTTTTTTTTTTTGAGATGGAGTTTTGCTCTTGTTACCCAGGCTGGAGTGCGATGGCGCGATCTCGGCTCACCGCAACCTCCGCCTCCTGGGTTCAAGCAATTCTCCTGCCTCAGCCTCCAGAGCTGGGATTACAGGCAGGCGCCACCACACCCAGCTAATTTTTGTATTTTTAGTAGAGACAGGGTTTCACCATGTTGACCAGGATGGTCTCGATCTCTTGACCTCATGATCCGCCTGCCTCGGCCTCCCAAAGTGCTGGGATTACAGGCGTGAGCCACCGCACCCGGCGCATCCTCTTTTTTAAACACTTTAGTTCATTTATCCCTTTAAAATTAAAGGAAAGCAGTCATTAAAAATATTGGTCTAGTAGTTATTAATATAGCATCCTCTTTTAAACACCTCATTTTAAGTATGATGATATTCTTAGGAAATGGATTGGGGAATTATGCAGGTTTTCTCTGTTTATGTTGCAGAATTTTTTGTTTGTTAATATATCTTTTTTAAAATTAAAAAAAAAAAAAACAAAACAAAAAAACCTCCTCATTCTATTTTCCTTACCATCTTGGCTTACCTTGCTGGAGCTGAAAGTGTTATTTATGAAAAAAGACATTATTGCCCTTAAGCTAATCAGGCCCATTAGCCTTTCCTGAGCTTCCTAGAGGGCAGATTTCCTGTATCATGCATGCACACATACAAAATAAGGAAATCAGAAACCTGGCACCCACCCCAAGAACTTCCAGACAATTTAAGATACTTGATCTTCCACAGTACATGATAGGGGTGCAGTGGGGTTGAGTGATACTGTCACCAATAACCCCATAAAGGCCTCATGTGCAGCCTGTTTTCCTCAGTGACATGTGAGACTGAAACTAGAAGGTGCTCACAGAATGGGTAATAAGCAGGGAGTGCCCACACAGAAACAATGCCTACATTCAGTGAATCTCTGACTCCTGACAAATGTCCTGCAAGCCTACTCACACTTTAAGCTTCTACCTTGAATATAGGGCACTTCCATGGGACAGGTGCAGTGTTTCCCTAAATGATTTAGACTTCATACGGCGTCAAAATTGCTGCAACTTTCCAAACATCATCTTTAGCCTCACAGATGTGGTTTTTGACAACAAATCCTAGCTTTTTACTCAATCGAAATTTAATGACTAGGCATTGAGTGCCAGGCATGCTACTCAGCACCAGGGATACAAAAAAACACAAATGAAACAAGGCCCCAGAATATACCCTGGTATGTCTGAGGTGTAGGGCAAAAGCACTGGCCATGGATGAAAATGGCTTTGTGTCCCAGCTTTCCTACTCCTTAGAGATGGTGCCTTGAATACCTTGAATAATTCCCATTTTCTTGAACCTCAGCTTTCTTTCTTTCTTTTTTTTTTTTTTAAGAGACGGGCTTTCACCATCTTGGCCAGGCTGAGTCTTGAACTCCTGACCTCGTGATCCACCCGCCTCGGCCTCCCGAAGTGCTGGGATTACAGGCATGAGCCACCTCACCCGGCCAAGCCTCAGCTTTCTAACCTAGGAAAACAGAAAACCAAACGTAGTTGTGTCTGCTTCATATGTGATGACAGAATACAAATATCTGTGAAAGCAATTAGCTATTTATTTCCAGGCTGTTGGAATTTTTCACCAGGTTGTAACTTCATGAACGGAAAGGAAGGGATCATCCTAATCTCATCCAAGAAGTCTGGTGGAAAGCAGCCCCAAAAGGAAAGAACCTGAGGATAAGGATATGTAAAGCTGATATGAGGCCATACTCCCTGTCCCTATCTAGTCACTATTGCTGGCTCCCTGCCTGGGCTGTTTTCTGTCATTAAGCTGAGCATGGTGGTTCACATCTGGAATCCCAGCACTTTGGGAGACTGAAATGGGAGGATCACTTGAGCCCAGGGGTTCAAGACTAGCCTGGGCAACATAGTGAGACTTTGTCTTTACAAAAAATTTTTAAAAATTAGCTGGGCGTGGTAGCATACACCTGTAGTCCCAGCTACATGGGAGGTGGAGGCAAGAAGATTGCTTGAACCTGAGAGGTTTAAGCTATAGTAAGCCTTGATCATGTCACTGCACTCCAGCCTGGGAAACAGAGCAAAAGCCTGTCTCAAAAAAAAAAAAAAAAAAAAAAAATGTGGTTTGCAGCTGCAAGCTTCCTACTTAGATAAGCCCTGCTTCGCAGAACCTACAATGGAGACAGGAATGCCTCTCCAAGGGAGAGGAACAAGGAAGGTATAACATATCATAGGGTGCCATCTTGAAGTGATGCAGATTTTCCAACCAAGAACTCATTTTAAAATCAGAACCTGGAAGAATGAGATGATTTATATAGCAGATGATTAATCTCTTTCTTTAAGCAATCAGAATAAATTAGTGTGGCATCTCATATATTATCCTTTCTGATTTTCCCATAAAAAAGATAGTCTCAAATTTGAAATCAACATTTTATAATCCATTTACTACATAGATATTTTGTTGCTTTTGTTGTTAATGCTAGAAGCATGCCCTGTGTTTTTGGAAGAGTGTTTATCTATGCAAGCATTGGCCATATTCACAACACAGTCAACTCCCAGATATTGGCATGCCCAGCTTTGGAACTGTGGAAATTATCCACACTTTAGAGACCATCTGAAAGACTACAGCAAGCGGACCAATATTTCCAGCCTGCCAGTTTAGCCCCTCGCAGTTCAACTAGCCTGCAAGAAAGTTAGCCTTCTGCAAACTACCTCTGCAACCTGAGAACACAATGCTCATTTGACTCTGAGGGTTCAAGAGATTCTCCTGCCTCAGCCTCCCAAGGAGCTGGGATTACAGCCATGCACACCACGCCCAGCTAATTTTTGCCATGTTGGCCAGGCTGGTCTTGAACTCCTGACCTCAGGTAATCTGCCCGCCTCAGCCTCCCAAAGTGCTGGGATTACCAGGCGTGAGCCACCGCCCCCAAGCCACGTATATTAAAATTGGAATGTTACACAGAAGTTTAGCATGGCCACCATGCAAGGATGACAGACACATTTGTGAAGTGTTCCTTTTTTTTTTTTTTTTTTTTAAGACGGGGTTTCACCATGTTGGTCAGGCTGGTCTTGAACTCCCGACCTCAGGTGATCCTGATCCTGATCTGCCCGCCTTGGCCTCCAAAGTGCTTGGATTACAGGCGTGAGCCACTACGCCTGCCCCCCAACCTTTTTTTTTTTTTTTTCAGACGGAGTCTCACTGTGTCTCCCAAGCTGAAGTGCAGTAGCTCAATGTTGGCTCACTGCAACCTCTGCCTCCCGGGTTCTTGCAATTCTCCTGCCTCAGCCTCCCAAGTAGCTGGGATTATAGGCGCATGCTGCCACACCCAGCTAATTTTTTGTATTTTGGTAGAGACAGGGTTTTACCATGTTGCCCAGGCTGATCTCAAACTCCTGAGCTCAGGCAATCCACCCACCTCAGCCTCCCAAAGTGCTGGGATTACAGGCGTGAGCCACCAGGCCCAGCCAAAGGGTTCCATATATATATATATTTTAACAACTGGTAATCAATTTATTAAAATAACTGACTTAAGCATCTGCAATGGTGACTTCCACCTCAACTCCTGGCTCAATACTGATGAAAGTAATCTGCTTAACAATCTCAGAAGGACTGTGCAGGTCAATGAGTCGCTTGTGGATTCTCATCTGGAAACGATCCCATGTTTTAGAACCTTCACCACAAGGTGTTTTTCTTGTAGTGATTCTCAAAGTCTTTGTAGGCATTCGAACTGGTCCTTTCACTTTCAGATTCTTTTCCTTTGCTCCTCTGATCAAGTCAGCACACACTACAGGAAAATAAAAAGACCTCTCAGTTTAACAAAAACAATTAAAACCCGCTTATGACCTCCACTTTTGCTAGCTCAGGGTTCCATATTTTTAAGAAAAAGAAAAGTTTGGACATGGTGGCTCACGCCTGTAATTCCTGAACTTTGGGAGACCGAGGTGGGAGGATTGCCTGAGCCCAGGAGTTCTAGACCAGCCTGGGCAACATGGCAAGACACTACCTCTACAGAAGTTTTAAAAATTAGCCAGGCATGGTGGCATGCACCTGTAGTCTCAGCTACTTGGGAGGCTGAGGTGGGAGGATCACTTGAGCCCAGGTCAAGTTTGCAGTGAGCTGTGTTCATGCCACTGCACTCTAGCCTCGGTGACAGAGAAAGACCCTGTCTCAAAGAAGAAGAAGAAGAAGAAAAAGACAAATGGTCAGCAGATTTGCAACCTTAATTCCATCTTGCTATATTACATAACATATTTACAGGTGGTGAGGAATGGGATGTGGACTTTTTTTTTTTTTCCTTGAAACAGTCTTACTCTGTCACCCAGGCTGGAGTGCAGGGGCACCAACTCGGCTCACTGCAACCTCTGCCTCCTGGGTTCAACTGATTCTCCTGCCTCAGCCTCCTGAGTAGCTGGGATTACAGGCTCACACCATCACGCCTGGCTAATCTTTGTATTTTTAGTAGAGATGGGGTTTCACTCCTGGCCTCAAGTGATCTACCCACCTCAGCCTCCCAAAGTGCTGGGATTACAGGCGTGAGCCACTGCACCCAGCAGGTTGTGGACATTTTTGAGGGACCTTTATTCTGTCAACTACAACATTCTTTCAGCCACAGTCACATCTGCTCAGGTTCAAAGAGAGGGAACATAGATTCCACCTCTCAATGAGAGATGTGTCAATGACCTTGTAACAAGAGCATGTGGGATAGGAGATGCTGTGATGACCATCTCTGAAAAATAAAAAAGTATTCTATATTCACAAACATCAAAAATCTGGAAAATGCCATAATATTTTTTATTAACTGCCTGACATATATGGCTATACAACTTTTTGCCAATAATTTTGGCTATACACTCTCTGATCACCTCTTCATATGATAATATAGTATAATTTTATATAGATAACTTTTTTAAATTTAGTTTTTTTAACATGGCTAATTAAATTTTGTTTTTAAAAATTGTTGCTGTTTTAAAATGTTTATTTCCATTTTTTAATTCATTATTAATACCATGGTATATTTTGTGGTTGATACTGGATTTGGGAAAATCTTTACCAAGCTTTTTCTGTGTATGAGCTATAAAAACTTCAGGATACCAGTGAAAACTGACAGACTCATTATTTAGTTTGTCATCTGTTTCCTTATTACAGAAGCATATTTTGAGTTTTATATCATCTTTGTCAACATCAGTATTTTGCATCAACCAGCAAGAAATTTCTATATTTTTATATGATTTTATGATTCCTTCCTCTTATTAGAGTATCAAACAATCCAAGATCTTATCCATTACTTCTACTAAAAATTTCTGTTTTCCCCCTAAGGATGTACTGGTTTTGGAATGATCTGGAAAAACGTGTTATACATAGTTTGCTTCTTGGTATCTGAACAAGAAGCAAATATTGATTTCATCATGCATTTTTATCACTTCTATTTCCTATCTCATTAACTTTTTATGTAAATTTTCTTAGTTCTTTAATAAAAGCACATATAGATAACCAAACAGAGCACCTTTCTTTTATATCCAAACTAGGTTTTTATGATTTCTCAGTTGTTCTATTGGAACAATCGAAAATGTGTTCTTAAATTTTAGTTAAATGATATGTTCTCAACTCAACTTCCCCTTAGTCAGATCCCCAAAATGCTGGTAGACACTCAAGCACCTCTAAATTCAAGTGAAAATGATACAGTGAAATTTGACATAGAGATAGCAGCCTTAACTGATTGTAATTAAAATCACTTATTTCACAAAACTCAAAAATACACATGTGGCTATATCAGTCTGGGTTCCTCAGAGAAACAAAACCAATAGGATATATATAGATAGAGTAATGAACAGCAAAATGATGTTTCAATCAATAACACACCATATATACAACAGTGTTTCCATGATATTACAATATTGTATTTTACTGTAACTTTCATCTGTTTAGACACGTTTAAATACACAAATATTTACTATTGTGTTAGAGTATCTACAGTATTTGGTACAGTAACATGCTGCACAGATTTGTTGCCTAGCAATAACAGGTTATACCATATAGCTTAAGTGTGTAGTAAGCAATACTACCAAAATTTGTGTAAGTATACTCTATGATGTTTATACAATGATAAAATTGCCTAATGATGCATTTCTAAAGACTTAGCTTCATCATTAAGCAATGCACGACAGTATATAGAAGGAGATTTATAATGACGGATTGGGTTATGCAATTATGGAGGCCGAGAAATCCCACAATCTGCTGTCTGCAGGCTGGAGGCCCAAGAAAACAGGTGGTGTTGTTCTAGTCCAAGTCCAAAGGCCTGAGAATCAGGAGCACTGATATCCAAGGCAGGAGAAGATCAATGTCCCAGCTCAAGCAGCAAGGGCGAATTCACCCTTCTCCTCTGCCGTTTTGTTCTATTCAAGCCTTCGGCATAGTGGATAATGCCCTCCCACATCGGTGAAGTGGTCTTCTTTACTAGTCTACTGATCCAAATACCCTACTCTTCTGGGTTGGGTATTTTATTATGAAGTTTAATCACTGATCACCTGCGTGTGTGTGTGTGTGTGTGTGTGTGTCATTTTTTTTTTTTAATTTCACAGACACACCCCAAATAATGTGTTTTACCAGCTACCTGGGCATCACTTAGTTCAGTCAATTTGACATAAAATTAACCATCCCATGAACACTCTGCTAGGGCCCCTCCTGAGAACTTGGAGAGGGTCTGTGCAAGTGAGGGCCTGTGAAGCTAAATTACATTAGCTTTATAATAATCTACATGTAGTAACCAATGAAGTGTCAAGCACCGTATTCAGTGATTTATATGTCCTGACATAATTCTAATGCCTGTAACACACACAAGTGGTACCATCACACAAACACAGAAATAGAGGCCCAGAGAGTTTATGTAACTTGATCCCACAGCTAGACAGTGGTGGAATCAGTGTTCAAAACTAGATTCCAATCTGACTCTAGCATCCACGCTCTTAACCACAATTTTACATAGTGACGTAGTGACTATGTTACATAGAGCAAGCCTATATTCAAGTTGTTTTATTTTCCTTCTTCTCGAATACCAGGAAGAAGATCTATTTGGCTGTGTTTCCTATTAAGTTCACTCAAAATGGCTGCATCAGTAGTTTAGGTTAGTTTAAGCACAGGCAATTTGGATTAAGTATTTTATTATAAAATTTAATCACTGATCACCTTTGTGTGTGTGTGTGTGTGTGTGTGTGTGTGTGTGTGTGTTTCCTTTTTTAATTTTCTTCTTTGATAGAAAGCAAATATACTTTTGGGAAATCTTATCTCTGCCAAACTAATCTGAAAATAAATTGTAAGGACAGATCAGTGTTGCCAGAATCGACTACCCGGACCCTAGAGTTTTGGATTACCATGGGTTTTTTTTGTTTTTTTGTTTTGTTTTTTTGAGACAGAGTTTCGCTCTTGTTGCCCAGGCTGGAGTGCAATGGCGCGATCTTGGCTCACCGCAACCTCCGCCTCCTGGGCTGAGGCAATTCTCCTGCCTCAGCCTCCTGAGTAGCTGGGATTACAGGCACGTGCCACCACGCCCAGCTAATTTTTTGTATTTTTAGTAGAGACGGAGTTTCACTATGTTGACCAGGATGGTCTCGATCTCTTGACCTCGTGATCCACCCGCCTCAGCCTCCCAAAGTGCTGGGATTACAGGCTTGAGCCACCGTGCCTGGCTTACCATGTTTCTTTTAAAAAGTCAGCCAATTGTTTCAACACAGTCCCACCACTCAAATCTCAGGAAAGCCAGCAGGGGAAGAAAAATGAGCCTCTCTTTTCTGCCTGGGGGAGATGTCTAAAGATTTGAGACATCATGTGACTGTGTCATGTATCAGTAGTTTGTAAATGTTTCAAGGCCAGAAAGAAATTGTGCTGTGTTCCTATTTTTCCTGATAAAGACTATTTTGCAGACATGTGGGCTCTTTTCCACCTTATGACAAGGAAGTGTTTTTAAAGTCTTTGTAACAGAGATGGCAATCAGCAAATGCTCTGACAACTCTACCATGATTAGCTCTGCTATTATAGTCTCGGAAGCTGCATACCACCATTCTAAGAGGAAGTCAAGGTCCTCTGATAACTCACTGCTAAAAATAGCAGGTTTGAGGTTTACAGCCTGTACTGGATTATAGGAGGTAGAGATTGTAAGGGGTGGACAAAAAGAGTATATAGAAAAGAAACTTCTTTCGAAAAGTGCCAGAAGTTACCAATTTATTGTGCTTATTGTGTTGTGCAATATTTGTTAAGTTTTTATGATGGGCATAAATAATATACTATCTCAAGACCTTATATTTAAACAGGGCAGAAACATTGACTCATTCTGCATGAAGTTTAGCTTCCGAGAATATTCAGGTTTCTGTAGCCATGTGTCTTACAAATGCAGCATTTAAAAATCCTTGTGGCTTCTTTTGTTCAGTTTAATAAAAGTTGTCTGGGCAGCTGGTCTATTCCAGGCACAGTGGAGGAAACAGGAGATACAAAAAGACTATAGCTTTAGATCCTACCCTCAGAGAGCTCAGAGCCTAATGGGAGAGAACAGAGTTGACAAATCACAATACAGTTACGCAATTTGTGCAACAATAGCAGTGTGTAGAAAGGACAGCAGCAGAGTTGGGAGAGAATAGCTATCTCAGGAGGGAGAGAGAGATTAGGTAAATCGTTACCAGGGAGGAGATTGCTTCCTCTGTGTGACTGTCTTTTCCTTTCAACTCGGAATGTTACATACATTTTTAAGAATGAGCAGCTCTGCACAAGAACAGAGTAACAACATCTGAGCAATTTAAGAGTACATGTGGGTAGAACTTCCACCTTAGGATTTCCTTTTGACACTGTTGCTTCCAGTATATTTGTGAAACCCATTATCTGAACGAAAACTACTTCAAGTTATACTTTTGACTTATTTAGGCTGAGTGAGAATATTGCCATTTTCCTATAAGGACCACTTAGTTTGCTTTATTTATTTATTTAGAGACAGATCTTTCCTCTTGTCGCCCAGGCTGGAGTGCAAGGGCACAGTCTCAGCTCACTGAAACCTCTGCCTCCTAGGTTCAAGTGATTCTCTATCTTCAGCCTTCTGAGTGGCTGGGATTACAGGTGCCCGCCACCATGCCCAGCTAGTTTTTGTATTTTTAGTAGAGACAGCGTTTCGCCTTGTTGACGAGGCTGATCTCAAATTTTTGACCTCAGGTGATCTGCCCACCTCGGCCTCCCAAAGTGCTGGGATTACCAGGCGTGAGCTATTATGCCTGGCCAGGGTACTTATTTTAATCATAAAAGTAATAAAGGCATATTATAGAAAATGTGAAAAAAGAAAAACAAAATCATCTGTAACCAAACAATCTAATACAATTAATGTTAATGTGGTAATGTAAATTCTTCTGGTCTCTTTTCTGATATGTATTTTTTAAATTGTATTGTAAAATACACAAACAAGAGAGTATATATATGTTCAATGTAAAGACCATCAGTAAAGGCTGGGCATGGTAGCTCATGCCTGTAATCCCAGTACTTTGGGGGGCCAAGGAGGGAGGATCACTTGAGGCCAGGAGTTCAAGACCAGCCTGAGCAATACATAGAGCCTTCACCTCTACAAAATTTTTTAAAAATTTGCCAGGCATGGTGGTGCATGCCTGTAATCCTAGCTACTCAGGAGGCTGAGGCAGGAGTTGAAGGCTGTAGTAAGCTATGTCCAGCCACTGCACTCTGGCCTGGACAACAAAGCAGGACTCTCTCTCTAAAAATATAAATAAATACCATCAATAAAACAAGTAATTGTGTATGCACTACCCAAGTTAGTAAACAGACTATAATCTGAAACCTCTAGATGCTCTTCCTGAATCATATCCCCTACCCTTTCTCTCTGAAAGTATCCCTAGTACCAAATATTCAGTTAATCATTTCCTTCCTTTTAAAAATAGATTCTATGTATCCCTAAATAATATATTGTTTAGTTTTTAAACTTTATATAAGTGAAATCACACTGAGTATATTTTCCTGTGACTTTTTTTTCCAACTTTGTTTTTGAGCTTCATCCATGTTTGCCTATAGCCATAGCAATTTTATTGCCATATAATTCCATTGTATAAAAATACTATGGTCTTGCTAGTTGCAATGACTCATGGCCGTAATTCCCGCCCTTTGGAAGTCTGAGGCAGGAGGATCCCTTGGGGCTAGGAGTTCAAGACCAGCCTAGGCAAAATAGTGAGGCCCCCATCTCTAAAAAACTTGTTTTTAACATTTTGTATGCTTCACTGGCAACATTTTATTCATATTCTTAATGTCTTTTAAAAAAATAGCTCACATTTATTTTAATGTTTAATATTGGAAGCGCTTGAGATCTTTTTTGGAAGTTTGGTGATTTTTTTTTTTTTTTTGAGATGGAGTTTCATTCTTGTTACCCAGGCTGGAGTGCAATGGTGCGATCTCGGCTCACGGCAACCTCCGCCTCCTGGGTCCAGGCAATTCTCCTGCCTCAGCCTCCTGAGTAACTGGGATTACAGGCACGTGCCACCATGCCCAGCTAATTTTTTGTATTTTTAGTAGAGACAGGTTTCACCATGTTGCCCAGGATGCTCTCGATCTCTCGACTTCGTGATACACCCGCCTCGGCCTCCCAAAGTGCTGGGATTACAGGTTTGAGCCACCGTGCCCGGCGGTGATGTTTTTATGACAAGAAATATGCCATAGAAACTTAACTCTTGTTTATATCAATTAGCCTATGGTAAAACTCATTTTATTTTACATCATTTCCCTTAAAGTTGAAGTTTCCAAGAATCTATCAATGACATTAAATAAGAACTTATCATATAGCTAAAATATAAACATTAAAACAGAAAAAGGAGGCCAGGCGCGGTGGCTCAAGCCTGTAATCCCAGCACTTTGGGAGACCGAGGCGGGTGGATCACAAGGTTGAGAGATCGAGACCAACCTGGTCAACATGGTGAAACCCCGTCTCTACTAAAAATACGAAAAATTAGCTGGGCATGGTGGCGCGTGCCTATAATCCCAGCTACTCAGGAGGCTGAGGCAGGAGAATTGCCTGAACCCAGGAGGCAGAGGTTGCGGTGAGCCAAGATTGCGCCATTGCACTCCAGCCTGGGTAACAAGAGCGAAATTCCATCTCAAAAAATAAATAAAAATAAAAAAATAAAAAAACAGAAAAAAGAAAATGCATTCCATGTAATCTTTTTTTTTTTTTTTTGCAATCTAAATATGGGTATGCCTATAATTGTCCTTAATAATGAAGATATAAAAGAAAATGAGAGAAAAGAATAACAAACAAGGAGCCAACCAAGATTTCGTTTAAACTTCTAAGTTGATATGATGTGGTACTGATAAGAGTATATATTTTGTATATTTAAAGTGGAGAGTTCTATAAATGTTAATTACATTTACTTGTTCCAGATCTGAGTTCAAGTCCTGGATATAGTTGTTAATTTTCTGTCTCACTGATTTGTCTAATATTAATGTTGAAGTCTCCCACTATTATTATGTGGGAGTCTAAGTCTCTTTATAAGTCTTGTATGTCTGCGTATTCCTATATTGGGTGCGTATATATTTAGGATCTTTAGCTCTTCTTGTTGTTGCATTGATCCTTTTATCATTATATAATGCCCTTCTTTGCTTCTTTTAATCTTTGTTGCTTAATTGTAACTTCTGCTTTTTATTTATTTATTTTAGCTCTCTGTTTGATTGGTAAATCCTTCTCCATCCCTTGTTTTGAGTCTTTGTGTATCCTTGAATGTGAGATATATCCTTGAATGTGAGATGCAGCATACTGATGGGTTTTAGTTTTTTATTCAAATTGCCTGTCTGTCTTTGGATTGGGGGATTTAGTCAATTTAAATTTAGAATTAATAATAATATATGTGAGTATAATACTGCCATTTAATATTAGCTGGCTATTTTGCCCATTAGTTGATGTAAATTCTTCATTATATTGATGCTCTTTTTGGTATTTTTTAGAAAGGCTGATATTGTTTGTTCCTTTCTATGTGTAGTGGTTCTTTCAGAAGCTCTTGCAAAGCAGGCCTGGTGGTGATGAAATCTCTGAGTGCTTGCTTATTCACAAAAAAACTTTATTTTTCCTTCACTTGTGAAGCTTAGTTTGGCTGGATGTGAAATTCTGGGTTGAAAGTTCTTTTCTTTAAGGATGTTGAATATTGGCCCCCACTCTCTTCTGGCTTGTAGGGTTTCTGCTGAGAGATCTGCTGTAAGTCTGATAGGCTTCCCTTTGTGGGTAACCTGACCTTTCTCTCTGGCTGCCCTTAGTATTTTCTCCTTCATTTCAACCCTGGTGAATCTGACGATTATGTGCCTTGGAGTTGCTCTTCTTCAGGAATATCTCTGTGGTGTTCTCTGTATTACCTGGAGTTGAATATTATCCTGCCTTACTAGGTTGGGAAAATTTTCCTGAATAATGTCCTGAAGCATATTTTCCAGCTTGGATTCATTCTCTTTGTCACATTCAGGTACACCTATCAAGCGTAGATTAGGTCTTTTCACATAGTCCCATATTTCTTGGAGACTTTGCTCGTTCCTTTTTATCCTTTTTTCTCTAATCTTGTCTTCTTGTTTTATTTCATTGAGTTGGTCTTCGACCTCTGATATCCTTTCTTCTGCTTGATCAATTCGGCTGTTAAAACTTGTGCATACTTCACGAAGTTCTCATATTGTGTTTTTCAGCTCCATCAATTCATTTATATTCCTCTATAAATTGTGTGTTCTTGTTAACATTTCGTCAAATCTTTTTTCAAAGTTCTTAATTACTTTAGACTGGGTTAAAACAAGTTCTTTTAATTCACAGAAATTTCTCATTATCCACATTTCGAAGCCTGCTTCTGTAATTGGAACACACTCGTTCTCCATCAGGCCTTGTTCCGCTGCTGATGAGGAACTGTGATCCCCTGCTGAGGGAGAGCGTTCTGATCTTGGGCATTCTCAGCCTTTTTTGGCTGTTTTCTTCCCTTTGTTATAAATTTATCCATCTGTGGTCTCTGTATTTACTGTCCTTGTAATTGGGTTTCCGAGGGGACGTCCAACTTATTGATTCTCAGCGCCGAAATCTGAGCAACCCACTGCACCGACTAAATCAGCGGCGTTAAGATTAATGGTGCTTTTCTGACTCTGCACCAAGAACCGTCGCTCCAAGGCACCGGCAAAACCGCCTCGCCGGTCACGAGAGTCGCGCTGGTGACCCGTGGGGCTCCTCCGCTGGGAATCTCCTGGTGCGTGAGCAACAAGAATTCATGGGAAGGTGTGGCGTCCTCTCGTTCTTTGCGCTTTTACTGGGAGCTACAATTTCGAGCTGCTAGTGATCAGCCATCTTCGCATTCCATGTAATCTTAATCAGTTAACTACACAAGTTCTACAGTGGGTAAAAATATGAAGTTATTTTTTTATTTTTGTGTCTTTTTAACATCTGTATAAATATATGAGATACAAGTGTAATTTTGTTACATGCATAGATTGTGTAATGATGAAATCAGGGCTTTTGGGGTATCCATCACCTAAGTAGTAAACGTTGTACCCATTAAATAACTTCTCATTATTCACCCCCTCCCACCCACTCCCCCTCTCCAGTTATGTTGTTAATTTCATTAAACAAAACGGAAGTGGCTGCACCCTGTAAAGCCTGAATAATCTAGATAATTATGAAATCTACATTTCATTTTGTACTACAGACTTTAACTTCACGATAAATACACATATCCAGGACCTCAGCTGTCCAATAGTTAAAAGAGCTTGAGACCTGGAATCAGCACACTTGGCTTTTTGTACTGGCCCTGACATCTGCTAGCTGAGTGACTTCTGAAAGCCCTGCTCCCACATTTGTAAAAATAGGATTATAACTACAGACTATCTCACAAAACTGTCTGGGAAGATTAAGGGAAAGAATGTATGTAAACACAATTAGTAACCCATAAAATGCTAAGCAAATATCAATTATCCTGGGTTCAAATTTCAGCTTTACTATTTCATATCTATATGGCAAGCTGCTTAATTTTTCAAAGCCCATTTCCTTACCTGAAAATGACAGTTTCATAAGGATTAAATGAGACAATACAGAGAGAGAGCTTAAGTGCAATATAGGTTGTGATAAGGCCTGGGTAAGGATAACTAGTATTTCTTATTGTCACTTGTTTGCTTCCAATATTAAGAGAAAACATTGCTTTGAGTTGTTCTTCCAATGATTGTAATAGCTTATTCCAGACTATTCACATAGTCAATAACCCATGCTTGGAAGATACCCGAATTGGATAGCATACAAGCTACAGCAAAGGAGCAGAGCTTTTCTCTGTACAGAGCTAACTGGCCAATATGAAAACTGAACCTTGTCCTTATTAGG
Organism: Saimiri boliviensis; assembly: GCF_048565385.1. Taxonomy (NCBI): domain Eukaryota; kingdom Metazoa; phylum Chordata; class Mammalia; order Primates; family Cebidae; genus Saimiri; species Saimiri boliviensis. Next base: position 70,453,449 of record NC_133451.1, on the reverse strand, counting down.
TAACTGGATGAACCAACCTAGGCCAAAACTATATAAACAAATTTCACATGCCAAGAATGTTGTTGCCAAGCCCAAGGATCAGCATCAATAGAATCTGATGAATAGGACATTCATACAATGTTTGGATAAGAATTAATATTGCCTGTTTATTTCTTACAAGGGCGTTTCAGTGATGACCTATTTCTTTCTCTTTGCTTTTTTTTTTTTTTTTTTAAGTTTTGTTTTGTTTTGATTTTTTGTTTTTTTTTTTTGTTTTTTTTTTTTTTTTTTTTTGAGATGGAGTCTCGTTCTGTTGCCAGGCTGGAGTGCAGTGGCGTGATCTCGGCTCACTGCAACCTCCACCTACTGGGTTCAAGCTGTTCTTGTGCTTCAGTCTCCCAAGTAGCTGGGATTACAGGCGTGTGCCCCTACACCCAGCTCATTTTTGTATTTTTAGTGGAGACAAGATTTCACCACGTTGGCCAAGACGGTCTCGATCTTCTGGACCTTGTTATCTGCTCACCTCAGCCTGCCAAAGTGCTAGGATTACAGGCGTGAGCCACCGCGCCTGGCCTGCTTTTGTTTTTATGTCACCCTGTCCTTGCAAATCTGTACTCTGTGCCCATTTCTACAACCAGATGGCTTTAGCTGTTGCCACCCAGCTGTCTTTTCCCTTTTTGTTCTGAGAGGTGAACGAAGTGGGTCACCATGGAGGAAAGCTATGTGCTATGTCTCACAGGCTTAATTCAAGTTCCCTCACAGCGCTTGAGGTCAGAAATCTCCAAGCTGTTTATGACCCAAATTCAAATCTGCAAACCTGACAGCTGTGTGGGGTAATTCTGGCTCCAAATTATTCTAACCTTCCTGTGATTCCATTTCAAACAAAATGAAACAAAACAAAAACCTCCAGTGATACTCAACTGAAAAGTATGAAAATTTTTTGGTGAATTATATGTAGCATATTGAGGAATAATAATGTAAATCAAGCAGTTATTGTTTTATTTCCTTATACGTGTATAGTGCTGTATGTTCTCAGAAGCCACTGAATCATGGTAACTTCTGATCTTATCCCAACCAGTTGCACAAGTACTGGGTATCAAACACCTGTTTATTTGTTAATGCAACTGAAGGAACTTGATCATTAGGTTTTAATGACTCTAAAATATACATATATATTCTATTTCAGACCAAATAATCAATTTCCTATTTAAAAGAAACAGTATGATTCATATACTTTGCTTACTGGGTTTTGTGTGTGTGTGTGTGTGTATGTGTGTGTGTCTGTGTGTGTGTGTGTGTGTGTGTGTGTGTGTGTGTGTGTGTTTGAGATGGGGTTTCACTTTGTCACCCAGGCTGGAGTGCCGTGGCATGGTCTCAGTTCACTGCAACCTCCACCTCCTGGGTTCAAGCAATTCTCCTGCCTCAGCCTCCTGCATAGCTGAGATTGCAGGCGCCTGCCACCATGCCCAGCTAATTTTTTGTATTTTTAGTAGAGATGGGGTTTTGCCTTGTTGGCCAGGCTGGTGTCAAGCTCCTGATCTCAGCTGATCCGCCTGCATCACCCTCCCAAAGTGCTGGGATTACAGGCATGAGCTACTGTGCCCGGCCTACTTTGCCTTACTGTTGATAATTCATTGTTTTTATTCTCAGGAAACAATGTAAACTCTGTATGAATACTGTCAGTCGATTTTTGAGTTTTAGGAATTGCATGTGGTGTCAATAAATGACTTAGCATTCTTTTGGGGTGCAAGACAATCAATTAAATGCATGTCCATTGCATCATATCCTAATACAGGACATATAATATTAGCAAACACAGTATACATTAATTATAGACTCCGACCACTCCAACTTTCCCTGGGGAGAGTATTTTCCCCACTGCCCAAAGGTAGCTGGATTTGCTTTGCACAGGGCCAGTGTCCAAATGCAGCTGATGTTCTCTTGGTTATATATCAGCTGCTACTATACCATTTCTGGAAGAGTTTCTAAAACAGCACAAGAATATTGGTGAGGAGAAAAACATTCACTTCACTTAATGAGCAACTATTGTGTGCCAGGTCCCAGAATAGGCACTTGAAAAAAATAAGATACTGCCCCTTTTCCACTCTGGTCAAAAGCCAAGCACATAAATAGGTCATTCAAGAAAAGCATAGTAAATGCTGTGACAGAGCTAAGCACAGAGCCATGGAAATATAGAGGAAGAGCTAGAACCCTCTTTCCTCACTTTCAGACTCACTAATCCAACAGTCTACTAGACGTCATTAACTTCTCAACATGTTAAAAGTAGAACTCAGAAACAGCCCCATCCAAATAACTGCAGCAGATGCTGCAGGTACCCTGCTCAGTTTCTCTCTGGCTTCCAGAGCATATTCCTCCTGCATGTGAGGACAGCCCTCAGCTAGTAATTGAGTGGGTGGATACATAACGCAGCTCTCTCCTTACTCATGTGGGATAACTCAGATGTAGGAGAATTCTGTTGTATGTTCTGCAATGGTCCCATTGAATCTTTACCCATTAAGGACCATTATGGTAAAAATGGGTCAAGTGGATGCCCCTGCAAATTCCTGCCCTTATCAGGATTGCAAACCAAAAGTCATACCTGTCCCTGATGGAACTTCAGAGATTAGCTTCACCATTAAAGATGTGACAAAAAGCAAGGGTAGTGATACCTATCACACCCTCATTCAATTTGCCTATTTAGCCTATACAGAGGATGGAGGGATCCTGGAGAATAATCACGTTATCATAAACTTAATTAGGTGACTCCATTGCAGTTGATATTTAGACATCGTCTCATTTCTGGAACAAATCAAGATCCCCTGGCACTTAGTACGCTGTTATTGACTTAAAAATATTTCTATTTCCATACTAATCTGCAAGGACCACCAGAAACAGTTTGTTTTTACTCGAAGTCCCCTAAGAACTATGCCAACTCTCCCGCGTTCTGCCATAATATGATCAGCAGAGATTGTGATAATCTTGACAGTCCATATAAAATCATACTAATCCACTGCATTGATGCCATTATGTTAATTGGATCTGATCAGGACCTGAACAGGAAGTGGCAAATATTTTAGATGATTTAATAAGACCCTCGTGAACTAGAGAATAGGAAATAAACCCCCATGAAAATTCAGAAGCCCATTACCTAGGTGAAATTCCTGGGGGTCACATGATATGGAACGTCTCAAGATATTGCCACCAAAGTGAAAGATAAGTTGCTGCACTTTACACAGTCCCCGACTAAAGAAAAAAAACACTAGGTAGACCCATTTGGATTTTAGAGGGAATATATCCTATATTAGAGTGAGCTACTTCGATTCCCATTTACAAGTAACCTTATTAAATCAATAAAGCCACCAGTTCTCAGGGGGACCAGAGCAAGTATAGACTGAAGTGTAAACTGCTCTTTTTTTATAACCTAGTAGACACAATGATAGTTGGCATGTCTATGGCAAATAGGATGCTGCATGAAGTCTCTGCCAAACAGCAATTGGAGAACCGTAATGCAGAACTCAGGGTTTTGGAGCCAATCTATGCCTCTTATGAGGATAACCATTCTCCCTTCGAGAAACAGCTCTGGCTCGATACTGCTACAAAATGCCTTACATGTAGCTTGAGTTTTCCATTATGAACTGCATGCCCCTCCTAGCCATAAAGTTGAGTGTGCACAGAAGCAATCTACCACCAAGTGGAAATAGTATAAAAGAGAGCTCAGACACATCGAGGAGACCCAACTATGTTACCTAAGTACATGGGCTTTACTCCTTCAACATCAACTCCTGGCCCTTCTCCTTCAATCCATACCTATGGCCTCATTAGCGAGTGTCTTATTACCAGTTGAATGAGGAGGAAGTTCAGGCTGTATTTACAGATGGTAAGACAGTATTCTGGGGCAAACTGGAGTGGACAGTGCAGTAGCACCGTTCCACTCAGGAGCGTCTCTGGATGGTGGTAATGTAAAATACACCTAAGCCCAGAACTTCAAGTAATACACTTGGTTACCCACTTTGAACTCAGAAATAGCTGTAAGTATGGACTTACTCTGATTCATAAGCAGTTTCTTAGAGTTTGGCTGGATGTTCAGGGACTTGATAAGAATAAGATTTGAATACTGGTAAGAAGAGTTCTGGGAAAGAAGTGTGTGGATACATCTCTCATAATGGGCACAGTATGAAGACACTTATATTTCATGTAAATGCCCTCCAAAAAGCATCTGCTGCAGAGGAAGCTCTCAATAATAAGGTAGAAAGAAGTGTCATATTCTTATATATATTCTTATATATCAATCCCAGCTTCTGTCACCAGCCATCATACAGCTTGCTTAAAGGGTCCGTGTAAAGTAGTCACAGTGTCAAGAATGGAGCTCATTCACAGGCTTAACAACACAGGCTGACCTGGCTACTGTTACTGATGAGTGTTGGCCAACAGCAGAGAATAACAACACTGAGCCCCCAGTATAGCACTATGCCCTAGAAAAACAGCCAGCTACCATGAACAGACTGATGACAGTGGATCCCTGTATTATAGAGGAGGCAGAGATTTGTCCCTACTGGAATAGAATAGACCTGTGTTTTGGATATAAATTTGCTTACCTTGTTTGTGGTGCTTTTGCAAATACAACCATTTGTGGACTTTCACAATGCTTTATTTACCATCGTGGCATTCCAACATTGTTCCCAACCAAATAATTCATTTCACAGCCAAAGAAGTGCAGCAATAGGCTCATTCCCATATTGATCTTACCACAGACCCCCACCACACAGAAGCAGATAGCTTAATTGAATGGTGGAATTGCCTCTTGAACTCTCTTGCAATGCCAGTTAAGGAATGGAGTTCTATTCAATTGAAATATGCTTTGAATCAGCAACCGATAGATGATGCTGTCTCTTCTATAACCAAAATACAATGTTCCAAGAGTCAAGGGGGTAGGGGGAATGGATATCTTCAAATACTCTACCTTGTGACTACTCACAGAAGTTTTGCCTCGCATACTTGCAATTTTCATTTCTGCTGGTTTTTTGGAGGTCTTTGTTCCCAGTGGCAGAATATTTTTGCCGGGAAACACAACGTCTGCACTGAATTGAAAGTTGAGACTGATACCCTTTTAAGCTTTTTTTATTTTTATTTTTTTTGGGGGGAGACAGAATCTTGCTCTGTCATCAGGCAACAGGCTGGAGTGCAGTGGTGCGATCTCAGCTCACAGCAACCTCTGCCTCCCAGTTCAAGCAATTCTCCTGCCTCAGCCTCCCGAGTAGCTGGGACTACAGGCAAGCGCCACCATGGCCAGCTAAGTTTTGTATTTCTTAGTAGAGATGGGGTTTCACCATGTTGGCCAGGATGGTCTTGATCTCTTGAACTCATGATCCACTCGCCTCAGCCTCCCAAAGTGCTGGGATTACAGGTGTGAGCCACTGAGCCCAGCCTTAAGCTTTTTTTTTTTTTTTTTACCATTAGCTAGGCTGATTGCCTCCAAATTACTGAGAAAGAATTGAGTTGCTGCTACACAATGAGGGTACAGAGGACTATGCCTGGGACCAGGGAGAAACTATGTCTGGGATTTTCTGAGGAACCTCTTAGTATTTCCATGTACAATAATGAAATTTAATGTAAAACTACAGCAATTTTAAAATGTTAGGGACAACTGAATATTCATATGCTCCAGTATTGAAAGTTTGGATCACACTACTAAGCAAAGAATTCTAATAAGCCGAGGGGCTACCTGAGGACAAATGAATCATAGAAATTATAAATATCAACTATGGTCTTGCGGTCAGTTATAAAAAAAACTTTGTACATTTTCATCCTTGCTTACTATGTATGTAGTGCGTGTGTGTGCGTGTGTGTGTGTGTGTGCGTGTATCTAGAAAGAGAAAGAAAGAGAAACTATTTCCCTCTCTCTCCTTCTTTCTCTTATTATTTTATACAAGTTTGTCTAGAGGTTAACTGTACAAATTAGTCTTTAGTAGAAGAACATTCAGGTGAGACTGTGACTGAATTTGAGGAGTAACTGACACGCTATGGAGATGGGTGGTATGACTGTATCCCAGAAATTGATTCAATGAATATTAGCACTTTGGTCTTTTCATTTGCGGAGAAGGTAAAAATGTCTTCATTCATATATAGGATAGTCGAATCTTGGGTGGAAACGTGGAGTTCTGATTGCTGGTGGTTAGAAGATTGAATATATATAGTTGGGTAAATATGGATGCTGAATAGCTGAGAGGTAGACTGCAAATGTACCCTTCTGAACTCTGCTTAATAATGCTGATTCAGGAACTCTTCAACCCATATTTCTGCTTTGCCAGCTGGCTTCCTGTTAGGCATTGCTATTAGAGTGTTCTAGAAGGATACTGAAGCCAGGGAGGAGGTGGAAAAGACTAGCAAGTTTTTTCTCTCTCTGCTTTTTATGCCTGTGAGCTTTTCCCTAGCATTATTTCTCCACACTAGTAGACACATTATTTTCTCTCATAGCAGCAGCTTAACTCAGTTTGCAGTTTTTCCTGTACTTGTAGAACCATCCTCATTTTGTCCCACCTCAGAGACAGTAGTGCCAGTTGAGCAGTGTCTCATCTTCCGATACCTGAATTTCAGCTCCATGGAACTGTACTCAAGCTTCTAAGTTTCGGTAATTCCAACGTCTTTATTCCACCAGCCTCAGAGTGGCAGTTGCTTCCTGCAGTTCCTACTTCCAATAATAACTTCGAGTGTTTTCCTTTGTCTTTTTGGTTACCTGGTTAACAACTTTATACCCGGTTAACAATTTCTTCTTTTAAATTCTCTTAGTGTGATTTCTGCCTCCTGATTGGATGCTAACTGATACAGACACCCTCCTAGGATTCCCTCATTGGTTCCCATGCCTTGGTCTAGGTTGGAAATTTCTCTCCTATTATACTACCATTGACAACTTCTAGCACGATTATCACATATCCCTGCTAAACAAAGAACTCTATAATGACAAATAGATTCCTAAATTATTCATCTTGTCATCTCCATTTCCCAGCATAATGCCTAGAAAATAGAGACATTCAATGAATATTTATTGAAAAAAGAAAAGAATGATTCAAGAAGTTTCCCATGGGTAGGGGACAGAGGAGAGAAATAGAGGTAGGCAATAGACCAGTGTTTCACCAACATTTTGGTTTCAGGATTCTTTTGCAGAATGACATACTGGTCTATGTTTAATAAATCATTTTTTCAAAAGCTCTGATTCGTAGCATTTGCTATTTTCTGCTTTGTCAATACATCCCTGTGGCCAATTTCAAGGCACCAATATGACATCATTGAATGCAGAGTTGGAAAGAGATGCACATGACTGGTTCTTGTGCGCGGGGCCAGGCAGCTCCAGCACACCACTGCCTCACCTCTTAAATACCATTGAAGACCTCAAAGAACTTTTAGATTATATAAATTATAAACTTACAGTGTTTAAAATTAGAACTGAGAAATTCTTTAAAATTTTAAAATTAGTTTTATTAAAATAATAATAACCTACTACTTGTTAACACAAATAACTTTTTTTTATAAAACATAACTAACTGTATTTTCCAAGACAAAAAAAAAATAGATGAGAAACGTTGTTTTATACTTTGGTAAATCTCTTTAATATCTGCATTAACATAACACAACTGGGCTAGGTGGGTGGCTCGTCCAGTGCTTTGGGAGGCCAAGGTGGGAGGACTTGAGGCCAGGGGCTCAAGATCAGCTTGGGCAACACAGTGATATCCCTATGTCTACAAAAAAATTATTTTTAATTAGCCAGGCATGGTGGCATGCCCCTGTAGTCCCAACTACTCAGGAGGCTGATGTGGAAGGACAGCTTGAGCCCGGGAGGTCAAGGCTGCAGTGAGCCATGTTCACACCACTGCCCTCCAGCCCAGGTGACAGAGTGAGGCCTTGTCTCAAAAAATGAAAAAAGATAACTGGATTCTCATATCTACTTCTGCATTTATACTGTTGTGATATGTGTTTTTATTTCAATATATGAAGAAAATCTGGCCCCCTACAGATAATGTTAGAAAATGATGGAGTGGCCCTTTTCCTTTTTTTTTTTTTTTTTTTTTTTTTTTGAGACGGAGTTTCGCCCTTGTTAACCAGGCTGGAGTGCAATGGCGCGATCTCGGCTCACCGCAACCTCCGCCTCCTGGGCTCAGGCAATTCTCCTGCCTCAGCCTCCTGAGTAGCTGGGATTACAGGCACGTGCCACCATGCCCAGCTAATTTTTTGTATTTTTAGTAGAGACGGGGTTTCACCATGTTGACCAGGATGGTCTCGATCTCTCGACCTCGTGATCCACCCACCTCGGCCTCCCAAAGTGCTGGGATTACAGGCTTGAGCCACCGCGCCCGGCGCGGAGTGGCCCTTTTCACAAGATGTCACTGAAGGTGAAAAAGGAAGCTCCTGCCCCTCCTAAAGCCAAAGCCAAAGCAAAGGTTTTGAAGGCCAAGACGGCAGTGCTGGGAGGCGTCCACAACCGCAAAAAAAAGATGCGCGCATCACCCTCCTGACAGCCCAAGTCACTGCAACTTCAGAGGCAGTCCAAATATCCCTGGCAGAGCACCCTCGGGAGAAACGAGCTTGACCACTCTGCCATCATCAAGTTCCCACTGACCACTGAGTCCACCCTGGGGAAGCCAGAGGACAACAACACACTTGTGTTCATTGTGAAAGCCAACACGCACCGCCTCAAACAGGCTGTGAAGAAGCTCTGTGACGCTGAGGTGGCCAAAGTCAGTACCCTGATCACGCCCAAGGTCAGGAAGAAGGCGTATATTCAGCTGGCTCCTGACTGCAGTGCAATCGGGATGATTTAGTGGGTAATTGTGGACATTTTTCTTTGACAAATTAAAGCTCAGAAAGTGGTAGTTACTTAAAGGTGAGTTACAATGTGGAATCTGAAACCATACATTAAACTTTTATAACCCTGTTAAAATGAGATCTACTGGTCTACCTTGCACTGCATTTTGAGTGGACCTTTTACTCATGCATTGTTTTACAACATGACTTTACAAAGTCATCTGCAATGTATTGGTTCACTGAGCTGTACAGATCTTCCAAACGTTGATGTACTTCCTTAGATAATATCAAAAATTATATCCACTAGTATCACCGCTGATCTCAACAGTGTTAAAGGTATTGAGAAACTATCAAGCTCATAGTGGTGGGTACAAGTTTTCCAAAATTCTAATTTTCACTCAAATGTTAAAATTGGCAATAAATACTGTATTATTTCAAGTTTTTCCTCCTTGAAGTGACAGGCTCACTTCATGTACTTTTGAGATGATGTCTGCCAAATACTTAAGTC